>NC_059200.1:29977565-30577565 GCF_020615455.1 Coregonus clupeaformis
GGAGTTTGACTTCTTCTTTCTCAAGTATTATCAGAGGATTATTCCGTCCGATCCCACAGAGGACTGTAAGGAAGATGAATTTGTGCCTGTCATAGGCTACCAGTTCTCCAGGTGTGCATTTTTCCTCATAAAGGCAGTTTATTTTCAGCAGGGGAACTAGTAGGCTACACTCTTAGAAAAAAAGGGTTCCAAAAGGGTTCTTTTGGCTGTCCCCATAGGGAGAACCCTTTTAGGTCTCTGAGATAGCACCTTTTTTTTCTAAGGTGTATAGATGTTAAAAGCTCCTAAGTCTCCATTGGCTGTAGTATTCACACAATGTTTTGACAACACATTTACACACACACATTTTAAGGTGACTAAATTATTGCACAGATAATGTACTGTATGCCTACACATCACCTCTTCTTATGAATGCTGATTTGCAAACAATGAATGTGCTGCATGAATAATGTATGGGTGACTATTCATACTGAATTAAAGGACTAGGCTATTATGCATTCCAGAATATGTGTGGTTCATGGTTGTATAAGACTCTACAAAGATCTACCTATAGTAGAAGATTTTCCTTGTGCTTCTATAACAAACCATGTTAAATAGTGTTTTGCTTTTCATGCCACTTCTCGGCTGTGGCATCTTGCCACCTGTGTGTTGAGCTCTGATGTCACCCCTCTGTGCCCTCTCCAGTTTGCTGGAGTGATCTGGCAGAGCCTTTGATGTTCCACTACCTTGCAGCACAGGGCTGTCTGTGGTGAGGGCTATTTATGAGCCGGCTATGGACAACAGTCGACTCTTTGACCTGGTTAGTTGATAGGGCCAAGGATGCCCTAGGGGTGGTGCTTCGGGTCTCCTAATTAGCGCTCCAGCAACCAGGATTTCCTTAGGGTTTTGAAACCACTCTGTTTCAGGGTTGCACATGTAGAGAGAGAAGGTGTGACTCTGTGCTGTATTGACAGCTGTAGGTTTAAGAACAGCCCCTGTGATCAGAAAGAGAGTGCTTCAGCAAACAGAGGATGTACGCTACATAGAGCAAAGGTAATGTTTTCTGATGGTTGTCATAAGGTTCTGATCGGCATGAATGTTCCAAAACACAAGCAAGAAGGGCCACGAGCAATCTCCAGCGATCTTTGAGTGATGGACTATAATAAAAGAGTTATTATAGTGTTATTACGAAGATATAAAGAGAAACACAACATTTAAAAGATATCTACTTGAAATTATCAAGATTCTGACAACTTCCGATAACAGCAACTTTGGCTATTGCTGGCTACCAAGCCATCCAACACCTTGCAAAGTAACAACTTCATATAATGTAATCGGTTATAAAAAGTTATCCTAAGTAGACATAATCTCAATTTAATTACAACCTCAATCTTGATAAATCTATAAATGTGAAATTGATCCCACACATACATTTAATGTGGATAGAGTTTCTGCATATAAAACACTGTTAAAATGAGGCCCCAGGGTAGAAGCTACCTCTTCCTAAGGCTACTAATTGGTTCCCAGGTGCTGCATAACTGCTCAGAGGTCAGCATTAGTGACTGCCGGCTCATGTGAGCTGTTGGAAAGACATACTTCCCAGGTTATATTGCCTCCTTACAACAACAAAAAACACATGGAAAAATCACATGAAAGAACACGGAGAAAATTGTGTGGGTTTTCACGTGAATTTGTGTGAGTTTGGTACATCACTTTTTTCAAATGTGTGATGTTTCACATCACATTTCTACGTGAACAAATCTCGTGAAAAATGTCAACGTGTGAAGTTTCACATTTTATTTGTCACATGCACAAGCACGAGTGAAATACAAACTTGAAAGCCCTACCTTCAGACATTGCAGTATTTCATATTAAAAAAGTAGAACTAATAAGAAAATAATAAGAAAATAAAACATGCCAAATAAGAGAGGAAGCTATATACAGGGTATAATGTGCAGAATAATATGGAGTATTTGAGGTAGATAGCAGTGGGGAGAACAAGTATTTGATACACTCTGATTTTGGTAAGTTTTACTACTTACAAAGCGTGTAGAGGTCTGTAATTTCTATCATAGGTACACTTCAACTGTGAGACCGAATCTAAAACAAAAATCCAGAAAATCACATTGTAAGTGATTTTTAGTAATTAATTTGCATTTTATTGTACAAACATAAAGTATTTGGATACATCAGAAAAGCAGAACTTAATATTTGGAAAGAAACCTTTGTTTGCAATTACAGAGATCGCATGTTTCCTGTAGGTCTTGACCAGGTTTGCACACACTGCAGCAGGGATTTGGCCCACTCCTCCATGCAGACCTTCTCCAGATCCTTCAGGTTTCGGGGCTGTCGCTGGGCAATACGGACTTTCAGCTCCCTCCAAAGATTTTCTATTGGGTTCCAGGTCTGGAGACTGGCTAGGCCACTCCACCAGAGATGCTCTTTAGGAGCCACTCAGTTTGCCCTGTGGCTGTGTGTTTCGGTCGTTGTCTGCTGGAAGACCCAGCCCGACACCATCTAATGCTCTTACTGAGGGAAGGAGGTTGCTGGGCCAAGATCTCGACATGGCCCCATCCATCCTCCCTCAATACGGCAGTCGTCCTGTCCCCTTTGCAAAAAGCATCCCCAACGAATGACGATTCCACCTCCATGCTTCACGGTTGGGAGATGGTGTTGCTGGGGTTGTACTCATCCTTCTTCTTCCTCCAAACACGGGGTGGAGGGAGTTGTGAGACCCAAAAAGCTCTATTTTTGTCTCATCAGACCACATGACCTTCTCCCATTCCTCCTCTAGACTCAGATGGTCTGGCAGAACTTCAGACGCGCCTGGACATGCGCTGGCTTGAGCAGGGGGACCTTGCATGCCCTGGGCAGAGATTTTAATCCATGACGGCGTAGTGTGTTACTAATGGTTTTCTTTGAGAATGTGGTCCCAGCTCTCTTCAGGTCAGCCACCAGGTCCTGCTGTGTAATTCTGGGCTGATCCCTCACCTTCCTATGATCATTGATGGCCTCAACGAGGTGAGATATATGCATGGAGCCCCAGACCGAGGGGTGATTGACCGACATCTTGAACTTCTTCCTGTTCTAATAATGCAAACAGTTGTTGCCTTCTCACCAAGCTGCTTGCCTATTGTCCTGTAGCCCATCGCAGTTGTGCAGGTCTGACAATGTATCCTGATGTCCCTTACACAGCTCTCTGGTCTTGGCCATTGTGGGAGAGGTTGGGAGTCTGTTTGATTGAGTTGTAGACAGGTGTCTTTTATACAGGTAACGAGTTTGAAACAGGTGCCAGTTAATACACAGGTAATGAGTGGAGAACAGGAGGGGGCGTCTTGAATAAAAACTAAAAAGGTCTATGAGAGCCGGAATTCTTACTGGTTGTTAGGTGATCAGAAATACTTATGTCATAATAAAAGGCAAATTAATTACTTTAAGAAATCACAATGTGATTTTTCTGGATTTTGTGTTTAGATTCCGTCTCTCACAAAGTTGAAGTGTACCGCTGATAAAATTACAGACCTCTACATTCTTTGTAAGTAGGGAAAACCTGTAAAATCGAAAATGAATCAAATACTTGTTCTCCCCACTAAAGTGTACAGTGCATTCAGAAAGAAATTCAGACCCCTTCCCTTTTTCCACATTTTGTTACTTTATAGCCTTATTCTAAAATGGATTAAATTACAAATGTTCCTCAACAATCTACACAATACCCCATACGATATAGGAAAACAGATTTTTTGAAAAGTTGAAAATAAGAAACAGAAATAACTTATTTACATAAGATTCCAGAGCCTTTCTGTGATTTGAAATGGAGCTCAAGTGCACCCTGTTTCGGCATTGATCATCCTTGAGGATGTTTCTACCACTTCATTGTGTCAGCAGTTCCCTCAGCCAGAAACCCAAAAGCAGACCAGGACAAGGAGAGTTGAACGAGCGTGAGGGTTTATTAGATACCAAAGGTGCAGGGTATAATCCAGGGACAGAGCGTGGCGGCGTAGGAGTAGTTGGGGTGAAGTTGCACTGGGTCCATTGGGCTCGCACAGCCGACCAACACTGCAAAAGAGGTGGGGTGAAGGTTCCGGACGTGTGACTGCAGGTGGAACAAACACGGAGGTAAGAACACAAAAAAATTAACAAAAGTACAAAAATAACAAAACTCACGCTAGAACACTCCTAAACTGATACACAGAACACCTACTGTTCTTGGCTACACCATCCGGCAGGAACTGGATGTTGGGACAGAGCCTAAGAAAGGTGATGACAGCCCAGGTGTGCAGATTAAGCTAATGGGAAGCAGGTGCGGAAACAGAGCGCTCCCGGAGCGTTCCCGAACTCTCGGGAACAGAGACAAGCTGCACCGAGACCCACTCAGACAGCCGGGATCTTCATATACCTTCCCTCCGATTAAACGCCACCGGACGAGACTCCGGAGCCGCCAGGATGGAGGCGGAGAAGTCCCTGATGAGATCCGCATCTAGGACCGTGTCGCGCGGAATCCAACTCCTCTCTTCAGGACCATGGCCCCTCCCAGTCCACGAGATACTGGAACCCCCGGCCCACTGGTGCCTGGAATCCATAATGCACGCACCGGTGGCAGGACCACCTCGATCATCCGAGGAGGAGAGGAGGAGGCGGGAGGAGGCACAGAGGACTGAGGAAGACAGGCTTGAGGCAGGAGACATGAAAGGTGATGGACTGCTGGCGTCTCAAGAGTTTGATTCGCACTGCCACTGGATTGATCACTTCTCCACCACAAACGGGGACCAATAAAACGGTAAACAACTTCTAGACTCAGTCCAGAATGGAAGATCGTGGCTTAAAACCAAACTCATCTCCGATGGTATAGGTGGGAGCGGGGATCCGGCGAGATTCGCCTGGAGCTGATACCGGTCCGAACCCAAGGAGTGCCTTTCTGGCCCGATGCCAGGTCGTGTACGCGTAATGAGGCAACTGAACGGAAGGCACTGAGAGCTCCTTCTCCTGAGAAGGGAACAGGGAGGTTGGTGGCCATACAGGCACTGGGAAGGGAGACATCCCAGTGGCAGATGTAGGGGGAGAGTATTGTGGGCATACTCAACCCAAGGCAACTGAGAGGCCAGAGGGGGTGGGGTTGGAAGAGACCCGGGAGAAGCATGAGCGTGGATTCCCCCATCTTCTGGTTGGCTCTCTCCGCCCTGACCATTGGATTGGGGGTGAAAACCAGATGTGAGACTGACTGTAGCTCCAATGGCCAAACAGAAGGACTTCCAGACAGCAGAGGTAAACTAGAGGCCACGGGTCGGAACGGGCGGACACTGGGCAAACCGTGGACCTGTGAAAACCTCCTCAACCAGGATCTGGACGTCTGGGAGGCAGAGGGAAGCTTGGCAATAGGCACAAAGTGGGCGAACTTGCTGAATCTGTCCAGCCGAGAATAACGGCGACCGTGTTCCTCAGAAGCGGGCAACCCCCTGACGCAAGTCGGGCAGTTGATACCGCACGCGGGGGAATAGGAGGGGGGGTAGTAATCCAGAGCGGGCGGCGTGGTACTCTTATTCCGCGCGACACACTGAGCAGGCAGGCCAAACGCCCGGTAGATCCTCGGCCAGGCCACCAAAAACGTCTACAGAACGCCGAGAAATCGAGGCCGACGCCGGGTGACGAAGCCATCTTTTGGCGTGGAACCATTTGAGGACAGCAGACGAAACCGACTCAGGCACAACAACCGACCGGGTGAACATACGCGACCGGGCTGAGCTCGAAGGCCGCCCAGCACCTCCTCCTCAATCTTCCATCACTGCTCCCATCAGACGCAGTTCCGGGGAGAATAGTCTCGGTCTTGGACCCACTCTCCTCCGTCTTGGAGAACATCCGGGACAAAGGCGTCCGCCTTGCCGTTCTTAGATCCAGGTCGGAACGTCAGGCAAACAGAATCGTCCGGAAAACAACGCCCACCTGGCCTGACGGGAGTTGAGACGTTTAGCCGATTGATGAAGCAAGATTCTTGGTGGTCAGTCCGACAATAAACGGTTAGCTCCGCCCCTCCAACCAGTGGCGCCACTCCTCCAAGGCAAGTTTCTACCGCGAGAAGCTCGTTTGACCCACATCGTAATTCCTCTCTGCAGGCTGGGCACACAGATAGTAGCGCAGGGATGGAGTCGGGACTGTCGTGGAGCATCGCTCATGACAGGATGGCGCAACCACTCTAACATCAGACGCCATCGTCACTTGCAACGACGAACTGCGGGGTGTCCGTTGAGAGAGAGAATCGGTAAGCGTTGGTGAATCGCCTCTTCAAATCCAGAAACGCTCGATCCGCCTCCGGATTCCACGGAAGGTCCTGATACTGGAAGTCAAGGCAGTTAATGGAGCCATTGGCCACGGCTGTAATCCCGGGATGAATCTGCGGTAGAAATTCGGCAAACCACCCAAAAATCTCTGGAGTTGCAATCGTACGGGCTGGACCCATTCCAGAACCGCTCTAACCTTCTCCTGATCATCCTAATCTCCCCCTGGAGTATGATGTACGTAGAAAGGATGTAGTGTGGGCATGAAACTCAGCACTTCGGCCCTTCACGGAACAGACGATTTTCCAACAATCGCTGCAGAACCTGCCGGACATGCTGGACGTGGTCGGAAGGTTCCTTCGAGAAGATCAGGATGTCATCCAGGTAAACAAACACGAAGAGACCGATCGCATCTCTCAGGACCGTGTCGTTCACCATACTCTGGAATACCGCTGGAGCATTGGTCATTCAAACGTCATCACCTGATACCTAGTGACCCATCGTGTGTATTGAAACCCGTCAACCTTCCGTCCCCCTCTCTGATCCGGACCAGGTGATACCGATTGGCGTAGGTCTAGCTTGGTGAACACCGTAGCACCCTGTAAGGAGTCGAAGGCAGAACTCATCAAGGGCAGGGATACTTGTTCTTCGAACGTGATGTCATTCAACCCCGATAATCAATACAGTCGAAGAGAGCCATCCTTCTTTCCCACAAAGAAGAATCTACCCTCAGGGGTGATGACTTAGGGAGACGACGCAGAACACAGCTAGGGCTCTTGATGTGGGTCTCCATCGCCTCGCCGCTTTCAGGTCGGGAGATGCCTGTATAACCTTCCTTGGGGTAGAGCAGCTCCAGGAACCAGTGGGTTGATGGCACAATCATATGGTCGGTGGGGGAGGAAGTGACAGAGCCTTCTGCTTACTGAAAACTTCCCCAAATCGGGTGATATGTCTCGGGAACCAGGGACAAATCTGGGGGTTTAGCCTCAATCACCTCACTGCCGAATGGGGGCAGGGTCTTGAGACAGTTAGGATGACAATCAAGGCTCAACTCGTTACCTTGCCCGTCACCCAATCGACGATGGGATTGTGTTCCTTCAGCCAGGGGTATCCAAGGACCGAGGAACATGGGAAAGCGGCAGAATGAAAAAAAGCAAAATCATCTCGGGAATGATTCCCCGACAACCGCATCTTAACCGGTTCAGTCTGCATCGTCGTACGCAGACTACTGCCGTTCGTAGTGCGCTAACGGCTTCCGGCAATTGCTCCTGAAAGCCCCGCTGTTCACCAACTCGGCATCAAGAAAAGCTTCCCGCACGGCACCTGAATCGATAAAAGCGTTAAGCGTCTAAGCTCTGATTCCTGTTCACAAGGGTACTTGGAAGCGGGGTCTGACAGAGGTACTGAGAGGTTGAAACTGGCTCGCTAAAAAGTCCTCCCAACTTTAGCGAGCCGGGCAGTTTGGACGCGACCGCCGGGAACAAGTGGAGATGTAATGTCGAGCGACCACAGTAGAGGCAGCAGTTGGTCTTACGTCTATGTTGGCTGACTCCTCCTTGGTTAACCCGTGCCGCCCCACTTGCATGGGTTCAGAATCGGGAGAGGGTCCTCTCCCACTAATCCTTAGTGGTGGAGAATGATCGACGTGTTCTGGTCCACCACCCGACCCGACTGGGAACTGAGAAGCTGATCGATTGGATGGACCCCATTGCTTCTCCCTCCTTCGGCTCTCGGACTTCGATTATCCACCCGAATAGACAAGGCTACCAAGCTGTCCAGGTCACTAGGCTCCGGATAGGAGATCAACTCATCCTTGAGCTGCTCCGACAGGCCCTGGTAAAAGGCCGTTGCAAAGACTCGTTCCACCCACTCTCCACAGCCAACGTCTTGAACTCGATCACGAAGTCGGCCACGCTGCGAGTTCCTTGGTGAAGAGAAAACAGACGCCCTAGCTGCGTCCCTCCCTCGGACGGAATGGTCAAGAGCTTCCTCATCTCGGCCGTGAACCCTGGTAAGAACAGGCAGGGATCTGTCGTTCCCAAACGGCTGAAGCCCACTCAGCGCTCGACCACGCAGCAACTCAATCGAAAAGGCTATCCTAGCCTTGTCAGTGGCATAAGAGTAGGGCTGTAGATCGAACACTAATCCACACTGCATAAGGAAGAACGCATCTTCCCAGCTCCCCCTCATTTATCCGGCGTCGGAACCTTGGGCTCACGGAGGGACACAACTTCAGAAGCGGCAGGCGGATGGGTGAAACCCGTAGTGAGTCCTCCACCGGACACTGGCGTTGGTTCTGGACCTCCGTCAGGCCGGTAGAAAGGTTCCGAACTGACAACGCGATCTCCTGTAGTACCATGCTATGATGGCCCAACATCTTCTCCTGCTGGGTAATGGCCTGGCGGACAGAGTCCAGGTCCGCTGGGTCTCCATATTGGCCGGATCGGTTCTGTCACAGTTCCCCAGCCCAGAACCCAAAAGCAGACCAGGACAAGAGAGAGTTGAACGAAGGTGAGGGGTTTATTAGAGTCACGACAAAAGGTGCAGTATAATCCAAGGACAGAGCGAGGCGGTGGTTGAGTAGTTGGGGGTGCAGTACTGGGTCCAGTGATGGCTTTCGGCAGCCGCCGACCATCAGGCAGAGGTGGGGTGAAGGTTCCGGACGTGTGACTGCAGGTGGAACAAAGCACGGAGGTAAGAACACAAAAAACTCAACAAAGTACAAAATAACAAAACTCACGCCAGAACACTCTAAACTGATACACAGAACACCTACTGTTCATGGCTACACCATCCGGCAGGGAACTGGATGTTGGGCCAGAGCCTAAGAAAGGTGCTGATTAGGCCCAGGTGTGCAGATTGCTAATGGGAAGCAGGTGCGAAACCAGAGCGCTCCCGGAGCGTTCCCGAACCCTCGGGAAACTGGAGATTACGACCAGGACCCGACTCAGACAGCCGGGATCGTTACACATTGGAGTCCACCTGTGGTAAATTCAATTGATTGAACATGATTTGGAAAGGCACACACCTGTCTATATAAGGTCCCACAGTTGAGCAGTGCATGTCAGAGCAAAAACCCAACCATGAGGTTGAAGAAATGTCCGCAGAGCTTTCTGCAGCATTGAAGGTCCCCAAGAACACAGTGGCCTCCATCATTCTTAAATGGAAGAAGTTTGGAACCACCAAGACTCTTCATAGAGCTGGCCGCCCAGCCAAACTGAGCAATCGGGGGAGAAGGGCCTTGGTCAAGGAGGTGACCAAGAACCCGATGGTCACTCTGAGAGAGCTCCAGACTTCCTCTGTGGAGATGGGAGAACCTTCCAGAAGGACAACCATCTCGGCAGCACTCCACCAATCAGGCCTTTATGGTAGATTGACCAGGAACCACTCCTCAGTAAAAGTCACATGACAGCCCGCTTTGAGTTTGCAAAAAGGCACCTAAAGGACTCTCAGACCATGATAAACAAGATTCTCTGGTCTGATGAAACCAAGATTGAACTCTTTGGCCTGAAGGCCAAGCGTCACGTCTGGAGGAAACCTGGCACCATCCCTATGGTGAAGCATGGTGGTAGCAGCATCATGCTGTGGGGATGTTTTTCAGCAGCAGGGACTGGGAGACTAATCAGGATCGAGGGAAAGATGAACAGAGCAAAATACAGAGAGATCCTTGATGAAAACCTGCTCCAGAGCGCTCAGGACCTCAGACTGGGGCGAAGGTTCACCTTCCAACAGGACAACAACCCTAAGCACACAGCCAAGACAACGCAGGCGAGGCTTCGGGACAAGTCTCTGAATGTCCTTGAGTGTCCCAGCCAGAGCCCAGTCTTGAACCTGATTGAACATCTCTGGAGAGACCTGGAAATAGCTGTGCAGCGACGCTCCCCATTCAACCTGACAGAGTTTGAGAGTATCTGCAGAGAAGAATGGGAGAAACTCCCCAAATAAAGGTGTGCCAAGCTTGTAGCGTCATACCCAAAAAGACTCGAGGCTGTAATCGCTGCCAAAGGTGCTTCAACAAAGTACTGATTAAAGGGTCTGAATACTTATGTAAATGTGATATTTGTCATTATGGGGTATTGGGTGTAGATTGAAACAATTGAATCCATTTTAGAATAAGGCTGTAACATAACAAAATGTGGGAAAAGTCAAGGGGTCTAAATAGTTTCAGAATGAACTGAAAAGTGACTGGTAGCAGGAATATACACTACATGACCAAAAGTATGTGGACACCTATTAGTTGAACATCTCATTCCAAAATCATGGGCATTAATATGGAGTTGGTCCCCTCCCGTTTGTTGCTATAACAGCCTCCACTCTTCTGGGAAGGCTTTCCACTAGATGTTTGAACATTGCTGCAGGGACTTGCTTCCATTCAGCCACAAGCATTAGTGAGGTCGGGCACTGATGTTGGGCGATTAGGCCTGGCTCGCAGTCTGCATTACAATTAATCCCAAAGGTATTCGATGGGGTTGAGGTTAGGGCTCTGTGCAGGCCAGTCAAGTTCTTCCACACCAATTTCGACAAACCATTTCTTTTTTCGTCCGTCGGACTGCCAGATGGTGAAGCGTGATTCATCACTCGAGAGCGCGTTTGCACTGCTCCAGAGTCCAATGGTGGCGAACGTTACACCACTCCAGCCGAAGCTTGGCATTGCGCATGGTGATCTTAGGCTTGTGTGCGGCTGCTTGGCCATGGAAACCAATTTCATGAAGCTCCTGACGAACAGTTCTTGTGATGACGTTGCTTTCAGAGGCAGTTTGGAACTCTGTAGTGAGTGTTGCAACCGAGGACAGACAATTTTTACGTGCTATGCGCTTCAGCACTTGGCAGGCCCGTTCTGTGAGCTTGTTTGGCCTACCACTTCACGGCTGAACCGTTATTGATCCTAGACGTTTCCACTTCACAATAACAGCACTTACAGTTGACCGGGGCAGCTCTAGCAGGGCAGAAATTTGACGAACTGACTTGTTGGAAAGGTGGCATCCTATGACGGTGCGACGTTGAAAGTCACTGAGCGCATATGATTGTCTATGGAGATTGCATGGCTGTGTGCTCGATTTTATACACCTGTCAGCAATGGGTGTGGCTGAAATAGCCAAACCCACTAATTTGAAGGGGTGTCCACATACTTTTGTGTGTATATATAGTGTACTTGTAAATAGGAGTAATAATGACCAGAAGCAAGATAGATAGATAGATAGATCAAATATATAGCCAAAACAAGAATCAGTGTGACCCATAGAGCAGTTGTATTTATGATTCATAAGACGCAGTCAACATGGAGATAGATGAAATATTATCCCCCTTACCATTTGAGCCACCTGATGATTTTAACTCAGAGGGCCTTAATGGTAAAGCGCAGCCTCCACCACCCCCCCTGCAAACGTCCAGTGACGCAGAGGAAATGGACGTTAGCTCTGGTGGTGATGGACACACACACACCCCAGCAGGGGGCCTGGGGCTCCACACCAAGGGCTCCATAACCTTCATTAATAACCTGTCAGATGAGGCCGAACCTAGCACCCCGTGCCCTACAACAGCCCGCCACGCACCCCCCGTCACCAAGTTCTTGCCAGACCTCAAGTTACTCAGAGACATTAAGATCAGTGTCAGCGTTGTAGATACCAGCTGGAGCAAAGATAGGAAGGTGCTGTACACAGGAATAGGTCAGGAGTGTGGTGGTGGAGGGGAGACCAGCTCAGAGGGCCTTAATGGTGAGTTTCATGATGCTGATACAGAGCCAGGGGCTGTGGATAGTAGGTCAGGGCTGGGGAATGGGGTGGTCGGTGTCAGTGCAGGGAGGAGAGGGGAGGAGGCGGAGGCAGACCTGGAGAACAAAGTGGAGTTTGCGGTCCTAGATGAGCTGGAGGACTTCAGTCAGGACTTCCTGGAGGATTGCAGCAGGGGGGGTTCAGGTCAGAGGTCAAAGTTCAACAGGAGCACGCTGACGAAGTTAACCTAAATAACTCCTATGAGGAGGACTTTGACAGTGATGTAGACGCTCTGCTGGAGGAGGCAATGCCTGTGCCCAAAAAGATGCGCCTGGCAGAGGGGGCTGCTGAGTATGCAGGGGACAGTGACCACGCATCCGACGGGGATGTGGAGGGAGGTGTTCAGCCCATGATGACCAAAATTAAGACAGTCCTGAAGAGTCGTGGGCGTCCACCCACTAAGCTACTACCTGACGGATGGATCATGACATTCCATAACTCTGGCATTCCAGTCTACCTGCACAGAGAGACCAGAGTGGTGACCTGGTCCAGACCTTACTTTCTGGGGACCGGGAGCATCAGGAAACGCGACCCTCCCACCAGTAGCATCCCCTGCCTGCACTATAGGAAGATGAAGGATCACGAGGAAAGGGAACAGAACGGAGAGGTGACACCCAACGCTGAAGTGTCTCTGGTGAAGCCTGGGGAGGAGGCAGACTCCGTGGAGAGACCAGACGAGCCTGACTCCACGGCCCAGGAGGACGCTACCACTGTGGGCTTGGGGGAGGGAGAGGTGGAGGCGGAGATAGAGACAGGCCTGGTCACAGTTGGGACCATAAAGGGGTGCCCTGTCCTGCATGGCAAGATGCCCCACTCCTTTGAGATGGCCCAGGGGGCTCTGGGACAGGTCAGGGCCAAGGTGGAGGTGTGCAAAGATGAATCGATAGTGACCGTGAAGAAGTTCCATACTTGGGCAGAGCGCAGGCAGTTCAACAGGGACATCAAGAGGAAACAGGCTGAGTCAGAGAGACCCATTCTGCCTGCCAACCAGAAACTCATCACTCTGTCTGTATCAGATACCCCCACCAAGAAAGAGTTTGTCATTAACCCAAATGGGAAATCTGAAGTTTGCAACGTGTCCTAAAGGTCCGACCTGTTTACAACTTTTTTGAATGTGAGAACCCAAGTGAACCCTTTGGAGCCTCTGTCATTATAGAGGGAGCGACATATGGCACAGGAACTGCAAGCAGTAAAAAACTTGCCAAGAATAAAGCTGCTCAAGCCACACTGGAGATCCTCATCCCTGACTTTGTGAAGCAGACGTCTGAGGAGAAGCTGGTAGAAGGGGATGAGCTGGAGTATTTTAATAATATCAGTATTGAAGATTCAAGGGTGTACGAACTGACCAATAAAGCAGGCTTACTCTCGCCATATCAGATTCTACACGAGTGCCTTAAGAGAAACCATGGAATGGGTGACACCAGCATCAAGTTTGAGGTGATCCCAGGAAAGAACCAGAAGAGTGAATATGTGATGATGTGTGGCAAGCACACCGTGCGCGGATGGTGCAAGAATAAGCGTGTGGGGAAGCAGCTGGCGTCTCAGAAGATCCTACAGATGCTGCACCCCCACGTGAAGAACTGGGGGTCACTGCTCCGCATGTACGGCAGAGAGAGTAATTAGATGGTGAAAAAGGAAAATTCAGACGAGTGTGATTGAACTTCAGCAGTATGCCAAAAAGAACAGGCCAAATCTTCACATCCTGAACAAACTGCAAGAGGAGATGAGGAAACTGGCTAAGGAGAGGGAGGAAACCAGGAAGAAGCCCAAGATGACCATAATGGAGTCAGCCCAGCCTGGCAGTCAGCTCCTCTGCACTGTTGACGTCTAGGAACTATCACTGCAACCAACCTAACATGGCACTGACCAATGGTAGCCATAGTCACTGACAAATGGTAACCATAGTCACTGTCCGATTTAAAAGCCACTCCACCAATCTATCATCCAATTATGCATCATTATAAAATGGCAATACAACTTGACATTTATAGTATAGCGGTGGTCATCTTATCTTAGCACTGTTTCTCCAAGCTGTTTATTATTTTACTCCAAAGGTGTTTTTGATTAATTGTTAGTGGATAGGGTAGGAATAAGACAAATGCATTAACAGACACAGACAGCAGAGTTAACACCATCTACCTCTAGATGCAATCTCTACGCAGTGGCACGTCTATAAATTGAACCATAGGGGTTGCAGACAGACCGGTTGAAATGACTTGACATGTATGTATGAACCACAACAAATTGTCAGCCTGTTTACTGTGTGTAGTAATAACTGCTGACAACCACTCCCCCTCCATTTATATTGCATTGATTTGAATTTCTAATACACTCCAAATATAACCTAAAGTACCTGATACTTTACGAGACTGAACATTTCTAACAGGTTTCCTTGTATGCTTAAAGCATTGCCTATTCCAAGGAATTAGTTTGCACTCTCTGCTTTTGCTTTACAGGTACGTTGTGGAAAACTAATTTAAATGCTGTTGTCATTGGAAATTATTGATGGTTGATGTCGTGTATAATTTGGATGGTGATTAGGGTTTTTGATGAGTATGCTTCGGCTAAAGAAAGGCCGGCTTACGTTTTCATTTACACGTGAAATTTGTACCTGTTATGTATTCAAATGCATTGTTTGCTGTCTAATTATATACTTGTTACATGCTCGTGGTCTTAGTACGAGAAATGCATTTTGAATTGATTAGGGAACGGACGTTCATCTCGAGACGTATTAAGCGGGACTAATGATTTTAAGCCTTTTTTGTTTTGGAAGTACAGGATGAAACATATCAATGGACAGCTGACAAGGCTGATCTGTCTAGCTAAGATCCTGTTGCCACGTTAGCACTGCAGACAGAACACAAGCACCAGGGCTTGGAGTACGGTAGTCATTGAGAAGTGATTGAGGAGATACAGTGGGGGAAAAAAGTATTTAGTCAGCCACCAATTGTGAAAGTTCTCCCACTTAAAAAGATGAGAGAGGCCTGTAATTTTTATCATAGGTACACGTCAACTATGACAGACAAAATGAGAAAAAAAATCCAGAAAATCACATTGTAGGATTTTTAATGAATTTATTTGCAAATTATGGTGGAAAATAAGTATTTGGTCAATAACAAACGTTTCTCAATACTTTGTTATATACCCTTTGTTGGCAATGACACAGGTCAAACGTTTTCTGTAAGTCTTCACAAGGTTTTCACACACTGTTGTTGGTATTTTGGCCCATTCCTCCATGCAGATCTCCTCTAGAGCAGTGATGTTTTGGGGCTGTTGCTGGGCAACACGGAATTTCAACTCCCTCCAAATATTTTCTATGGGGTTGAGATCTGGAGACTGGCTAGGCCACTCCAGGACCTTGAAATGCTTCTTACGAAGCCACTCCTTCGTTGCCCGGGCGGTGTGTTTGGGATCATTGTCATGCTGAAAGACCCAGCCACGTTTCATCTTCAATGCCCTTGCTGATGGAAGGAGGTTTTCACTCAAAAATCTCACGATACATGGCCCCATTCATTCTTTCCTTTACACGGATCAGTCGTCCTGGTCCCTTTGCAGAAAAACAGCCCCAAAGCATGATGTTTCCACCCCCATGCTTCACAGTAGGTATGGTGTTCTTTGGATGCAACTCAGCATTCTTTGTCCTCCAAACACGACGAGTTGAGTTTTTACCAAAAAGTTCTATTTTGGTTTCATCTGACTATATGACATTCTCCCAATCCTCTTCTGGATCATCCAAATGCACTCTAGCAAACTTCAGACGGGCTTGGACATGTACTGGCTTAAGCAGGGGGACACGTCTGGCACTGCAGGATTTGAATCCCTGTCGGCGTAGTGTGTTACTGATGGTAGGCTTTGTTACTTTGGTCCCAGCTCTCTGCAGGTCATTCACTAGGTCCCCCGTGTGGTTCTGGGATTTTTGCTCACCGTTCTTGTGATCATTTTGACCCCACGGGGTGAGATCTTGTGTGGAGCCCCAGATCGAGGGAGATTATCAGTGGTCTTGTATGTCTTCCATTTCCTAATAATTGCTCCCACAGTTGATTTCTTCAAACCAAGCTGCTTACCTATTGCAGATTCAGTCTTCCCAGCCTGGTGCAGGTCTACAATTTTGTTTCTGGTGTCCTTTGACAGCTCTTTGGTCTTGGCCATAGTGGAGTTTGGAGTGTGACTGTTTGAGGTTGTGGACAGGTGTCTTTTATACTGATAACAAGTTCAAACAGGTGCCATTAATACAGGTAACGAGTGGAGGACAGAGGAGCCTCTTAAAGAAGAAGTTACAGGTCTGTGAGAGCCAGAAATCTTGCTTGTTTGTAGGTGACCAAATACTTATTTTCCACCATAATTTGCAAATAAATTCATTAAAAATCCTACAATGTGATTTTCTGGAGAAAAAAAATCTCAATTTGTCTGTCATAGTTGACGTGTACCTATGATGAAAATTAAAGGCCTCTCTCATCTTTTAAGTGGGAGAACTTGCACAATTGGTGGCTGACTAAATACTTTTTTCCCCACAAGGTAGTTACATATTTAAGAATACCTATATTTTTTGATTTTTGTTTCTGCGTTTAGGTGTTAGCCGCTTCATTAATTTTTAGACTATTTAAAGCAAAACAATACAACATGCAGACTATCTTACTATTTGGTACAGTTCAGCTGCTCTTTAAGGAATACCTGGGATAGGATAAAGTTATCCTTCTATCCCCCCTTACCCCACCCCAAAAAAAATAAAAAACATAAAAAACATATTGTAAAGTGGTTATCCCACTGGCTATAAGGTGAATGCACCAATTTGTAAGTCGCTCTGGATAAGAGCGTCTGCTAAATGACGTAAATGTAAATGATAGCCATTTTTGCATCATGATAATGTGGCCGGTGACACTTTGCTTCTTGAAAGTCCAATATCTTGAAACTTGACTGCTGACATGCAAAACATTTTGGGACTTTATCAGTGGACTGATGAAAAAAAAATACCAAAATATAGTTTCTCAGTGGATTTTGCATTTTAAGGACCCATAAACTGATAGGAAAACAATTGGCAACCTGTTGCCTTAGTTCACCCATTTCATGTAAGGCTCCCCAGAGCACTCACGGGGCCCAAGTCCCCCTTAAAGGGAAATGGATAGACCAAGCCTCTCTTACTTGATACAGCATTTGTTTAGCCTGTTTAGTATTTGTAATAATATGATAAGACAGTAATATTGAAATAATTGCCTTTAGCATATATGGATTGTAAATAATTGTGTAAGGTTTTGCGTACGTTTGTTTGCAATCATTGTGACAACTGATCGTGAGTGTTCTGATCAATCACATCTTCAAGCATTGATGTGTAGAATGTGGAACTGCGATCCTCTCCTCAAAAGCTAACTGTAAGTCGCTCTGGATAAGAGCGTCTGCTAAATGACTAAAATGTAAAATGTAAATGTAGATAGATAGATACTAATGGTAATGGCAATCAATAATCAGTGAACAAATGCATTAGTGGTAGTAATACATCTAATCATTTTTGCAGCAGCGTAGGTGTGAGGGGGAGCAGTATTGTTGGCCATTTAACAGTCTTATGGCCAGGGGATAGAAGCTGTTTAGGAGTCTGGTCTGAGCATTGATGCACCTGTACCGCCCTGCCGGACGGAAGCATGGAGAACAGTCCATGTCTCGGGTGGCTGGAGTCTTTTTCAATTTTTCAGGCATGTACGTCCTGGATGGCTGGGAGCTCACCCCCAGTGATGCGCTGGGCCGTCCGCACCGCCCTCTGAGTTGCCATACCAGACTGTGATACAACCAGTCAGGATGCTCTCGATGGTGCAGCTGTAAAAGTTCCTAAGGATCTGAAGGTCCATGTCAAATTGCTTCAGCCTCCTGAGGGAGAACAGGCACTAGTGTGCCTTCTTAGAGGTACATGTTAAGTCCTCAGTGATGTGGACACAGGAACTTGAATCTCTTGAACCTCTCCACTGCGGCCCCGTCGACGTGGATGAGGGTGTGCACCCGCCACCCTGTTTCCTGTAGACCACGGTCAGCTCCTTGGTCTTGCTGATGTTGAGGGAGAGGTTGTTGTCCGTGTTGAGGGTCAGCGTGGCGGAGGTGTTGTTGCCTAACTCTTACCACCTGGGTGCCCGTCAGGACGTCCTGGATCCAGTTGCAGAGGGAGGTGTTCAGTCCCAGGGTCCCGAGCTTGGTAGACTTTCTGAACAGCATCCTTACATAGGTACAGTGCCTTCAGAAAGTATTCACACTCCTTTACTTTTTCCAAATATTGTTGTGTTACAGCTTGAATTTAAAATGGATTAAATTGAGATTTGTTTTGTCACCTGTCTACACACAATACCCCATAATGTCAAAGTGGAATTATGTTTTTAGACATTAAAAAAAATGTGAAGCTGAAATGTCTTGAGTCAATAAGTATTCAACCCCATTGTTATGGCAAGCCTAAATAAGATCAGGAGTAAAAATGTGCTTAACAAGTCACTTAATATGTTGCATGGACTCGCTGTATGTGCAATAAGTGTTTAACAAGATTTTTTTTTTAAATGACTACCTCATCTCTATACCTCACACATACAATTATCTGTAAGATCCCTCAGTCGAGCAGTGAATTTCAAACACAGATTCAACCACAAAGACCAGTGAGGTTTTCTAATGCCTTGCAAAGAAGGGCAACTATTGGAAGATAAATTAAAAATAAAAAACTGACATTGAATATCCCTTTGAGCATGGTGGCATTATTATTACACTTTGGATGGTGTATCAATACACCCAGTCACTACAAAGATACAGGCGTCCTTCCTAACTCAGTTGCCGGAGAGGAAGGAAACCGCTCAGGTATTTCACCATGAGGCCAATGGTGACATTAAAAGGCTGTGATAGGAGAAAACTGAGGATGGATGAACAACATTGTAGTTGCTCCACAACACTAACCTAATTGACAGAGTGAAAAGAAGGAAGCCTGTACAGAATAAAAATATTCCAAAACATGCATTCTGTTTGCAACAAGGCACTAAAGTAATACTGCAAATAAATGTGGCAAAGCAATTCACTTTTTGTCCTGAATACAAAGTGTTATGTTTGGGGCAAATCCAATACAACACATTACTGAGTACCACTCTCCATATTTTCAAGCATAGTGGTGGCTGCATCATGTTAAGGCTATGCTTGTAATCGTTAAGGACTGGGGAGTTTTTCGAATAAAATATGGAATGGAGCTAAGCATAGGCAAAACCCTAGCGAAAAACCTGGTTCAGTCTGCTTTCCACCAGACACTGGGAGATTAATTCACCTTTCAGCAGGACAATAACATAAAACACAAGGCCAAATCTACATTGGAGTTGCTTACCAAGAAGACTGTGAATGTTCGAGTGGCCGAGTTACAGTTTTGACATAAATCTACTTGAAAATCTATGGCAAGACCGGAAAATGGTTGTCTAGCAATTATCAACAACCAATTTGACAGAACTTGAATAATTTTTTTAAGAATAATGGGCAAATGTTACACAATCCAGGTGTGGAAAGCTTAGATTTACCCAGAAAGACTCACAGCTGTAATCGCTTCCAAAGGTGAACCAAACATGTATTGACTCAGGGGGTTGAATACTTATATAAATGAGATATTTCTGTATTTCATTTTTAATACAGTCGTGGTCAAAAGTTTTGAGAATGACACACGTTTTGGAGTTCACAAAGTTCACTGCTTCAGTGTTATGAGATATTTTTGTCAGATGTTACTATGGTATACTGAAGTATAATTACAAGCATTCCATAAGTGTCAAAGGCCTTTATTGACAATTACATTAAGTTTATGCAAATAGTCAATATTTACAGTGTTGACCCTTCTTTTTCAAGACCTCTGCAATCCGCCCTGGCATGCTGTCAATTAACTTCTGGGCCACATCCTGACTGATGGCAGCCCATTCTTGCATAATCAATGCTTGGAGTTTGTCAGAATTTGTGGGTTTTTGTTTGTCCACCCGCCTCTTGAGGATCGACCACAAGTTCTCAATGGGATTAAGGTCTGGGGAGTTTCCTGGCCATGGACCCAAAATGTTGATGTTTTGTTCCCCGAGCCACTTAGTTATCACTTTTGCTTTATGGCAAGGTGCTCCATCATGCTGGAAAAGGCATTGGTCATCACCAAACTGTTCTTGGATGGTTGGGAGAAGTTGCTCTCGGAGGATGTGTTGGTACCATTCTTTATTCATGGCTGTGTTCTTAGGCAAAATTGTGAGTGAGCCCACTCCCTTGGCTGAGAAGCAACCCCACACATGAATGGTCTCAGGATGCTTTACTGTTGGCATGACACAGGACTGATGGTAGCGCTCACCTTGTCTTCTCCGGACAAGGTGTTTTCCGGATACCCCAAACAATCGGAAAGGGGATTCATCAGAGAAAATGATTTTACCCCAGTCCTCAGCAGTCCAATCCCTGTACCTTTTGCAGAATATCAGTCTGTCCCTGATGTTTTTCCCGAGAGAAGTGGCTTCTTTGCTGCCCTTCTTGACACCAGGCCATCCTCCAAAATTATTCGCCTCACTGTGCGTGCAGATGCACTCACACCTGCCTGCTGCCATTCCTGAGCAAACTATGCACTGGTGGTGCCCCGATCCCGCAGCTGAATCAACTTTAGGAGACGGTCCTGGCGCTTGCTGGACTTTCTTGGGCGCCCTGACGCCTTCTTCACAACAATGTAACCTCTCTCCTTGAAGTTCTTGATGATCCGATAAATGGTTGATTTAGGTGCAATCTTACTAGCAGCAATATCCTTGCCCGTGAAGCCCTTTTTGTGCAAAGCAATGATGACGGTATGTGTTTCCTTGCAGGTAACCATGGTTAACAGAGGAAGAAGAATGATTTCAAACACCACCCTCTTTTTAAAGCTTCCAGTCTGTTATTCTAACTCAATCAGCATGACAGAGTGATCTCCAGCCTTGTCCTCATCAACACTCTCACCTGTGTTAACGAGAGAATCACTGACATGATGGCAGCTGGTCCTTTTGTGGCAGGGCTGAAATGCAGTGGAAATGTTTTTTGGGGATTAAGTTCATTTTCATGGCAAAGAGGGACTTTGCAATTAATTGCAATTCATCTGATCACTCTTCATGACATTCTGGAGTATATGCAAATTGCCATCATCAAAACTGAGGCAGCAGACTTTGTGAAAATTAGTATTTGTGTAATTCTCAAAACGTTTGACCACGACTGTACATTTCTAATAACTCCCCATTATGGGGTATTGTGTGTAGATGGGGAAAAAAAGGAAGAAATTTTTTAAAATTCCATTTTCAATTCAGGCTGTAACGCAACAAACTGTGGAATAAGTCAAGGGACATAAATACTTTCTGAAGGCATTGTATTCCTATTTTTTAGGTGGGAGGGGGCAGTGTGGAATGCAATTGAGATTGTGTCGTTTGTGGATCTGTTGGGGCGGTATGCAAATTGGAGTGGGTCCAGGGTGTCTGGGATGATGGAGTTGATGTGTGCCATGACCAGCCTTTCAAAGCACTTCATTATTACAGATATGAGTGCTTCAGGGCGGTAGTCATTGTGGCAGGATGCCTAAGAGTTTTTGGGAACAGGAATGATGGTAGTCAGCTTGAAACATAGGGATTACAGACTGGGACAAGGAGAGGTTGAAAATGTCAGTGAAGATGCCTGCGGGCTCGTCTGCACATGCCCTGAGGACATGCCCTGGAACACTGCCTGGCCCTACGGCCTTACGATTGTTGACCGGTTTTAAAACCTTGCTCACATCAGCCTCGGAGAGAGAGATCCCCCAGTTCTCCGGATCAGGGGAGGCCCTCATGCAGGGCTCTGTGTGGTTTTTGTCAAAGTGTGCATAAAAGCCATTGAGTTCGTCTGGTAGAGGGGCATCGTTGTGCAGATCAAGCCTAGGGCTTCCTTTGTAGTCCGTAATGTAATGTAGCCCCTGCCACATGCGTTGAGCATCAGTGCCGGTATAATAGGATTCCACGTTGTTCCGATATTGTCCTTTTGCCTGTTTGATGGGTTGTAGCGGGACTTCTTGAACACGTTCGTGTCCTCAGCCATAGCCTCAGGGTTTTTCTGCGATAGCCCTCTGAGCGGTAGCTCTGTCCTTTAGCTTAGTGCACACCTCAGTGTTAATCCAGGGCTTTTGATTGGGGAAGGGGCGAACCTTGACTGTCGGGACGATGTCAGCGATGCATTTCCTGATGAAGCCGGTGACGAAGGTGGTTAGCTCGTCGACAGTATCGGCAGAGTCACGGAACATATTCCAGTCAGCGCTAGCAAAGCAGTCTTGCAGCATAGCCTTTGCTCTGGTACACAATTTTTCTACGGAGCGCGTCACAGGTTCTTCCTGTTTTGATATTTTGTTTGTAAACAGGAAGCGTACGTATGGAGTCATGATCTGATTTGCCAAAGGGGGGACCAGGGAGGGCTTTGCTTGTGGGTTGAGTAACAGTGGTATAGGACTTTATCAACCCTAGTGGTGAAGGAGATGTGTTGATAGAAGTTGGGCATCAAGTGTCTTATTGACGCAGAATTAAAATCACCGGCAACAAGAAAAGCAGCCTCTGGTTGCATGGTTTCCTGCTTGTTTATAGCTTCATACAGTATGTCAAGTGCCATCTTGTTGTCCTGAGGTGGAATATATACAGCAGTCACGATAACAGATGAAAACTCTCTCGGGAGGTAGAAGGCTCGGCATTTGACCATCAGGTATTCTAAGAACAATAGGTCGAGACTTCCACTGGGCTAGAGTCTGCACACCATTTGTTGTTGATGAAGAGACATACCCCTCCCCCTCTGGATTTCCCTGAATCCGATGTCCATCGAGTTGGATAGCCTTGTCCGAAAGCCATGTTTCTGAAAAACAGAGAATATTGCATTTACGAGAGTCCCGTTGATAACAAATCCGCGATCGGAGGTCATCCATCTTATTATCAAGTGACTGTGTTGTTGCCTACTCTTACCACCTGGGGTCAACCCGTAAGGAAGTCCAATAGAATGGAGGGAAGTGATGGCCAGTTTTCCATTCGCCTTATATCGCCAGGATGCCCGCTCTCCTGCCTCTTTTTCGCCAGCGTTTACTCTCGAGTAGCCTTGTCGTGAACCAGGCTTCCCTAGAGCGGGAAGCCTGGGGAAGTTCCATGGCAGAAATCAGCTAAAGAGGGGTCGGAACCCGGTGTAAATCAGTGATGCCTCGCAACACGTCAAACCAATCAAATGTCTTGCTTGGGCGGAGCTCCAAAGGTGCTCACCAGATTTAGTGTGTGAGGACAAAAAATATCAACAAAACAAGTACTGGTGACAAAACATTTTAGAACGTTTGCAGCACGCTGGTTTTCACAGCATTTATCTGTTATTTTGAGATGAGCTAAAGCTGCAGCAAGATGCAGGCCAAATCTACAATGCAGGCCAAATCAATATTTAAAATGTTGATGTTTCTGAAGTGATATTTGGCTGTAAAGGCTAGCATGAGAGACAAGAAGTAGCTAGCCACAATTTTGAGGAAAGTCCGCTAACCTTGTAAGCTACCTAGGTATAACTAACTAGCTAGCTACTAGCTAGTTACATTTCTCTCACGATTATAAAGTCAACACATTTTTTATAAAAACAGTAAATTATTGACCTAAAAGGTTAGCTGTGTTAGCCCAGGTGCTAGCTTATCCAGGGTCAATGATACATAGAAAGTACATGGTTGCTCTATTGATGGGAACAACTGCAATCATTTTGCAAGCAACATTGCTAAAATGAATGAAATAACATTTTATGAGGTTCATTTGACTTTATCTGTAATGTTCATCTCCTGTAGCCTAATTGTCACCTCCTTATTTTCATACTAAGGGTTGGATTTGCACTAAACAATTTTATATGTCAGCACTTAAAGGGCATCTGGTATATGGTTTGCCTCATTCGGAAAGTATTCAGACCTCTTGACTTTTTCCACATTTTGTTACGTTACAGCCTTATTCTAACGTTGATTAAAAAAATTTTTTTTCCCTCATCAAGGTATACACAATACCCCATAATAACAAAGCAAAAACTGGTTTTTAGAAAATAGAAATACCTTATTTACATAAGTATTCAGACCCATTGCTATGAGACTCGAAATTGAGCTCAGGTGCATCCTGTTTCCATTGATCATCCCTGAGATGTTTCTACAACTTGATTGGAGTCCACCTGTGGTAAATTCAATTGATTAGACATGATTTGGAAAGGCACACACCTGTCTGTATAAGGTCCCACAGTTGACAGTGCATGTCAGAGTAAAAACCAAGCCATGAGGTCAAAGGAATTGTCCGTAGAGCTCAGAGACAGGATTGTGTCGAGGAACAGATCTGGGGAAGGGTACCAAAAAATGTCTGCAGCATTGAAGGTCCCCAAGAACACAGTGGCCTCCATCATTCTTAAATGGAAGAAGTTTGGAACCACCAAGACTCTTCCTAGAGCTGGCCGCCCGGCCAAACTGACCAATCGGGGGAGAAGGGCCTTGGTCAGGGAGGTGACCAAGAACCCGATGGTCACTCCGACAGACCTCCAGAGTTCCTCTGTGGAGATGAGAGAATCTTCCAGAAGGCCAACCATCTCTGCAGCACTCCACCAATCAGGCCTTTATGGTAGAGTGGCCAGATGGAACTACTCCTCCAGTAAAAGGCACATGACAGCCCGCTTGGAGTTTGCCAAAAGGCACCTAAAAGACTCTCAGACCATGAGAAACAAGATTCTCTGGTCTGATGAAACCAAGATTGAACTCTTTGGCCTGAATACCAAGCGTTACGTCTGGAGGAAACCTGGCACCATCCCTACGGTGAAGCATGGTGGTGGCAGCATCATGCTGTGGGGATGTTTTTCAGCAGCGGGGACTGGGAGACTAATCAGGATCGAGGGAAAAATGAACAGCGCAAAGTACAGAGAGATCCTTGATGAAAACCTGCTCCAGAGCGCTCAGGACCTCAGACTGGGGCGAAGGTTCACCCTCCAACAGGACAATGACCCTAAGAACACCGCCAAGACAACGCAGGAGTGGCTTCGGAACAAGTCTCTGAATGTCCTTGAGTGGCCCAGCCAGAGCCCGGACTTGAACATGATTGAACATCTCTGGAGAGACGCTCCACATCCAACCTGACAGAGCTTGAGAGGATCTGCAGAGAAGAATGGGAGAAACTCACGAAATACAGGTGTCCCAAGAAGACTCTATGCTTTCATCGCTGCCAAAGATGCTTCAACAAAATACTGAGTAAAGGGTCTGAATACTTATGTAAATGTCATATTTCCGTTTTTTTTATGTCTGTAAACCATTTTGTATTTTTGCTTTGTCATTATGGGGTATAGTGTGTAGATTGATGAGGGGGGAAAAAACCAATTGAATCCATTTTAGAATAAGGCTGTAACGTAACAAAGTGGAAAAAGTCAAGGGGTGTGAATACTTTCTGAATGCACTGTATACCCTTAGTCTTTAGGGGCATTCATTGGGACCTCTCTCTTCATCTGCAAACAGGCTTTCACAGCTTTTCATATCTGAGGACAGAAAACATCACAAAGAAACAGGCTTCATTATACTCAAATTAGACCGCACTGAATATTATGTTGCTTTTATCTCTCTGTCCTCAAAGTTTCCCCCTCTAGGGACTGGAACTGAAAAATATTTTCAGAATGTCCTCCCACAAAGTTACCTGCCCAATCCAGTAGCCTACATTCTCCCTTTACTGAACGCTGGAGCTACAATTTCACCCTCTTCAATGGCTATTATCTATAAATTCATTTTGAGACTGTTTTTAATTTACAATGATTACATCAAGATAGCTCGCAAATACGACGTTAGCTAGCTGATGCCATTTAATTCACTTAGCTAAACATTGTGTAAAGCTAGCTAGCTAGCAGCTCAGTTAAGTTAGCCTACAAAGTGGCCTACTGTAGCCAGATAGCTAGCTAGCTAATAATAATAATACTTTTTTTTATTCTTTTTACATTTTAAACCTGTATTTACTTACTTGAAATGGTTCTCCCATTGCTTCTGTTTTTTTTGTCCTTACAAAAACAAAAGAATGGGCAATCTTCACTGTCTTCAGTGGTAGCAAAACACAGCCATGGGACGACTGGAGACAAGGAAAAAAATATGTTTGTCACCAGAGTGGTTTAGAACGTGTTGTGACGTTTTACCAGCGTAATACACTTTCAATTTCAATAAATATAAATCGCACACTGTCGGACACACTTGATAACTTGAAACTAGCACTTGAAGCTAGCATAGGCAACAACTACCCGGACGGAAAAAAGTCAGTCGAAGTCAGAAGTTGAAGCTGGAATAGAGGTTAGTAACTGCCGATCTGATATTCAAAAGTTTTAGTTGATCAAAGGACATGATAGTGGATGCATTTTGTGCACCAAAAGTAAAGAAACTCAAAAAGAATCACAAAATAGCGATGTTGGGTTGGAGCATGCAAGACGGCAGCCACACAGTACGGTGCCATCTTCCAATTCCAAACAAAAACAGACGTGAGTCAGATGTGATGTTCAGACACGTGTGAAGTTTCACTTGTTCATTTTTCACACGACTCAGACACATGGTTTCCCTATGTTTCACATGTGTGTTTTTGTAGCGGGCAGGATTAGAACCTGGGGCTACCACAGGAGAAGTCTTGACCATTCAACCTAGAGGGCCAACACTGACCGACTCGTGTCCGCTTTTTCACATTTAACTAGGGCTGTCAAACGATAAAGAAAATGTAATTGAGTTAATCGCAGGATTTGCTGTGATTAATCAAGATTAATCGCAAATTCATAATTTGTTAAAATTGAGCTGTAATTTAAGATTTTTTATACAAAAAGCATTACAAGAATATTGACGTATTGATTTTGTTCAAAGTAACGGTAAGGAAAATCCTATTAAATTGATGAACTCACTTTCTTTAACCTCAAAGTAAACTTGTTTTGACATAGCATTATTGTTTTTAGCTGTATTTCTGATGTTTTCAGTGTATTTTTGAATGCTTTAGACAATGCGGAAACAAAAAAATGTTGTGCACTTAACTCAAGCTAACTTTTTGTAATGTATCTGATTAACTCTGACAGCGCTATTTTAACATGTTAAACAGGATAAATAAGGACACACAGAGCACTAGCTTCTCTGTTCTTTTCACTGGGCTTCTTCCAATGGTCACTGAACAACGTATGAAGAAGAGAGGCTCAGAAATAGGAAATAATTATTTTTATCGCACTTGTATTGTTATACTCAGGCTGCAATTCCATATGGGGAAACATTGCTACTGCATCATCTCACATGAAAAAATACTACAGTTTACAATAGAATAGTACAGTACTAATTCTGTAGTATACTGTAGAATACAATACTACACACTGTAGTATCCCTTGATCATGTGTAGCACTTACTATAGAATGGTGTAGTATACTGTAGAATACTATAGTAAATACTACAGTACTATCCGCAAAAAAAGTACAGTCCACAAAAACACTACACTTTAAAAAAAATCTATAGTAAATACAATAGTATTTAATTTGCATGTACCCTGCCCATATCCCAATTTGTGCCACCCATAAGTGAGAAACATATATGCCAAGTATAGACCATATATTGGGATCCCTACAGTTTATAGAAAAGAGCAGATCTATCTGTTAAGACCCCAGTCCTACCTACCAACAGGTTATGGAAAATGTGCTCTTTTAGTATTTCTCCATTTAGGTTTCCTCAAGGAGAAAGCCTGCACCTTTGTCAAATATAATAAAACAAAAACACTATAGTAAATACTACAGTATACTAAAGTCCACAAAAACATGAATTACTATATTATATACTACAGTTTTCTTTTACTACAATATTTATACTATACTTAACAGTAAATTATACAGTATACTACAGTATTCACTGTAGTGTTTTTGCAGACTTTAGTCCGCAAAAACACTTTAGTCCGCAAAAACACTACAGTGAATTCTATATTATTTATACTATAGTCTTTTTTCATGTGGGATGTTAACGCCACCTTTTCACGTGAGGAGAATAACACTATTTCACCATCACATGTGAACGTGAGATTTACACATGAGAAAGTGTTTAAGATGTGAAACCACAAACTTCACATATGCAACTGCAATTCACATGTAAGGTGTGAAAACATGTTATTCTTCTCACGTGAAAAGGTGGTGTTAACATGTGAACTCTCATTCAAAATTCTAAAGGCACTCGCACATCTGAGCTATCTTTGTTGCATGTGCATGGTAACAATTGAATAAGATGAGTAAAAAGAAGAAACCCCCACACAGAGCTCTGACGAAGGCCTTGAGGCCGATATGTAAGCTTAATAAAGAGCAGTGATACTAGCAAGAGCAGTGTGCGGGTTTCTTCTTTTTTCTCAACATGTGAACTCTAAAATTAGTACATGTGAATATATGGTTTCAAGTGAAATTTAAGCTCAACATGTGGAAACAGCTATTTCACTTATGACCATGCGATGTTCACATGTGAAACTGCAAATGTAACATGTTTTTTTTGTAAGGAATGTGTGGCATGAATATCAAAAACAAGCGAGGCACGCTGTCTTCCTCTTAACCAAGACTGTCTTAAAAGTTTGTATCGAGGTCACCTTTTGTAGAGCACATCGTTTGCCCTCCGAGTGTGGCACACATGGCACACACTCACATTTAGTTTTAATGAGCTTCTAGTAGAAACGCCTGTTAGCTAAGGAAGACTATCCAAACAGATCCCCTCTCTTTCACTCCGCTGTGCCGAGGTGACACGTGTCCCCCTCCCTGTTGTCCCTACTGACACCCTGTGTTATGGCAGATTTGCTATCCCAGACAAGTGGAGGCATTATGGGACTACAGAGTTCATGCTTTCTGACAGGGTGGCTGATTGGTCTGAGGGGTTTTAGCATGGATGTGGCCTCCAGCGCACCTAATTTATTGTATTATACCAAATCAACCTGTCCTGACAGTAGTCTCTGCAGTGCATAAGCTAGAGACTAGAAGGGACAGCAACTTTCACTCAGCAGGCCTTCCATTCCATGTTTTCAAATCAGTCAAATGTTTTTCTCACAAATGTCCAAAATGCAGAAAAACAATGGGAAATAGAAAGTCATTTGATGTATTCTTGTATTAAAATACCCTGATTAGTAACAATTCATTTAATAAAACTAAAGGAAATACTTTAGGATTTGAGGGAATGTACACTGAGCAATATATAAAATATAAACGCAACATGTAAAGTGTTGGTCCCATGTTTCATGAGCTGAAATAAAAGATCCCAAAAAAAATTCCATACGCACAAAAAGCTTATTTCTCTCAAATGCATAAATGTGTATACATCCCTGTTAGTGAGGTCAGGCATATCAAGAATCTGATTAAACAACATGATCATTACACAGATGCACCTTGTGCTGGGGACTATAAAAGGCCACTTTTAATGTGAAGTTTTGTCACACAAGACACTGCCATAGATGTCTCAAGTTTTGAGTGCAATTGGCATGCTGACTGCATGAATGTCCACCAGAGCTGTTGCCAGAGAATTTAATGATAATTTCTCTACCATAAGCAGCATCGTTTTTGAGAATTTAGCAATCCGTCCG
Source organism: Coregonus clupeaformis (assembly GCF_020615455.1). Lineage (NCBI taxonomy): Eukaryota > Metazoa > Chordata > Actinopteri > Salmoniformes > Salmonidae > Coregonus > Coregonus clupeaformis. The sequence continues at coordinate 30,007,137 of NC_059200.1, forward strand.
ACCGGCCTCACAACCGCAGACCACGTGTAACCACGCCAGCCCTGGACCTCCACATTCGAATTCTTCACCTGCGGGATCGTCTGAGACCAGCCACCCGGACAGCTGATACTGTAACGATCCCGGCAGTCTGAGTCGGGTCCTGTCTGGTGACTAGTGTTTTTGTTCGTAGTCTCCAGTTTCCCGAGGGTTCGGGAACGCTCCGGGGAGCTCTCTGGTTTTCCGCACCTGCATCCCATCAGCAATCTGCACACCTGGTCCTCATCATCACCCTTCTTAGGCTCTGGCCAAACATCCAGTTCCTGCCGGATCGTTAGCCATGAACAGTAGGTGTTCTGAGTATCAGTTTAGAGTATCTTACGTGAGTTTTGTTGTTTTGTACTTTGTTGGGTTATTGTTTCCTTACCTCCGTTTTTGTCCCATCTGCAGTCACACGTCCGGAACCTTCACCCCACCTCTGCCTGATGGTCGGCGGCTGCCGAGCCATCACTGGACCTAGAACTGCACCCCCAACAACTCATCCACGCCGCCCGCTCTGTCCCTGGATTATTCTGCACCTTTTTGTATCTAAATAAACCCTCACCTTCGTTCAACTCTCCTTGTCCTGGTCTGCTTCTGGGTTCTGGCTGAGGGAACTGTGACAGAACGATCCGGCCAATAATGAACCCAGCGGACCTGGACTCTGTTCGCCATGCCATTACCCAGCAGGAGAAGATGTTGGGCCATCATAGCATGGTACTACAGGAGATCGCGTTGTCAGTTCGGAACCTTTCTACCGGCCTGACGGAGGTCCAGAACCAACGCCAGTGTCCGGTGGAGGACCCACTACCGGTTTCACCCATCTCGCCTGCCGCTTCTGAAGTTGTGTCCCTCCGTGAGCCCAAGGTTCCGACGCCGGATAAATATGAGGGGAGCTGGGAAGATGCCGTTCCTTCCTTATGCAGTGTGGATTAGTGTTCGATCTACAGCCCTACTCTTATGCCACAGACAAGGCTAGGATAGCCTTTGTGATTGAGTTGCTGCGTGGTCGAGCGCTGGAGTGGGCTTCAGCCGTTTGGGAACGACAGGATCCCTGCATGGCTTCATACCAGGGGTTCACGGCCGAGATGAGGAAGCTCTTCGACCATTCCGTCCGAGGGAGGGACGCAGCTAGGCGCCTGTTTTCTCTTCACCAAGGAACTCGCAGCGTGGCCGACTTCGTGATCGAGTTCAAGACGTTGGCTGTGGAGAGTGGGTGGAACGAGGAGTCTTTGCAAGCGGCCTTTTACCAGGGTCTGTCGGAGCAGCTCAAGGATGAGTTGATCTCCTATCCGGAGCCTAGTGACCTGGACAGCTTGGTAGCCTTGTCTATTCGGGTGGATAATCGAGTCCGAGAGCGAAGGAGGGAGAAGCAATGGGGTCCGTCCAATCGATCAGCTTCTCAGTTCCCAGTCGGGTCGGGTGGTGGACCAGAACACGTCGATCATTCTCCACCACAAAGGATTAGTGGAGAGGACCTCTCTCCCGATTCTGAACCCATGCAAGTGGGGCGGCACGGGTTAACCAAGGAGGAGCGTCAACATAGACGTAAGACCAACTGCTGCCTCTACTGTGGTCGCCGGGACATTACATCTCCACTTGTTCCCGGCGGTCGTCAAACTGCCCGGCTCGCTAAAGTTGGGAGGACTTTTAGCGAGCCAGTTTCAACCTCTCAGTACCTCTGTCAGACCCCGCTTCCCGGCTACCCTTGTGAACAGGAATCAGAGCTTAGCGCTTAACGCTTTTATCGATTCAGGGGCCGATGGAAGCTTTCTTGATGCCGAGTTGGTGGAACAGCTGGGGCTTTCCAAGGAGCAATTGCCGGAAGCCATTGAAGCGACCACTCTGAACGGCAGTAGTCTGGCACGTATCACGATGAGGACTGAGCCGGTTAAGATGCGGTTGTCGGGGAATCATTCTGAGATGATTTCATTTTTCATTCTGCCGTCTTCCCATGTTCCTCTGGTTCTTGGATACCCCTGGCTGAAGGAACACAATCCCACGTTCGATTGGGTGACGGGCAAGGTAACGAAGTTGGAGCCTTGATTGTCATGCTAACTGTCTCAAGACTGCCTGCCCCCATTCGGTTCCCAGTCAGGTGATTGAGGCTAAACCCCCAGATTTGTCCCTGGTTCCCGAGACATATCACGATTTGGGGGAAGTTTTCAGTAAGCAGAAGGCTCTGTCACTTCCTCCCCACCGACCTTATGATTGTGCCATCAACCTGGTCCCTGGAGCTGTCTACCCCAAGGGAAGGTTATACAGTATCTCCCGACCTGAACGTGAGGCGTTGGAGACCTACATCAAGGAGTCCCTAGCTGCGGGTCTCGTTCGTCCCTCGTCATCACCCCCTGGGGGCAGGATTCTTCTTTGTGGGTAAGAAGGATGGCTCTCTTCGACCGTGTATTGATTATCGGGGGTTGAATGACATCACGGTCAAGAACAAGTATCCCCTGCCCTTGATGAGTTCTGCCTTCGACTCCTTACAGGGTGCTACGGTGTTCACCAAGCTAGACCTACGCAATGCGTATCACCTGGTCCGGATCAGAGAGGGGGACGAGTGGTTGACGGGTTTCAATACACCGATGGGTCACTTGGTATCAGGTGATGCCGTTTGGACTGACCAATGCTCCAGCGGTATTCCAGAGTATGGTGAACGACGTCCTGAGAGATATGATCGGTCTCTTCGTGTTTGTTTACCTGGATGACATTCTTATCTTCTCGAAGGAACCTTCCGACCACGTCCAGCATGTCCGGCAGGTTCTGCAGCGATTGTTGGAGAATCGCCTGTTCGTGAAGGCCGAGAAGTGCGAGTTTCACGCCCACACGACATCCTTTCTCGGGTACATCATCTCCAGGGGTGAGATTAGGATGGATCAGGAGAAGGTTAGAGCGGTTCTGGAATGGGCCCAGCCCGGTACGAGATTGCAGCTCCAGAGATTTTTGGGGTTTGCGAATTTCTACCGCAGATTCATCCGGGATTACAGCCGTGTGGCCGCTCCATTAACTGCCTTGACTTCCAGTATCAGGACCTTCAAGTGGAATCCGGAGGCGGATCGAGCGTTTCTGGATTTGAAGAGGCGATTCACCAACGCACCGATTCTCTCTCAACCGGACACGGCCCGTCAGTTCGTCGTTGAAGTGGACGCATCTGATGTGGGAGTTGGCGCCATCCTGTCGCAGCGTTGCTCCACGGACAGTAAACTCCATCCCTGCGCCTACTACTCTCGTCGCCTTTTGCCTGCAGAGAGGAATTACGATGTGGGTAACCGGGAGCTTCTCGCGGTGAAACTTGCCTTGGAGGAGTGGCGCCACTGGTTGGAGGGGGCGGAGCAACCGTTTATTGTCTGGACTGACCACAAGAATCTTGCTTACGTGCAATCGGCTAAACGTCTCAACTCCCGGCAGGCCAGGTGGGCGTTGTTTTTCGGACGATTCAAGTTTGCCCTGACGTTCCGACCTGGATCTAAGAACGGCAAGGCGGACGCCTTGTCCCGGATGTTCTCCAAGACGGAGGAGAGTGGGTCCAAGACCGAGACAATTCTCCCCCGGAACTGCGTCGTGGGAGCAGTCATGTGGAAGATTGAGGAGGAGGTGCTGGCGGCCCTTCGGACTCAGCCCGGTCCCGGTAACGGTCCACCCGGTCGGTTGTTTGTGCCTGAGTCGGTTCGTCCTGCTGTCCTCAAATGGTCCCACGCCAGCAAGATGGCTTGTCACCCTGGCGTGGCTCGGACAATGGCGTTTCTTCGCAGACGTTTTTGGTGGCCTGCCATGGCCGAGGATACTCGGGGTTTTGTTGCTGCCTGTCCAGTGTGTGCGCAGAATAAGAGTACCAATCGGCCCAGCTCTGGACTACTTCACCCCCTTCCTATTCCCCGGCGTCCATGGTCGCATCTGGCCCTGGACTTCGTCACGGGGTTGCCCGCTTCTGAGGGGAACACGGTCGTTCTGACTATCGTGGACAGATTCAGCAAGTTCGCCCACTTTGTGCCTATTGCCAAGCTTCCCTCTGCCTCGGAGACGTCCGAGATCCTGGTTAGGAGGTTTTCAGGGTCCACGGTTTGCCCAGTGATATCGTTTCCGACCGTGGCCCTCAGTTTACCTCTGCTGTCTGGAAGTCCTTCTGTTTGGCCATTGGAGCTACAGTCAGTCTCACATCTGGTTTTCACCCCCAATCCAATGGTCAGGCGGAGAGAGCCAACCAGAAGATGGAATCCACGCTACGCTGTCTGGTCTCTTCCAACCCCACCTCCTGGGCCTCTCAGTTGCCTTGGGTTGAGTATGCCCACAATACTCTCCCTACATCTGCCACTGGGATGTCTCCCTTCCAGTGCCTGTATGGCTACCAACCTCCCCTGTTCCCTTCTCAGGAGAAGGAGCTCTCAGTGCCTTCTGTTCAGGCCCATATTCGTCGTTGCCACCGGACCTGGCATCGGGCCAGAAAGGCACTCCTTAGAGGTTCGGACCGGTATCAGCTCCAGGCGAATCGTCGCCGGATCCCCGCTCCCACCTATACCATCGGAGATAGGGGTTTGGTTGGCCACACGGGATCTTCCGTTACGGACTGAGTCTAGGAAGTTGTTACCGAAGTTCATTGGTCCGTTTGTGGTGGAGAAGGTGATCAATCCGGTGGCAGTTCGACTCAAACTACCGAGGACGCTCAGAGTCCATCCCACCTTTCATGTCTCCTGCCTCAAGCCTGTCTTCCTCAGTCCTCTGTTGCCTCCTCCGCCTCCTCCTCCTCCTCCTCGGATGATCGGAGGTGGTCCTGCCTACACGGTGCGTCGCATCATGGATTCCAGACGGCGGGGCCGGGGTTTCCAGTACCTCGTGGACTGGGAGGGGTATGGTCCTGAAGAGAGGAGTTGGATTCCGCGGCGACAGGTCCTAGATGCTGACCTCATCAGCGACTTCTACCGTCTCCATCCTGGCGCTCCGGGAGTCCGCCCGGTGGCGTTCGTCGGAGGGGGGGGTACTGTAACGATCCCGGCAGTCTGAGTCGGGTCCTGTCTGGTGACTAGTGTTTTTGTTCGTAGTCTCCAGTTTCCCGAGGGTTCGGGAACGCTCCGGGGAGCTCTCTGGTTTTCCGCACCTGCATCCCATCAGCAATCTGCACACCTGGTCCTCATCATCACCCTTCTTAGGCTCTGGCCAAACATCCAGTTCCTGCCGGATCGTTAGCCATGAACAGTAGGTGTTCTGAGTATCAGTTTAGAGTATCTTACGTGAGTTTTGTTGTTTTGTACTTTGTTGGGTTATTGTTTCCTTACCTCCGTTTTTGTCCCATCTGCAGTCACACGTCCGGAACCTTCACCCCACCTCTGCCTGATGGTCGGCGGCTGCCGAGCCATCACTGGACCTAGAACTGCACCCCCAACAACTCATCCACGCCGCCCGCTCTGTCCCTGGATTATTCTGCACCTTTTTGTATCTAAATAAACCCTCACCTTCGTTCAACTCTCCTTGTCCTGGTCTGCTTCTGGGTTCTGGCTGAGGGAACTGTGACAGATACAACTGTGGTTTGCACAACCAAAGAATTTCTGCACAAACTGTCAGAAACTGTCTCAGGGAAGCTCATCTGCGTGCTCGTCGTCCTCCGCCAAACTGCAGTACGGCGTCATAACTGACTTCAGTGGGCAAATGCTCACCTTCAATGGCCACTGGCACGCTGGACAAGTGTGCTCTTCACAGATGAATCCCGGTTTCAACTGTACCGGGCAGATGGCAGCGGTTTGGGCGAGCGGTTTGCTGATGTCAACGTTGTGAACAGAGTGCTCCATTGTGGCGGTGGTGTTATGGTGTGGGCAGGCATAAGCTACGGACAACGAACATAATTGCATTTAATCAATGGCAATTTGAATGCACAGAGATACTGTGACCCGGTTTCAGCATGATAATGCACGGCCCCATGTCGCAAGGATCTGTACACAATTCCTGGAAACTGGAAATTTCCCAGTTCTTCCATGGCCTGCATACTCACCAGACATGTCACCCATTGAGCATGTTTGGGATGCTCTGGATTGACGTGTACGACAGCGTATTCCGGTTCCTGACAATATCCAGCAACTTCGCACAGCCATTGAAGAGGAGTGGGACAACATTCCACAGGCCACAATCAACAGCCTGGTCAACTCTATGCAAAGGAGATGTGTTGTGCTGAATGAGGCAAATGTTGGTCACACCAGATACTGACTGGTTTTCTGATCCACGCCCCTACCTTTTTCTAAAGGTATTTTTGACCAACAGATGCATGTCTGTATTCCCAGTCATGCGAAATCCATAGATTAGGGCCTAAGGAATTTTATTTCAATTGACTGATTTCCTTATATGAACTGTAGAATCGTAGAAATTGTTGCATGTTGCGTTTTTATATTTCTGGTCAGTATATGTACAGTGAGCCTATTCAGTTAATAGAAAGCCACATGGCTTATGCATTTCACTAGTAAACAAACAGAAGGGTCTATGTCTATGTGAGTAGGGCCATGAACTGAAATATTTTAAGTCAGAAGAGGTCAGTTAGTTCTCACATGTCTGATCTTCTTCGCTGTGGATATTCTTGTTTATGTCATCCTACACTGGACTTATGTTGGTTGCAGTAGTAAAATAAAATGGAGATGGATAGGAGGTGACAGCCCACACAGGCTAATTCCTTATCTTTCCTCTTATGTAGGCTAGAGTTGCTGTTATTTCAGACTCGGTCTCTCCAGGCTCTTGTCCAAAACTCCTGAAAGCGTTCCCCTGTTTGACAGAATTATTGCTCTTTCCAAGGACAAACATCTTCTTTTGCTCACAGTGTGACCTTACAGATCAGTCTTCTTTGGTGACGGAACACACAGAGATCCTTCAGGCATAACTGTTATGGATGATGTCATCATCTTGGTGGGGGCATCTACAGATAACTTTCAGTTATGTTTTAACATGGGAGTGTCAAGTCTAAGCTGTTAAGTATACCCTGGCTAATACTTTACACAAATTAATGGACACATTTCATAGGTGCAGTGGATTAGAGTGGGATTGTCCCTGTGCCTACCTGTCTAATGCCTTGAGTCATACACATTTACTCTTAAAACATTACAACGCTTTGTGTTTTGTAAAACTGCTCTGTCCATACAACCACGTACTGTACAGTACACATTTCTCCAGTTCAGTTTAACCGGTTGGCCTATCCTAATATTCAGTTACTTTCCTGTTACCATATCATTATCTGAGTAGAGTGTAGGGCTTAAATGAGGATATATGTTAGCTTTGATTCTACATACAGTGAGGGGAAAAAAGTATTTGATCCCCTGCTGATTTTGTACATTTGCCCACTGACAAAGACATGATCAGTCTATAATTTTAATGGTAGGTTTATTTGAACAGTGAGAGACAGAATAACAACAAAAAATTCCAGAAAAACGCATATTAAAAATGTTATAAATTGATTTGCATTTTAATGAGGGAAATAAGTATTTGACCCCTCTGCAAAACATGACTTAGTACTTGGTGGCAAAACCCTTGTTGGCAATCACAGAGGTCAGACGTTTCTTGTAGTTGGCCACCAGGTTTGCACACATCTCAGGAGGGATTTTGTTCCACTCCTTTTTGCAGATCTTCTCCAAGTCATTAAGGTTTCGAGGCTGACGTTTGGCAACTCGAACCTTCAGCTCCCTCCACAGATTTCCTATGGGATTAAGGTCTGGAGACTGGCTAGGCCACTCCAGGACCTTAATGTGCTTCTTCTTGAGCCACTCCTTTGTTGCCTTGGCCGTGTGTTTTGGGTCATTGTCATGCTGGAATACCCATCCACGACCCATTTTCAATGCCCTGGCTGAGGGAAGGAGGTTCTCACCCAAGATTTGACGGTACATGGCCCCGTCCATCGTCCCTTTGATGCGGTGAAGTTGTCCTGTCCCCTTAGCAGAAAAACACCCCCAAAGCATAATGTTTCCACCTCCATGTTTGACGGTGGGGATGGTGTTCTTGGGGTCATAGGCAGCATTCCTCCTCCTCCAAACACGGCGAGTTGAGTTGATGCCAAAGAGCTCCATTTTGGTCTCATCTGACCACAACACTTTCACCTAGTTCTCCTCTGAATCATTCAGATATTCATTGGTAAACTTCAGACGGCCCTGTATATGTGCTTTCTTGAGCAGGGGGACCTTGCGGGCGCTGCAGGATTTCAGTCCTTCACGGCGTAGTGTGTTACCAATTGTTTTCTTGGTGACTATGGTCCTAGCTTCCTTGAGATCATTGACAAGATCCTCCCGTGTAGTTCTGGGCTGATTCCTCACCATTCTCATGATCATTGCAACTCCACAAGGTGAGATCTTGCATGGAGCCCCAGGCCGAGGGAGATTGACAGTTATTTTGTGTTTCTTCCATTTGCGAATAATCGCACCAACTGTTGTCACCTTCTCACCAAGCTGCTTGGCAATGGTCTTGTAGCCCATTCCAGCCTTGTGTAGATCTACAATCTTGTCCCTGACATCCTTGGAGAGCTCTTTGGTCTTGGCCATGGTGGAGAGTTTGGAATCTGATTGATTGATTGCTTCTGTGGACAGGTCTCTTTTATACAGGTAACAAACTGAGATTAGGAGCACTCCCTTTAAGAGTGTGCTCCTAATCTCAGCTCGTTACCTGTATAAAAGACACCTGGGAGCCAGAAATCTTTCTGATTGAGAGGGGGTCAAATACTTATTTCCCTCATTAAAATGCAAATCAATTTATAACATTTTTTACATGCGTTTTTCTGGATTTTTTGTTGTTATTCTGTCTCTCACTATAAATAAACCTACCATTAAAATTATAGACTGATCATTTCTTTGTCAGTGGGCAAACGTACAAAATCAGCAGGGGATCAAATACTTTTTTCCCTCACTGTACATATTTGCTAATGTATTGGACCAGCTCTCGCTATTTAAAATATGATATGGTCAATTATTTATGATCCCCCTTCTGCTGCTGTACAAAGGCAGCCAGTAAACACACCCTAACAGTGTGTCTAATCTGAATCAATGTTTAATCACTGTTAATCTTATGTGACATCAGCTTTCTTGAAGGAATAACAGGAGCAGCAGCTGTGCACTCTGCTTTTAGATATGATAGTAGTCTACGCGTGTACAGCCACCACACCTAGCTGCTTTGAAATCTATTTTCTATTGCAGAAAGTAAGGAAAATGTAATAATCTTAATGAGTACTGTATATTAATATTCACCCCTGACACTCACATTCTTAACCCATATCAATCTCTTCAACATATTTTGACATACGTTTTCAGCAATATATTGCTTTCTGTTATTGGTGTGAATATGTGTACTTACTAAAATTGCATTATCAAATATACATCCTTTACATAAAAGTCAAATACTCCTAGGTTAACAGGTGTATATGATGTTGGATGTGACAGCCACATAGTAGTTTGTGGAACAGAGAGGGTTGGGTTTTGGAAGTAACACGGCTGGCTCAGAGAGAGTGGCAGAGTATAAAGCAGCTGACTCACAGCATTCGAGAATATCAATGAGGCAAGCTGGAGCTTCCTAAAGGATTTACGACAGGGTTGTCACATACCCACACCACCAGTATTAGTCCAGACCATTGGCTGCTGATTGGCATCAGCTGACCAATAAAAGGGTGCTAGCCTGGACCATCTCTTTCATAAGCATGCGATCATCCATCTTCACCCCATGCATTGAGTAACAAGCATACTGCATCGCATCTGTGCTGTGAATACTTGCAGTATAAGGAGCGACATCTTGCATGGGCAACCATGAAATGTATCCTAAATGGAAGTCATAATAATAGTAATCTTAACGTTGTGAATTACATGCTGCTACAGTCGTTGCCCTGATCTTTTTTTCCTTCTTCCTGAAAGCAGTGAAGCCACTCTCCAGGGCCCTACTGCTGATGAGTGATGATGTGCATGCCTTGACGGAAGGCCATGCTGTCTGCCTGCTTATCCTGGTGAATGGGCTCCAGCCGCTGTGTAATGTGGCCTCCCTCCGTTGTCCTGGATGGCAATATTATAAATGTGCTCACAGATGAAAGTGGCACCACCGGGAGAAAGACTCTGTTTCTACTGTAAACAAAACCTAAACAAAGGGATATTTGCTTTATGCAGCTAATCAATTCCATGCCTAACATTGGAGGTTTTCAAGTAAAAGCTGATCTTATGATTGTTTGTATTTTTATGATTTTGGGTTTTCATTACAATTACAATTGGTTTAATTTATTTTGTTTAGTCCATTGATTTGGTTAAATCATAATGTATGAATGATAATTTAAGAAGCTTTTTTCCTCATGATTAAGGTTACAATCTTCAACAACATATTGTGTCCTCATAATAATATGTAATCTATTTAATAGTATAGTCTGAGGTGTCCACCTGAAAAAATATTTGTAAATATAGCTAGTTATGAAAGTTTTATTACACTTTCATTACACTTGGGCTTCATATAAAGGTCCCTTTAAAAGACTGCAGAATTGGGGCAGTTTTATTTTCAGAAACAATCTCTCCATGAACCAGTTTCAATAATTAGATAGGATGATGTCTTACAGTGCCTTCAGAAAGTATTCATACATCTTGACTTATTCCACATTTTGTTGTTACAGCCTGAATACAAAAATGATTAAATTGATTTTTTTTTCTCTCACCCATCTACACACGATACCCCATAATTACAAAGTGAAAACATGTTTTTAGAAATGTTAGCAAATTTAATGAAAATGAAATGGAAGTATTTCATTTACATAAGTATTCACACCCCACAGTCAATACTTTATAGAAGCACCTTTGGCGGCGATTACAGCTTTGAGTCATCTTGGGTATGTCTGTATCAGCTTTGCACATCTGGATTTGGGGATTTTCTCCCATTCTTCCTTGCAGATTTTCTCAAGCTCTGTTAAGTTAGATAGGGAGCAATCTTCAAGGATTTCCACAGATTTTCAATGGGATTCAAGTCTGGGCTTTGGCTGGGCCACTCAAGGACTTTCACATTTTTGTTCTGAAGCCATTCCAGCGTTGCTTTGGCTGTATGCTTGGGATCATTGTCCTGTTGGAACGTAAATCTTCGCCTCCCCAGTCTGTCATTTTCATTCTGAAGCAGGTTCTCATCAAGGATTTGCCTGTATTTGGCTCCATTAATTGTTCCTTCTATCCTTACCAGTATCCCAGTCCCTGCCTCTGAAAAGCATCCCCATAGCATGATGCTGCCACCACTGTGCTTCACGGTAGGGATGGTGTTAGACGGGTGATGAGCTGTGCCTGGTTTTCTCCAGACATAGCGTTTTCAATTTTGGTCTGTCGTATGCCTTTTTCTCAGGAGTGGCTTCCGTCTGGCCACTCTCCCAAAAAAGCCCAAATTGGTGAAGTGCTGTAGAGACTGTTGTCCTTCTGGCAGGTTCTCCCATCTCAGCCAAGGAACTCTGTAGTTCTGTCGGAGTTCTCATTGAGTTCTTGGTCACCTCCCTGACCAAGGTCTTTCTTGCCCAGTTACTCAGTTTGGTCGGACGCCAGCTCTAGGCAGAATCTGGGTACAGTGGCTTGCGAAAGTATTCACCCCCCTTGGCTTTTTTTCAATTTTGTTGCCTTACAACCTGGAATTAAAATAGATTTTTTGGGGGGTTTGTATCATTTCATTTACACAACATGCCTACCACTTTGAAGATGCAAAATGTTTTTTATTGTGAAACAAACAAGAAATAAGACAGAAAAACTGAAAACTTGAGCGTGCATAACTGTTCACCCCCCCCACCCAAAGTAAATACTTTGTAGAGCCACCTTTTTGCAGCAATTACAGCTGCAAGTCTCTTGGGGTATGTCTCTATAAGCTTGCCACATCTAGCCACTTGGATTTATGCCCATAGCAAACTTTAAGTCATACCACAGATTCTCAATTGGATTGAGGTCTGGGCTTTGACTAGGCCATTCCAAGACATTTAAATGTTTCCCCTTAAACCACTCGAGTGTTGCTTTAGCAGTATGCTTAGGGTCATTGTCCTGCTGGAAGGTGAACCTCCGTTCCAGTCTCAAATCTCTGGAAGACTGAAACAGGTTTCCCTCAAGAATTTCCCTGTATTTAGCGCCATCCATCATTCCTTCAATTCTGACCAGTTTCCCAGTCCCTGCCGATGAAAAACATCCCCACAGCATGATGCTGCCAACACCATGCTTCACTGTGGGGATGGTGTTCTCGGGGTGATGAGAGGTGTTGGGTTTGCGCCAGACATAGCGTTTTCCTTGATGGCCAGAAAGCTCAATTTTTGTCTCATCTGACCAGAGTACCTTCTTCCATATGTTTGGGGAGTCTACCACATGCCTTTTGGCGAACACCAAATGTGTTTGCTTATTTTTTTCTTTAAGCAATCGCTTTTTTATGGCTACTCTTCCGTAAAGCCCAGCTCTGTGGAGTGTATGGCTTAAACTGCTCCTATGGACAGATACTCCAATCTCCACTGTGGAGTTTTGCAGCTCCTTCAGGGTTATCTTTGGTCTCTTTGTTGCCTCCCTGATTAATGCCCTCCTTGCCTGGTCCGTGAGTTTTGGTGGGCGGACCTCTCTTGGCAGGTTTGTTGTGGTGCCATATTCTTTCAATTTTTTTATAATGGATTTAATGGTGCTCCGTGGGATGTTAAAAGTTTCTGATATTTTTTTAGAACCCAACCCTGATCTGTACTTCTCCACAACTTTGTCCCTGACCTGTTTGGAGAGCTCCCTGGTCTTCATGGTGCCGCTTGCTTGATGGTGTCCCTTGCTTAGTGGTGTTGCAGACTCTGGGGCCTTTCAGAACAGGTGTCTATATACTGAGATCATGTGACAGATCATGTGACACTTAGATAGCACACAGGTGGACTTTATTTAACTAATTATGTGACTTCTGAAGGTAATTGGTTGCACCAGATCTTATTTAGGGTCTTCATAACAAAGGGGGTGAATACATATGCACGCACCACTTTTCCGTTATTTATGTTTTGAATTTTTTGAAACAAGTTATTTTTTTCATTTCACTTCACCAATTTGGACTATTTTGTGTATGTCCATTACATGAAATCCAAATAAAAATCAATTTTAAATGACAGGTTGTAATGCAACAAAATAGGAAAAACGCCAAGGGGGATGAATACTTTTGCAAGGCACTGTAGTTCCATATTTTTTCAAATTCCCAATGATGGAGACCACTGTGCTCTTGGAAACAATCAATGCTCGAGAAATAGTTTTATACCCTTCCCCACATATATACAGAAAGTATTCAGACCCCTTGACCTTCTCCACATTTTGTTACATTACAGCCGTATTCTATAATTTTTTATATTTTTTTATCCTCATCAATCTACACACAATAACCCATAATGACAAAGCAAAAACAGGTTTTTAGAAATGTATGCTAATTTATAAAAAATAAAAAACGAATATCACATTTACATAAGTGTTCAGACCCTTTACTCAGTACTTTGAAGCACCTTTGTCAGCGATTACAGCCTCAAGTCTTCTTGAGTATAACGCTACAAGCTTGGCACACCTGTATTTGGGGAGTTTCTCCCATTCTTCTCTGCAGATCCTCTAAAGCGCTGTCAGGTTGGAAGGGGAGCGTCGCTGCACAGCTATTTTCAGGTCTCTCCAGAGATGTTAGATCGGGTTCAAGTCCGGGCTCTGGCTGGGCCACTCAAGGACATTCAGAGACTTGTCCCGAAGCCACTCCTGCGTTGTCTTGCCTGTGTGCTTAGGGTCCTGTTGGAAGGTGAACCTTCGCCTCAGTCTGAGGTCCTAAGCGCTCTGGAGCAGGTTTTCATCAAGGATCTCTCTGTACTTTGCTCCGTTGATGTTTCTGTTGATCCTGACTAGTCTCCCAGTCCCTGCCGCTGAAAAACATCCCCACAGTATGATGCTGCCACCACCATGCTTCACCGTATGGATGGTGCCAGGTTTCCTCCAGACATAACACTTGGCATTCAGGCCAGAGAATCTTGTTTCTCATTGTCTGAAAGTCCTTTAGGTGCCTTTTGGCTTCTGTCTGGCCACTACCATAAATGCCTGATTGGTAGAGTGCTGCAGAGATGGTTGTCCTTCTGGAAGGTTCTCCCATCTCCACAGAGGAACTCTGGAGCTCTGTCATAGTGACCATCAGGTTCTTGGTCACTTCCCTGACCAAGGCCCTTCTCCCCCGAATGCTCAGGTTGGCCGGGCGGCCAGCTCTAGGAAGAGTCATGGTGGTTCTAAGCTTCTTCTATTTAAGAATGATGGAGGCCACTGTGTTCTTAGGGACCTTCAATGCTGCAGAAAGCTCTACGGACAATTCCTTCGACCTCATGGTTTGGTTTTTGCTCTGACATGCACTGTCAACTGTGGGACCTTATATAGACAGGTGTGTGCCTTTCCAATCAATTGTCCAATCAATTGAATTTACCACAGGTGGACTTTAATCAATCAAGTTGTAGAAACATCTCAAGGATGATCAATGGAAACAGGATGCAACTGAGCTCAATTTCGAGTCTCATAGCAAAGGGTCTGAATACTTATATAAATAAGGTATTTCTGATTTTTTTATAAATTTGCAAAAATGTCTAAAAACCTGTTTTCGCTTTGTCATTATGGAGTATTGTGTGTAGATTGATGAGGAAAACATTTAATTTAATCAATTTTAGAATAAGGCTGTATCTTAACAAAATGTGGAAAAAATGGAAGGGGTCTTAATATTTTCCGAATGCACTGTACCTCATCACAATTCTACCTCGTAGATGTACGGACAGTTCCTTGGACTTGATGGTATAGTTTCTGCTCTGACGTGCTCTGGGACCTTATAGAGACAGGGGTGTTTCTTTCTAAATCATGTCCAAACAATTGAATTGGCCACAGGTGGACTCCAATCAAGTTGTAGTGACATCTCAAGGATGATCAAAGGAAATTGGATGCACCTGAGCTCAAGTTGGAGTGTCATAGCAAAGGGGTGTGAATACTTATGTAAATTAGATATTTCTGCATTTCATTTTCTATCATTTAAAAAAATGTACCTATAAACATGTTTTCAC
Source organism: Coregonus clupeaformis (assembly GCF_020615455.1). Lineage (NCBI taxonomy): Eukaryota > Metazoa > Chordata > Actinopteri > Salmoniformes > Salmonidae > Coregonus > Coregonus clupeaformis. The sequence continues at coordinate 30,022,156 of NC_059200.1, forward strand.
TTTGTCATTATGGGGTATTGTGTGTAGATGGGTGAGAAAATTATTTCATCCATTTTGAATTCAGGCTGTAACAGAACAAAATGTGGAATAAGTCAATGGGTATTAATACTTTATGAAGGCACTGTAAATGGTTTTGGCATCAGCATTTCAAGTTTCAACTAAACTCCAGAGGACACCCGATGACTAATATACTGTAGAATACTGCCACTTTTAATTTGTTGCATAAGTGCATATTACTAAATGAGATTGTATCCATCTGCATTTATTTTAAGATAACTTTGTATCAAAGGGGTGAAGATACTTTTGCAAATGAAATTATGACACATTATCCAAGTCTAAGGGCAGTTTCAAAAAGAATGGTGAGAGAGATGTATGTACTGTAAGTAAAGTGGTAGTAAGTAAGTAAGACAACAAATCAAAGTGAGATATAACTAACTAATTTACTTAGCCATTATTTAGCCATGTCCACAGACTGTATGTTCTGAGAGGAAGTTTAAAATAAGAGGATTGCGTCTTTAATCAGCTCTCCATCTCAGGGTGCCTATCAGGGGAGGGAAGGACTCTGGAATGATCAGAGAGACACTCTAAATGAAGACACCTCACTCTCTCTCTCTTCCTGTTCCCATAACTGTGCATGCACAAGATGTCCAGGACCATGACTCCATTAATCATCATCCTCACTCCAGAATTGGCATGTCCATTATGAGCTCTGTTAACACAGGGAAGCTCTTAATTCTCCAGTTATCCAGTGTATCAGAGATACCTCTGCTGACTATTTTGTGTGAGCATGTTTCTATAGGGGTTCATTACACAGATTTCATCATTTCATCTGCCCAATCACACACCATTGCCCTTCCTCCAATGGTCTCTACCACTGCCGACATTGTGAGACTATCAAACAAGTGTTCAGAGCCCTTTAGTATGAGGTTCTGCTCTGTGTTAGGCCACCAGGGATAACAAAGTGTAGTATAGTAATGGCCTTCTCTGCCCACAGCTGGTGTAATGCTCACAAGGTCTTGGTGCCCTGTCTGATTGGTGCCGACCTGAGAGACCTGTACTCTTCAACTCGTCTCCCATGCAGCCACCCTATGCTTTAATTGACATAGTGCTCCATCATCTGTCCAGATTGTTTTGTTTCCTCATAATTTTCTTGCCAAAGACAATGTTTGTCTACAACTTAAAATCACTTGTAACACTGAATTCTTATGAAGCCACTATTTGTAACTTGAAGCAGTATACTATTACTTCTATGCTGCAACTATTCTGTGTGGCATCTAGCGGAATGGACTGACTGCCATCATTTACTATCTATTAACCATAACCTTTGCCAGAATGCCAGATTTCTAATGTTTTTTATTAATCCAATCGGGGATGTTTGATGAGATCTATGGAGACTCCAGCATTACAGGTAGACCTGTCACCCTTTAATGTCTTCATATGGCAGAGGGCAGCAGTTACATTAGATTGCATCCTCAGATATGAAATTCTGTGATATTTTGCTCCAGAACAGCAACTGTCTGATATTCAGACCACTAGTTCCACCGCTGAGGTTGTGTGTGTGTGTGTGTGTGTGTGTGTGTGTGTCGTTTCTTTGCCACAAGGATATTCCAAAGATCTTGACAATGATTATATAACAGTGTAGCTGTGTTAATTTACATGCAAATGTAGTGCCCATTACTATTGGTCATAATGTTCTGCCACCCACTTCTCACATCACTGTAGGCTATGTGTGGCCTGTGCTCAGCTGCTCTCCTCCATGTGTATGGCCCTGGGTATGTTCTGTCTATGAAATGGCTGCAGTCAGTCAGTGTTGTATTCTGTGATGTGTGGGTGGAAACTCCCTGTTTGCATGATCCGTTTCCTCTGTCTTTATTTAGCTGTCCAGGCAGCTGAGTCTGTCCAAATGAAGGGTTGGCAGTTCACGAGCTGCTAGCCTTCCCTCAGGACAGTTACCATAGATACCACAGTCCGTGCCTAGCAACCTTCCTCTGTATGGCTTAGAGAATAATCACAATTAGAAAGGATATGTTTCAATTTAAACTAGCCTCTGAAGGGTTTACCGGTAATGCCCCTTTTCAGGTATTTAGATACTTTGACCTGGTGCAGATGAGATAAGTAGTGAATGGTGATAGGATTGTTCAAGTTATTATCAGAAATTCCGGAATTGGTATAAATACTACTGTCACATTGATTAGATTGACACCACTCAATCTGAAATTATTATTCCTGGAAAATGTTGGGTGCATTGAGCTTGAAGTTCCACCATGATATTTAGATGTGCAACACATTTGAATTCACTCTTCAGAGATAAAGTAGAGTCAATAATATTAAACATCTCACAGTTAAGATAAGAAAACAGAGGGACATTCAAAGGATTGAGCAAATACAACTGTTTGAACCAATATCATCTGTAGCCCACATATTATACAATATTTGGGAGCAGTCAAAGAGAAAGGTTATTCCTCCATCAATTAGCTTTTTCTGACAGAAATGTCACAGTTAATCCTAAAATTAGTCTTCATAGATATCTGAGATTAGTATGCCACAAACACCTGCTCCTGTAGACGCCAATTAACCAACAGATAGAAACCTCCATCCAAAGGTGTGTCAGTGCTTTTAATGCTACTTATAGTACAACATAGCAGAGGTCTTAATACACCGGCTATTGCAGTGGACGTTGATTAACAAGAACTTCCTACAACAGATGTTTAGTGGACTTGATGCACCATGTTGTTATGAACATCAGGGCTCTTCCTGAAACCTAGCAGTCTCCCTATCTAGCTACTGTACATGTTGTGTATGGAAATGTATGATGAATGCATATTTTGAAATATTTGGGAGAGATAGATCTAAAGCACATTAATTACCAGTTCATTACAAGCAATACACTTTGAAGAATATATTATTTTCCTGGAGGCACTGTAAAAGGGAATAGCACTATTGCAAGTAGACATCAGAGAAAGCAGAGTGACTCATCTATTGGCAACTGTCATTGAAGACACAGGGCAAAACTAGGGCTTCTGTTGCTCTTAATCGTATCTGTATCTCCACTCTGGTCACTGACTGGAAACCTCTCCATCAGGAACTGTAGTATTCTATGGTATGTCTATCTTCCAGACCGACACACAGATACCTGTGTGTCACATTCCTGTGTATCATGTTTTAATACGCCATTGTGCTTAGCACTGCATTATCCTGTAAGACAACTCAGGTAGTATAGTCTTGCAGGGGGAAAAGTGATCACCTAATGTTATAATGTTCAAGATCATCTAAATGCCACACAACATGATCTTGTGATCATTTAAGTCAGAGATGTTGACCCATGCCAGTATTCTCTTTCCAACAATAAGGTGTTCCTTGGTCCAGGTCTTCAGTGAGACTTGATCTTTCTGATTAATCAGAGGATACATGTTTATGACAGCTGTATGCTGGGCCATTTCCACCCAATTTATACATGGATAATTGCTTCATGTCACTGTTACTGAGAAGGAGCCCAGCTGCCATAGAGCTGCAGTGTAGGCCCACTGTCACCTCACCCCTTTAGCTATGAGAATAGATTTGGGAGAGAGATACAGAAAGAAAGAGAGCTCTTATAGCAGGACTTTCTATCCCCTTTAGCGATGAGAAGTTATTTGGGAGAGAGAGAGCTCTTATTATCGTCTTCAATAATATATTACTATAACATACAGTATAGCTTTTGTCCCAAAGGTAACAATATGGGGTAGCTAAGTATATTTGGATTCTAGATTCACTATTACATTTTACATTTTTTGTCATTTAGCAGGCGCTCTTATCCACAATATGTCATAAATACTTGAACAACTATCTACTAAAGCTACCACTGGTTAATACTGCAAAATAATATACTTGACGGTATCGCTTGTCAATGTCTCAATTGTGTTGGACTGAAACTGGTCTGTATTTTGTCCCAACTGAGTGTGATCTGAGGTCACAATCTTCAGAACTGATACTGACTCCAAAGGATTCTCTTGGAACAATTAATTTGGAGCTGTGTGGTTCCTCCCCTTAGCAACAAGCTACCTATTGATTAAACAGCAAGCCAGGTGCTCCACGGGCATGGAGCATTTTGATGTGTTTGACAGGTCGTCATTTGTAAATATGAATTTGTTCTTAATTGACTTACCTGAATAAATAAAGGTGAAATAAAAAAAAATTCCTAGCTAAATGTATAGGAGGGAAAATTAAAATAGTAGATTGAATAGGCAATACTGTAATAAGCTGTATGTAAATTGAATACAACACACTCCATAATGCTAGGAATTTCTAGACTTGAGGCTTATGCTCTTAACTTGTTCTCTGCTCTTTTCCTGAGCTGTCCATAATTACAGGTTTTCCTGTGTAGTGGCAGGAGTGGAGAGGAGAGGCACTCACACTGGTTCTTGCACTGTGAGATGAATAAGCATAACTACTGCATATGTTTGATGAAAAAACTCATGAGTTGACTAATTGATAAATGGAACAAATTAAGAGCTCCCGAATAAATAATATGCCATTAAACAGACGCTTTTATCCAAAGTGACTTACAGTCATGCGTGCATAGATTCTTATTTATGGGTGGTCCCAGGAATCAAACCCACTATCCTGGCGTTGAAGGTACCAAATGCATGCTTTACCAACTGAGCTACAGAGGACCACTCTGCCACCTGGATGTGAAAGGGCTTGTTTTGCTTTGGCTTGCTTTGGCTTGCTGTGGCCTGTTTATCCCAGCATTGAGGTAGTTATGGTCTTATCTTGGAGAATAAAAAAAATATTGCAAATCATATCTGCTCTGAGAGACGTTAAGGCTTCTAACTGGCTCCACCATAGAACTGACTCCAAAAGGTTCATGATTAGATACCTGCTTAACACCATGCTTAACGAGGTGATTAAAACAGTGCAGACGTACTTTACTTTAATTGAATCTGCTCTGGATGCTTTCCTCATCATTTTCAGTCCTGGCCAAATATAGGACCTGCAGCAGACAGTGAATATGACTCATTACGTTCTACCTTCACCTTTACATACTAGACGCTTGCTGCATACGCAAGACATCCGTCACACATTTTAAAAGAGCTTACACTCTGTACAGGAATGGAAACACGTTATGGCAGCATGTGAAGAACTGTAGGAGTGGTAGAAGGCTTCTTTTCATTGTCTCTTTTGTGTTTTTCTACTGAGTACTCAAAGCATCAGTGATCTCATGCAGTTGACTGTCTCCAGCCTGTTAGAGCAGCCCTGTGCTGTGTGTCTGTCTGCCGGGCCGGGCATAGAGCCAGCTCATTGAGCTGTATAAGGATAGCCAGCCAGCCAGGTTAACAGGCCCACATTCAGAGCCAGTCAAGCGGCTAACACTCCTTAGTCTGGGACCCACACAAAGCCAGGTTGTCAGGTTAGCACACTCTGCTTTCCTTGAGTCTGTGACAGACAACAATCAAAGCCAAGTTAGCATTTAGCACTTCTAGCAGGCAGACTATCACCTTCATGTAGAACATCATTTAATGATTTGGGTTTGGGCTCATAATGTACTCAAAGTCTATTTGACCAGGAATTCAATGCATGAATGTAATGCTGTCGCTCTGAAAGCCATCTCAATCAATTACACTGCTCTATAACATTACTGATTGATTTCTGACTGTTAAAACTGTTCACATCAAACTCACTAAAGATGGAGATTGAAGAATGTTTAATTAAGGTAGTTTATTATGATTGGCGAATAAGTTATGGGTTTGTGATTTTTCACATTTATAGGAATTATTTTTGAATCATTGGGTGTTAACCGGAAATTATTTAACTAACAACCATGCTGTATGATTTCTGGTGACGCAAAACAGGATTTCGGTGTAGCAGTGATGACATCTGCTGGTGAAAAGAGTACTGCAGGCAACTTTTGTTTTGACTGAAAGACTGTAGTAGACTACTGCAGTATGTCCAAAGCAGTGCCCAAAGAAGTACAATCAAAACAGAAATGTTATAGGACTTGACTACCCATGTCACGATGTGTGGTCTAACTGTGGAGAGGATTGCTGTGTGGAAGACAGGCTCGGTTTTAACAGGGAGTTGTCGACTGACTGGGGATGCCCACGGGTGTATTCATTAGTGGGATCCGTTGCAAAAGGTTTTGTCAACCGTTTACTCCAAACAGAAAACGTTTTGCAATGAAAACAACAGTTTCTGTTGGACAAATTAATGTAGGTCCCTCCCCGTTTGGTTCTGTTTGCTTCCGTTTGGTTCATAAATTGAACTGTAAACGGTTTCTGTTGCTAAACGTTTTGCAACAGACTACATTGTTTGCAACGGAATCCGACTAATGAATACACCTGAGGGCAGACTTTTTAATAGGCCAAATAAAAAAGGCAGACAGAGCCATGATGTCATGAAAAAATCCATGGAAAGGTTGTTAAAAAGCAGACATTAAAGAGCCCCCAATTAGCTTGAAGAGAAGACTTCATCCAACTGTGTGCAGCATTTAAAGTAGACTTTAGCCCTAAATGTAACTTAAACCATTTTATTCTGTTTTGTTTTCGTACCTTATCTCCACAGAAAAATTACCTACAGTATCGTTGGTCGGCGCTGTAGGTCTATGACAGCATCAATCAAACTGGCCTAGACAGTGTTTGTAGTGAACTCAGGGGTGGCCATAGGTGGCATTTACTGTATGTGTCAGTTCATCATTGATGTTCTTACACAGATCGGTCAACTTAATGTTACTAGATTTAAGTTTTCCAGAGGCATTATCCAACATCTCCAAGTGCTAAAATGCTCCAGCTGTTTTTACACTTTGGAAAGGTAAATGTGTCTTGCGGTCCGGGAGGCAGGCTAAGGATAAGAAAAGGAAAAACATCTGATTTCATTCACAAATCAATGGTAGCGGTGGTAAGAATAAATAAATAATAATGTCGGCAAAATAAGCAAAAGTACTTACAAAAACATACAAACATTTTTTTTGGACAGGTTCTGACATAAAAATCTAACCTGAAATAATCCACACTGGATCTGGCCTAGAATCAGGCTACGAGCAATGCAACAACAGCCGCCTACCACATGGTCACTCTCCAACAACGCTACAGAAGACTGGCAGAGCTACAGTATGTAGAAATACCTGGTGCCTCGTCGTGGGCTAAACCACAATGAGCAGGGGTGTAATTTACCAATTAACTGGTTACCCAACACAGAGACTAACGTTATAGTCTGCTTTAGACATTGTAGGCTATCATCATAACAAAATATTCACAGGCCTTTCTCAAACAAACCGTTATACACTTTCTGTACGATCGATCTCAATTAACAAATAATACATAGAAAACAATTACAGTACCTGGGGGAAAACAATAAATCAAATCAAAATGTATTAGTCACATACACAGATTTGCAGATGTCATTGCATGTGCAACGAAATGTGTTTCTAGCTCCAACACTGCAGTAATAATACCGAGCAATACACAACAATACGCAGATAATCCAAAAAGAAAGAAATAAAGAAATATCAGAACGAGTATGGAACATTTAGTAGTTATTTAGGATGAACCATGACTAGAATACAGTATATACACTGACCAAAAATATAAACACAACATGTAAAGTGTTGGTCCCATGTTTCATGAGCTGAAATTAGAGATCCCAGAAATGTTGTGGACAAATTTGTTTTCATCCCTGTTACTGATCATTTCTCATTTGCCAAGATAACCCATCCACCTGACAGGTGTGGCATATCAAGAAGCTGATTAAATAGCATGATCATTACACAGGTGCACCTTGTGCTGGGGGCAATAAAAGGCCACTCTAAAATGTGCAGTTTTGTCACACAACACAATTCCATAGATGTCTCAAGTTTTGAGGGAGCGTGCAATTCAAATCAAATCAAATTGTATTTGTCACATGCGCCGAATACAGCAGGTGTAGACCTTACAGTGAAATGCTTACTTACAAGCCCTTAACCAACAATGCAGTTTTAAGAAAGAATACCAAACAAAATCACAAAAAAATGCAATATAAAATAATACAAAATAAAAGTAACAAATAATTAAAGAGCAGCAGTAAAAATAACAATAGCGAGGCTATATACAGTGGGTACCGGTACCGAGTCAATATGCTGGGGCACCGGTTAGTCAAGGTAATATGTACATGTAGGTAGAGTTATTAAAGTGACTATGCATAGATAATAAACAGAGTGTAGCAGCAGCGTAAAAGAGAGGGGGGGAGGGCAATGCAAATAGTCTGGATAGCCATTTGATTAGATGTTCAGGAGTCTTATGGCTTGGGTGTAGAAGCTGTTTAGAAGCCTCTTGGACCTAGACTTGGCACTCCGGTACCACTTCCCGTGCGGTAGCAGAGAGAACAATCCATGACTAGGGTGGATGGAGTCTTTGACAATTTTTAGGGCCTTCCTCTGACACCGCCTGGTATAGAGGTCCTGGATGGCAGGAAGCTTGGCCCCAGTGATGTACTGGGCCGTACGCACTACCCACTGTGGTGCCTTGCGGTCGGAGGCCGAGCAGTTGCCATACCAGGCAGTGATGCAACCAGTCAGGATGCTCTCGATGGTGCAGCTGTAGAACCTTTTGAGGATCTGAGGACCCATGCCAAATCTTTTCAGTCTCCTTAGGTTGTCATGCCCTCTTCACGACTCTTCGTGTGCTTGGACCATGTTAGTTTGTTGGTGATGTGGACATCAAGGAACTTGAAGCTCTCAAGTGTAACCACGCCAGCCCAGGACCTCCACATCTGGCTTCTTCACCTGTGGGATCGTCTGAAACCAGCCACCCGGACAGCTGATGAAACTGTGGGTTTGCACAACCGAAGAATTTCTGCACAAACTGTCAAAAACCATCTCAGGGAAGCTCATCTGCTTGCTCGTCGTCATCACCAGGGTCTTGGCCTGACTGCAGTTCAGCGTCATAACCGACTTCAGTGGGCAAATGCTCACCTTCAGTGACCACTGGCATGCTAGAGAAGTGTGCTCTTCGTGGATGAATCCCTGTTTAAACTGTACCGGGTAGATGGCAGACAGCGTGTATGGTGTTGTGTGGGTGAGCGGTTTGCTGATGTCAACGTTGTGAACAGAGTGCCACATGGTGGCAGTGGGGTTATGGTATGCACAGGCATAAGCTACGTACAATGAACACAATGTTCATTTTATCGAAGGCAATTTGAATGCACAGAGATACCGTGACGAGTTCCTGAGGCCCATTGTTGTGCCATTCATCTGCCGCCATCACCTCATGTTTCAGCATGATAATGCACGGCCCCATGTCGCAAGAATTTGTACACAATTCCTGGAAGCTGAAAATGTCACAGTTCTTCTATGACCTGCATACTCACCAGACATGTCACCCATTGAGCATGTTTGGGATGCTCTGCACCGTGGTGTACGACATTGTGTTCCAGTTCCCGCCAATGTCCAGCAACTTCGCACAGCCATTGAAGAGGAGTGGGACAACATTCCACAGGCCACAATCAACAGCCTGATCAACTCTATGCGAAGGAGAGGTGTCACGCTGCATGAGGCAAATGGTGGTCACACCAGATACTGACTGATCCACGCCCCTACCTTTTAAAAAAAGGTATCTGAGACCAACAGATGCACATCTGTATTCCCAGTCATGTGAAATCCATAGATTAGGGCCTAATGAATTTATTTAAATTGACAGATTTTTCCTTATATGAACTGTAACTCAGTAAAATCTTTGAAATTGTTGCATGTTGCATTTGTATTTTTGTTCAGTGTACATATAAAGTGGGTAAAACAGTATGTGAAGATTATTAAAGTGACCAGTGTTGCATTATTCTTTATATAGGGAAAAGCAGTGTCAATACATGAGAAACTCGATGCACTCTAAATAAATGCACCAGTTGGAGGAGAGAACGCCACTCGAATAACACAGATAACTGATATTTCATAGTCGCATGTGTTTAAAATCAGTAGCAAAGTTGGGGAACTTCATAATTTAGTGGAGAGCGCACAAGGGTGAACAGGGTTTGAATTTGGCATGAGTGTGATGCACACATTGGCACGCCAGTTGCCATCTTTGATTGCTGTGTGCTGTGAAGCTAAATTGTCTCCAATTCAACCGTATAAAAGTGAGTCTTTGTACAGATTGCAGACAATACACTGGTGCAATGTCATTGAAAGAAAAGGATGAAGGAGTTTTGACTTAATCCCAGATTGAGATTGAATGAATCAGTGCTCGCTGGAGGCTCATTGATAACACCTAAAATCAATTGATCCCTCCCATCACTGGTTCCTTTCTCTGCCAGCTACTGTCAGTCACCATGCACTAGGCTTTATTATCCTGTGCTTTTCAGTAGCTTTTTAATGCTAAACATGTCAGAAACTAATGTTGAAATATTATTGATTATTTCTACCCTTAGAGGAAGAAAGTAGGCCTACTGTAGAAAATTCGGTAAGAATGGATGAGATACACCATTTATAATTCTATTCTAATCCCCTCATCTCTGAAGTATTTTATTTTGTATTACAGGATTAGGTTGTACATACAGTACAAAATGTTTGATAACATCTTATGTTACAGAGTCAACTTCTGTGGTTTTAACTTATTTAAACAGATTAGTTCAGTTCTGAGGCCCCTTGTTCATGAGGATGTTGCTGAGTCCCTAGATGGTCTTTGTCATTCTCGAAACACAATTCCAGCGTACCATCTGTCAGCAATATACTGCAGGTTAATGTGTATGGAAATGTAGTCAGGGAATTCCTCTCTTATCTCTGTGTCTCTCAGGAGTGAGGTTTGTAATGGAAAGGTGAACCGAGGAAGCACGCAGAGGAAGACGTACAGAACATTGGGCTAAGGTGTAATATAGTGTGTAATGTAGTGTGTTGTAATTGTGCACAAAAATAATTGAGTATCTGTTCTTAGATTTGTGTTGCAGCCGGTATCCTCCTCCTTTAGCTATCTACCATGTTTATTCTTGGTGGGGCAGGTGACTTTAGTCCTTTAGATGAACCCCCATCTCCCTGGGCTTATGTCTCACTGGATAAGCTTCATCTTATCCTGTTGTGAATAGAGCAAAAGAGGGTTGTAGTGTTGTGTGTACTGTACTGATGGGAGGCTGACCATATGATAAATCTAATGGCTGTGAAAGAGGCTCTGGCTCATCCTGCTGCCATGACAGCAGTAGCCCTTGGCTCCACAGCAGAGCGGAGGTGAAGAAACTGCTGTGGTCCTCTGTCTATATCACTGCTTCCCTGCTTCCTGTGCCTCTGTCTATGGAGGGCTGCTGCTGCCATCTCGCTCATATTAACAGCTATATTTATCTCTCTTACTTTATCATACACAGGGCCTGGTGAAGAGCTTTCTGAGTAGGTTGAATATATGCCCTGGATCTCCTTAATATACATTGTACTGTACTCCAGTTCGCTGACCCCATACAGTGCTTGTTACAGTGATTTACAGTGTGCATTACCTCACTTGCTGACTCAGTAAGTTTCACTATACGGTTCTGTGGTAATAGCCTTGGGAGTAAACTGTTGATGAAGTGTATACTGGGTTGACTTTGTTTTGACAAAGTTTTCTTGCACTGTAGTCAGCCCAATTCGTATCATCTGTCCGCTTATGGCCACCTCAGCAGAAGATAGTAGATGTTTGTAATAGCTGCTAATACTGTAGAAATAGTTTAATGTCCATCCATTAGCCTCAATTACACCCATTATCACCTCGGGCACTGCTATGACAAAAACCTGCTGTGTGTGAAAGCCTCCAGGCGCTGTGCTCTTGTCTTGCAGTCAGTCTACAAAGCCTGGTTATGCTCAGAATACTTCAACGTCACCCAGAGCCAGTGTCACCACAGGATTCCCTGCAAGCAATATTGTCTGGAGGTCCAGACCATGTGCCCCTTCGTGTTACCAGACAATGACGACTTGGTCTACGGAGGACAATCCAGTTTCATCTGTACAGGTACAGTATGATTGGGGCCTTGAGTGACATTTCGTTGTTGTTTGTGTTGCCATTTTTCTCTCACCTCTCATAATTTCATAGCAACTGTAACTTGTTGTTTGTCATCTGATAAGATAATCTGTTTCTTCTCTGTGTGTGATGCAGGGCTACTAGAAAACCATTTAACCAATGCAGACCCGGAGTGTTGTGACATCAGATGGAGTGGCTGCGACCCCTCTGTTGGGGCGGCGTGCGCCCTGACCCAGCTTCCGGGGTCATCATCGTGGCAGCGGCGCAGCTCCCCGCCCGTGTCGGCTGCATCGCGGCTGTGCAGCAGCAGACTCCGACTGTGTGTTCTGGTCCTCATCCTGCTGCACACTGTCGTCTCCTTCTCCACCGTCCAGAGCAGTTGCGCTGTGGGCCTGGAGGCCATGGTACCCCTGCCCCTGGAGGAGAGCTCTGCCCGAGAGGAGTGACTGATGATGAACAAGAGTTTCTACTGTTCCCCCCCCCCTGCTTCCAGTCTACAGAGGCTCCCTTCCTTCCCAGTACCTGAGGAGTGAGGCCTTTATAACCCTCTTTCTCCACCCAGTCCCCTCCACAGGACATCAGGAATGAGGATGTTATACACCGCTCCAGGGCAGGCTACAGGTAGGTATACCTCTTCGCCCTCCACCACACCGGAGGAGTGGCGAAGCACGGGCCCTCCCCTCCCGCAACACAGAGGGATATGGAGGTAGATGAGGCTTCGGAACTGAGAGCCAGCCATATCTCACGTGTAAGGAGGACATGAGAGGGCATGGGGAAAGAGGCGGGTCTCCCATCATGCTGAAAGAGGTACTGTATGCTGTTTCTAAGAAGGGTTTGGGTACAAATGGCCTTTTTCACTTTTGATCACCACTCTATTTAATAAGTTGAGTGATGGTTTTGGGGAGTTACGTAAGAGGTGGAGTTTGTGAACTGCACAATTGGAAAAAGCATGAGTTGCAGGCTTGTATGCTTCTTTTTTTTATATATAATTTTTTTGAATCAGGTGTGTGTGTGTGTCTGTGTGTCTGTGTGTCTCTGTGTGTGTGTGTGTGTGTGTGTGTGTGTGTGTGTGTGTGTGTGTGTGTGTGTGTGTGTGTGTGTGTGTGTGTGTGTGTGTGTGTGTGTGTGAATATAGTGAACAAGTCAGCAATATAATTTATATGACCCAACACATGAAATCAGGTGATCATTACATCTTTCAAGCTAATAGTATACACTCAAGAAATTTGGCTTACAGTAAATATAGTTATTATTCTCAGTACCATTACCCTTATTGTCATATACCAAGCAGAATAATTGCACGCAAATATTAGATTACAGATCCTAACCGAAGGTAAACCATGTTGTTTTTGATAGATGTCAGAGGTATACTGCTAATGCTGTGGAGGAACATGTGTCTATGCAAAGCTGATTGAAACCAGTGGAAACTCCCCCTGGGTGTCTAATCGCTTACAGAAGGTAGATGATTGTGCCATGGAAGACTGTCTGGATTATAACTACACCAATCATTTCTTACTCATAAAACAGACAATTTACCACATATAACATATAACAAAGACCCAGAGTGGCTAATTGGAGCAGGAGGCCCTTAATCATTGCTAAATGTTTAAGAAAATATTTTCAAGATGCGAATGCGTCGCATCATCAAAAACAATTTCTGTCACAGTAGAGATTTAGGGCGTGTCTATGCCCTCAATGTGAAATACAGCGATTACATTATTTGGAAAGCACTAAAACGTTATATATACTTCTAAGTTCTAAATATCAGAGATATGAAAAAAGATCCACCTTGATTTTTTTCATAAAGGTAATCTGTTGGCACGGTATTGTTATTTGTAAAGAAGATATATATAGTCAGCAATATATATATATATATATATATATATATATATACTTACAGTGAGGGAAAAAAGTATTTGATCCCCTGCTGATTTTGTACGTTTGCCCACTGACAAAGACATGATCAGTCTATAATTTTAATGGTAGGTTTATTTGAACAGTGAGAGACAGAATAACAACAACAAAATCCAGAAAAACGCATGTCAAAAATGTTATAAATTGATTTGCATTTTAATGATGGAAATAAGTATTTGACCCCTCTGCAAAACATGACTTAGTACTTGGTGGCAAAACCCTTGTTGGCAATCACAGAGGTCAGACGTTTCTTGTAGTTGGCCACCAGGTTTGCACACATCTCAGGAGGGATTTTGTTCCACTCCTCTTTGCAGATCTTCTCGAAGTCATTCAGGTTTCGAGGCTGACATTTGGCAACTCCAACATTCAGCTCCCTCCACAGATTTTCTATGTTGGATTGTCCTCCGTAGACCAAGTCGTCATTGTCTGGTAACACGAAGGGGCACATGGTGTGGACCTCCAGACAATATTGCTTGCAGGGAATCCTGTGGTGACACTGGCTCTGGGTGACGTTGAAGTATTCTGAGCATAACCAGGCTTTGTAGACTGACTGCAAGACAAGAGCACAGTGCCTGGAGGCTTTCACACACAGCAGGTTTTTGTCATAGCAGTGCCCGAGGTGATAATGGGTGTAATTGAGGCTAATGGATGGACATTAAACTATTTCTACAGTATTAGATTTTCTATGGGATTAAGGTCTGGAGTCTGGCTAGGCCACTACAGGACCTTAATGTGCTTCTTCTTGAGCCACTCCTTTGTTGCCTTGGCCGTGTGTTTTGGGTCATTGTCATGCTGGAATACCCATCCACGACCCATTTTCAATGCCCTGGCTGAGGGAAGGAGGTTCTCACCCAAGATTTGACGGTACATGCCCCGTCCATCGTCCCTTTGATGCGGTGAAGTTGTCCTGTCCCCTTAGCAGAAAAACACCCCCAAAGCATAATGTTTCCACCTCCATGTTTGACGGTGTTCTTACATTTTTACATTTTAGTCATTTAGCAGACACTCTTATCCAGAGCGACTTACAGTTAGTGAGTGCATACATTTTCATACTGGCCCCCGTGGGAATCGAACCCACAACCCTGGCGTTGAAAGTGCCATGCTCTACCAACTGAGCTACACAGGGCCTAGGCAGCAATCCTCCTCCAAACACGGTGAGTTGAGTTGATGCCAAAGAGCTCGATTTTGGTCTCATCTGACCACAACACTTTCACCCAGTTCTCCTCTGAATCATTCAGATGTTCATTGGCAAACTTCAGACGGGCCTGTATATGTGCTTTCTTGAGCATGGGGGACCTTGCGGGCGCTGCAGGATTTCAGTCCTTCACGACGTAGTGTGTTACCAATTGTTTTCTTGGTGACTATGGTCCCAGCTGCCTTGAGATCATTGACAAGATCCTCCCGTGTAGTTCTGGGCTGATTCCTCACCGTTCTCATGATCATTGCAACTCCACGAGGTGAGATCTTGCATGGAGCCCCAGGCCGAGGGAGATTGACAGTTCTTTTGTGTGCTCCTAATCTCAGTTTGTTACCTGTATAAAAGACACCTGGGAGCCAGAAATCTTTCTGATTGAGAGGGGGTCAAATACTTATTTCCCTCATTAAAATGCAAATCAATTTATAACATTTTTGACATGCGTTTTTCTGGATTTTTTTTTTGTTATTCTGTCTCTCACTGTTCAAATAAACCTACCATTAAAATTATAGACTGATAATTTCTTTGTCAGTGGGCAAACGTACAAAATCAGCAGGGGATCAAAAACTTTTTTCCCCTCACTGTGTGTGTATATATATATATATATATATATATATATATATATATATATATATATATATATATACTGTATATATATATATATATATATATATATATATATATATATATATATATATATACACATACATACATACAGTATATATATGATTATATAAATGACTATATAAATGACTATATAAATGGTTCTCATGTGTTTCTGATTTCTAAGATTTAATTCATCTGACCTCTCTTTTCCTGGCATAATCTGTGTATTATAAAAATAAAATAAAATGTATGTTCAATTTGGGCTTGTCTTTGGGAAGCTGAAATAAGATAACTGTGTGTCTTCCAATGTGTCAAATTGATTCACAAATAGAAATAATGTGTTAAATATATTTGTATCTTACAAAGTCATTCTAAGCCAAAATGATTGTTTTAGGGTAATCATGGTTTCACCTCCCAAACACATATACTGTATGTGACCTTGGTCTACCACAATACAGGCATACTGTTTATGTCCTAAGAAAGCTATCTTAACTATTTTACTATTGAAAAACTATATCACAGCAGAGGTTTTTACAGAGTATATGTATATGAATTGAACTTGGATTTGAATATATGATATAAAAAAAGTCTGAAATCTATGAGATGTATGAGATTCAAATTCTTTATTTATCCTAAATAAAATATATTATCACTGTAGCCTTTAATGCCTACAAAGAATTAGTAGGCACTAATTTTATGTCAGTGTCTAATGAACTGCTAGTTTCTTTCGTTTATATTGCTAAAAGATAGTTTTTTTCTTACGACTGACTGTGGTGTTTAATTTAATATCTAACGGACATTGTTGACATGCTGATTATAAACTGGTTGAAGATGCCAAACACTGTAAAAGAGACAACCATGTTGATAACTGCACCTTGGGATTGGAAATCCTGCCTGCCTTGTATGACTAATGTGTGAAACATTGTATGGTCTCCCTATTTCCAAAAAGGCCACTTGTACCCTTCATTGGCTGTTGCCCATCCTACTAGAATATGAAGGAATCATACCTCTATCAGAGAAGGGAAGGGGGGACATAAATCTACACTTGTCCTAAGCCTGTATTCTGTAAGGGGAATACTTCTTATGCCATTTTATACACTGTGCTTTAATGTTTAGAACTTTTTGCACTAGTTCTAATAACATTTATTTTTCTCTGAGATTGTTTTGAAACTGTGCTAATTAATTATGTTCTAACAACAAATATTATCCCATATCTGTGTTTCTAGCTAACCTGTATATATGAAATCTGTTTTCTGTTTCTATTGTATTTTGGGCGGACCAGTGCCTGCTCACTGTTAAAGCCCAATAAAGTAATACAATCGTTCATCAACAGCCTCTCTTTTTGTGAGCGGTACAATCTTGAACAACCTGAAATTTTGATTAAAGTTGATAGGTCACATAAATCATATATTCCGTGTTACTCTGTTTTACCAGTAGAGAGAGCCATTGTTAAGTGAGAAGTGTGAGAAAATCAGTATGCTGTATATTTGTGAGAGAACTGTCTGCAGCACAATACTATTTCTGCATCAAGTATCAGTGAGAAGGTTTTATACTGAATACTATTAAACAATATGATTTAATTTCCTACTGATATCTGTTATATGATCAGTCAAATTCCTGGAACATCAACAAATAGACACCAACTACTGCAAATTGGATTATCACAATCACATTTCAAATGTGATGTGTGACAATATGCCTTGATAAGCAAATTGCCTTAGAAAACAAAAGTCTACTGTATGTGTAAGTATGTTCTTAACAAAGCAAAATTGCTATTTTAATTTCACTTTAAACACCGGAGTGAGCAACTATATTAGCATGGTCAAGTGTTTCATAAATGGTGCACCTTTTGAAATGATTGGAAATTATTACCTTGTAAGTGGCCTATTCATGTCCTTATGAATTATACATATTATCTGCTGAAGTAGTCTCCAACATTATTTGGTGGTACTATAGTGTACAGTATATCCACTCTGACAGCAGTTGTGTCTGATTGATTTTTGCAATAATGTTGTTCTATTTCTCTTCAAACAGTGCAGTATGTGGGCCTGGTCTCGCTAATACATCTGCTGTTCTGTTGACATCTGTCATATGTTGAGAAAAATAATGGATCACAGCAGATCTTCACATCAGAAAAGGGCAGTTTCCCAGTGCTCTGTTGTATTGATGTTCAAATCTCATTCTGAACATTGGATCTCATAAAGTTACTCTGAAAGCATGATCCATTCCCAATGGTGGAAAGTGATAAAAGGCATATTTATATGAAGCTTGTTTTATTGCTCTTGGAATGGTGCTTCTACAGAAAGTCCTTTCTAAAGTTAATACTTTAAGAAACATACATGGCTCATGAAAGATATAGGGACAGCCCCCTATATCAGTGGGACAGCCCCCTTGGTTCTGGGAAGGTTACATGATTTAAGGTATGTGCCCCACAAAATGTTTTATTTTGTCTATGTATTACCTATGACCTTCCCACCCACCGCTGTCATGTCTGTAGAAATGTATCACTATGTAGAAACATGAAGATTATCTAGTTAACACTGGAGATATTCTTGGAAATACTTGAATAGAAAGAATATGGGTCAGTGATTTGTTTTGCCTGGATTTTCATAGCATCACTGAATGTTAGTGGGTGACAGACAGCGGTTGTCTATGGGATTCTATGCATGTCTGTTCTGTTATGCATAAAAACAACAGTGCTGGAATCACTGCTTTACTCTTTTATGACAGTGATGGGCATTCCTTACCCTTGGGGGTCTTGGAGTCTGCAGGATCCTGGGGTTGCCTACCAATCCACAACAGATCTAGACTTGGAAAACCAGATGGAGTCACTTACTGCCTATTGTGCCGAAACAATGACAAAACAGAAACCAGCAGATCCTAAAGCTTTCCTGTAGCTTTCCAGGCTTGCCAACAATCTATCTATGGCCAGTGTTCATGTGTTGGTCAAATAAAGTCAGAAGGTCAACACATAATGTTACCCTATGACCTGAGAGATTACATCAACTAGGAAGGATATAGGTCACAGCCAATGTTTTACACCATTACTGTGCATGTGAAGAGATTGTTGTGGTTGACAGTCATTTTGCACACTGTCCTTTCCAGTGAGAGGCCAGAGGCTCTCAGGCACTCAAATAGGAAGTGACAAATCAAACATCAACAGGCTAATGTTACTGGTAGTGTATGAGGCCATTCATCAAATCCTTCAAACAAACAACAACTAAAAAGGGTTCTAGGTACTAGAGTACTGTATGCTGAGGGCCTTGCAATTGTGCCGTTGTATTTGCTTTAATGCTTTTCACTGTGAAATCATCAGATGGATGAGGGGGTGGGGCTTAAGGGAGGCAACATAATATACTACGTTGATCTTTTTAGTGGGCATGAGGAAATTATTACACTCTCCTGTTTTAATCATATTTTTCCAATTTATAGCCAAACACCGTCCATGATATTTGAAGTCTTGCAGCCAAGTGTTCTGTGACAGATGCCTAGACAGGAGTGAGCTGGGCAGCACCGCTCTCTCTCCCCATGCCAAGAGCTGACAGATCCTGCTGTTTCAAAGGGAGTCTAACACTTTGAGGATTACGGATAGCTCTGACATGGAAGGGGCTCAGCACTGGAAAGTGTTGGGAGTGGAAAACCAGTCCCAGTTCAATCCCCCCACCTCCACAGGCCCGCTGAGATACTCCTGTGGACCTGAATGTGTGACAGGCAGTTAGTGTGTGAGAGAGAGAGGGGGATTCATTTGACATGTTTTAAATAGCATATAATTATAGCCAAACAGCTGTGAACAACATTTCTGAGTTGACTTGAAAGGGTGGCTTCGGTAAATCCAGTCAGGTCATGAAGAAACTCACACTGCACTGCATCTGTTTATATTAGGTTTAAATGTGTAACTATGGAAAATATGAATGTGTATTTTACACAAATGACAGTGTTTAAAAGAGGAAATTAATAGGGAGCCATCATGGTTTTCCATTGCCATTTTCACGTGATGCATCATCATCACTATATCCAACTGTATCCCACATGATCTCATTATGAGACATAAACAGTGCACTGTCACATAACCAAAATGTATATCTCTATCCAATATGTACATACAGTAGATGGATAAGGTCATAGATCCTCATGGCTGATGACAGGATGTGCTTCATATGACAATGGGCACTGGTAGAAGAATGGCTGAATTTATTGGCAGATAAATAGAACTTGATCATGTGTGAAAGTTTATTATTCAAAGTTGTTTCACATATGAATCGCACAAGTCCTTTCCTTTTAAGTGACAGGCTTTAGGGGATGAAAATCTATTGCTCTACATATGTTACTATTACGCTATAATGCCTTTTATTTTAACACTTTAAAGATGTCAGCTCTATGTGCTTTCAGAAGGCCTGGTATTTCTTCAGCTGTTGTTATTGTAATAATGTTGGGGTCATGATCAGTGAGTAAGCAATGGGGCTGTGGGCATGCACCCAGAAAAGAGATGTCACCAAAATAATTGACATAGCATGACTCCAAGGTTATTGATAACCCAAGTAGTGTGACAGCATAAGAACCATAATTTTGGTCCTCGTTTCTTAGGGGACCCTAATTGTGGCGGACATGTGAAATGTATAAAAGCATCCCTTAGTCATTTTCAGGTGAAAGCTTTTGTCCAGAAGGTCATGGTTACTGTACGTAGTGACACTTGTTATTTATGGTGCATGGCTAAGCATTCAGAATGTGTATCTCTGAAATACACTTAGGTTATGTGTGGTCGCAGGTAAGCCAGAATCTTGACCTCTAACAGGTTGCATTATATTCAAGACAGGTTACATTATATTCAAGATTTGTTTTTGTATTTATTATGGATCCCCATTAGCTGCTGCCAAGGCATACAGTTTAAAATACTACATGACATTACATTTCATAACACTTTACCAACACATTCAGTGTGTTCCCTCAGGCAACCACTCCACCACCACATATTTACAATGCAACATCCATGTGCATTTGTGTAGATTGTGTGTCTTATCATGTGTGTCTTTGTGTGTCTCTCTCTCTCCAAAGCATGTAGAAAGATATACGTTTTTCTATTTTGGCTGATCTAGCCACACAACAAGGTCACCATTCATCAGTTTGATCCAGTTCCAGTTTTTCAATGAGTTAGTATAATCTGGGATCCTTGGGACGTTCATACCCTAAACCTTAACCCCTATCTTTACCCAAACCATAACCCTAACCTTAACCTAAACCCTTAGTTTAACTATTTTACATTTCAACTTCAATGGGGGAGGGGGGGGTAGCCAACGACCCCGCATAGCAATGACGTGTGGCGTGTAATAGCCAATGAGAGATAGAGGGGCGGATCTATCAAACGGGATCGTTTTACTTTACGATATCAGTGTGTGGGTTACCGTACCGTCCCCCTGACTAGATGTGGATGGAGATAACTGTCGCTGTGCTAACGTTTGAGCATCAGTCAGCTCAGGTTAGGGCCATAGCATCATAGACAAAAGCCGAGTATGCTGAAATAGCAACGACTGAAACAGTATCTAGACATGGCACCCAAATCGCTGTCTGAAAAGTTTGCAAATTTAGAGGACTTAAAAGAGTCTACCTGCATTTGCAGGAAACAGTGTAAGAACTGTAAAATATTTTGGGATTCTTCGTCTTATCCCTTTCATTGCATCTAGTTACGCTTTTCTGTTATTTGGACCTGAGATCCGAGGTGAAACGCGAGATTCTCCAAAAGAACAGAGAGGAGACACTGTCACCGGCCGCAACCCATATGAATCACCGATATTCTCCAGTATTCCAGCTGTTGGATATCAGCTACCCAACTGATCTACAGGTAGGATAATTATCGCCTCTGTAATAGCTTAACACTAAACACATATTTACTTTTGTAAGAATGCATTAAAATACACATCAGGGACCAAAGTGTAGCCTTATACACCAAATTATTTTATACAGAATATGGATAATTTATCATTACAAATAACTGTATTTGTAAGTTCAATATGGACATCACTTTTGGTCTTTAAAAGTCTTTGTAAGACCTTGCATTTCAGTTTGCTTATTCTCAGTATTCTGTGTAACCTAATGATTAATTTAACCTAACCAACCAGATGAACAACTGGCCCCAGGGTGCGCATGCATGATTAGCCTACTGATGATAAATGGTATGATGTCTAGAACCTGGGTGACCTCATGCAGAGGTATTTTCCTACCAGGGTGTGCTTTGCATAAAGTGCCTGGAATGATCACATGGTTAACATATTTTTCACTTGTGGGATGTTGAAACAATGTTCAAATTTCTCTCATGGATGTGTATGATGATTAGGCTATTGACTGTCATCAGTTAGAACCTTTCATTAGTCCTTGATCAGACAGAATAATATATTGGTCCATGGTTCTCAGATGAGAACTACTTTGTTTGAGTATGATACGGCCTCGTTGCAGGTTGGCAGTAGGCTTATAGTAATGCAAATCATCATTTCACAGCTGTGGTGTCCAATTGTAATAATATAATAATAATATGCCATTTAGCAGACGCTTTTATCCAAAGCGACTTACAGTCATGCGTGCATACATTATTTTTTTTGTGTATGGGTGGTCCCGGGGATCGAACCCACTACCTTGGCGTTACAAGTGCCGTGCTCTACCAGCTGAGCTACAGAGGACCAATTGTCTATTGTTACTTGAGATTGATAATGCTTAATAATGCTTTTGGTGAAAGTATTTTTTCCAAAGTGGTTTAGCGAGGATTTGAATAGTGAGTGTATGGTTTGAGTGACCTGGTGGTGCATGTTGAGACGAGCAGACACCTACGAGAATACTGCATGCCATCAGCATGTGGCACAGTAAGATTACACCCATCCCCTCCATGTATTAACAAGCCACTCACACATTTTACTGCATTGTTGGCATATTATAATCGCCTACAATTTCGTCATGAGGGCAGAAAACACCTGGGGCCATTGGAGTTGTTACTGGAATCAAATCATAAAAGGTGCTAAAGTTCTCATCAGCTATTCTTTTAGCCTGTGAATTGACATTGTGGGACAGAGCTCCCACTCGTCTGAGGCTATAGTGTGTAAGATGGCTCTGCCAAACGTGCATGGTTTGAAATATGCTTTCACAGGAGCATGATAAGCCATGTAAAAAATACTACCATGCAGAAACATATGGTAGGAAGACGACAGTCAGTGGATGCCTTTCAATTACAGATAAATTAAATTACACATAATTCTACAATTTTTAAATCCATCTGGCCCTCATCGACGTTATAATCAGATGATATGAAAAGTTTATTGATTTGGTTGCGATCATGTCGCTCTTGAGTTCTCCAGAATCCACATTGTTGTCTTTGACCTTGCTACCAGCTGTGAAAGTACTACACAGCACTAGTGGTTGCTTTTTATTTATTTATCCCCTAGTAGACTTATCAATAAATCCTTCGCTTTTAAGTTCAGTCACAATGTTTGTTGTAGGCCTAAGGGTGGTTTGTTCATAGAGGTTTATATTGACAAAAATACTTCCAAAAGCCAAAATGAGATTGTGAATGAACTAAAGCAGGTATACGACCCCTTGCTTCGTTGTTTCAACTTCCCCAGGCATTGTGGCTTGCCTCCAGAGCTCAGTGTGAAATCTCTAACTAGCACAGTTAGCTCCACACAAATATCCGGTTCCAACCCTGAACATCACTATTAAATCAGACTGTGTGCTCTGTTGCAGTATGAGATTTCTAACAGGATATTACCTTAAAAGCAACATTGTGCAACGCAAGTAATTACATCCACTCAATTACTCAACTCCATTAAAATGGAGCATTGTGGGAGAATGTACACATGGCAGTAAATGTTAACATAGATGCAGACATACAGTGGGGAGAACAAGTATTTGATACACTGCCGATTTTGCAGGTTTTCCTACTTACAAAGCATGTAGAGGTCTGTAATTTTTATCATAGGTACACTTCAACTGTGAGAGACCGAATCTAAAACAAAAATCCAGAAAATCACATTGTATGATTTTTAAGTAATTAATTTGCATTTTATTGCATGACATAAGTATTTGATCACCTACCAACCAGTAAGAATTCCGGTTCTCACAGACCTGTTCATTTTTCTTTAAGAAGCCCTCCTGTTCTCCACTCATTACCTGTATTAACTGCACCTGTTTGAACTCGTTACCTGTATAAAAGACACCTGTCCACACACTCAATCAAACAGACTCCAACCTCTCCACAAGGGCCAAGACCAGAGAGCTGTGTAAGGACATCAGGGATAAAATTGTAGACCTGCACAAGGCTGGGATGGGCTACAGGACAATAGGCAAGCAGCTTGGTGAGAAGGCAACAACTGTTGGCGCAATTATTAGAAAATGGAAGAAGTTCAAGATGACGGTCAATCACCCTCAGTCTGGGGCTCCATGCAAGATCTCACCTCGTGGGGCATCAATGATCATGAGGAAGGTGAGGGATCAGCCCAGAACTACACGGCAGGACCTGGTCAATGACCTGAAGAGAGCTGGGACCACAGTCTCAAAGAAAACCATTAGTAACACACTACGCCGTCATGGATTAAAATCCTGCAGCGCACACAAGGTCCCCCCTGCTCAAGCCAGCGCATGTCCAGGCCCGTCTGAAGTTTGCCAATGACCATCTGGATGATCCAGAGGAGGAATGGGAGAAGGTCATGTGGTCTGATGAGACAAAAATAGAGCTTTTTGGTCTAAACTCCACTCGCCGTGTTTGGAGGAAGAAGAAGGATGAGTACAACCCCAAGAACACCATCCCAACCGTGAAGCATGGAGGTGGAAACATCATTCTTTGGGGATGCTTTTCTGCAAAGGGGACAGGACAACTGCACCGTATTGAGGGGAGGATGGATGGGGCCATGTATCGCGAGATCTTGGCCAACAACCTCCTTCCCTCAGTAAGAACATTGAAGATGGGTCGTGGCTGGGTCTTCCAGCATGACAACAACCCGAAACACACAGCCAGGGCAACTAAGGAGTGGCTCCGTAAGAAGCATCTCAAGGTCCTGGAGTGGCCTAGCCAGTCTCCAGATCTGAACCCAATAGAAAATCTTTGGAGGGAGCTGAAAGTCTGTATTACCCAGCGACAGCCCCGAAACCTGATGGATCTGGAGAAGGTCTGTATGGAGGAGTGGGCCAAAATCCCTGCTGCAGTGTGTGCAAACCTGGTCAAGACCTACAGGAAACGTATGATCTCTGTAATTGCAAACAAAGGTTTCTGTACCAAATATTAAGTTCTGCTTTTCTGATGTATCAAATACTTATGTCATGCAATAAAATGCAAATTAATTACTTAAAAATCATACAATGTGATTTTCTGGATTTTTGTTTTAGATTCCGTCTCTCACAGTTGAAGTGTACCTATGATAAAAATTACAGACCTCTACATGCTTTGTAAGTAGGAAAACCTTGCAAAATCAGCAGTGTATCAAATACTTGTTCTCCCCACTGTATATTAGAAGTGAGAGACCTTTAGAGTTGATTTAGGCACCATATTTGGAAATATCAGTGAAATATGCGATTATGGATGTGTTTATTGTTTGCGTTTGTATTTGTCTGTAGTGTCAATTGCTTTGAGTCCTTATTACCATAGATTTAAGCAAAAGCCTAACCTGAACCAAATAACCATCCAGAGGGTATGTGGTCAGGGTTCAATCTGAGGGCTGTAGTTATAGAGGTTAGGGATGGGCCCTATGTCATTTTACATAATCTATTGTAAAACCCACCACTCAAGCTCATAAAAAATAAGTAAACACACATTTTAAACAAGCATACATTTAACACACACACACACATGCCACACCACCACCTCCCTCCCCGCAATTAGATCATCCCCTGATGATGAACTGTGGTCAAGAACGATGTGTTTACTTTAGCTGTAGGTTTTAATTGATTTATTTGGAATGCTTTCAAAGGAACAGTGGGCCTCAGGCCATATTTGTTACTGGGGACAGGTGTCAAGACTGTTACTAGTTTTGTTTTGCTTGCAAGGGAGTTAGGAAAGAATGTTTGAATGTCCCTAATTGTGGATGATGTTTGCCATGATATGCACCTGCTTCTATTTAGATTAACTTGAGGGTATAAGCTAGTGGCTACACAGATGTTATTTTCTTTCTTATGGGAAGCTATTCATACAAACAAAACATTTTGTGTCTTTCGGTATGTTTAGAGAACAGAGGAGAGACAGAGTTACTGCTAACTAAAGAGTAAAAAGTAAAAAAAAGCCTAAAAAGGTTTCCTGTTGAGTATTATTTTGAAGGTGAAAGCTTTTTATATCGTAAAGGGATTTACCTCCTGCATGAGACTGAACAAAATAACACATTTTCATTGCTTCTCCCTCTTGAAGCTACTAATTAGTGTGACCTGGGTCACGACTCAAGATTGTGTTAGCCCACAGAGCTTAAGTCTAGGCAATGGCATTAGCTTTGGGAGCTAACGCAAGCTCTTTCCATGACATAGACTGACCAGATTAATCCAAGTGAAAGCTATGATCGATCCCTTATTGATGTCACCTGTTAAACACACTTCAATCAGTGTAGATGAAGAGGAGGAGACAGGTTAAAGAATGATTTTTAAGCCTTCAGACAGTTGAGACATGGATTGTGTATGTGTGCCATTCAGAGGGTGAATGGGCAAGACAAAATATTGAAGTACCTTTGAACGGGGTATGGAAGTAGATGCCAGGCGCACCGGTTTGAGTGTGTCAAGAACTGCAACGCTGCTGGGTTTTTCACGCTCAACAGTTTCCTTGTGTATCAAGAATGGTCCACCACTCAAAGGACATCCAGCCAACTTGACACAACTGTGGGAAACATTGGAGTCAACATGGGCCAGCATCCCTGTGGAACGCTTTCAACACCTTGTAGAGTCCATGCCCCGACGAATTGAGGCTGTTCTGATATATCAATATCAATGTTCCTAATATTTTGTACACTCAGTGTACGTGTACACCAACTGTGTGTTCCAAATCACATGCAACTATTTTTGAGGGGGACAAATATTGAGCAATCATGTAGCGGTGAAGTAACAGTTTAACAATATGTATTTACTAATGTGCCAGAATGAATGTATTGTCTTCACCACTAATCTGTATGGTAAACCACTGCCTTGAAGTGATCCTGACATACAGTACTGTATATGATGTTACCTATTATATAGTCTTTAGTCAGCTTTTGCAGAAATATGGTGCTCAGTTGTGGAGCCAAAGTACTTTAGTGGTTTATTTCAAAGAAAACTCTGAGAGATCAGTAATCACACAATTGTTTCTAACCCCTCCACTCCGAAACTCAAAACAGCGTTGGTTTGAGGTTCACAAAAAGTTGTCTTCAAAGTAGCCTCAATTCCCCGTTATATAATCTGTGACTCCACACGTTTGTCATATAAACGTAGAGAGGTGGTATAACTTGAATTCTGTATATTGAACATACTGTATGTCTATTGAGCCATATTGTAGAATATCAAAGAGACCTGCATGCACCAGTGATCTTTTCACTCAGTATCCCAGTTGTTACATAAGATCAGGCTTCATAATTCCATCATGATAGTAGCTCAGATACTATTAGGCAGTTCTGCCATTTTACTTTCTTTTCCTAGTAGTCCTGGAGGGCTATGGAGGGCTATGGACCTCCATGACTCAGAACAGTTGGAGACCAAGGTGCATCCGCATTCTACATGAGCAGGTAGACCAGCCACGAGGGAGTTACATTTCATTTTAGGAGCAAGAGTACTAAACTAAGACATTCATTCATTCGACTATCAATCATGTCTTGTCAATTTGTCATATTATCAACAGTTGAACAGTATAGTCATTTTTGTGGTTTTTGGCTAGCCACAATTAGTCCTTTATTTTTCGCTCTTGTATTTTCAGACCAAGCATGGATGTTTTATTATTGCTCTTCTCTGTGAAGTTCAATTTGTGTGGGTAAGCCCAGACATTTTTGGTGGAGTAGTTTGTGCAATTACTTGAGGAATTCTCATGAAACTGTTGTCTCTCTGTCCTCTGACGGAAGACCACGGCACAGCCCCTTTGTGAGAGAGTTTTTACAAAAGGCAGGATTACATTTGCTTGAGTTTAGAAGAGCAATAACATGCCATTCTGGATTTTGTATTTTTTGTGGGTAAACCAATTTGTTTACTAACTAGAACACATCCTTCAAAATGATTTTAGGATTGAATGAATACCACTTGAGAGATCAAATTAGGGCCTTATACTGACTTGAGGTCTGTGCATGTAGCCTAATTCAATTTGAACAAAAGTCTGAGCGGAAAGTGGTTAGAAAGTAATTGTACCTAATGTTTTTATTGTATAAAAAAATATTCTCTGAAAGGACTTATTTTTCTGGACATTCATGTATATGAGCATCCCAAATTCTTAACATTATTAAGAAGCATATGGAGGAGATTGTTCATAACAAATTTGACCTCATTCTCACAAGACCATCACAAATAATTAATTTCTTACATGTAATAACAATGTACTGAAGAAGAAATTGAAATCATGAACACTGCTATTAGATCAATCAAATAAATAATATAGGCCTATTCATCAGCCTAGTCATCATATTCCCATTCTAGTGATTTGAGTTTCGAAAGAGACTATGAAAAATAGAGGAGTAGTGAAAGCAAGTTGTCAACCTTGCTGCAGAACAGATGTGGGGCCACATTTACGAAACATGTTTCATGTGGTTTTCTGGTTGTCCCAAATTGGAATTGTTTTAAAGCCACAACACACAGAAACTGTGCTAGGAGGAAGGGTAGGGTGAACACTTGGAGGAACAAAGGGAGGAAAACGAGGTAGCAGGTGGAAAAACATATTTGCCAAATTGCTGACAGGTGCTCCACAGCCTTGGTTTGAAGGTTCAAATAGAAAACGCAGCATGGGGAATTGAACAAGCTTTCAGAATTTGGCTAAGAGCCACTCAAAGCAAGATGTGGCAATTTTAGCTACCAAGTTGTTGGGATATTTGTTGGGATTTTCTTTGTTGAGATTTATTTAAACCCATTCACGTGCCTTGCAAGAATCTCTGTGTTCAGAGCTACAGTTTTTAGGTGCAATGTCAATTGATTGGTTGCTGTGCATAATTTGGTACAGAAATATGTAGGCCTACAGTGCATCTAGCTAGACATATTGTGGGGATTCATGATAGGTACTGATCTGAGCATGATTGTGTTAGCTCAGCTGACTGATAGAGATTTTAGGGTGGATTTACATTAGCTCTCACTAGACATATTTTACTATCTCTCTTTAACATCAGATTTGCAACTGTTCTGTTTACACTGGCCTTGGATGTGGTGTGGCCAAAGCCACATTCCTGCCTTGTGTGAGTGCAGCTATTAGCATAACGTAAATACCATAGTATATAGACAAACAAAATAAGGATAGCAATTCAAACTATACAGGACCTTCTCATCTAAACTATATTGCATAAAGTGTTGCACACTTGATTAATCAGACTGGTCTCATAGACTAGAACTAACATAGTAAACGTAAATCCGGGACCCTCAAATTAGTATGTTACGTTTGGTATGGTTACAAAAGACAGAATGTTACTTAAGGCAAAACTGAAAGGAGGGTTGTTGGTCGGGGCTGGATGGGTTTGCATATAATGCAAACGTCTAGCAACCCAAAGGACAACTTTAGCATTTTATCTAATTAGCAACTTTGCAACTACTTACTACTTTTTAGCTACTTTGCAACTACAATGCGGTCCGGAAGCTCCAAAGGTTAGCCACAACTAATTGGAATTCGTAACATATCATACGTTTCGCAAATTCTTAACATATTGTACGAATTGTAATTCGTAACATCATACGAAATGGGTGATGGACATCCACAAATTAATACATACCATATGAAACATAACATATCATACTAATGGAATGTCTCAGATTTACATACAGAATAATATAACATTCTCTGAGACCACATTGTATTAATGCAATGATTCACAAATGGGTAGATACTTTTGGTAATGTAGTGTATGTGGACACCTGCTCATCGAACATCTCATTCCAAAATCATGGGCAATAACATGGAGTTGGTCCCTCCTTTGCTATAACAGCCTCCACTCTTCTGGGAAGGCTTTCCACTAAATGTTTGAACATTGCTGAAGGGACTTGCTTCCATTTAGCCACAAGAGCATTAGTGAGGTCGGGCACTGATGTTGGGCAATTAGGCCTGGCTCGCAGTCTGCGTTCCAATTCATCCCAATGGTGTTCAATGGGGTTGAGGTCAGGGCTCTGTGCAGGCCAGTCAAGTTCTTCCACACCGATCTCAACAAACCATTTCTGTATGGACCTTGCTTTGTGCACGGGGGCACATGCTCAAACAGGAAAGGGCCTTCCCCAAACTGTTTCCACAAAGTTGGAAGCACAGAATCGTCTAGAATGTCATTGTATGCTGTAGCATTACGATTTCCCTTCATTGGAACTAAGGGGCCTAGCCCGAACCATGAAAAACAGCCCCAGACCATTATTCCTCCACCAAACTTTACAGTTGGCACTATGCATTCGGGCAGGTAGCGTTCTCCTGGCATCCACCAAACCCAGATTTGTTAGTCGAACTGCCAGATGGTGAATCATGATTCATCACTCCAGAGAACACATTTCCACTGCTCCAGAGTTCAATGGCAATGAGCTTTACACCACTCCAGCCAACGCTTGGCATTGCGCATGGTGATCTTAGGCTTGTGTGCGACTGCTCGGCCATGGAAACCCATTTCATGAAGCTCCCCACGAACAGTTATTGTGCTGACGTTGCTTCCAGAGGCAGTTTGTAATTCGGTAGTAAGTGTTGCAACCGAGGACAGACGATTTTAACGCGCCTTGCGCTTCAGCACTCGGCGGTCCCGTTCTGTGAGCTTGTGTGGCCTACCACTTCGTGGCTGAGCCGTTGTTGCTCCTAGACGTTTCCATTTCACAATAACAGCACTTACAGTTGACCGGGGCAGCTCTAGCAGGGCAGAAATTTGACGAACTGACTTGTTGGAAAGGTGGCATTCTATGACGGTGCCACGTTGAAAGTCACTGAGCTCTTCAGTAAGGCCATTCTACTGCCAATGTTTGTTTATGGAGATTGCATGGCTGTGTGCTCAATTTTATACAGCTGTCAGAAACGGGTGTGGCTGAAATAGCCAAATCCACTTATTTGAAGGGGTGTCCACATACTTTTGTGTATATATAGTGTATTTTAAAAGCCTTAAATTTTTTGTGGGGGTAACAGAGCAAAAATGCTGTCTGCTGGTATTAAGGTAATTAAGGTAATTCTTGCAGGGATATGTGGCGTGGGAGAGCCGTTGTCTTTGCACTGTACCACTCATGGTGTAGATGTCTCCCACACTACAGTATCTACAGAGGTAGTGTGGGAGATATCTCTTAAAGATAGATTTGAATCTAGATCCGTCTCTTTACACTACACAAGTATCTCTCCTGGACCTAGTTTGTGTTGTCAAGGTAGTGTAGTGTAAACATGTTATGAGGTCATGTCAAGCAATGCCACTTGTTCACCACAGGAGATCATCATGCACCAGCAGAGGTTTGACTTGAGATTTGATCATGGGTTCATGTTCAAATTGATCAATCTGGGACTTTGTGTGATGATTGCCTATGCTCACTTAATGCTCAGATTTGAGCATAATTGTTTTATAAATGAAAGCCAATGTCCTTAAGGCACTCGTACGTCTATCTTTAATCCTTAAAAGCCTTCAAAAGAAAGTGTATTTCGGAGGTGGGGGGGTTACTTTTAATGGACCCTGTAAAATCTGGTATAAAACTGAAACTAAGAACGTTGGGGCAACAAAAAGCATGATCATGTGTTAAAGATGTTAAAACATTCCAGGCTTTTCTTTGAAACAACCAGATGATCATGTGCCATTAGACTGCCTCCTAAAATATTACAGAACAGTGTGTCATCTCCAGAATCTTGTTCTGCGAGGCTATCTGTTGAGAGTGATTTGGGAAAGCCAAATGGCACAGATAACTGAGCTGTCTGATCTTTCAAAAACGAAAGTTGATGAAGGACTCAAGGACATCACATGCATGGTGTCTGTGTTATGAGTAAATTGTCTCATGGACCAAGATTATCTGAAAACCCAATGATGTTCTACATCCCAAAAGTAAACATCCATAAATAAATCTCTTCTTTTGAGACATTTTTTCCCCACTCATTTTATCTCTCTTGCCCTCTTTTGTCTTTTGATGTCATAGAGACAGTGGATTATTATAGTGTCATTTGTGAAGAGCGAGTATCTTAGTTTCTCGCAGAGCAACGTCAAAAGGCCTTCGTGACTGCCTTACTGAAAGCAGCTGTGATACATTACTGGGACTAGATGAGATAAGGCGTGTCTGAGACGTCCCAGGCCCTTTGTTGATATGCAAAGTGTTTGATGTCAGTTTCAGTGCAGCTTGGTTTATGGAAAAAATATATAATTTTCCATGTTGGAAAGTCTTGTATGACTTATGCTTTAGCGAACACATCCCTGTTTGTCTTTCTTTGTGATTTAGTCCAATTTCAGAGAGCTATAAAACTCACTTACAGGGATGAGGGGGTTCCCTTTTTGATTTGTAATATCCACAGAAGGATGAAGTACAAGGGCTTTGCTGAAAAAGACAGAGCTAAAGAAAGTACGAGAGACATATATACAGTATTCGCATAGTGGAGGGCATATTCAGTGGCCATCTTTTGAACAGCATTCCTGAGTTGTCAATCATTTACTTTTGACATTGTTGGGAGTTTTGATCAAATCTACATCTGCACCTGTGGCTACATTCAAACTAATGGGCACATGTACAGTATGTGTAAATAATTTGAAGGTTCCTAGATATGTTTGAATTTAATTGCATGTAGTCGCGTAATTGTTGTAGACCACACATTCTGTATTCTCTGAAACAAGGTGGCCTCATCATCACACAATGTTGTGACTTTACTATGTGTGTGGCTGGCTTTACGAGGTGCTGGGATAATGATTATGAATTATGACCTGTTTCATTTCTTGAATTTCCTAATTTATGTAGAATTAACTACTAGGATAATTTGATTATTTACTAGATTACATACAGATGTTGCGTTAAAGTAGCGTTTTAACTTTCTGCTTTATCTTTCTCAAACTGACTCTCACAATGCATCACCCATGTAGGCTACCCTTCAACACGAATGCCATTCTAACAATTGTTCTATAATTGTATGATAAATCAGTTCCCTGTTTGCAGGTAGCTGCGGGTGCACACTTGATGACGGTGTGCCTTGCATATTGGATTGTAATATGGCAGCTGAAATTAGTTTTTCAAATATATTGGGATTTATTAAAGAGTTACAGCCAATGACCGTGTTTTACCATTGATTCAGTTTGCCAACCTGCTGCTATAAAGCTGCAGCTTTAGCTGCTGCCAGTCACTGTTCTTTTTGGTTGTTTCTCCCTTCATGCTATTTCAACGTGACCAGTGTAGTAACTATGAACTTAGACGATTGCAGTCATCCACAGCCATCACACGGCCAAGACATATTAAGAGTCTGCATGAGAAGGACCAAATGACTTGGGATTAGTGAAGAAAATACGAAAACTGAGGGCCTCAGACTTACATTAGCATTTCTCCTGAGAGGTCACGAATGTGGGGGTGTTGAACTGTATGTTTGGAGCCTCAAGGTAAAAGCTGAAAGAAAACATGCTTTTCCCCCTGGTATATTAATGAATTCTTTAAGTCAGTGACAACATCTTAGTTTATTATTTCTGGCCTTATGTACTAATTTATATTTGATTTTGCATGTAATACATGAATTGGCTGGCTACATCCTAGAGTATTGCATGTCTATTTGATTCGATTTAATACTTATCCACTTTATGGAGTGGTTTTTATGAACTTCCCACATGTGTATGGGTCCTGCAGCCCAAATTCAAACTCTGTTATCAAACCATCTCTAGAACAGTGCAGCTGATTGCCAATCTCTCAGTTATTTGAGATTAATTCCATTGCTTAGTCAATAAGGGATTTCTGGTTTCTGACCTTTTGTGGGAACAATTTGAGCTTGGGAGTAGTTAGAATAATATTTTCTCAATATAAATTTTCATAGTTTGAAGAAAGAGACCAATGAGTCATATGACAGGTCTCTTGGCTATTGTTTAAAGAGGCTAGATACTGTTTGTTGTGTTCAGACAGAGGAAAACTCAGCACTTAAAGACGTTTCTTCTCATAACTCTTGCTGAAAGGGCCCAGTCTTTGTTTGAAGTCTTCTTGAAGTGTGTTGACATGACCAGAGTTGTCTCCATAGTAACACTGATTCCCAAAGCTGCACTGGATGTTCTCGTTCCATCAGATTACATTATAACAATACAAAACTGTGAAAATATTTCATATTGACAAGTTCTTTGGTTTCCATCTGATGGCCACATATTGGATAGTGATAGCCAGGCTAGTCACAATTTAAGACTTCCCAATGAAAACTATTTGAAACTGGCCATAACGAACTGAACGGAAAAGATTGAGAATCATTGTGAATTTTGTTTGTTACTCTGAATCACAATGTACCAGATCCAAAATATTTACAGTTTGTAGTTCAGTTACTGTGAAAAAACCTCAAACTAATATGTAACAGCTGGTTCATGTTTTTTAACATTTTCATCAGGGGTTTGATCCAGTGAATTTAGTATGCAATTGTCGAGACTATTTTCTCCTCTTTTGAGCTTTTCTCATGGTTAGTTGCAGCTTTTACATTTCATATAACGCTAATTATATTGGTTTGAAGAAGGCACAGCTGGGTCTCAACCCAGTGCAGGCTAATGCCCCACATGCTTTTAATCAAAGATTAATTTCCTATTAAATAAAAACGGACCACTTTCGAAACTTGTCGTGCCACAACATGGAGTGTGTTTACTAAGTGTAACCAAATCCTGTTTCTTGTAAAGAGGGCAAATCCGCAAGAGAGTCACAAACACATACAGATGAGTTTTTCAAAGCTGTGGCTTTTGCTACTGCGATGACAAGTGAGTGTGCAGTTCCACCACATCGGCCGGCG
This sequence comes from Coregonus clupeaformis, assembly GCF_020615455.1. Lineage (NCBI taxonomy): Eukaryota > Metazoa > Chordata > Actinopteri > Salmoniformes > Salmonidae > Coregonus > Coregonus clupeaformis. Next base: position 30,056,822 of record NC_059200.1, read on the forward strand.
GTGCAGTTGAACTGATGTGACAGAACAGAGACAGAGATGGGCTGTCCCCATTATCTCACCATGGTACAGCCACAGTCACACACAGACTCTCATCAGAAGCTGTCTATCATCATGTCTATCTCCAATGACTTTTTCACACGGAAAAAAATGGTAAAGCCATCACTTTGCTTTAAAGAGGAGTTGACGTGTGGTGTGGATTTGAGTTGGTCTGTGCAGGATTCTTTAATCAGTCAGACAGTATAATCTTTGAATTATCACACTGCTGAAGATACAATGTAGGGTAATGAATCCCATCCACCAACCCTGTGTTGCACAGACCTTGTTGATGAATAGCTGTCATTTTGGGTAGGAATGCCTAAATGTTTACTCATAGAGGCTTTCGGCTCACCATGATTCTCATTGTGTAGGATAGTTTACTACTCAAAGTGTATTGTTTGACTTTTGAATCTCTTTTGAAGTAAATTCATGTTTTAACCAAAGCTTTCTTGTTTGTGGAGGACGAAGATGTATTCATTGATTCTTGTTGTTTCTGACTGAGTGACTATTGGGCAATCATTGTTCATTGCCTAAAAGACTCCTCTCATGCTGTTGGCACGTTGGCATTTATTGAGATGACTCATGTACTGGAGACAGCTCTGGAGAGTAGACACTAGCTGGCACAGCCACAAAGTCAGAAAACCTAACCCTAACCTTAACCCTAACCGTAACCACACTGCTAACCCTAATGCCTAACCCCAACCTTAAATGCATTTTTGTTTTCATTAATTTTTGCAATATAGCCAATTTTTACTTTGCAACTGGCCCATCTAGTGGAAACCACTCAGTTCTGCCTCCAGGACAAGACTCATGACAATAAATGTCAACCTGGTCAATAGACTAGATGGATGATATAACCGGCCTTCATTTTGTTGAAGAATTGTTGTGTCACAGATGGCCTGATCAGCTATTACTTCATATCAATATGATATTCATAAATATCTAATTCTGTTGTCATTTTCTCATCTCGTTGTGCACCATTCTTCATGTTTCATGTTCCGTGATCTTTCAGTAAAAACACTGTCAAATATTGATGTATAGGACCAGATGGCAATACTTGGGGTGAAAACACTAGTAAATGTTATACTACACACACTTATTTGCACAGATGGCAGTATTAAACAATCTTGATTATGGGTTCAGATGGATTGCCCTCTCCATTGAACTCCAGGGCTGACTATCATTGAACTCTGTCATGATGAGTGATGTTTTAAAATAAATCATCATCATGGGTAATGTCCCATACAATTCTGGATTGTCGAATACTGTTCTCTGACATTGGTCTTGTATACCCTATTCCTACTGTATAATAGTATTTTCTAGTGGCAAAAACTGGCAATACTTTGTTGGTATTCTGAAAATGGTTGAGGAGAAGGAGCACAGTTAGGAGTGGATTAGTGTGTATGAGGTCTGTAGACTGCATGTAATGGATGAGGTTGGTTTGCTGTGTCAGGTTCAGGTCTAGTGTCAGTGCTGTGATGTAGGCTAGCTTTGCTACAGTACAGTACAGCTGTGTCCCATCTGGCTAGGGCTGCAGACTGGTGCAACATCTGGAGCTCTGTGGACAGACAAGTCTCTCTCTCTCTCTCTCCTCCACTGGACTTTATCTGGGCTAACACTGGGCTTATGAGGTGAGAACATGTTCATGTCTGGTACGAGACAAGTGCTCTAGCTGTAACATCTCATCCAGCGTGAGTCACCATCATTATGCCACTCAGCACACACAGGGGCGTCATGCACCCTAAAAATCTGAGGGGGCACAAAATAGGTCATGATGGCTGGGGAGTGGTCCGGAGGGGGGCTATGAAACAGCTTTTTCCTGCAATCTAGAGACATAATTATCATGCTTACTTCTATTTTTCTGCATATCTAAGCATACCTCTCGAGCTGTCTATATCCTCCTGACTGGTGTTTATTTTTTAAAAGAAACTAAATACGCTTCTTTGCATCTCTGCTCAAATCTGGGTAAAAGATTGAAAGGAGTGAGAGTGTTATACAGTACATTTAGAGATTGCTTGCTTTGTAAAGTCTACCAACCTTGCCAGCAGACATGCGTGCCATTGGCGTAGCGCAGTTTCTCTGGACCCCCGCAAAGTCGGAGTTGCCCCCCCCCCCACAAAAAAAAATGTTTTATCTGATGCGTCAGCAACTCCCAAAGTATAGACTACTGATCGCTGTCCATGGTTCTGAAATTGCGACGTCTACGCGGCTGCCTGTCAGAGGATGTGGCGCTAGTGCTTGTAGTAGCCTATAGCTTTGCTTTAATGGATACATGTTTCTTTTTATTTGGTCGTCATTTTCTCATGTTAAGCCTAACGTTTATGTTACACGAAGCTATAGGCCTACGGTGTTGCAATGCTGCTATTTAGAATGCTGGATGGCGTCAAAAATGTGTTTACTTGTTCAGTAATTCAAGTGGGAAATTCAAACATTGCAGATTGTAAAATTAATTTTTGATGCAACAGCATTCTAATCAGTAACCAATAGATTTTTTTTAAATATACATTTACAACTGTCCTGTAGGCCTGCAGCCTACATTTGCCATCCTCGAGCTCTCTCGCAGCTTGGATAGAAAGTTTGTGCTGCGTAAAACCAGTCTATTAATGCCAAATAATAGAATCAGTCCACCGTCAAAACAATAGCTTACTAGGTGATTGTTTTATTATGCAGACAATGTTGGCTAGCCTATTAGCCTATCTATAGCTACAGTGCCTTGCAAAAGTATTCATCACCCTTGGCATTTTTCCTATTTTGTTGCATTACAACCTGTAATTTAAATGGATTTTAATTTGGATTTCATATAATGGGCATACACAAAATAGTCCAAATTGGTGAAGTGAAATTATAAAAAATCAATAACGGAAAAGTGCTGCGTGCATATATATTCACCCACTTTGCTATAAAGCCTCTAAAAAAGATCTGGTGCAACCAATTACCTTCAGAAGTCACATAATAAGTTAAATAAAGTCCACCTGTGTGCAATCTAAGTGTCACATGATCTGTCACATGATCTCAGTGTATATATACACCTGTTCTGAAAGGCCCCAGCGTCTGCAACACCACTAAGCAAGGGGCACCACCAAGCAAGCGGCACCATGAAGACCAAGGAGCTTTCCAAACAGGTCAGGGACAAAGTTGTGGAGAAGTACAGATCAGGGTTGGGTTATAAAAAAAATCAGAAACTTTGAACATCCCACGGAGCACCATTAAATCCATTATTAAAAATTGAAAGAATATGGCACCACAATAAACCTGCCAAGATAGGGCCGCCCACCAAAACTCATGGACCAGGAAAGGAGGGCATTAATCAGAGATGCAACAAAGAGACCAAAGATAACCCTGAAGGAGCTGCAAAGCTCCACAGCGGAGATTGGAGGATCTGTCCATAGGACCACTTTAAGCCGTACACTCCACAGAGCTGGGCTTTACGGAAAAGTGGACAGAAAAAAGCCATTGCTTAAAGAAAAAAATAAGCAAACACGTTTGGTGTTCACCAAAAGGCATGTGGGAGACTCCCCAAACATATGGAAGAAGGTACTCTGGTCAGTTGAGACTAAAATTGAGCTTTTTGGCCATCAAGGAAAACGCTATGTCTGGCGCAAACCCAACACCTCTCATCACCCCGAGAACACCATCCCCACAGTGAAGCATGGTGGTGGCAGCATCATGCTGTGGGGATGTTTTTCAACGGCAGGGACTGGGAACCTGGTCAGAATTGAAGAAATGATGGATGCCGCTAAATACAGGGAAATTCTTGAGGGAAACCTGTTTCAGTCTTCCAGAGATTTGAGACTGGGACGGAGGTTCACCTTCCAGCAGGACAATGACCCTAAGTATACTTCTAAAGGAACACTCAAGGGGTTTAAGGGGAAACATTTAAATGTCTTGGAATGGCCTAGTCAAAGCCCAGACCTCAATCCAATTGAGAATCTGTGGTATGACTTAAAGATTGCTGTACACCAGCAGAACCCATCCAACTTGAAGGAGCTGGAGCAGGTTTGACTTGAAGAATGGGCAAAAATCCCAGTGGCTATATGTGCCAAGCTTATAGAGACATACCCCATGAGACTTGCAGCTGTAATTGCTGCAAAAGGTGGCTCTACAAAGTATTGACTTTGGGGGGGTGAATAGTTATGCACACTCAAGTTTTCTGTTTTTCTTGTCTTATTTCTTGTTTGTTTCACATACAAAAATATTGTGGTAGGCATGTTGTGTAAATCAAGTGATACAAACACCCCAGAAATCAATTTTAATTCCAGGTTGTAAGGCAACAAAATAGGAAAAATGCCAAGGGGGTGAATACTTTCGCAAGCCACTACAGTATTTAGCTGGTAACCTATATATATATGCAGGGGATCAAATACTTTTTTCCCTCACTGTGTGTATATATATATATACACAGTGAGGGAAAAAAATATTTGATCCCCTGCTGATTTTATACGTTTGCCCACTGACAAAGACATGATCAGCCTATAATTTTAATGGTAGGTTTATTTGAACAGTGAGAGACAGAATAACAACAAATAAATCCAGAAAAACGCATGTCAAAAATGTTATGAATTGATTTGCATTTTAATGAGGGAAATAAGTATTTGACCCCTCTGCAAAACATGACTTAGTACTTGGTGGCAAAACCCTTGTTGGCAATCACAGAGGTCAGACGTTTCTTGTAGTTGGCCACCAGGTTTGCACACATCTCAGGAGGGATTTTGTTCCACTCCTCTTTGCAGATCTTCTCCAAGTCATTAAGGTTTCGAGGCTGACGTTTGGCAACTCGAACCTTCAGCTCCCTCCACAGATTTTCTATGGGATTAAGGTCTGGAGTCTGGCTAGGCCACTCCAGGACCTTAATGTGCTTCTTCTTGAGCCACTCATTTGTTGCCTTGGCCTTGTGTTTTGGGTCATTGTCATGCTGGAATACCCATCCATGACCCATTTTCAATGCCCTGGCTGAGGGAAGGAGGTTCTCACCCAAGATTTGACGGTACATGGCCCCGTCCATCGTCCCTTTGATGCAGTGAAGTTGTCCTGTCCCCTTAGCAGAAAAACACCCCCAAAGCATAATGTTTCCACCTCCATGTTTGACGGTGGGGATGGTGTTCTTAGTTCTTCTTCTTCTTCTTCTTCTTACTTCTTCTTAATACTTATTTCCCTCATTAAAATGCAAATCAATTTATAACATTTTTGAAATGTGTTTTTCTGAATGTTTTTGTTGTTATTCTGTCTCTCACTGTTCAAATAAACCTACCATTACAATTATAGACTGATCATTTCTTTGTCAGTGGGCAAACGTACAAAATCATCAGGTGATCAAATACTTTTTTCCCTCACTGTATACAGTACCAGTCAAAAGTTTGGACACACCTACTCATTCCAGGGTTTTTCTTTATTTTTACTATTTTCTACATTGTAGAATAATAGTGAAGACATCAAAACTATGAAATAACACATATGGAATAATGTAGTAACCAAAAAAGTGTTAAACAAATCAAAATATATTTTATATTTGAGATTCTTCAAAGTAGCCACCCTTTGCCTTGATGACAGCTTTGCACACTCTTGGCATTCTCTCCACCAACTTCACCTGGGGCTATCCGTCTCATCACTCGTAGGTTTACCAGTGTTCACAGAAGGGGGGTCGCTCTCATGAGCGCTGCTGCGTCTCTGGCAGTCGTCAGCTTGGTTTGCTGGGAGAGGAGGAGAACGAGGTCCTGCACTCTCACTAGAGGAACTGTCACTATTCTCAAGGGGAGGAAGACGAGGAGGAGCAAGGCCACTGTCATTGCCGGGCCCGAGCAGTGAGGTCTCTGTCAGGACTGGGAGGCTGCTAGTGCTTGCTGCTGCATAGGTAAGCCTCCTAGCTTCCACCTGTTAGGTGTTTCGTCAGTCGAGGACAAGGTGGTAGCTTTGCTGATGTGGTTATCTTCAGTAATTTGGCACACACTTGATCAGGTGTTTTTGTGTACCACTTGGTCTTGCCCTTTGTTTATCCATCTTGAGCAACACACTCACTCTCCATTCGAGTCCGACCGATTCACCTAACTTTTTTTAACTTGATAGCCAATTAGGTGAGGAGGCCGAGGCGGGCTACCACTGGCACCGCTTAGAAATAGGTAATTACATGCATGACAACTATATTGTCTGTCTCTCTCACCTACTACCATGCAGACTGGACAACACAAACACTTCACTTGCTACATGTGGAAATTAAAAAGGATGGTTCCTGTCAAATGTATTTCAAAAAAATATATACATTACACATACTGTAGGTGTGAGATGACAGGCGCATGGGCCCCCAGAGCTCGTGGTCCCCCCCGCCTTGCGTGGGCTGCGGGGGATTCCACTACGCCAGTGATGCCAGCTAAGATAGACAAGCTAGCTACTTGAACTTGATAGCCTGAAATGGCTTCTTGGTGATCAAATTCATTTACAAACATACCTCCTGTGAGTCCTGTCCATCACCAGCAGCTACGCTGTGTGTGTCACTCTACACCAAAGATAATGGGTACTCTTTGAAGATAGTAGATTCAGGCCGTTTACCATTGGAAAAAAATGGTCAGCTTCGGTCTACTTAAGGAGGTTGCGCCCCCATAGACACCAATGCGATACCAGCTGGGTCTGGTCTACTTAGCTCATTGAATTCCATTGAAACAGAAAAAATTAGGGAGCCAGAGGTCTCGTATCCTCTTCCGTCTCTGCTCTACAATATCCTCTACTGACGGGATCCGTGCACCTCAGAAGGAACCACTTACTAGGGAGAATAGCGGAGGTACTCTTTGCCCGGTCTAGTCAGTATGCCCCCTCCTCAAAATACAGCTGACAGATATTTTTATAAATAATTATGATAAAACATGGCCTTAAAAATTAAGATAAGTAATTACTATTATTTTAATTGAACCGTTTTTTATTTACTTTAATGTTTGTTAATCTGAGGGGGCACGTGCCCCTATGACCCCTATGGGCATGACGCCTCTGAGCACACACCACCACCAGATTCTCTTCTCTTATGAGTCCCTGGGAAATGGATATGATTGGCTGGATAAGAACTCTCATACACTCAAGGTTGAATACAATGTTAAAAAGGGAAGCCAAGAATAGAGCTTCATTGTCACACTCTGGCTCTGGGACTCTATTTGTTGAGCCAGGGTGTGTTTATTCTATGTGTTCTGTTTCTATGTTGGGTGTTCTAGGTTGTGTTTTTCTATGTTGGCCTGAGTGACTCCCAATCAGAGGCAACGAGTGTCAGCTGTTTGCTGGTTGTCTCTGATTGGGAGCCATATTTAAACTGTCGGTTTTCCTTTGTGTTTTGTGGGTTCTTGTTTCGAGTTGGTTGTGTTATACCGTGTACTGTCACGTTTCCGTCTTTTGTTCACGTTTCGCTTAATAAACGAGTATGTTTGCCTGCAACACTGCGCCTTGGTCTACTCCTTACCCTGACGATCGTGACATTCATAGACCATGTCAAGTGAGGCCATGATGATCACATAATTGTTCACATATATCTCCATTGTCCCCTGGAGTCATCATTATTGTTGCTGCACAGAAACATCACACTGAACTTTTCCCAACTTGGCACCAGGGTGAACAGGAATCTGCATACTATTAAAGTTGCTGGAGTCAGTGCATGATCTGGATGACACTCTTATCCAAAGCGACTTACAGGAGAAATTAGGGTTAAGCGCCTTGCTTAAGGGCAGGCACATCGACATATTTTTCACCTAGTCGGCTCTGTGATTCGAACCAGCAACCTTTCGCTGACTGGCCCAACACTCTTAACCACTAGGCTACCTGCTGCCTGTATCATAATAACACTGATGTGATGCAAGATTCTGACAGTATGTGCGATTAAAGTAGTCTGGGGAATGCCCTATAAGAAAGAGAGGGCCAGATCTCCTCTGATTGTCAGTTCAAACTTTTTCCATTGCTTTGTCACTGATGCCTTCTGGATGGTCTAACTTGTTTGGCAGATACAATGTGGATCAATTTACTTTGTATAGTACTTTTCACTAGATTTAAGAATGTGCAATATATAGCGCCCAATACCCAACACATGTTGTTGTATTCAGTTTGTGCAAAACTGTAAATGAGGGGAACAGTGCTCTCTACTCATGTAGATGGTAGACCCCACTTCAGTCGGCACTATTGTTCATTATATTCTGTTGTCAGTATTCCTATATTATAGCTAAATAGGTAATGAATACTGAAGTCTCTTGACTCCTATGTACAAAGGCTGTAATGTTCTGCATTTGTGAATTTCTCATTGTGCTTACACGGTTCAATTTCCAAAAGGCTTCTAACATGAGTTTAATTCTGATTTATTGGTGCCAGAGACAATCAGTAAGGCTTGTCTGGGCTGTACCATTGCAGTTTCTGACACATCAGCGGATCTGGTTGGTTGCCTGTGGTGCTGAAATGACATAATGCAAAAAAAGCAGAAGATGTTGCACTGGTTTGTGTCCTGGAATGAATATATAGAGAGTCAATCTCCTCAACCACAGTCACTTACTTATTCACTCAGTCATTGATGGGCTTACTCACCTGTTCTCCATGGAAGTGTTCTTCACAAACGTCATGAGCACACTCCACACCGGGGAATACTTTTTGAGGCAGTGTACTGTAGCTACTGCCGTCATGGTTACGATGAGTGAGTCTCTGAATACAAATGTATCTCAGTGAAACCCCTGATGCATCTCCCTTCATGGCTCACTCCCCCCTCCTCCACCCTACACATCACTCAAGATGTTCAGACGTCTGCACACACTCCAAAGTTATGGGTTAAAAATATGTATGAATCAGTTCTGATCTTTAATGGTGCCCATCCACAGTGTTTCTTGACTGAGTCAATATACCACTCTCTCTTTGTCTGTGCCAAATGCTACTTTATACAGTTTGCCAATAGGGCTGCTGCACATATTGGTTGTAGTTTAACTGTTAGCTATTAATTAGTAGTTATGTCAAGTGATTTATGTTCACCCCCTTGAAATTTGACATAGTCATATTGTTGATGTTTTATGAAATGTTTGAAATGACATGATCAATAGCGTGCTAGCAATGATTTCCTATGATTGAGAGCACTTGGACAAGGTTGAATACTGTTAACATTCACACATTTGGTCTAACATGGACCCAGTGCCCAGTTCAAACATGGGCCTCTGAGAATGGTGTCTGCTGACTGGTTCATGTAAGGCAGTGCGCTTCAAGACATGTTTTATTCCCCTTCTTTACAACAGTCATTTACATCTCTATTCTCTCTATATATACAATACATTCTGTGCAGTATAAACAATAGCAGTTGTGTTTATTCTTTAAATCATTCTTGTGGAAGGTCATGAAATGTTCCACACATTCATTGCGGGTGTTTTTATGGGCTGTTCACAACATAATGACTAACTACATTTTTCATGAAGTAAAAACACTACTCATGAAGGCATGCTTGGGTTTGTACGACAAGTAAAAATAAATATGAAGGCAGAGGAAGCTACTGTGAAACATGCCCACACATCCAGGGTAATCACTCTCCCTCTCAGTCCCAGTGATCCAAGCACTGCTAAACATATTGGCCATAGAAACATCTTTGAAATAAATGATGAACATGTTTTATTTTCATTTAACTCAAACTACCAACCATATAGTAGGCCTTCTACCTCTCCAAATGCTTCTCATCAGAATCATCTTGTTGTGTCCATTTGATTAAACACCAGCATTGCAGAAAACGAGATCCTTCTTGATCCTCTTCCAGCAATACCAAACCACCTTGCATACATATACTGTAACTTTGGCAAAAAATAGTTGTCTTCAGTTGCCATGTATAATGGATGAGTAGAGCTGCTATCCAACATGTATCTGATAACTAAAAATGTGTGGACCAGCATGGCACGCACACAGACTGAATATGAATCAATAAAGCAGTAGCCTCCGGCTCTAGTGTTCCACCCATGGCTCCTCTTTCCCAAAAGCGTTCCCAAAAGTGATAGCACTACCCTCTGTGCCAAAAATGCTTGACATGTCACTGCAGGACTGAATTTAGGACGATTTTGGAATGAGTTGTATTTTTTTATATTAGTGTTTCCCCTATATTCATTTAACAGCGATGGCCCATCGCTGCAAAATTGTTGCCACCGCTGCAAAAAATATGATGCAATTTGTTTAATATATATAGTTCTGCCAAGACACATTTAAATGGATAGTTGTTGGCTCAATGACTGGAAGTCTATGGGAACAGCTAGTATGTCATTGCGCTAACACTAGTAGCAATACACCCCACTCCACCCGCTACCCTTGCCATCACTGCTGAAAACAATCCTAGGGGAAACACTGCATATGTACAGTACATACTTTTCCACTCCAATGTCGCATAATCATTCAGACTGACCCCTCAGCAACAGTACATGCTGTTTAGACAGAGAGGGGAAAGACATTTTTCAAACTCAACTCCACACAGAATAGAACAGTGTTGGCCTTCGTCAAGGGCAAGACACTGGGTGGTCTGTTTGCAGCAGTAATGAGGAATAAGTCAAACCGCTTGTGTTTTTCTACCCACTGTCTCTCCAGCCCCCTCAGGGGTTAGCGTGTGTGTCTGACTGGCTGTGGGCTCCCTCTTGGGCTTGGCCTCTAAGCAGAACACATAACTGACAGAGGAGCCTTTAAATCAAGCCTCAGACCCAAGTGCATGTTGATGTGACCTCAGGCTCCAGATGTGGACTTGTTGTAACCTTATGATCGAGGCATCATTCAATGTCTTTCAATCCAGTTTGTGCGGGCAAGAATACCACACTAATTAAAGTTGTTATAAACATTGTTCTACTGAAATTATGTATGCATTCTTCCTTGCCCATGTATGCATAGCGGGCCTACATTTGTTTGATACGTTACATGTTGCCAGACACAAAACTGAGGTTATAACACATTGGAAACATGCCTACTGAGCTTGTCCCATTATCAGGCATGATATGCAAACAAGTCTTAAACAAAGTATGTCAACACCCATTGTTCTGCTAATCAACAAAAGTGTCCCCGATTTTAATTAGTCTGATTTGTGATAAACAATTTTACTAAACAATTTGTGACAAACCTTTTTTGGAAGTGGGTTATTTTGTGTACAATAATGGCCTGGTGGGAGGGCCCATGCAGTATAGACCTTCCTGGTCTCTTGACTGTGTGGAGTTCAGTTGAGTACATCAGCCCGGTCCCAGTCCCAGCTGCACTACAAGAAACAGGGTGAAAGGTCTGTACTCTGATCTCCCCTATTACTGCGTGATGAATGAGATGGCAATGTCCGCCATCAGTATAAAAGGTGCAATTTAAAACGCACCTGGAAACGGCACCTGTATAGAAATGCTCCATGTCTCACGGCAGACTCATGTTGCATAGTCTAGACAACGCGTCTCTCCAGCCTTTCAGAGCCCCGGCGCATTAGGTTAGCATTTGGCAGGTCAGCATCTGTTCCAGTAGTGGTGATACTCCCCACTTCTTCCCACTCCGCCCCAGCCCACACTGGGTTCCTCTAATATTGGATGTGTTCCCCTTGCTTCCCAGGGAAACTCTCTCTAATTCTCTCTCTGCTACCATCCATCCTCTCTCCTGTCTGATTTACTTAATGTCTGTTCCCCTTTTGCTTTACACAGTCTCTCTTTTCCTCCACATCTCATGCTGGTTGACCTTCTTTTGCACCTGTCTAATGAATCACTTTTATCTCCAAGCTGCAGTTGTTACCTCATTTGATCCTTTTCCAACCTGTGTGCACATTTGACATACTACATGGTAGCATAAAAGTAGAGGCTTATATTGGAGTATGTACTGTACAATAGATGGTATTGTAAAGGGATTTAAAATGAGACAGTAGATTTGTGTTTCACTGTGAGTCAGTGGCGGTCGGTGCCGTTTAAGATGAGGGAGGATAATTCTTTTTTTTGGGACCATGGCCTTATTTCTATTACAGCATATTGGATGACTGTCATTCATATTCCATTCACCCAGCTCAATGTAACATCGATAGGTTTAGACTACTACATGAGATTCTAATTTTCCCTGTACCCATCATGAGGTTGCTAGAACCTAGCCTATGAATTAAAGTTTACAACGTAGATGCACAGGTTGAGAGAATTTTGAGTAATCAAGGTGACAGACAGTGAAACATTCAATACCGCCTTGCACACTCTTGCCTGCATCTAGGTGATATAGGGTGTAATCATTAGTCCAACAGTTGCAAATTAGAGTTTATTTTGGACAAATTCAGGTATGTTTAACCCGTTTGGTTCCGTTTAAGTAATGTTTTTCAAGAGAATCGGCGGAATAAATACACCCCTGATCACACGCAAAACAGTTCACTTTCATAGCGGCCACATAAAAACAGCATGATCACTTTGCTCAATGTATATATAATTCCTTCTCGCAACTAAGCAGTTACACTGGAGGGCCCCAGTGGCAATCAATTAATCAAACCAAAAACTTACGTTGACTTGGAAGAGTTCCAGTGTTGGATAGCCATAGCCAGCTAGCTAACATAGCATCCCTCTCTGTTTGAGCCGGGTGTTTGGGTAGGCTAAACTAGCTAGCTGCATTTGCTATACAACCAAATATAGCTAGCACTCTCTTCTCCTTAATTTTGGAATAAATTAATTTGTTCAAAACTGTTCAACTATTGTCTTTCTCTCTCTTTGAGTCAACTACTCACCACATGTTATGCACTGCAGTGCTAGCTAGCTGTAGCTTTCAGTACTAAATTCATTCTCTGATCCTTTGATTGGGTGGACAACATGCTGCAAGAGCTCTGATAGGTTGGAGGACGTCCTCCGGAAATTGTCATAATTACTGTGTAAGTCTATGGAAGGGGGGTGAGAACCATGAGCCTCCTAGGTTTTGTATTGAAGTCAATATACCCAGAGGAGGACAGAAGCTAGCTGTCTTCTTGCTACACCATGGTGCTACTCGACAGAGTGCTGCTGAGGCTACTGTAGACCTTCATTGCAAAACAGTGTTTTAATCAATTATTTGGTGACGTGAATATATTTAGTATAGTTTTATCTAAAAAGGATCACTTTTTTAATTTCTCACTATTTAGATTTTTATGAAATTTACTGAGGAGGATGGTCCACTGCTGTGAGTACAGTATTATCATGTTTTGCGTATTCTTGCGGGTCTTGATTTATTCTGGGAGGGTTTCATGATAGAACTCTAATTACATATTTGTAATTTTCATGCCATGGGCCATCACATATGGATTTCACATGTCTTTATGCACCCTAAATATGGCAACTGTTGTAGATTAGTACGAACACAGTTTACCTAGCAGATTGTTAGTTTTACCCATCCCACTGAAAGACAATATCTGCTCGGAGAGCATGTTCTCCTGTCAAGTGTTGAGACCTTAATTCTTAATCCTGTAAGTCTGAAACCCAATACCTTTAAGAAATGCTTTAAGGAACGCTCCCACTGGAGACACTGGTTGAATCAACGTTGTTTCAATGTAATTTGTCAACGTATTGTGACGTGGAAAATACATTGGCTTTAAAAAAAAGTCATTAACCAGTACTGTTTCAGTCTCATTTCAACCAGCGTTGTAAACATTGAAATTAGGGTAAAACTTCAATTTTTTTACATTGACTTAACCTGACTAACAGGTTGTTACGTCAATCTAATTTCAACATAATCATCAGAACTATGTATATGTTGAAATTGCATTGAAAATTCCACATAGAAACGTAAAAAATATTTTTCATCCTATATTCAATATATTGGGTGGTTGAAATTCTGTTGCATTTCATATTTGATTACACATATCATATACAAGACAATATCCAAAGATAAAAGTTTATTATTAATACCATGAATTTGGCATCCTATTTATTTCATACTGGCCCCGTGTAGCTCAGTTGGTAGAGCATGGCGCTTGCAACACCAGGGTTGTGGGTTCGATTCCCATGGGGGGCCAGTATGAAAATGTATGCACTCACTAACTTTAAGTCGCTCTGGATAAGAGCGTCTGCTAAATGAATAAAATGTTTTAAAAAATAGGGCCTATGGTAACTACTTCTAAACTTCAAACGATCCAGTCAACCATAGACGAATGATAGTATATTGTACGTAGCTAGCTTCACGTTGAAAATATTTTGTCCTTTGGGCAAATCAGATGTTAATGTAGCCTACATAAACCCAACCTCACTCCGAATTTACTTTCACATACAGGTTGTTTAAGAAAAGTTAGAGTTACTTTCAACTATTCAATGTTATTAAGGTAGTCTATTCAAATGAAGATAGAAGCCGATCAATGTCTAAATGTATTGACATGATTGCTCAGATGAAATGAAAAAGAGCTTGTTTCGAAAGCTAAGCAGGGTACATAGAGGTAGGCATTTGGATGTTAGACTTGTTCTCACTGAAGTGCATTACCCCTCATTTACCAGTAGGAGTCAATGTTCAGGCAGGAATCGTTAGACTGTGACTTCACATTTTATCTCAATATACCTCTTTATTTAGGTTGATAGCATGACGCTGAAACAATTATGCTGATTCAAACAAACATTTTACTATCAACATTGAAACAAGGTCAAATAACATGTCTAATCAAACCTAAAATTCAACTCAATATACACTCAGTGGCCAGTTCACAAAAATGGTTCTCTCCTACAGACAGTGAGTCACATGGCTATGGCTTGATATACAAAACAGGCAGACAGGCATTGAGGCATTCAGTTACTGTTTGATTGAAATGGGCAAAACGAGTGACCTAAGTGAGCAATTGCAATTGCCATTGATTAGGCCTACATTAATTGATACGTCTTGCTGACAAATTTACCTTTTTTTGTAGTCTGAAAAAGTTGGGACACATGAAATGGGGCTGAAACTGTTCCGGGGAAAACGGGATGGTCACCCTAACACACGGTCAACTTACTAGACTAGGCTACAATGTGTATTACCATGAACTTCAAATAGGCCTACCGGTAGCCAGTGATGTAGTGGTTAAAAATAGGTGGGTAAACTCTGATTGCCAGTTGCGGTAAAAAAAAAATAACGCTACCTATACTTTCAATGCATTTTTCTGAAAAAGGTGGATAAACAATGGTGACTTGTGTTTCACTAGGCTTACCCTCTCAGCCGAGGCAATCTTGCACACATGAACACACGGAGAACAGGTAGCCTACATTCAATATAATACATGAGTTGAATCAAAACAGGTTTTACACCCTAGTTCATGAGTTGTCCATAATACATGAGTTAATGCTTGAAGTCTTCACAGATTGTGTGACATAAAACACTACCTTTCTTTCCTTACATTAATGACATTTATGACTGTTATTTGTCATTATTAAGCATTTAACAATTGAATTAGAACATTGAACTTAAACCCTTTACAAATGATGGATCTTGGAGAACTCGGAAAATGCACTGTAAGTGTAACTATGCCTACGTAACATTTCATTACGTTTCGCCATGAAAACAGTTCTCATGGGCACACAAATCCAAAATAATGTAGGCCTATCCCATTGCAAAATTGAATGCTTCTAACCGAACGGTAACTTATTCTAACTGAAAGAGTCACCTTATAGTATAGTATGAAAAAATGTATGCACTCACTAACTGTAAGTCGCTCTGGATAAGAGCATCTGCTAAATAACAAAAAATAATAATAAATTGGGACACATGAAATGGGGCTGAAACTGTTCCGGGGAAAACGGGATGGTCACTGTCATTAACGTATACTTGTTGGATGGATTGGATGCCCATTACTGTCTAGCTGTAGACTAGTTGTCTAGTGATATTGTCGACCATCATCAGCTGATCCAGGAAAGAAAACAAATATTGATAGATAATAATAAAGCTAAATAAATGGTCTACTACTTCTGGCCACGGATGGCACGGAGAACACCTGTACCCGCGCGCACCTAAAAAAACAAAGCAATGAGCGCTCTAAACAGCTGACTGACAAAAGGAAACAATGATAAATCAATGAATAAATCTAATGCATTGAAATAAAGGCTATTTTTATCAAGGACGCATAGCAAACAAATGGCAAAAATTAGGAAGTACAAAGGAAAATCTATGCGTAAAGGATCTCAGCTGAGGCCGAAATTCAGCACTACTGAGTGGACCAACCAGCTCGCACAGTCTCACGTCAGAATTAGACGTTCATCCATGTTTCTAAAACGTCCCATTTCGAAGTAGTTCCAAACGTCAAATTTCTAAGTGTTTAAGGTTAAGTTTAGGCATTAACTCAGAATTCTTAAGGTTAGGCATTAACCCTAACCATAACAAAAATATGAAAAACAACTTTCTATCGCTGGATTTGAACATGCAACTTTTGGCTCTTTGGAATCAAAGGCAGATGCTTATGCCCATCCACCATCCACGTCCACAATGCCCTAGAAAACCAAAACCTACTTAAAGGTAACAGTGCTCATTGTTGCTCCTAGTGGCCGGTTTCTGTGTCATCTCCTGACGTCCTCGGACATGGATGGACGTCGAATACTGACTTGTATCACGAGTGACCTGCCTGGAGAAATGGTTTAAACCATGACAGAGAGGTGGGGGTGTTCGTTTCATTTGGAAGCTTTTATTTTAATATTTACCACGGTAAAACATTTACCACTACATTTTAAACAAATAGGAGAATGGTTAAATTAGCATTATTTAGAGACCCCCCCACCCAAAGTTGGACTTTTGTTGCATTTAGGGGAGCTACAATGGCGTGTATTCATGGATGCCAAGGGAAGCCAGGCTTCCACAAAATATTGACCAATAAAAAAACATACAATAATTTTATCTTTCGTCTCTCTGTTTCATAATTTTCCTTCAATTCGCAAGAGGCAGAATGTATCTCACAGGAGAAAGCATCCAAGCGAGCGAAACAGCGCCCCTCTGTCTCTCTACGTGTAGGCCATCTATCTGATGCTGTCTGGTCCAAACGAGTATGACATTGTTGCCACCAGTAGCGTTGAAGGCAAGGGAAGCCAGCGAGCATTTGGCCTCCCTTGATATCGGCGTTGAGCTAAACTGAGCGAGCTCAACTGTGAATGGTCCTGGCGCACCAAAAAAAAGTGTCACTCCTATCAAATCCCATTGAGAGCATGCATCATTGACAGAAAAACTTGAATTGTTGCATCTCGTTTTGTTGTTGTACTCCGGTGGCTAGCTAGCCAGCTGGCTAAAATTTGCCCTTCCCTAAATTACCCATGGATGGAGATAGGGATTTGGACTTGTGGTTTTACTTAATTCTCCGTACTGGCCAATGATTATAATGGCGATTCTGATCCAACCATTAATTCATACATTGTTGTGTCCCTGGTCTGAGAGGATGGAAGTTGAATATGTCGCTAGATGTAGAAGGCTAATGTTAACTAGCTAAAATTTTTCAATGAATGGAAGTTAGACTAGCGAGCAAGCATTTTAGCCATGTAGCCAAGGACAACAAAAAATAAAAGTGTGACAGAGTGATGGACCGTTTCGTCAACATGAAAGAGAGGAGGATGGCATTGGCAAGTAGGGTGAGGCAACATGTTTTTCTACTTGCACGAAGACAACTACTGCGCACACACACACACACACACACAGAAATCAGACCCATGGACAGCCACATCATATTTAGCTTACGTTGATTGGACTAAATTGTTTTTGGTATCTTTTAGTTGTCACTGTTGTCAAGGCGTGCTGAAGGTGGGTGTGGTGTAGGAATCATGCGCAGGACGCAGAGGCTCAGTCCAAAGGTTTTAGTGCAATATATATATATTATATATACAACAAAAGCACCATAAGCCCGAAGGCAAAATACAAGACGCACACAGGCGACAAAACAAATGATGCACAAACATGTGCAAAATAACCCTCTCCAAAACACTGGAGGGAAAATGTAGCTCCAAACACGAAACAGAAGCGCAATCACACACAACGACAAGCACACACAACGAGAACTAAATAGGACACTAACGAGGACTAACAAGACACAGGTGTACAACATCCAGACAAAACCAAACGAACATGAAACATAGATCGGTGGCAGCTAGTACTCCGGGGACGACGACCGCCGAAGCCTGCCCGAACCAGGAGGAGGAGCAGTCTCGGCCGAAACCGTGACAGTACCCCCCCTTGACGCGCGGCTCCAGCCGTGCACCGACCCCGGCCTCGGGGACGACCAGGAGGACGCGGAGCAGGGCGCGCGGGATGGTCCCGGTGGAACTCCGACAGGAGAGATGGGTCTAGGATGTCCCTCCGCGGCACCCAGCACCGCTCCTCCGGGCCGTACCCCTCCCACTCCACGAGATACTGGAGACCCCCCATCCGGCGTCTAGAGTCCAAGATGGACCGAACGGTGTACGCCGGAGCCCCCTCGATGTCCAGTGGGGGCGGAGGAGTCTCCCCTATCTCATTGTCCTGGAGTGGACCAGCTACCACCGGCCTGAGAAGAGACACATGGAACGCAGGGGTTAATATTCTTATACTCAACAGGTAGATGTAATCTATAACACACCTCGTTCAATCTTCTCAGGACTTTAAAGGGCCCCACAAACCGCCGACCCAGCTTCCGGCAGGGCAGGCGGAGGGGTAGGTTTCTGGTAGAGAGCCAGACTCGATCTCCGGGTGCGTACACCGGCCCCTCACTGCGGTGGAGATCGGCGCTCGCCTTGTGACGGAAGACGGCCTGCTGCAGGTGGACGTGGGCAGCGTTCCACGTCTCTTCCGAGCGCCTCATCCAATCATCCACCACAGGGGCCTCGATCTGGCTCTGCTGCCACGGTGCCAGAACCGGCTGGTAACCTAACACACATTGGAAGGGGGTTAGGTTGGTAGAGGAGTGGCGGAGAGAGTTCTGGGCCATCTTGGCCCAGGGAATGTACCGTGCCCACTCCTCCGGCCGGTCCTGGCAATACGACCTCAGAAACCTACCCACATCCTGGTTGACACGTTCTACCTGCCCGTTACTCTCCGGGTGGTACCCTGAGGTAAGGCTAACCGAGACCCCCAAACGCTCCATGAACGCTCTCCAAACACGAGAGGTAAACTGGGGACCTCGATCAGACACTATATCCTCGGGTACCCCGTAATGCCGGAAGACATGGGTAAAGAGGGCCTCAGCGGTCTGTAGGGCAGTAGGAAGACCCGACATAGGGAGAAGACGACAGGCCTTAGAGAACCGGTCCACAACGACCAGGATGGTGGTATTCCCCTGAGAGAGGGGAAGGTCTGTCACAAAATCCACCGAGAGGTGGGACCATGGTCGTTGTGGAACGGGCAGGGGTTGTAACTTACCCCTGGGCAGATGTCGGGCGCCTTACACTGGGCACACACCGAGCAGGAGGAGACATAAACCCTCACATCCCTAGCCAAGGTGGGCCACCAGTATTTAGTGCTAAGGCAATGCACCGTCCGGCCGATACCCGGATGTCCAGAGGAGGGTGACGTGTGAGCCCAGTAAATGAGTCGATCCCGAATCTCGCGCGAACGTACTTCCGACCCTCAGGACACTGTGGAGGGCTGGGGTCGTGCACGCAACGCTCGCTCGATTTCGGCATCGACCTCCCACACCACCGGTGCCACAAGGCAAGACTCCGGTAGTATGGGAGTGGGCTCAACGGACCTCTCCTCCGTGTCATACCGCCGGGACAGCGCATCTGCCTTACCATTCTGGGACCCAGGGATGTACGTGATTTTAAATACGAACCTGGTGAGAAACATACTCCATCGAGCCTGGCGAGGGTTCAGTCTCCTCGCTGCCCGGATGTACTCCAGGTTCCGATGGTCAGTCAAAATGAGGAAAGGGTGTTGAGCCCCCTCAAGCCAATGCCTCCACACCTTAAGGGCTTGAACTACAGCTAACAGCTCCCTGTCCCCAACGTCATAGTTACGCTCCGCCGGGCTGAGCTTCTTAGAGTAAAAAGCACAGGGGCGGAGTTTAGGTGGCATGCCGGACCGTTGAGAGAGAACGGCCCCTATACCAGCCTCAGACGCATCTACCTCGACCTGAAAGGGTAATGCGGGATCCGGATGCGCTAGCACCGGAGCCGACGTAAACAGGTCCTTCAGTCTCCTAAAGGCCCTGTCCGCATCGGCTGACCACTGCAGGCGCACCGGACCCCCCTTCAGAAGGGACGTGATGGGAGCTGCCACCTGTCCAAAACCCCGGATAAACCTCCGGTAGTAATTCGCAAAGCCCAAAAACTGCTGCACCTCTTTTACAGTAGTTGGGGTTTGCCAATTACGCACAGCGGACACACGATCCACCTCCATTCTCACCCCTGACGCGGACAACCGATAACCCAAAAAGGAGACCGACTCCTGGAAAAACAGACATTTCTCTGCCTTGACATATAGGTCGTGCTCCAACAGCCTCCTCAATACACGACGCACCAGGGTTATATGCTCGGCTCGGGTAGACGAGTACACCAGAATGTCATCAATGTACACGACCACCCCTTGTCCCTGCATATCCCGGAAAATGTTATCTACGAAGGATTGGAAGACTGAAGGAGCATTCATCAACCCATATGGCATGACGAGATATTCGAAATGACCTGACGTGGTACTAAATGCTGTCTTCCATTCGTCACCCTCCCTAATGCGCACCAAGTTATACGCGCTCCTGAGATCCAGTTTTGTGAAAAACCCGCTCCATGCAATGACTCCGTCATGGTCGCAATCAGAGGGAGTGGATAACTGTATTTCACAGTAATCTGATTGAGACCACGGTAATCAATGCACGGGCGCAACCCTCCATCTTTCTTTTTCACAAAAAAGAAGCTCGAGGAGGCGGGAGAAGTGGAGGGCCGAATGTATCCTTGTCTCAAAGATTCGGCTATATACGTCTCCATAGCTTTTCTCTCCTCTTGAGACAAAGGATACACATGGCTCCGTGGGAGCGCTGCTCCTGCCTGGAGATCAATCGCACAATCCCCCTGTCTATGAGGAGGTAACTGCGTCGCCCTAGTCTTGCTAAACACGAGTGCTAAATCCCCATATTCAGGCGGAATGTGCAGTGCGGGCACTTGGTTCGGACTTTCCACCGAAGTCTCCCCCACGGAAACACCCAGACATCGCCCCTCGCACTGAGCAGACCACCCATCGAGAGCCCTCTGTTGCCACGAAATAGCAGGGTTATGGGTGCTTAACCAGGGAATCCCCAGCACCACTGGGTACGCAGGAGAGTCGATCAGATACAACTGTATAGTCTCCTCATGACCCCCCTGCGCACACATCCGAAGTGGCGCTGTGATCTCCCTGATCAACCCCGACCCCAACGGGCGGCTGTCTAAGGCATGAACGGGAAAAGGTTTGTCAACAGGTAGGAGAGGGATCCCTAACTCAAAACAAAACTTACGATCAACAAAATTCCCAGCTGCGCCTGAATCTACTAGCGCCTTATGCTGGGAATGAGGTGCAACCTGTGGAAAACAAACAGGTATACAAAAGTGTGCAACAGAAAGCTCTGGGTAAGTGGGACGTCTACTCACCTGGGAGGCCCCCCCAGTGCGTGGCCTGTTGCCGTTACTCCCGGAGAACCCTCCCCAGCACCTGGCCGTAGTGTGCCCTCCACGACCGCACTTGGTGCAGGAGACAGGGCCCCCTCGGGCTCTTCCTACTCGTTCTCTAGCGCCGGCACCCCCGAGCTCCATAGGGCTCGGCTCGGAGGTGCCGGAGGGCGGAATGGACGGACTCCCCTCGGGGACGTCCACGGGTGGCCAGCAGGGTGTCCAGACGGATGGACATATCGACCAACTGGTCGAAGGTAAGATGGGTATCCCTGCAGGCCAACTCACGTTGAACGTCCTCTCGTAGGCTACATCGAAAATGGTCGATGAGAGCCCGTTCATTCCACCCTGCATCCGCCGCTAGAGTCCGGTACTCTAGAGCGAACACCTGAGCGCTCCTCCTCCCCTGTCTCAAATGGACTAGCCGCTCCCCCGCCGCTTTGCCCTCAGGTGGATGGTCGAACACGGCCTTGAAGCGGCGGGAGAACTCGGCGTAGGTGATGGTGTTGGTGTCCATCCTCCTCCACTCGGCTTTAGCCCACTCCAACGCCTTGCCCGTGAGACAGGAGATGAGGGCGGAAACGCTCTCGTATCCCGAGGGCACCGGGTGTACAGTGGCCAGGTAGAGCTCCACCTGCAGGAGGAACCCCTGACACCCGGCAGCTGTTCCGTCATACGCCCTCGGGAGCGAGAGCCGAATCCCCCTGGGTTCCGAACCTGGGACTGGTGGACCGACCGATGGGATGGACAGGGTAGGTGGAGGTGTGGGTACCCTGCTGGCCTCCCATCGGTGCATGATGTTGATTACCTCCTGTAGAGCGGTCTCCAGTTGTCGGATCTGGTCCTCTTGCCCACGGAGATGCTCCTCGAGCGACACAGGCGTCACTGCTGATCCTGCTGATTCCATTATGGGGTGTGTGATTCTGTCAAGGCGTGCTGAAGGTGGGTGTGGTGTAGGAATCATGCGCAGGACGCAGAGGCTCAGTCCAAAGGTTTTAGTGCAATATATATATATTATATATACAACAAAAGCACCATAAGCCCGAAGGCAAAATACAAGACGCACACAGGCGACAAAACAAATGACGCACAAACATGTGCAAAATAACCCTCTCCAAAACACTGGAGGGAAAATGTAGCTCCAAACACGAAACAGAAGCGCAATCACACACAACGACAAGCACACACAACGAGAACTAAATAGGACACTAACGAGGACTAACAAGACACAGGTGTACAACATCCAGACAAAACCAAACGAACATGAAACATAGATCGGTGGCAGCTAGTACTCCGGGGACGACGACCGCCGAAGCCTGCCCGAACCAGGAGGAGGAGCAGTCTCGGCCGAAACCGTGACAACTGTATTAGACTAAGCAGAGGTTATTTGATGATGTTGAAATGTTGAAGTTGAAATGGTGATGGGATAGTGGAGGCAGCTCCTGTTTTCTTTGCGACTCGTGGTAACTCTCTGTGGTTCTAAATCAATAGTTGTTTAGTGGTCCGAAAATTTCGGAAACATTAACTTGCTTGACCATGCTGTAGGTCATGTAACTGTCTGTTACTGTACATGCAATATGCTTTGTGGACTTCACTGGACAGAGGTTGCTATCCGGTTTTGTGATAAAACAAAGGTGTGGTTGAATTTTCCCCATTGATTTTACCCGTGCACCGCTACTGGGGAGCTAACGTCTCATTCAGGGGAGCTGTGCCCCACCTGGCTCCCCTGTAATTTGCACCCTGGGTGGGGCACAAACAGGCAAATAACGGTGCAGTACAACAGTTGTGTGCAGAACAGCATCTCGGAATGTACAACTCATCGGTCCTTGTTATGGATGGCCTATTGCAGCAGAGGACCTCACCGGGTTCCACTCCTATCAGCTAAAAACAAGAAGAATCGGCTCCCGTGGGCATGCGATCACCAACACTGGACAATTGAGGAGTGGAAAAACATCTCTTGGTCCAACGAATCCCGGTTCCTGTTGCGTCATGCTTATGGCAGAGTCAGGATTTGGCATAAACAGCATGAGTCCATGGCCCCATCCTGCCTGATGTCAACAGTACAGGCTGGTGGCGGTTGTGTAATGGTGTGGGGAATGTTTTCCTGGCATACGTTAGGTCCCTTGACACCAATTTAGCAATGTTTGAACACCACACCTTGTAGAATTCATGCTCCGAAGAATTCAGGCTGTTCTGGAGGCAAAGGGGGGTCTGACCCGGTACATGGGTGTACCTAATAAACACCAATGAGTATAGGATGATTTTCTTTTTTTTATGTGGAATTTTCAACACAATTTCAATGTATACAGTACGTAGTTCTGATGATTATGTTGAAATTAGATTGATGTAACAACCTGTTAGTCAAGTTAAGTCCAATTATTTAAGTTGAAGTTTTACTCTAATTTCAATGTGTACAATGCTTGTGTGATCGTTTTAAGACCTCAAATTACTTTTAATTAATAATCTTATCCAACAAGATGTAATACTGGGCAGCACAAATTCGATGTATTTCTTATTTGAAACTGAACCAGCCCTTTCTTGGACTCAGATGGAAATGTTTGCTCTTAATGAAGAGGTTGGGAGCAGGGACGGCTTGTTCAATAGGGCGATATGGGCGACGCACTGCCAAACGGGAAAAGGAAGGGATTTTTTTTCTAATCAATTATAAAAAAATAAAAAAAAATAAAAAATTATAATTTTTTTTTATAAATTTATAAAAAAATATATCACGGCAACAGCAGTTATCAGTGTTCACGTCTGATTTGCCAGCCACTAAATGTCAAATCAGGCTAAAGTCGTGCTTCAAATGGCCCCGCCCGTTTTTTGGGCGATTTCAGTCAGGTTGAAAATCGCCCAGAAGTCTCTCATAGCCTGTCATGTAAAATCTATTTTTTTCACATTTCAAAGCTTTCAATACATTCTCTATGGGTGTCTGTGTGCATGCACTTACGCGCTTTCGTCATACGTGACGTAACGTTGAACGTAACTAAGACAATGGCGGCTATCAGCGTCTATGTTGCGACCTGCAGTGTGGCGTTATTTTATGTTTTTAATTTGTAGACTTAGTTTACAAACATTCTGCAAACATTCTGCTTTGGACTGATCTTCGGTTTTGGACTGATCTTGTTGATCGTGTACATACCCGCTACGAACGGACTAAATAATGAAAACGCTGCTGGCAGAGAGGTGGAGCCGGCCACCTTCACCCTGGTCAGAGCGGACCGCGATCCTGGTAAGAGAGCGACTGTACCCCGACATTGAACTGCTTTCTGTGTCATTGAACCTTACTATTGTTGATAAAACAAGTTTACTGGAGAACGGAGAAAAAGTAGAGACTTTTGGACAAGGTGGATAATTGTATAATATAAGGCAGTTTATTCAGAGGTAAAGATATCTGCAATCGCGTTCACGGACCCGTTCGTCAAACTCTTAGGGAGCTATAAATCAAGCCCCATTACTTACCATATCAGATAAGAGAAATTGCTGCAGCTACATATATTTTACATCCTGGCCCTACATAGTTCACTATTTGCATCACTTACCAAAATATTACATGTGGTCATATATGCTTGGAAAGTGGAGATGCCATAGAACGTCAAAAAAGTAAACATTGCTGGAGACACATTGCGTTTGCTAGCGAAGAGATTTGTTGTGGCAAATGAACTTGGGCTGGGAATTGCCAGGAACCTCACGATAAGATATATGCATCAGCATTGCGAGTCTCATGATTCTATACGTATTGCGATTCGATACTGTGATTTTATTGCGCACCATATGTCTGTTGCAGAGGGATCAGAAAGCCATGAGAACGAGTTTTGATCAGTCATGGAAATAAAAGTGCTGAAAACAAATTGGCTCCCAATGTGAAAAGATTGAGAACAAGCTATGAAGGAACAATAATGGTGTTTTGGTGCAGGTACAGCCAACTAGCGCTAAAATATTGCGATATTGTCAATACAGTATATCGTAAAGTATCACTATGTAACTCGATTTCTTTCACCCCAATCCCTCAAATTAACGGTAAATAACTGAATTGTTTGCCCCACATTTAGCTAAGATGATTAGCTAGCCAGCTAAAATGTTTTATTTAGTTAGCAGTCGCATCTACAATAGTTTACTGTCAATAACATGTCTCCAAAATGACGTGGTGTCTCCAATTGTGTTGACATTTTACAATTGCAATGCGCATCCATGAGTATCCACTTTCTGTAGCTCAGCTGGTAGAGCATGGTGCTTGTAACGCCAAGGTAGTGGGTTCGATCCCGGGACCACCCATACACAAAAATGTATGCACGCATGACTGTAAGTCGCTTTGGATAAAAGCGTCTGCTAAATGGCATTATTATTATTATTATTATTATTATCTGAAGAGAGCCCCGAAACATTGTGTGCAGACATTTTATGCAATAAATGAAGTAGGTTCAATCTAGTAGTTCTGATCTTCTGATTGGTCCTGATGAGTTGGGCGAGGTCCCCTCCAGGCTACTGTCACTGTTGCATTGGCTCTGAGTCGGGTTCTCTGTCTTCAAATGTTCAGCCTAAGAGAGGGGATTTTTGTGTGTGTGTGTGTGTGTTTAACAGTGATGATGTGTGTGTGTGTGTGTGTTTAACAGTGATGATGTGTGTGTGTGTGTGTGTTTGTGTGTGTGTGTGTCCTCAGAGCAAGAACTCGTGAGTTGGAAGAACTGAGAGGCCTATGGCGTGGGTGTTGTCCTTGGCCACCTGCTGACAAGGCTGACAAGATAGGACCCCTTTGTCCATTGTTATTGGATAGGAACATAACTTATAACCAGCTCCTGACCTAAATAGATCTTAGCACAACATTTTACTCAACATATCATATTCCATATTCACTATAACAAATATATTTACTACGACATTAGCAAGAACCGCCACATCCTCAGCCGGCTAATCCAGTGTGTGAAGTT
The DNA here is from genome assembly GCF_020615455.1 of Coregonus clupeaformis. Taxonomy (NCBI): domain Eukaryota; kingdom Metazoa; phylum Chordata; class Actinopteri; order Salmoniformes; family Salmonidae; genus Coregonus; species Coregonus clupeaformis. The sequence goes on from NC_059200.1 coordinate 30,083,241, forward strand.
TTGCGGAGTGTTTGAGTTAGCTTTGCGAGGCAAAGATGAAACTGAGGGCTCCACCAACCCTGGTAAGCCAACACTTTTGAGATCAGTCAATAAATGCTTCTGGTATTGACTTATATGCTGCCCCTGTCTTCATGTTGTTGCTGGACATATCTTTTTTTAAATGTGTGTAGGTCACCTAAATCATCAGAAAAATTGCCCCTCCTGAGAATTTTTTCAGGAGCCGCCACTGGTTGGGAGTAATGTTATCTACAAGTGGAACCCCAAGACTATACAGTGGGGGAAAAAAGTATTTAGTCAGCCACCAATTGTGCAAGTTCTCCCACTTAAAAAGATGAGAGAGGCCTGTAATTTTCATCATAGGTACACGTCAACTATGACAGACAAATTGAGAAAAAATTCCAGAAAATCACATTGTAGGATTTTTTATGAATTTATTTGCAAATTATGGTGGAAAATAAGTATTTGGTCACCTACAAACAAGCAAGATTTCTGGCTCTCACAGACCTGTAACTTCTTCTTTAAGAGGCTCCTCTGTCCTCCACTCGTTACCTGTATTAATGGCACCTGTTTGAACTTGTTATCAGTATAAAAGACACCTGTCCACAACCTCAAACAGTCACACTCCAAACTCCACTATGGCCAAGACCAAAGAGCTTTCAAAGGACACCAAAAACAAAATTGTAGACCTGCACCAGGCTGGGAAGACTGAACCTGCAATAGGTACGCAGCTTGGTTTGAAGAAATCAACTGTGGGAGCAATTATTAGGAAATGGAAGACATACAAGACCACTGATAATCTCCCTCGATCTGGGGCTCCACGCAAGATCTCACCCCGTGGGGTCAAAATTATCACAAGAACGGTGAGCAAAATCCCAGAACCACACGGGGGACCTAGTGAATGACCTGCAGAGAGCTGGGACCAAAGTAACAAAGCCTACCATCAGTAACACACTACGCCGCCAGGGACTCAAATCCTGCAGTGCCAGACGTGTGCCCCTGCTTAAGCCAGTACATGTCCAGGCCCGTCTGAAGTTTGCTAGAGTGCATTTGGATGATCCAGAAGAGGATTGGGAGAATGTCATATGGTCAGATGAAACCAAAATAGAACTTTTTGGTAAAAACTCAACTCGTTGTGTTTGGAGGACAAAGAATGCTGAGTTGCATCCAAAGAACACCATACCTACTGTGAAGCATGGGGGGTGGAAACATCATGCTTTGGGGCTGTTTTTCTGCAAAGGGACCAGGACGACTGATCCGTGTAAAGGAAAGAATGAATGGGGCCATGTATCGTGAGATTTTGAGTGAAAACCTCCTTCCATCAGCAAGGGCATTGAAGATGAAACGTGGCTGGGTCTTTCAGCATGACAATGATCCCAAACACACCGCCGGGCAACGAAGGAGTGGCTTCGTAAGAAGCATTTCAAGGTCCTGGAGTGGCCTAGCCAATCTCCAGATCTCAACCCCATAGAAAATCTTTGGAGGGAGTTGAAAGTCTGTGTTGCCCAGCGACAGCCCCAAAACATCACTGCTCTAGAGGAGATCTGCATGGAGGAATGGGCCAAAATACCAGCAACAGTGTGTGAAAACCTTGTGAAGACTTACAGAAAATGTTTGACTTGTGTCATTGCCAACAAAGGGTATATAACAAAGTATTGAGAAACTTTTGTTATTGACCAAATACTTATTTTCCACCATAATTTGCAAATAAATTCATTAAAAATCCTACAATGTGATTTTCTGGGAAAAAAATTCTCATTTTGTCTGTCATAGTTGACGTGTACCTATGATGAAAATTACAGGCCTCTCTCATCTTTTTAAGTGGGAGAACTTGCACAATTGGTGGCTGACTAAATACTTTTTTTCCCCACTGTATCAACAAAAACGAGCAATCCCTGTACCATCAATTTAATAAGATCTTGGCATGAAATGTGTAAGTTATTTGGTCTGAAACAAGACTTGTCACCCAAAACACCACTGTGGCAAAACAGACTCCTGCCAATGATCTTGGATAGCAATAAATGTCAACATTGGTATGAGAAGGGAATAATGCATTTAGAACATTGTTATATTGATGGGGTGCTTATGTCATTTGAGCTGAAAGAGAAATACCAGTTATCCAATAATCATTTATTTTGTTATTTACAGTTAAGCAACTTTCTCAGAAGCACTCTTGGAGATATGACTTTACCAAATCTATCAAGTATTGAACAACTACTCCATGATAACCATGACTCATTTAGATTTATATCCAGAGTGTACTCATTGCTAATGCAACAATGCCCAAAACCAGATGTACATAAGTCAAGAGAGCGATGGGAATCTGATTTGAATACTACAATTGATGAGGGGCTATGGTCAGACCTATGCCAAGATAGTGTGTCGGCGACCATCAAGTCTAGATACAGACTTATACATTACAACTTCCACCACCAATTATATCTGACAACTCAGAGGCTATATAGATATAACCCTGAAATATCAGAAATGTGTTTTAGATGTGGCACTTTTTTGCATTCTACTTGGCAGTCTACTAAATTACAAGCCTTCTGGCATGATGTTTGTGATACCCTGGCCTTAGTTATGGAGGTCCCTTTACCACTTGACCCTGAAATATGCCTTCTGGGTAACTTTACAAACGTGAGTTTGAGGAATAACTTCAATATCAAATTTACAGAAATCGCCCTTGCCACTGCAAGAAAATGTGTTGCATTGACATGGAAATCAGATTCCCCTCTCCCAATTACAAGATGGCTCTCTGAAATGAATAAGTGTATTCCTATGGAGAAGATTACCTATGCTTTAAGAAATAAATTAAACTACTTTATGAAAAAATGGCAACCCTTCCTGGACTATATGGAAACACTTCCATTGGGGTTGGTGGATGTGTGCTTGTAGATCGATGTAGATATTGACTCTCTGTAATGTACTGTTTGTATTGCTTTGTGTATGTGTTGGTCTCTCTTGTCTTTTGTCTTATTTAGTCATTATTAGTATTATCATTATTATTTTTAATTTGTAATTGTTTTAATAAATAAAATAAAATTGTGGGGAGGGTTGAATTACCTTTTGTTGTAGTACATACTCTTGCTGTATTGTAATGTTCGGTTGTTCAATAATTGAAAAATAAAATACTCAACAAAATAAAATAAGTATTTTGTCCAACAACATTGTGTACTTTCTCGCTATAGGCTGTGTTTGCAGATATCTTGTTTCATATGGGCATACAGTATATATTTGATTGACATGCTCAGTAATTGGCAGGATGTAGTGATCGTCTGTTGGGGTGAATCAAATAAGATTACATCATAGTGTTTGTCATCCCATCTTATTTATTTTGGACTGAGGATCTCCTCTGTAATAATTGGATTTATTAGATTGTAAGGCACACATTTACTCTTCATATTTATAACTTTTTGTAATGTAGAGAGCATTTGTATCATAAAGGTGAGCAAAAGCATACTGTCTAAAATACATATATTTGGTTGTTATAATACCTCAATGGAAAAGTACTTGGTGAGAGTCAAAGCTGCGGTTCAGAGGTCTTGTCTCAGGCTCTACAGACTGTAATGAATGCCTGTCAGGTTAACTAAAGTTTTGGCTGTCCTCTCCCTTTACGGGCTGGCTGGGATATCAAAGGCCCCGCTGATAAACAAAATAAACTCCCAGCACTGCTTTCACCCTTTATTGTCCTGCCCGGTTTTAATGTTGGCCAGGTGCAGAGTTAAGCACAAACTCCAGCATTTCTTAAGCCGGCATGCAGCGAGCAAAGCATCCACAGAAGCATGCCTGTTGTTGGTATCGCTCAGCTGCAGTATGTCCGGGATGTATTTGTAGTACTTACTGTATGTTAAAGGACTGTAGTCCATTGGTTACTGTTCTCATGTAACATTCCTGTCCTTAACTCCAATGTTTTAGTCTGTCATGTAGGTAGTAAGTACCCTGATATCAGTGCAGTATCCATATAGAACTGAGACTACTCTATAAACGCTGACACGTGTATACCAGCATATGAGACTCACCTCTGGAGAGTATAATGATAGTTGGTGGAAGTGGACTATCACCCCAAAGGAATGCAGAGGGGCCATGAAATGAAACGTTTGGCAGGGTGTCATGTGAGGTAATGCTCATTGTTCATGTTTAGCAAGCCCTAGTCTCTCTTGCACATTTTCACATAATTTTACAGGTACGGTATTGCCTTAATCAGTGTCACTCTTTTACGTAGGACTTTTGAAATAGTCGTTTGAAGACACGTTTATGGAAGACGGAACTAGTGAAAATGAGCTATTAGTGTCCTGTAATGTATTGGGGCAGAACTTCCTATAACTGTTCACCCAGGCTTTATACAAGCAGGCTAACACAGTCTTGTGGAATGCAGACAACCCGTGTTTAAACCCAGTCAAAAGTAACATTTCTTTGCCTTCCCTAAGGTTATTGGTGGACTTTTGGAATTGATGGCTACTGCTTTCTATTGTCATAAAATGTGCTAAATTCAATGAGTAATCAATACCACATCTCAAGTAGGATTCTCTGCAACCAGTGGCCTGCTCTGCCAAGGGCAGCATTGTGAGCTCAACATAGGATTGTCTACTATCCATCAGACAGAGACTGCCAGACACATGGTTTCCCCTGGAGTTGGGCATGCATCTGAAATGTTCATCTCTTACCCACTTTCTCCCTATCCCCTCTTCTTAGTATCTGTGGAGAGGAACTCTGCCGATCGCGTTGCAGTTTGGTCTAATTTATGTTTCACAAGTGCAGGTCTCATAAATACTCAGTGAACAAAGCCTGTGTCAACAAAAGCCAAAAAACAGACAAATCTAATCCCAGTCTGGATATGAAATATCAGTTGAAAGAACATCAACTTTTTCTCCTTTTGCACACATTGCCCCTGATTTCCATAAATGTTATGAGATAATATGAACACACTTCGTATATCTTATGCAAGTTCTCATGACTTGCTAGTTACTGGTCCTACAGAAGCTTGAAAAGAAAAAGACTCCAATGCAAACAACAGTTCTATTTCAATTTTATAACACTTTTCCTTGTATCCTTCACTGACCAACAGAATAGGTTGCCTCTGGGGAACAGTGACGAAAACTCTCACCTCAAAGAAGACAGAGACAATGCCGTCCATCGCACCAAAAGGAGCCAGCAGAATAAACGACTTGATTCAGGTATGGATTCTTTCTCGGAACAACGATTTCATTACATTCAGAGAATGCCTTCAACTTTCATGTTCTAATTTGTTAGATGGCTGGACGGATGGGTATACATCAAAGTTTTACCTCCAGGGAAAACACTAAAGACAGCAGGGACAGAGCAGGCCTGAACCCAGTATGCTGCATGGTTCATGGTGGGCAGTGGTGTAGTGGAGACTATATGCAGGTATATGTCGTAACCCAGTTTCTTTTCAGTGGGCATTGCGTATATTCACTTCTTAATCCCCACTGATGCGTATCAAAGTAGTTTAGTGGAGGTATAAGCCGTATCAATTAATAAGGCTGATGGAACGGATCATAATGTTAAGCTTAAAATGTTGATAAACTATTATTTCTTCACATTTTAAGCGCAGCAAGGAATGTGCACACAGCGGTAGGCCTAAAAGAGAATTCAATAGAACATGTTTTCTAGCCAACCCAATTTGTTTAAATGTCCTAAATCATAGTTTAAGTACACGTTTAAACGTCAGATGATAAGAACAACAATCTATCAAAATGAGTCATTGGCTAGCTAACAGTCTAGTCTACTGACAAGCTAGCTAACTAGCTGTTTAGCTGGCTAGCACACCCACAAACTTGTTTTAATCATATTAACCAGCTAGCTAGCACATTATCTTGTCAAACTGTTAAATTAGTAGCAAGCCAGCTACAAGTGATGCTAAATAACAAGATATGTATTCTACAGTGGGACTTGCGTTGCGACATGCGGAATGCAAATGGTGCCATGCTGAAAACCAACAACAAACTTTGAGGGTGATTTTCTCTAAACAGCTCATCAGGGAGACCTCCATTGAAATTAGCTATGCTGCGCTCAATTGGAACAGTTAATACACAAATTATACATTGTTTTGAAGCTTAGAATATCCTCTTTCCAGCAGTGTATATAACTTCAAATGTGTTTAGGGGTCAATGTGACTGATTATGATAGAACATGTCACATATGACTAGGATAATACCTTTGGCTTCTAGACAATGAAAGAAAGTGGATTTAAAAACCAACAGAACAGGTGAGCGCATATGAGGAAGTGTTTATAAAATATTTCCCTCAACATGTATTTATTTGGTCGGTTTTTGGCGTGGCTATTTTGAAGCAAGGTAAGACATGCCTCATAATATGAAGTAAAACATCCAGGTTTCAAACAATTAAGGAACTGGAAAAATATAGCGATGCTAATGATAGGCCTATCGTCTTCTGGTAGATGGAAAGGCTTTCCCAAAACCCTTCTAATTAAATGTTAACTAGCAATAAAGTAGCCTATGCCTACCTGGCAGAATATCATTATTATTTGCATCAATCCAGTGGACATTGGTTTTGCAAACATCATCTAATGTGTAATACAGAAACACCACTAACCAACAACAGTGCTAATGCCTGTGCACTTGAATTAAAGGGTAACTACACTCAAACAATTTCTTAGATTTTTCCCAGACCTCAAAAGTGGTCTGCTGATGTGGATTAAGCATTGATGTGGACATAGAACATCCAATTCTGCTGCTTTTCAAAAAAAATAAAAAATTGTGACAGCGAAAACCTAAAACATTTTGAATAAATCTGAAACCTGTGAATTTCTGACTCAGTTGACAGCTTAATTTATGTATTTCAATAGTATACCTACTATTAGCCTAATTGCACAATACAGTTTAGGTTGGCCTCTTTACCTTTCTTGCCCGGTGTGAGGCTTTTATTAGCAAACGTGAAAATAAGTCAGCGAAAACTTTACAATTATTTACAAAAGAAAGTAACAAACTGGAAATTGCAACAGGAACATAAACTGGGGATAACTCCCATAACGGTTGCACTCAAACAAACCAGGCCTCAATAATACCTGTCCGCAACCAGTCCCCTGCCTGGCCTAGACAGAAATGACAAGGCTTAAATACCCTACCTGGATCCTTCAATATGGACCATACCATTATTAACCAATCATCAGTTATCAGTTTCAATATGGACCATATCATTATTAACCAATCATCAATTAGTATGTTCAAATACAGGCATGAAATCACAATAAACATATTCAGACAATAATCAATATATTACTAAATATATACACACTTCAATCAAAAGTGTAGGATCCTGCACAAAACAGAAATGGATCAGGGCAACATTTCTCCCCCCTGGAATTCAACCACATTACAGATCTCAGTAACACAGGATAAGTAGCGCTCCTGAACACGGCTGTGTTTGACACACCTCCTGATGCAGCAGGAACAAAGGATTCACCTCTTCATTCAACGAGGATTACAGGTATGTTTGCAAACAATTATTTACCTTTAACCTAGCGATTACATCACCAAAACATGTGCACTTGAATCAAACTAAGAATGAGTAACACAGTGCTACAAACAAATAGTTGGCGCGCCCAAAACCAAATGAATGTCGATGTGAGCTGTAACATGCATTTCTCTCTCATTACAGGCGAACATCAGCAATACCGAAGGACATGGCTAAACACATATTACATTCAATAAATTAATGTCCTTTCTCATATACCCATAAAGCGTTTCAAATGTCTGGTTACTTATATAAGGCATGTCTTTAGATTGTGACAGAGATCATAGGACGATCATCACAATGGGATGTATCATTTTAGGTCATTCAGAGTACAGTCACTGTTTCTCATATTTAAAGAATTACACAAGGCGCCTTTCCTTCACCGAGCGGGCCGTTTAGTTGTGTTTACAGAGGCTGGATCTATGCACTTTGGGAGGGAGACATTGTTTCCCGCTTCTATGTTGTTGGTATGAAACCAGAACATAAGTAATTACATTTTTGCGGCCATTCTCCTGATTTCTTGGTTTGACAGGAGTGAGCACTGGATTTTTTATGTGGTGTTCAGTTCAAAGCCTGACATGCATTGCATGTGTACATGTACAATGCAGTAATTTGTTTGGGCGCTCTGTCATTAGAAGGTTTAAGTCTCTTCCTCTCTCCCTCGCTCTCTCATTCCATTGTGGGCTACTGCTGCTGCTTAGATATCAGTTGAATTGAGTCTGCATACTTCAGCTTCACACAATAAGGTTGGTATGATCCTGCCAGAATCAGGATCTGCTAGTGAGGCATTGTTCCTTTCATCAGATTACCTCCAGTCAGGAGAGGCTGAGGAGATGACTGACATGTGTTTTGGACGCTGCTGCTTTTTGCTCTGAGGATGTATTTACATGTAAATATGGTGCAGGTCCAGTGTTTTCATTGAAGAGGCACTGTAGGGAAGAAATGGTGCTGTGATCCCAGATGGAGAGCTGCTCTTTTGGCTTAAAAGAAAGATTCACCCATTTTGAATGTTGCTGTATTTTATTTTATTTTTTATCTCTGAGACAAAGGTGCATCTCAGAAATGCACAAAAACTACACTGAACAAAAATATAAATGCAATATGTAAAGTGTTGGTCCCATGTTTCAAGAGCTGAAATAAAACATCCCAGAAGGTTTCCACAAAAAGCTTATTTCTCTCAAATGTTGTGCACAAATTTGTTTATATCCCTGTTAGTGAGCATTTCTCCTTTGCCAAGATAATCCATCCACCTGACAGATGTGGCATATCAAGAAGCTGATTAAACAGCATGATCATTGTGCTGGGGACAATAAAAGGCCACTTTAAAATGTGCAGATGTCTCAAGTTTTGAGGGAGTGTGCAATTGGCATGCTGACTGTAGGAATGTCCACCAGAGCTGTTGCCAGATAATTGAATGTTAATTTCTCTACCATAAACTGCCTCCAACGTTGTTTTAGAGAATAGTTGCTGAGGAGTATTTCTGTCTGTAATAAAGCCCTTTTGTGGGGAAAAACTCACTCTGATTGGCTGGGCCTGGCTTCCCAGTGTGTAGGCCTCGCTGCCAAGTGGGTGGGCCTATGCTGCACTACTGCCCAGTCATGTGAAATCCATAGATTATGGCCTAATGAATTTATTTCAATTGACTGATTTCCTTATGTGAACTGTATGTCAGGAAAATCTTTGAAATTGTTGCATGTTGTGTTAATATTTTTGTTCAGTAATTTAACAAATCTTTCCTTTTAATGCTGAGGATCTCCCCTGATGGTCACTCATGATGTGTCAGTCACCAAGCACATTTAGGGAATAGGATATTGGGAGTTAGAAAGTAGTATGTTAGATTGGTGCCAGGAAAGGTTTCCACTGGTGATAAAGATACACGCAAGCACAAAGGTGCTGCATGCCATATGAAGTGTGCAGAGCACAGAGTATAGCAACAGAGGCGTTGGCAGAGCCCAGAAATGACTGGGTTTTTGGCTGTCTCAGAAATGCCTGCCTGCCTGGCCTTGAACTACACACATTCCCAAGATCAGCATTGAAGAGTGACTCAAACATCCAAGGAAAAAGCCTTGGAAAGGGAACAGGTACTGTATGGAAGGAAAGGCCTCTCCAAAAGAGCCCCAAAAAGAAATAGAAAAGAATAGGCATTATGGAGGGCTACATCAACTGTAAATGTATATTTTCACTGGACTGAAAATACACCAGACGGTTCGTGTATGATCACACTTCCGCCTGCCTCAGAACCAGACGAGACGCTTGTGCGGTGAACAAACCTTCTGTGACACCTGATCTGTTTTGATCTCTACCACCTTGGGTTTAGGAGACAAAGCAGGAGGAAGGGAGGGAACCTACTCCTACTGTGCTTCCTCCCTGGGGAGATTAAGCAATGTATTGAGGGTGGCATTAATCTTTACAAGCACAAAATGATTGTGATTTTTCATCTGTCAAAGAGTGCGGGGTCAGTGTTGTAACCGGTTGAAGTTGGATCGCTGGGAGACATGCCCTGACACAGACGACTGCTGCTGTTGAAAGGAAGAGCTTTATGTTCACCTGTCATGTAGTTCCTCCTCCTTATCACCTACATGTGTCACTGAATTTATTCACAGAGATGTGTTCACACCGCAAAACCCATCTGTCTTCGCTTCACAGTCAAATCTAATCAAGTTTAACAGAAGTTTTATTCCAAGGTATTTATTCATTCTTTCTGGAGTGTAGAGTTTGTGGTTGCATTGAAAATGGATTGTGAGGGTGAGTCATGAAAGCCTTGTCCTTTTATGCTCTGTGTGCCATAGTGTAAACTGGAACACTCATCATGGGGTCTGTCAGAATGTAAATGTATACATACATATGTGAGTCTTCAGAGTTTGTTAGCCCTACATCGGCTTCGTGCACCGGATATGCCTCCTCTCTGTCTCACCACAAAATGGATTTGTCCGTTTTATAGGGGATATCTTTAAACATAGACAGGTACAGTTTCATGGATCTAAGGGGAAAGACTGCAGCCTTACTAAATCAGAGGCTTATTATGTCAAATAATTATTTGTCTGTTTTGGTGCAAAGTCATAGTTCTACTGTTATATACTTGGTTCATCACAGTATTTACATTTTACATTTTAGTCATTTGGTGCAAAGTCATAGTTCTACTGTTATATACTTGGTTCATCACAGTATTTACATTTTACATTTTAGTCATTTAGCAGATGCTCTTATCCAGAGCGACTTATTGTTAGTGAGTGCATACATTTTCATACTGTTAGTACACCTCAAATATAACTGCCAACTGCAACATGGTCTTGTCCTCTGCACATACAATATATAATGTGCGGAGAACATATCATACCTCACAAATCCACCAAGGTAAATTACAAAGACATAACTTTAAAAGGATTCAAGGAACTAAGGCAGGCTGAAAATACAAGAAAGGAGCTTAATGTAATGTTCCTTCTCCCAGTGTCATTTGAATACTGCTTGGTAATGGTCCGCAACTGATCCGGCCTCCTACTGTGAGACCTGTCCAAATTGCAACAATGAAGCTGCTGGCTTACTTCACTCTTTTTAAATGAAATTAGCCAGAGAGATGACAGACTGGCCAATTGGCTCATCTTCTTGTTACCCCCCCATCCCCTCTCTGCTTGTGTTAGGTTCCCCTGGGCCACTCTACTCAGACAGCATAACATGACAAGGCCTTTGACAGGACTGGGAGCACCCGCTCACTGGATTAGATAATGCTGTTTTTCCCCTTCGCGGAGAAGAGCAGGAGAGAGCAGAGCAAATTTTCAGATGTGACCATTGGCTTACTCATTGTCTAGAATAACAGCTGTTTGTTTTTATAATTCAATTTGATTTAAACGCAGTATCCATTACTTTTCTTGTCCATTAATTTTAAGGACCAAGCAGCCCCGGTCTAAAGGCCTTTCCAAATTAGCTGAAAAGACAGATGATGTTATCGAACAAGCTGAGTATGGTTGAATTAGCAAATGGATATGTGAGTTTAGCTCTACCTTACGAGCTTATTCAATTAAGGCTGAGCTTTAAAGCAAAGAGCGACATTCTCAGGCCTAAGGAATGCATGTTACCAATTTCCCCCACCTGCTTCTTGGCAGGTCTGTCCTTTTATTTTGATTAAAAGAAAAAAAGACCATGTATTAGAATCCCCTGCCATGAATTACAATCTGAGCTCAGAGGTTAGAGCTGCACTGTGCAGGACCGATGCAGGATGAGATTACACAAAGCAGATCCTATTCCATTTGGACAACTGGTGAGGGCTTCTTGGCAGTCAGATATTTTAGCGCCATGCCAAGGTTTACGTTGTGCCTTTTTTATTAGTTTTTTTTGGGGGAAAGGCATGTTGCCATGTGGTAGTATGTACTTTCAGTTAGTACAGAAGGAACACAAAGCTAAAATATTTTCTCAAAGTTCTAGCCACTATAATAGATTAAGTATCCTTGTTTTAAATCAGGCTATTTTGCAGAAGTGGCTTTGAGCAGGCATGAACACTCCCAACCCAGAGTGGTTGACACACTGAGTGTTTTCTCACATTAACTCCCTCTATGTTCTCCGTGATATTACATTTACATTTTAGTCATTTAGCAGACACTCTTATCCAGAGCGACTTACAGTTAGTGAGTGCATACATTATTTTTATTTAATTTTTCATACTGGCCCCCCGTGGGAATCGAACCCACAACCCTGGCATTGCAAATGCCATGCTCTACCAACTGAGCTACATCCCTGCCGGCCATTCCCTCCCCTACCCTGGGCCAATTGTACGCCGCCCCATGGGTCTCCCGGTCGCGGCCGGCTACGACAGAGCCTGGATTCGAACCAGGATCTCTAGTGGCACAGCTAGCACTGATATCTGGATTCCCTCACTGCTAGATTTCAATTCACTAATGACAAAGTGATTGAATGACAGAGAGACTGGTATGTATCTACAATTTAGTGTATTGCAATTTGTTTTTTTAACACATGCTAACAAACATCATAGCTAAGTATGCTTTCGGCAGTGTGATGTGATGTCTGACATATGCCAGAATATGCACAGTGCTATGTAGAACAGTGTTTGTCACATGTAACCAAAATAACAGAGGTTACCCCAGTGCAAATGTTTTGTTTTGATTCCAAATGGTAGGCCGACCGAGGGACCATCTGTATCATTTAACTGTTAACAGTTAACAGTACAGTGTGGGATACAGCAGAGTCCTCAGCTGTTGAGCGATGACTGGATATGTTAATGATGGAAGTCAATCAGCTGGCCCTGGGAGAGGACTTAAAAGAGCCCTTTGCACTATCAGACCAAAGGAGCTGGTACTGAAGCATTTGCCAAAATAATAATTTCTCTTTCATGTCAGATGCACTTTGCCTTCATAAATATGCAGTTTGCCTTTGCAAGCCATTTCACAGCAGATGTGTTTTTGTAGTACGTGTTGTGAAAATGTGTTTTCAATGTTGGCTCTCTTTGATGCTAATTTGTTCCATTCATTAAAGCATTGTACCACTTTTTTTGTCACAATCTGTTTATAGATGGAATATGGGGGATTATTTTCAGAAATCAATTATCATGAGTGTACGTCCATTAGAGCTGTGTCACACTGGGGACAGCCTTGTTCTCGTTTGTTGTTGTTCTGTTCCTTTGCCTCTCCATAACACATTGACCAGTATTTATTACCCATATCCCCAGCCATTCAATTCCTTGTGCACCTCTGGAGGCTGTGCTGAGCCATGTTCCTAAGTGGGGACACCTCTTGTAAAAACAACTGAGTAATGAGCATTGTGTGTGTGTGCGTGTGCATGTGTGTAATGGAGCACATCTGGGCCAGGATCTGTCCTCTGTACCAGGGTGATGGGAGGAGGACTTGACCTTGCTGGTTGGAATGAGTGGTTAGAGCTTTGGGCCAGTAACCGAAAGGTCACTGGTTCGAATACAGGAGCCGACAAGGTGAAAACTCTGTTGATGTGCCCTTGAGCAAGGCACTTAACCCTAATTTGCTCCATGGGTGCCGTGCTACTATGGCTGACCCTGTAAAACAACACATTTGACTGCACCTATCCGGTGTATGGGACAATAATATATACACAGTCCAGTCAAAGGTTTGGACACACCTACTCATTCAAGGGTTTGTCTTTATTTTTACTATTTTCTACATTGTAGAATAATAGTGAAGACATCAAATAATACATGGAATCATGTAGTAACCAATAAAGTGTTAAACAAATCAAAATATATTTTATATTTGAGATTCTTTAAAGTAGCCACCCTTTGCCTTGATGACAGCTTTGCACACTCTTGACATTTTTTATTCATTTTTTCACCTTTATTTAACCAGGTAGGCCAGTTGAGAACAAGTTCTCATTTACAACTGCGACCTGGCCAAGATAAAGCAAAGCAGTGCGATTAAAACAACAACAACACAGAGTTACATATGGGATAAACAAAAACATACAGTCAGTAACACAATATAAAATATATATACAGTGTGCAAATGTAGCAAGTTATGGGGGTAAGGCAATAAATAGGCCATAGTGCAAAATAATTACAATTTAGTATTAACACTGGAGTGATAGATGTGCAGAAGATGATGTGCAAAAAGAGATACTTGGGTGCAAATGAGCAAAATAAATAACAATATGGGGATGAGGTAGTTGGGTGGGCTAATTACAGATGGGCTGTGTACAGGTGCAGTGATCGGTAAGGTGCTCTGACAACTAATGCTTAAAGTTAGTGAGGGAGATAAGAGTCTCAAGCTTCAGAGATTTTTGCAGTTCGTTCCAGTCATTAGCAGCAGAGAACTGGAAGGAAAGGCGGCCAAAGGAGGTGTTGGCTTTGGGGATGACCAGTGAGATATACCTGCTGGAGCGCATACTACGGGTGGGTGTTGCTATGGTGACCAATGAGCTAAGATAAGGCGGGGTTTGTCTAGCAGTGATTTATAGATGACCTGAAGCCAGTGGGTTTGGCGACGAATATGTAGTGAGGGCCAGCCAACGAGAGCGTACAGGTCACAATGGTGGGTAGTTTATGGGGCTTTGGTGACAAAACGGATGGCACTGTGATAGACTACATCCAATTTGCTGAGTAGAGTGTTGGAGGCTATTTTGTAAATGACAAATCAAATCAAATCACATTTTATTTGTCACATACACATGTTTAGCAGATGTTTAGCGGGTGTAGAAAAATGCTTGTGCTTCTAGCTCCGACAGTGCAGTAATATCTAACAATTACACAACATATACCCAATACACACAAAAAAGTAAGGAATGGGATTTAAGAATATATACATATATGGACAAGCAATTACAGAGCGGCATGGACTAAGATACAGAAGAATATTATAGAATAGAATGCAGTATATACATATGAGATGAGTAGTGCAAGATATGTAAACATTATTAAAGTGACTAATGTTCCATTTCTTAAAGTGGCCAGTGATTTCAATAGGCAGCAGCAGCCTCTAATGTGCTAGTGATGGCTATTTAACAGTCTGATGGCCTTGAGATAGAAGCTGTTTTTCATTCTCTCGTTCCCAGCTTTGATGCACCTGTACTGACCTCGCCTTCTGGATGGTAGCGGTGTCAGTACAGGTGCATCAAAGCTGGGACCGAGAGAATGAAAAACAGCTTCTATCTCAAGGCCATCGCCGAAGTCAAGGATCGGTAGGATAGTCAGTTTTACGAGGGCATGTTTGGCAGCATGAGTGAAGGAGGCTTTGTTGCGAAATAGGAAGCCGATTCTAGATTTAACTTTGGATTGGAGATGCTTAATGTGAGTCTGGAAGGAGAGTTTACGGTCTAACCAGACACCTAGGTATTTGTAGTTGTCCACATATTCTAAGTCAGACCCGCCGAGAGTAGTGATTCTAGTCGGGCGGGCGGGTGCAAGCAGCGTTCGATTGAAGAGCATGCATTTAGTGTTACTAGCGTTTAAGAGCAGTTGGAGGCTACGGAAGGAGTGTTGTATGGCATTGAAGCTCGTTTGGAGGTTTGTTAACACAGTGTCCAATGAAGGGCCAGATGTATACAAAATGGTGTCGTCTGCGTAGAGGTGGATCTGAGAGTCACCAGCAGCAAGAGCGACATCATTGATATACACATAGAATAGAGTCTGCCCGAGAATTGAACCTTGTGACACCCCCATAAAGACTGCCAGAGGTCCAGACAACAGGCCCTCCGATTTGACACACTGAACTCTATCTGAGAAGTAGTTGGTGAACCAGGCGAGGCACTCATTTGAGAAACCAAGGCTATTTAGTCTGCCGATAAGAATGCTGTGATTGACAGAGTCGAAAGCCTTGGCCAGGTCGATGAAGACGGCTGCACAGTACTGTCTTTTATCGATCGCGGTTATCATATCGTTTAGGACCTTGAGCGTGGCTGAGGTGCACCCATGACCAGCTCGGAAACCAGATAGCATAGCGGAGAAGGTACGGTGGGATTCGAAATGGTCGGTGATCTGTTTGTTAACTTTCAAATACTTTCGAAAGGCAGGGCAAGATGGATATAGGTCTGTAACAGTTTGGATCTAGAGTGTCACCCCCTTTGAAGAGGGGGATGACCGCGGCAGCTTTCCAATCTCTGGGGATCTCAGATGATACGAAAGAGAGGTTGAACAGGCTAGTAACAGGTTGAACATTCTCTCAACCAGCTTCATGAGGAATGCTTTTCCAACAGTCTTGAAGGAGTTCCCACATATGCTGAACACTTGTTGGCTGCTTTTCCTTCACTCAATTGGGTTGAGGTCGGGTGATTGTGGAGGCCAGGTCATCTGATGCAGCACTCCATCCCTCTCCTTGGTCAAATAGCCCTTACACAGCCTGGAGGTGTGTTTTGGGTCATTGTCCTGTTGAAAAACAAATGATAGTCCCACTAAGTGCAAACCAGATGGGATGGCGTGTCGCTGCAGAATGCTGTGGTAGCCATGCTGGTTAAGTATGCCTTAAATTCTAAATAAATCACAGACAGTGTCACCAGCAAAGCGCCCCCACACCATCACACCTCCTCTTCCATGCTTCACGGTGGGAAACACACATGCAGAGATCATCCATTCACCTACTCTGCGTCTCACAAAGACACGGCGGTTGGAATCAAAAATCTCAAATTTGGACTCATCAGACCAAAGGACAGATTTCCACAGGTCTACTGTCCATTGCTCGTGTTTCTTGGCCCAAGCAAGTCTCTTCTTATTATTGGTGTCCTTTAGTAGTGTTTTTTTTGCAGCAATTCGACCATGAAGGCCTGATTCACGCAATCTCCTCTGAACAGTTGATGTTGAGATGTGTCTGTGACTTGAACTCTGTGAAGCATTTATTTGGGCTGCAATCTGAGGTGCAGTTAACTCTAATGAATTTACCCTCTGCAGCAGAGGTAACTCTGGGTCTTCCTTTCCTGTGGCGGTCCTCATGAGAGCCAGTTTCATCATAGCGCTTGATGGTTTTTGCGACTGCATTTGAAGAAACTTTCAAAGTTCTTGAAATGTTCTGTATTGACTGACCTTCATGTCTTAAAGTAATGATAGACTGTTGTTTCTCTTTGCTTATATGGGCTCTTCTTGCCATAATATGGACTTGGTCACTTTTTTGGTTACTACATGATTCCATGTGTTATTTCATGGTTTTGATGTCTTCACTATTACTCTACAATGTAGAAAATAGTAAAAATAAAGAAAAACACTGGAATGAGTAGGTGTGTCCAAACTTTTGACTAGTACTGTATATACAATTTTTTGTCATCATGTTCTTATTTTTACTCAACAAGAATATGCTTGTTGCTGGTGAAAATGTATGATTGGGAAATGACCACGGTTTCCCCAGCAACATGTACCGCTAGTCTATTGTCAAGGCAGCCAGGGTGTGTCCAAGGCTGTGGACATGCTGGCCTTTGGTGGCAACATTTTGTGACTGACAACCTGAACATGAAACATACTTATGGCTGCAGAGTAGAAGGGTTTAAGCATTACTGTAACTATCTATCTACTGGTAACAAAGCTGTCCATGTTGACTGATATAGTACGACCATGAGAGTAAGCAGACACACTTGGGATGGAAGGGAGATTGTGTTTAAATGTTTGTTATATCTGTACAAATCTCTTGTCAAACTAGATTTGTTCAAGGCACAATGTCATCATAACTATCTTAGACAGGTGTTTATTCGGTTAAGTCAGAAATGGAGACTTTACATCAATGATTCCGTCTCACTCTCCAACTATTGCATGTTTCATCCAAACAGAACAAAGGAGTGTTAACTCATATATTATACACACATTACAATGTGTAAATACACAGAACTCCTGTAGCTCAGTTGGTAGAGGATGGCGCTTGCAACGCCAGGTTTGTGGGTTCGTTTCCCACGGGGGGCCAGTATGAAAAATGTATGCACTCACTTACTGTACGTCGCTCTGGATAAGAGCGTCTGCTAAATGACTAAAATGTAAAAAATGAAAAGGTCAATCATTTTGTTCTTTCTCACATAGGCCTATGGAAATGGATGCTATGGTAATTATATAAAAATACAGAGTACAAATAAATCGTATTCTTTTCTAATCTTTTGTATCTTATATCTGATTGATGATTCATCGACATGGGGTTTGTTTCAAACTATCTGTGTGCTGAGAGTTTGCTGAAGGCATTTTGATCTATTACAGATGTAGGATCTTAATTTGAGCCAGATTTCTACAGCAGAAAAATTATCCTGCAGAAACAGGAAATGTGAAATATTATGTGGATTATGATTAATTGAACTTTTTTGTAGGGGTTGATACATTTTTCATTAGGGCAAATCAAGTATGACATTTTAAAGTGGAAATTACAAACTTTATAGAAGCCTTCAGCAATAAAAGAGTGATCAAATGTAAGATCCTGCATCTGTATAGTCAACTGTGCTCCTAGCTTTCAATTCCTCTCTCCGGTAAAACAGTCTGTTCCTAGATGTCTGCCAATGAAAACAAAGTGAAAAGTGTTGTTATCACTGATCCAACCGATTAGTAAGTTGTTTAATGAGTAAAGCTCCCTTTGGCTGTTTTCTGGCTATGACAGATTCCAAGATTCTCTGCTAGGGTTTAGACAGATTGATTAGTGAGTGGGTGGTGTTGTAGGTGGACAGTTTCCTTTAATATGAGGAGCACTTCTATCTTGTTTATACAATATAGTTCCTGCATGTAAAGTCTTTCACATTTTAACACAGTTGGGCATGTATGCACATTTTACAAAACAAAGGAAGATCCAGTGAATTGGAATGTTTTGGAGTCTGTTTCGTGTGCTCTCAGACTTCACTGTAAAGTTATTCACCATTCAGATGCAATACATGTTTACGTTGCACATCAAATAAACTATTGAACTCATTTGAAATGAAAGTCATCTGGAATAAATACAACATTTAAGCTAGCGTCTTAAGCAAATTGTTCTTCTTACTTTTGATCTCTTATGTTTTGAGAAAAATAGATATATTGCGTGAGAAGACATCCAGAAAACATTAAGAAACAATGGTAATTAAAATAGCGAAATGATGACATTTATTGAGAAAACAACTTCTAAGCCAATTCAAACAGACACAAAAGTGCATATCACAGGTCTTACAGTGTGATTGACAGTCTTCTTTTTTTTTTGCTGTACAGATGTTGTTTATTGAGCTGAACAAGGTTGTTAGGATATTATTTTCCAATTGTATAATTGTAGCGCTTTGGATGGGTCCATTCATGCAATTCAACTAAAAGAAATGTGTGATGTGCACTCATTACAGGCAATTTGACTTTCACTGTCCATCCCAGACTCTGATTCGGGTCCAGTAACATCCAAGTCTTGTTGTTTTTGGAGTCCTGACATTAATTACATTGTGCTCAGCCAGTCCCATGCTTGCAGTACCTGGCAGGAAGCTGTGGTTAAGGAAGTTGTTTTCGGGAAACCCTAACACACTTTATACATAGAAACGGGTCCAAATAGACCACAGAGCACAGCAGTGGGCACAGTGCCACACCATCTCTCACTAATAACAAGTGTTTCAGCTCAGGGCCCTTATGGCTTTCATGGACACAGTGATTGGGATTCTTTACCGTCTCTGAAATAAATATTTCTCTAACTTTTGGAATGTGAGATTTCCCCAGTTTTGCTTTCTTAAAAGTTGTTCTTATGACTCATGTAATACATGATGCTCTTAGCTTCTTTTCAATCCATGTCAAAATTTGGGAGAGAAGCTTCTCAAGGAATGGTCAACTCAAACTCTCTGTTTGTGTTGTTTGACATAGCCAAAGCTACTGCAACATACAGCAGTATAAACAATGAAAACCACCTTCAGAGACATTTTCCTCAAATCAGTACAATTCCTGAGTCTTTAAATGATAATTACTCCCAGACCACCTCCTGCTCCAGACCTTTCACAAAGGGTTTGGCTTTTCAGATGTTTCACTCTTAACGTGTTCCAGATTTTAAATCACTTATTAAAGAGAAACATTTTAAAATGGAAATTACAAACTTTTGTGCATTCACAAAATGTCCTTTGAGAAAATCTGTTTATGTCTCGAGACGTTATCTTGATACATCTACAAGGGATAGAGATACTGTATGTCCTCTCAAAACGAAGCCCTCTAATTTCATGGACAGACTATTTTAAAATCATATTTGTCGAGTTTATTCAATTCAGGTCAATAGAATGCTGATTATTTTCATATCAGTTGGGTTCAGCTTGTGTTAGCCACAAACCCCCTCAAGCTAACTCCAATCATTTGCTCCACATGCTTCTACAGTATTATATGACTCATGGGTTATCTGTAATTCTGCAATCTAGACTAGGGGAAAGATGAGATGGAAAGCTGTAAATACATAGCTTTGAGAACTGATCAGAAGTGGCATACATCTTGTGCCAGGGGTGAAGTGTTTTAACCTGTATTGTCCTGCATCTGCATCCCCTATTCTTGTTTGACTCTCTCTAACTGTATGTTCTCTCTCTTTCACATGGATGGAATCACATCAGAATCACATGGAAACAAACGAAAAGAAAGGAAAAAAGGTACAGTAAAAAAAATATATTTTTATGTTATATTGTTTTTGTGCCTTCTATCGATTCCCTGGGTCATTTCATGCTAGCTACCTAGCTAGCTAGCTATCCAGCCAGCCCATAGAGAAAGCATTGCATTGTGGATTTTGTAGTAGACTTGAGCTGCAACAGATTTCCATAATGATTTTTCATGTTGCTACCAACCTTATTATAAAATGAAACATTTTTTCACAAAAATTAAAGGAATGAGTGGTTTTGGGTGGATTTTTCCTTTAAGTGAACGCTTCCATTGCTACAGGTGATGGTGCAGTGCTGAGGAGGTTGTTTATATTTTCATTCATGTCATAGTACCCACTAATTCAGATTTTCTCCTTGTCTTACTTTTTAGGCAAGAAAGGCCCTCCGGGTGCACCTGGCCCCCTAGGCCCTCCAGGGCCACAGGGTCCACCTGGTATTCCTGGCATTCCAGGTATCCCTGGGAACAACGCCATGGGCCCCTCAGGACCACCCGGACCTCCAGGCCCTGCTGGACCGCCAGGGCCACAGGGACCCCCTGGTCTTCAAGGACCCTCAGGTACCTCCTCACTTTAATTCCATTTGGGCCAAATCCTGATTTATTTGTGGTGTTCAACCTTTCATCAAAAAAACTGACACATTAATTGTTTTCTAATCTGCACAGGGGGCAGAGTCAGAGATAGCCAGGTGTGTTACTCTTTCAATGTTTTGATGATTTAAAAAAAGATTATGTCCACTTTTCCACAAATTAATTATTTATTGTTGTGTTACAGCCTGCTGTGGTACATCTCCAAGGCCAAGAAACAACAATACAGGTCAAGGAAGGTAAGAGTTAAATTTTAGATACTCTCGTCCTCACATCACTTAATGACTAAAAGAAAGGCACATTTACAGTCAGAAATCATTTTCAAGAAGTCTCTTATTTGTTATTAGTTCCTCTAAGAATAGATCGGAAAAAGTTAAGACATTAATTCACTGCAGGAGACATACACATACACATTGTATTTACATTTTTTGACAATGCAACAATGAAGAACTCTGTCTATAATTGTATGACAATGACGGATGTTGAGTGACTGCCCTTTTCTCACGCTGAGATCTTTCAGAAGGCGTACTGAGAAACTGGAAAATGATATCCATGCATCACAAGGTGTTCAAGATGCACTCGAGGTCTGGGGAGCTGGAGGTGTTGGTAGATGGCACCTACTTCATCTATAGTCAGGTAGAAGTGAGTACGGTCTTAGGCCTAACTCTTCCTATCGCCTGCATGTCACTCATCCTTTCACTCTGCAGTCCCAGTGGATTATGCTATCTCAAAGGTTAGTAAGGTCAAAATATCTAAATTGGCTGTGGTAAGGCCGACCATTCTAGGCATAATCTATAATGAATCCTTAGCTTTGAGTCTAAACTTTATTACTGACAGAAATCCAAATTAGACCCCCATGAAATTACTTGTATTAAATAGCAATTATCTGGCATACTGAAGGCTACATTTCTCAGAACACACATGGTTGATTTTGCCAGTGCTCTTGGCTGCAGAGGGAAATGTCTGGATGAGTGAAGTGAATGTATTGCATGCCCTTCAAAGTGAACCACATTGTACAAAGTGGATCATATGCTGTGGTAATTATAACCCAGTTTGCCTGATATATCTCATGATTGGAAATAAGTTAAGTTAAATAAGTAGTCTAGTAGTTCATTATCTGCATTCTCATATTTGTGTTATTTCCTCAGAATTTAAAATAATATTTATGGTTTGTCCCCACATAACTTTTCCTACCAGGTTTACTACCTCAACTTCACTGACATTGCTAGCTATGAGGTGATGGTGGACAAGACACCGTTCCTGCGCTGTACGCGGAGCATCGAGACGGGACAGCGGAAGTTCAACACCTGCTACACGGCTGGGGTGTGTCTGCTGCGTGCCCGGCAGAAGATCTCCATCAGGATGGTGTACGAGGACACCTCCATCAGCATGACCAACCACACCACCTTCCTGGGGAGCATCCGCCTCGGGGAGGCCCCCCCGGCCAGCCACTCCTGAAGAGGCAGGCCTACCAACCTGTCTGTCAAGCCACGACCCACCCCTCTTCCAGCATATCCACCTATAGCCTGGGGGAGGCTCCACCCACTCTACTCTTCCTCTACAACCATCACCACCACCTATCACATATCGACCAATAAGGAAATGAGGAGACCCACCTACTCCAGAGATGACATCATGTACAGTACTAAAGTATCCGCCCTCAGCCTGGGCCAGGCCCGCCCCTTCAGGCTACTACTGAGCTGATAAGCCCCACCCTCCCTTATAATAGAGGGGTGACCTGGTCTAATGATATTAACCACTGCCTGTTATCTCTGAATGGAAGATTCCTTCCACAGAGCGATGATGACTATGACCTTCGGAGATAATGATGGACAAATATGCACCCAACGTGTCTTAGCATTAAGAAAGTGAGGAGTTGCTGATGTTTGAAGAAAAAAATACATTAGACTTTACTTTTAGAATAGTGCATTTGTAGATAATAACTTGGTTTCCCTGGTCATAACATGCTTGAGAAACCAAGATTGACAGGAGTCAGTCATGTCTCCACTCAAAGAACTGTCTGTTAGTTAGACAACATAGGTACATACTGTAAAAGCTTTTGAAAACAATATAGAAATACAATGTGTCGCAGTTCTCTGATGAAATGAACATGTATAGCTGAAACACAAACATTTCTCTGTTAGAATGTGCACTGGTTAAAGCAAATTATTGATCTGTAGGCAAATCTCTCTCTCTTTCTCTCTCTCTCTTGAATAATAAGGTCAGTATGAATGTTTCTGTTTTATCTTAAATGAAGTTGTTTGTTAAATATGGAATCACCTGGAATAATCCTGTTGATTAAATGTTTTATTTTTCCAAATTACTAATAACATGACCGTTCATGATCACAAGACTTTTCTGGATGGGGTTATAGTTATTTTCTTTATTTAGTTCTGCTTTGGTTTGTTTGAAATAACTAATTCCCTTTGAGCTGAACCAGTCATGTCCTGTTTCTGGAAGGCCATTTGTGTTTCAGTTTTTCTCCGAAGAATTCTGTCTTTCCGTATACATAGGCAGCTTGAAGCTTTTGTAAATATCACACACAGTCAAAATATTTTTCAGCATATAACTCCTTCTCATGTTCATGTTTATATGTGAGTGAACACATTAGTCTTTAAGGAATAATTTAAGGGCACAGAGTATCTGTCAACATGCAGTTTCTGGATGTTTATGAAACTGCTCTGCACTGTGCATGTATTGTTATTATTACAGGGTTTGGTCAATCACCATGCTGTCAACCTTCTGGAAAATTGGTGACAAAAGCAGAATCAAGTCCAGTTGTTTTGAATAAGTTTGAAAACAGTTATGGAAGGAACAATAGATAAAGAGTTTCATTCCAAAACACTATATATCCATTTTCAGAAATGTTGGTAAATTAGCTTTTATTGTTTAGATAACTTATGAAAGAGATAATTGTGTTTTTTTTCACCATCTTATCATGGCATGGGGTTGGTCAATGACAGACATGTTATTTGTTTAAAATCTATCACTTGATGGTTTCATTTCAGAGAGAAAAATAATCATGTTTTGTTGCAAAACGCTATATATCTGCCTCAATCTCAGAGAAATAAGTAGTACTGCTAGGTTTTATACAGTCAAATGTGACAAATAACTACATTTATAATAAAGAACTGTACAAATTATATTTGTGACATCCATATTTAAATGTAAAATATGTTTTTTTAAATGAACCAATACAGGAATAGAGAGCAATAGTAATGGCGTCTTTTTGTAGGCACTAACTCCGCCATGGTTCATTGGACAAAGCCTATGGGGAAATGTAGGGTTTTTGGATAAATTCCAAAAATAAGGTCTGTAGTAAACACAGGCTTAGGAGATCTTATACGTTTTGTTCTATGGGATCATCTTCATCAGATAATGTCACTTTTCGTGAATTTTGAAGCATTTATGTAATTTAAAAAAGCACATAAAGGCCTCATAATTCATAAAGGTCATGTTAACTGACTGATATTATCTCATAGAACAAAATGTATATGATCTCCTAAGCTTGTGTTAACCTCAGACCTTCTTTTCTGTGTTTATCCCAAAACACTATTCTTTCCCCATTAATTTTCCCCAGAGGTATGGCTGACTGAACCAGAGGTAACTCATTTCCAGTTTTTAGGACTACAAGCTGGCAAGCTCTATATGAGATCTGTATGTAAAATATTTATATTTTACATTTTAGTCATTTAGCGGATGCTTTTATCCAGAGCAATTCACAGTTAGTGCATTCATCTTAAGATAGCTAGGTGAGACAACCACATATCACAGTCAAATGTACAGGATACGAACATTCCATTTCAGCTAAACAATGTATATATAGCTTTTTGCAACAAACCCCATTTTAATACATATCTAAAATCGATTAATAAAAAACCTGAGAACAGATATATTTTACACACACATGAAGGTACCCATAAGCAATCACTTCTGATGTAAAAATAACAATGTGAAAAATTGGTGGAAATAGCGTTTTGGAACGAAACTCTTCATATATAAAACAATTTACCAAAGGAAGTTCAAACATATTACTTTTCAGTTATTATGGTAATTCTACATCGTCCAGTAGCCTAATGTCTGCAATAAGAGTTGGTATCAAACATTACAACTTGCTGTTTAGAAACATGCCCAAAAAGGACAGTGAGCAATGGTGTTGTAGTATTACGTATTATTAGTAGTTTGGTTCAATTCCGTGCTTAGAATGGTTAATTCTCCTATTCATGCTTTGCGATTAAATGTAATGCCTGTGTCAAGTTGAATCAAGATAGAATTGTCCCGAACTCTGGTAGCTATATGTCCTTTAATTCAAACATTGTTTAGTTGAAGTGTACATTGTGGTTTGTGTTGAGATATGCATTATTAGGATTGTTTTTTAGGTAAATAGGGTATATTTGTTTCCCTGCTTTGTTGAAAATAATGTACATTTGTATACGCTGTTGCGATTGTAAATATGTATATAAAATAGAATTCTGTTTTTGTAAATTGAATTGATTTATAATATTAAATTCTATAAAATTCTCACTTGTCATATGATATAATATTTTTTAACAATGCCTATGGCAGCCAAAAGTTCCAATAAAACCAGATTATTCTACAGTATTGACATACTGAGGTATATATTGCCTCTTTTGAAAATACAGTGCAATCGGAAAGTATTCAGACCCCTTGACTTTTTCCACAATTTGTTACGTTACAGCCTTATTCTAAAATTGATTAAATTGTTTTTTTCCCCTCATCAAACTACACACAATACCCCATAATGACAAAGCAAAAACAGGTTTATTGAAATGTTTGCAAATGTAAAAAAAAAAAAAAAAAAAAGGAAATTATCACATTTACATAAGTATTCAGACCCTTTACTCAGTACTTTGTTGAAGCACCTTTGGCAGAGATTACAGCCTCGAGTCTTCTTGGGTATGACGCTACAAGCTTGGCACACCTGTATTTGGGGAGTTTCTCCCATTCTTCTCTGCAGATCCTCTCAAGCTCTGTCAGGTTGGATGGGGAGCGTCGCTGCACAGCTATTTTCAGGTCTCCAGAGATGTTCGATCGGGTTCAAGTCTGGGCTCTGGCTGGGCCACTCAAGGACATTCAGCCACTCCTGCGTTGTCTTGGCTGTGTGCTTAGTGTCGTTGTCCTGTTGGAAGGTGAACCTTCGCCCCAGTCTGAGGTCCTTAGCACTCTGAAGCAGGTTTTTATCAAGGATCTCTCTGTATTTTGTTCCGTTCATCTTTCCCTCAATCCTGACTAGTCTCCCAGTCCCTGCCGCTGAAAAACATCCCCACAGCATGAAGCTGCCACCACCATGCTTCACCGTAGGGATGGTGCCAGGTTTCCTCCAGACATGACACTTTGCATTCAGGCCAAAGAGTTCAATCTTGGTTTCATCAGACAAGAGAATCTTGTTTCTCATGGTCTGAGAGTCCTTTAGGTGCCTTTTTTCAAACTCCAAGCGGGCTGTCATGTGCCTTTTGCTGATGAGTAGCTTCCGTCTGGCCACTCTACCATAAAGGCCTGATTGGTAGAGTGCTGCCGTGATGGTTGTCCTTCTGGAAGGTTCTCCCATCTCCACAGAGGAACTCTGGAGCTCTGTCAGAGTGACCATCGGGTTCTTGGTCACCTCCCTGACCAAGGCCCTTCTCCCCCAAATGCTCAGTTTGGCCGGGAGGCCAGCTCTAGGAAGAGTCTTGGTGGTTCCAAACTTCTTCCATTTAAGAATGATGGAGGCCACTGTGTTCTTAGAGACCTTCAATATTTGACCTAGATAGTTTGTGTGTATGTATTGATATGTAGGCTACGTGTGCCTTTAAAAAAAAAAGTATGTAGTTCTGTCCTTGAGCTGTTCTTGTCTATTAATGTTCTGTATTATGTAATGTTTCATGTTTTGTGTGGACCCCAGGAAGAGTAGCTGCTGCTTTTGCAACAGCTAATGGGGATCCTAATAAAATACCAAAATACCAAATGCTGCAGAAATTATTTGGTACCCTTCCCCAGATCTGTGCCTCGACACAATCCTGACCCTAACCCTAACCCTAACCCTATGAACAATTCCTTCGACCTCATGGCCTGGTTTTTGTTCTGACATGCACTGTCAACTGTGGGACCTTATATAGACAGGTGTGTGCCTTTCCAAATCAAATCAAATGTTATTTGTCACATGCGCCGAATACAACAGGTGTAGACCTTACCGTGAAATGCTTACTTACAAGCCCTTAACCAACAATGCAGTTCAAGAAATAGAGTTAAGAAAATATTTACTAAATAAACTAAAGTAAAAAAGAAAAGAAAAAGTAACACAATAAAATAACAATAACGAAGCTACATACAGGGGGTACCGGTACTGAGTGAATGTGCGGGCGTACAGGTTAGTCCAGGTCATTTGTACATGTACAGTGAGAGAAAAAAGTATTTGATCCCCTGCTGATTTTGTACATTTGCCCACTGACAAAGAAATGATCAGTATATACATTTAATGGTAGGTTTATTTGAACAGTGAGAGACAGAATAACAACAAAAAAATCCAGAAAAACGCATGTCAAAAATGCTATAAATGTATTTGCATTTTAATGAGGGAAATACGTATTTGAACCCTCTGCAAAACATGACTTAGTACTTGGTGGCAAAACCCTTGTTGGCAATCACAGAGGTCAGACGTTTCTTGTAGTTGGCCACCAGGTTTGCATACATCTCAGGAGGGATTTTGTCCCACTCCTCTTTGCAGATCTTCTCCAAGTCATTAAGGTTTCGAGGCTGACGTTTGGCAACTCGAACCTTCAGCTCCCTCCACAGATTTTCTATGGGATTAAGGTCTGGAGACTGGCTAGGCCACTCCAGGACCTTAATGTGCTTCTTCTTGAGCCACTCCTTTGTTGCCTTGGCCGTGTGTTTTGGGTCATTGTCATGCTGGAATACCCATCCACGACCCATTTTCAATGCCCTGGCTGAGGGAAGGAGGTTCTCACCCAAGATTTGACAGTACATGGCCCCGTCCATCGTCCCTTTGATGCAGTGAAGTTGTCCTGTCCCCTTAGCAGAAATACACCCCCAAAGCATAATGTTTCCATCAAATACTTTTTTCCCTCACTGTAGGTATGGGTAAAGTGACTATGCATAGATAAACAGTGAGTAGCAGCATTGTAAAAACAAAGGGGGGAGGTTGTCAATGTAAATAGTCCGGGTGGCCATTTTATTAATTGTTCAGCAGTCTTATGGCTTGGGGGTAGAAGCTGTTAAGGAGCCTCATGGACATAGACTTGGCGCTCCGGTACCGCTTGCCGTGCGGTAGCAGAGAGAACAGTCTATGACTTGGGTGACTGGAGTCTATGACAATTTTTTGGGCCTTCCTCTGACACCGCCTAGTATATAGGTCCTGGATGGCAGGAAGCTTGGCCCCAGTGATGTACTGGGCCGTACGCACTACCCTCTGTAGCGCCTTACGGTCGGATGCCGAACAGTTGCCATACCATACGGTGATGCATCCGGTCAGGATGCTCTCGATGGTGCAGCTGTATAACTTTTTGATGATCAGGAGACCCATGCCAAATCTGAGGGGGGAAATACGTTGTCATGCCCTCTTCACGACTGTCTTGGTGTGTTTGGACCATGATAGTTTGTTGGTGATGTGGATACCAAGGAACTTGAATCTCTCTGTCCGCTCCACTACAGCCCTGTCGATGTGAATGGGGGCGTGTTCGGCCCTCCTTTTCCTGTATTCCACGATCAGCTCCTTTGTCTTGCTCACATTGAGGGAGAGGTTGTTGTCTCTGACCTCCTCCCTATAGGCTGTCTCATCGTTGTCGGTGATCAGCAAACTTGATGATGGTGTTGGAGTCGTGCTTGGCCACGCAGTCGTGGGTGAACAGGGAGTACAGGAGGGGACTAAGCAGGCACCCCTGAGGGGCCCCCGTGTTGAGGATCAGTGTGTGTTGTTGCCTACCATTACCACCTGGGGGCAGCCCGTCAGGAAGACCAGGATCCTGTTGCCGGGGGAGGTGTTTAGTCCCAAGTTCCTTAGCTTAGTGATGAGCTTTGTGAGCACTATGGTGTTGAATGCTGAGCTGTAGTCAATGAACAGCATTCTCACATAGGTGTTCCTTTTGTCCAGATGGGAAAGGGCAGTGTGGAGTGCGATTGAGATTGTGTCATCTGTGGATCTGTTGGGATGGTATGCGAATTGGAATGGGTCTAGGGTTTCCGGGATGATGGTGTTGATGTGAGCAATGACCAGCCTTTCAAAGCACTTCATGGCTACCAACGTGAGTGCTACGGGGCAGTAGTAATTTAGGCAGGTTACCTTCACTTTCTTGGGCACAGGGACTATGGTGGTCTGCTTGAAACATGTAGGTATTACAGACTCGGTCAGGGAGAGGTTGAAAATGTCAGTGAAAACACTTGCCAGTTGGTCCACGCATGCTCTGAGTACATATCCTGGTAATCCGTCTGGCCCCGCAGCCTTGAGAATATTGACCTGTTTAAAGGTCTTGCTCACATCGGCTACAGAGAGCGTGATCACACAGTCGTCCGGAACAGCTGGTACTCTCATGCATGCTTCAGTGTTGCTTGCCTCGAAGCGAGCATAAAAGGCATTTAGCCTGTCTGGTAGGTTCGGGTCACTGGCAGCTCGTGGCTGGGTTTCCCTTTGTAGTCCGTAATAGTTTGCAAGCCCTGCCACACCCGACGAGCTTCAGAGCCGGTGTAATAGGATTCAATCTTAGTCCTGTATTGACGCTTTGCCTGTTTGATGGTTTGTCTGAGGGCATAGCGGGATTTCTTATAAGCGTCTCGATTAGTGTCCCGCTCCTTGAAAGCGGCAGCTCTAGCCTTTAGCTCAGTGCGGTCACTGTGGGGACGACGTCGTCGATGCACTTATTGATGAAGCCGGAGACTGAGGTGGTATACTCCTCAATGCAATTGGATGAATCACGGAACATATTCTAGTCTATGCTAGCAAAACAGTCCTGTAGCGTAGCATCCGCTTCATCTGACTACTTTCGTATTGAGCGAGTCACTGGTACTTCCTGCTTTAGTTTTTGCTTGTAAGCAGGAATCAAGAGGATAGAATTATGTTCAGATTTGCCAAATGGAGGGCGAGGGAGAGCTTTGTATGCGTCTCTGTGTGTGGAGTAAATGTGGTCTAGAGGGTTTTTTCCTCTGGTTGCACATGTGACATGCTGATAGAAATTATGTAAAACAGATGTAAGTTTGCCTGCATTAAAGTCCCAAGCCACTAGGAGCGCCACTTCTGGATGAGCATTTTCTTGTTTGTTTATTGCCTTATACAGCTCGTTGAGTGTGGTCTTAGTGCAAGCATCGGTTTCTGGTGGTAAATAGACGGCTAAGAAAAATATAGATGAAAATTCTCTTGGTAGATACTGTGGTCTACAGCTTATCATGAAGTACTCTACCTCAGGCTAGCAATACCTCGAGACTTCCTTAATATTAGACATCGCGCACCAGCTGTTATTGACAAATAGACACACACCACCACCCCTCGTCTTACCGGACGTAGCTGTTCTGTCCTGCCGATGTATAGAAAACCCAGCCAACTGTATATTATCCGTGTCGTCGTTCAGCCACGACTCGGTGAAACATAAGATATTACAGTTTTTAATGTTCCATTAGTAGTATAGTCTTGAACGGAGTTCATCCAGTTTATTCTCCAGTAATTGCACGTTGGCCAATAGAACGGATGGTAGAGGCGGGTTACCCACTCGCCGACGAATTCATGTCCAATCAATTGAATTTACCACAGGTGGACTCCAATCAAGTTGTTGAAACATCTCAAGGATGATAAATGGAAACAGGATGCACCTGAGCTCAATTTCAAGTCTCATTGCAAAGGGTCTGAATACTTATGTAAATAAGGTATTTCTAAAAACCTGTTTTCGCTTTGTCATGGGGTGTTGTGTGTAGATTTTAGAATAAGGCTGTAACGTAAGAAAATGTGGAGAAGGGGTCTGAATACTTTCCGAATGCACTGTAGAGCAAATATACTGTATGCAGCTTGCTGCAAGCTACTGTTTGCAGGTTTGATGCAGTCTAGATGCTGTTTGCTTTCCACCCATGGGGGCCGTGGACATACTAAGAGTGACTGTGTAAGCATAACCTCAGTCAACCAGCGTTACCCACCATACAGGTATTCACCTTCATAAATGTAGTTATGAGAATAAGACAATATTATTGGCATACCATTACATACAGTACAATATCAATGTCCATCATTAC
Organism: Coregonus clupeaformis; assembly: GCF_020615455.1. Taxonomy (NCBI): domain Eukaryota; kingdom Metazoa; phylum Chordata; class Actinopteri; order Salmoniformes; family Salmonidae; genus Coregonus; species Coregonus clupeaformis. The sequence continues at coordinate 30,114,541 of NC_059200.1, forward strand.
TAGTCCTCTGGGTACACATGTATACCTAAAAAGGGGTTCTGACTAGGTGGAATACAGCTACGACCTGAAGTTAGAAGATTTAACGTGGCAGGTTAGGAGAATTAGGTTAAGGATAGGAAAGGGGTTAGGGTTAGCTAAAATGCTAAACCCTAAAACCTAAAAAGGGCCCAGCTAGCTACAAACTGTATGTAAAGGCCTGGTTACACCTTGAATTAACATGTGGTTATCGTCACCTGTCAAGTTGATCCAATCACTATCTGATTGAGACAATAGTTGTGGATCATATGGCATTGTAAAGTCCCTCACCCTGCTCCACCAGTACCAGAAAATCAAACCTATCTTGTCTATCCACAGAGCTAGACTGGGCTGGGGCCTCCGTTTACTTGTCTACAGATCAAGGACAGTGAAGGAGCTGTTCACATGGTTGAAGTAAGCCGCAAAGGAAGAAGAATGCGTAGAAGTACAACATTTCAATGTCGGTCTTATGTTTGGAAATGTAAGGTCTAGCGACAGCTATGGAGCGATTACTGTTGCCACATTGTGTTGATGTACAGTGCCCCCTTTTGGTAAGAAATCATATTCAGAACATTTTAGCAACAGAGAGGACTCGTCACTGAAGTTTAATCAGTACATTTGTGGCGTAGGAACATTTATTTGAGTACCATCTCTAGAATATGAGAGAATATTTGGTAAAAATGCATTAATGGTCACTATTAACTTGTCTAAATGACTAACGCGTGAATGTCTGTCTCATCAAGCTCATATTGAATTATGAGCTTTGGAGCTGTGATTTGATATAGGGAGAACCAAAATATAAGAAGAATTGACATTTTCTCAGGTCAATTCAGGTCATTTTGAAATAAATGTAATGAACTTAAAATCAATGCATGTTCGCTGTTATCAGTTGTAAAGATGCATAGCCTATAAAACGTATGCAATCCTATTTCATCGCTCACAAGACGCAATACCCTTTCAGCAAAAACTTCAAACGTCTGCCTCTCCAACACCCAATACACACTATTTGTCATTTTGTGTGTATACTTCCATTCCTTTGGTGGAATGTTAACTGTAGATACCATGAATAAGCATTCTCGGAGAAAGAAAATGAGAAACAGGAAGGGCCAACCTTTCCATGCCAGCTCACACCCAAAAATGCACCTTTCATAAACATGATTGATTTCTCACTTCTCAAGCCTAACACCCAATCTAAAGCTGGGATATCCAACAAAAGGAAGGATTTGCTTTGGGCTAGAATGGTTTTCACAGCAGAGAGAATGTTCCAGGGGGAGGGGAGTGGCTGTGGCCAATAAACTCCCCTTCATTTTAGAATTAGATAGGGTAGGTGAGAGCAAGACAAGATTAAACAAAAAGTAGCTCACAGGCCCCACTGGAGAGAATATGCATTTCATTTTTGTCAAACAAAAATAAAAGTTTTGTCAGTGAATATTTTGTTTCCATAATGAGACACAGGACTTGAAGTTAACCAACCAAGTGTAATATGAGATGCAACAAGGGAAGAAGCAATCAGCCAAAGATTAGAATAATCATACAACCTCTGGGCAACTTCAAAAATCATAAAGAAAAGCATTGAACTGATTCAACAAAAACAGAGGATATACTGAAGCTACAATATGAGCTTGATGAGACAGACATTCACGTGTTAGTCATTTAGACACTCTTATCCAGAGGGACTTATAGGCCACATCGACATATTTTTCACCTGGTCTGCTCAGAGGATTTGATCCAATAACCTTCCGGTTACTGGGCCAACACTCTTAACCAGTAGGTTACCTGCTGCCAGAAAACCCCCAGGACACAGCAGCAGAAATTTGCTGCTGTTCAGAAGGCCTTGCTGGTGTTAGAAAATCAGTCATCTCACCACGGAAGTACAGAACATTTATCTGGTTTTGGCTGTAAACAGGAATTATGGTTCTGCCAGAAGGTTATAAGATCTAAGCTACTCAGGGGTAGAAATTGTGTATATCGAAGTCTAAATATGAACATATTACAATACATGCACAATACTGAATCGCCATCCTTTGCTGATTATTTGTGGGACCACATGTGTTGAATAGATTCATGAAAATGGAAAAGTAATAATAGTGAAATTAGCAGTGGGAAGTCCCCTTTCAAAAACACTTTTAACATTACCCCCTACTGTGTTCCCATTGACAGTAATCAAGACACTAATAAGGTGTTCTGGCAAAGTCTTACCATAAGGCTACTTCTAAGAGAAAAGCCAGCCTCTCTCATGGAGGGAATATAATAGGGGTTAGATAAACACAAGTTTGAATAATCCTCTCACTAAGAAACCCTCTTTCAACCACTAATCCTTTGCTCATACCACATGCAGATAATTAACCATTTATACTGCCTTATTTGACCATGCCACTGAAATCCCTGTTTCTGGTTCCCTGTTTTCTTTGTTGATGAGGATTTGTTGGGTAGACTTTACTATAAGTCCAGAGGCTATAGTGTGATTCTATCAGGGGACTCATGTGTATAGCATACACAAACACACATACTTGAAAAACTGATAGCATCAAACTTTTAAGTGTAAGAACGTTTAAGTTCTGATGTTCTGTTTTGGTGGTTAGAATTCAGTGGCCTACCTTGATAATGGGCCTTGTTAATTGGATTAGTTGAGCTAAAGTGAGCTAATTGTTTAGTTCGTCAATCGGTCGGTTCAGTCATTAATCTTCACAAACCAAGGGTGAATAAATCGTTTCGTTTGTCCACTCTACTACTGTAGATCAAACATAACTGGTTTCGAGACGATTATGCCTACATCTATAATCTACTAGTTAAATTTCTTGATGAAAACTTGGGTGAATACATGGCACATCCAAAAACCGGGCTCCTCTCGCTCCTAAACGAGAATCATACCCATACAAGCCGACCTATCCTTCATTTGTGAAGAAGTCAATCTTGAACGTTTGTTTGTAGTCCAATGTAAAACGTTGTAATGCACTTTTACGAGCGCGTAATATGGACATCAGTCAGGGATTTCCGCTATTCCAGCTATTTAGAGATGTCAAATTATCAAACTTTCTCATACTCCTTGGACTGCACAAAATAGGCCTTCACATATCCTTCGAACACAGAGCAGAGTTTAAATATAATTGTAAAATTGTGAAGGATATTTTACTGGCAAATATTGGCAATGTTATCAGTGTCAGATTGTCACACATTGATTTAGATTAGATTACAATGTTGCAGATCCTTTTTCAAAGGAAATCTTCAAATGACTTCAGGGCTAGTTAATAGAAGTGTTGAATATCAATGATTTTATCCGCTTTAGCCTACATGTCTAACACTTTGGATGGCTGTCTTTTAATCAATCATGAGTAATGGCACATTAATGGCCATCTTTTGAAATGCATCGGATAACTTCTAATAGGCCTATGTTACAGTTCCATCCCCATGATTCGAGTTGGATCTGTGTGCCTGTGTTCGGATCCGTGTGCCTGTGTTCGGATCCGTGTGCCTGTGTTCATTCCATGGTTCATTCAAAAATAAAATCACCTGGGAGCATGAGCAGCAGTGTGCGGCGTTTTCCTTTTTATTTTCCATGAGTTCACCTACAACTCCAGCACCTGCAAAAAGTACCTGGATGTGCATATGTTCTTCAGCTTTTGTCATTCACAAATCGCCAATTGAATGAGGCGTGGCTATCGTGGCGGCGACATAAGACTCCCTGGAGCCGAGGTCACACCACCAGTGGCTTGCAGCATAGGCTATAGGAGGGCCATACCTCCAGACCCCAGCCCAGACCGCATAGGCAAACTAAAAACAACACTTATCACTGGATAATCACATTGGACTACCAAAAGAATCGTTTGGATCTATAATTTTATTTTAGGCAGAGGATTCACTAATTATTTTTTTTACAATGAAATTCCACATGGATTTATTTATATTGACGTTTATTGTGAACGCGAACTGCTGTGCTGCTATATATTGGCTGTAAGTATTCCTTACTTTTTAATTTGTATGTAGTTATGGGTCTATTCAGATGCCTACGCTACTTTGTTTACTGACATATTTTTGTTCATTTGATAGGCCTATGCCATATGAAATAGCTGATGACCTAATTAAATGTTGTTTTTACCTTTGCAGTGGACTTACTGTAAAGGGGAGCTCTGTAGGCTGGAATCAAACTCATCATTGCAAGCTACTAGATGAGTTGGCCCCTGATCAATCGCAACTTTGCCGGCGAAATCTCGAGCTGATGCACAGTATTGTCCACGCAGCCAAGTTGACCAAAAATACCTGTCAGAACACCTTCAATGACATGCGATGGAATTGTTCATCTGTTGAAAAAGCCCCTCGTTTTACACCAGATTTAGCAAAAGGTAGGCTAAAGACACTTTAAAAAGTATCTTATAAATTGGAGAATATCATGTGGCCTGTAAACTTCTGTGATTGGCTGTGATTTGCATTGATTTATCTGTTGACTGTGCTCTATTGCAGGCACCAGGGAGTCGGCATTTGTGTTCTCACTAGCGGCTGCCTTAGTGAGTCACTCCATTGCCAGAGCCTGCTCGTCTGGAGAGCTCCCCAGTTGCTCGTGCGCCCCAGCCCCTGCTGAACAGGCCGGGCCCGACTTCATATGGGGAGGATGCGGTGATAACCTGCGCTACGGTCTCCAAATGGGATCTGCCTTTTCTGATGCACCGATGAGAAACAGCAGATCTGGCTCTCAGGCGTTCAGACTGATGCACTTGCACAATAATGCAGTTGGAAGACAGGTAATGGTCTAATCTCACATTGACATGAAAGGTACATTTTTATGCATGGGTAATTATGCACGAGTTATTGTGCCCATTGTTTTTAATAGTGGCATTGCATTTTTGACTCACTGTTTTTTTTTTTTTACATAATAAACAACATATTATGTTATTAATATCTGCAAAAGGTGGCAACAAATTTTAACATCCTAATATCATTTTTGCTCTACTTTCAGGCACTTATTGAGGCTCAGGAGACCAAATGCAAATGCCACGGGGTGTCCGGGTCCTGCTCTGTCAAAACATGTTGGAAGGGCCTCCGTGATATTAACTACATTGCCATGGATCTCAAATCCAAGTACCTGTCTGCCACTAAGGTGATCCATCGTCATGTTGGGACAAGGAAGCAGTTGGTCCCCAGAGAGTTGAATGTTCGACCAGTGAGAGAGAGTGAGTTGGTCTACCTGGTCAGCTCTCCGGATTACTGCACACACAATGAGAACCATGGCTCACTCGGCACACAGGACAGGTATGTTTGTGTTTCTCTCAAGGTTCAGTGGAAAATGTGATTTTTACTCTACCTTTGACACCTTCAAGGTCTAATATGTTGATCCTCTCCCCCATTCATAAGAGTTTTATATTGTTGTTTATTGATTGGAACAATCTTTTTTGTCTCCAGACAGTGCAATAAGACATCCAATGACAGTGGGAGTTGCAATCTCATGTGCTGTGGTCGCGGCTACAATGCCTACACTGAGAGGATTGTGGAGAGATGCCAGTGCAGGTACCACTGGTGCTGCTATGTCACCTGCAAGAGGTGCGAAAGGACAGTGGAGAGATATGTATGCAAATGAACTTTGCCCAGAGACGTGAGTGAACATGAAGCACTATTTTCACCACCATTATCTTGTCGAGTTGTGCAGACCCAGCAGTCACCTGACCTGACTCCCTGTGTGCTTCCGTGCTACTACATAGCCTACAGGCTAAGTGCAATGAAAAACAAGAGGAGCAACTCACAGACACTACCAAAGATAAGCAGATGATCTGGACTCCATTAGCTGTTTTAAAGAGACTGGAGGGGACTACTGTGAAGAAGATTGTGTTACTTGAAGAGCAAATGTGATTGATTGGGAGCTGTAGGCTATTCGTGCTTGATTAGTAAAATGTTCCGCAGTAGGACAAGTTGAATAGATGACAAAGGGCATGAATCACAATAAAGACCGCCCAGAAGCTTCCCCAAATGCTAACTGCCCAGTCAGCTTTAAGATTTCCAACTGATAATGAAAAGCTTTTAACAATTTTACATCTTACACGTTAACTAAATTGCAAATGAGAAGCAGAATAGCTGATTGATCTTATATCCATTTTAATCACACTGGGTTAATGCCATACTACTCAGTTTAGGCATATTCTGATCATAGGCATGCAACACACATAATATCAACAGTATGAATTTGAGCTGTATTTTTAGTTTTTTTTATGATTACATTGGACATGTTAATGTAGATAAGTGCAATTGTATATTTATTTTATTAAAAAAACTACACACAATGTGTCCTGTTTAGTTTTAACCATCTGTGTATCATATGAGACTGCCTATGACAGGTGCTGCCAAACTTGTAGGCCTAATTTGTCTTTGGGCAAAGCAATAGTAACTGTAGTATTTATGCAGCAGAAGCTGTAGTAACACGACACAATAACAAATCCACACTTTCATTAATTACACTGAACGTAAGGCTCACGCTGTTTATACCATCCACAGTCAGCTAAAAGTTAAATCGTGGTACTTCAATCTCTGAAATATTTAAGTCAAGTGCCTCAGCTTAATGACGTTTCAGTCAACTACACAGACCCATTTTCTAAATGTGTCTGAAGCATGGAGTTCCAGTGCTTGAGATAACTAAAGAGTTGACATCCAACTGTAAAAGTCCCCCATGTTGATTCAGAACCTGGTGTGAATATGCTTGGAATGCACACAAGCCCTCCCAACTGAGTTCAGTCCAGAAGGGTATCAACTGTGGTGATAATTTGAAAGGGGCAATCTGCAGTTGCTAACATCCATTTTTGGATTTACAGTTGAAGTCGGATGTTTACATACACCATAGCCAAATACATTTAAACTAAGTTTTTCACAATTCCTGACATTTAATCCTAATAAATATTCCCTGTTTTAGGTCAGTTAGGATCCCCACTTTATTTTAAGAATGTGAAATGTCAGAATAATAGTAGAGAGAATGATTTATTTCAGCTTTTATTTCTTTCATCACATTCCCAGTGGGTCAGAAGTTTACATACACGCAATTAGTATTTGGTAGCATTGCCTTTAAATTGTTTAACTTGGGTCAAACGTTTCAGGTAGCCTCCCACAAGCTCCCCACAATAAATTGGGTGTTTTTTGGCCCATTCCTCCTGACAGAGCTGGTGTAACTGAGTCAGGTTTGTAGGCCTCCTTGCTCGCACCTGCTTTTTCAGTTCTGCCCACAACTTTACTATAGGATTGAGGTCAGGGCTTTGTGATGGCCACTCCAATACCTTGACTTTGTTGTCCTTAAGCCATTTTGCCACAACTTTGGAAGTATGCTTGGGGTCATTGTCCATTTGGAAGACCCATTTGCGACCAAGCTTTAACTTCCTGACTGATGTCTTGAGATGTTGCTTCAATATATCCACATAATTTTCCTTCCTCGTGATGCCATCTATTTTGTGAAGTGCACCAGTCCCTCCTGCAGAAAAGCACCCCCACAGCATGATGCTGCCACCCCCGTGCTTCACGTTTGGGATGGTGTTCTTCGGCTTGCAAGGTACCCCCTTTTGCCTCCAAACATAATGATGGTCATTATGGCCAAACAGTTCTATTTTTGTTTCATCAGACCAGAGGACATTTCTCCAAAAAGTACGATCTTTGTCCCCATGTGCAGTTGCAAACCGTAGTCTGGTTATGTTATGGCGGTTTTGGAGCAGTGGCTTCTTCCTTGCTGAGTGGCCTTTTAGGTTATGTCGATATAGGACTCATTTTACTGTGGATATAGATACTTTGTACCTGTTTCCTCCAGCATCATCACAAGGTCCTTTGCTGTTGTTCTGGGATTGATTTGCACTTTTCGAACCAAAGTACGTTAATCTCTAGGAGACAGAACACGTCTCCTTCCTGAGTGGTATGACGGCTGCGTAGTCCCATGGTGTTTATACTTGCGTACTATTGTTTGTACAGATGAACGTGGTACCTTCAGGCGTTTGGAAATTGCTCCCAAGGATGAACCAGACTTGTGGAGGTCTACAAAAAATGTTCTGAGGTCTTGGCTGATTTCTTTGGATTTTCCCATGATGTCAAGCAAAGAGGCACTGAGTTTGATGGTAGGCCTTGAAATACATCCACAGGTACACCTCCAATTGACTCAAATGATGTCAATTAGCCTATCAGAAGCTTCTAAAGCCATGACATCATTTTCTGGAATTTTCCAAGCTGTTTAAAGGCACAGTCAACTTAGTGTATGTAAACTTCTGACCCACTGGAATTGTGATACAGTGAATTATAAGTGAAATAATCTGTCTGTAAACAATTGTTGGAAAAATTACTTGTGTCATGCACAAAGTAGATGTCCTAACCGACTTGCCAAAACTATAGTTTGTTAACAAGAAATTTGTGGAGTGATTGAAAAACGAGTTTTAATGACTCCAACCTAAGTGTATAAATTCCTGAAGAACATAATTTATAAATGCCTCATGAGCTTAGTTTAACTGTCGTACCCAATCAGAATCCAAAATATAAGCTTGTTAACAAAGTAAATGTAAACAAACACTATATAGTCTCAAAACATTGTTATTAAAACTATAATTTTGATCAGTCCTTGCATCCGTAGCTCTCTATAGGAACTTGAGAGTGGTTACATTTCTCCAGCCCCATCGTGCAGCTTTTTACAGAAACGGGCGGGGAGTGCGCTTTGTTATTTTTTCAACTGGTGATGGCCTCTTCAAACGGTCATGAGCCACAGACATATGGGCACATACCGTTATATCCTCATCATTATTGGTGGTAAAGATTGATTACTATTATAAACAAGAAAATTACATAAAAACTGTAAAACAAAATTATATGGAATTGGTCAGTGGTCACTAAATATAAAGGTTTTCTGTCTGTGTTGGAGTATTTCAAATATGATTGATGGTGGCAACACTTGGCTCCTAACAGTATTTTGGTGGAAATGTGTGGACAACTATTTACAATAGGGCTGTTGTTAGTCTTTCACATGTTTTAAAACCCTCCATGGAGACTAATTACAAAAGAAACAGGTGTTTAAATTATTTCTGCCTCCAAAATACACTAATGTTTTAGCCTGCCCTGTTGTGTAGCTAATTGCTGAAAAACATTGTTCTTTTTGAGTGTTACATTTGTAGATGGCAAAAGAAAAAACAGCATGCAATCTTTGGTTAGAATTCTATAGAATTCTATAGACTGCAGAAGGGGAGCTATAGGGTAGAATTACTGCCTAATTAGCTCTGCTTACTCTATGGGGGGGACGGGGGGGACACTTCACTATTCCATTACACTGTTTCAAATGACTTACTAGTTTTTCATAGACTGCGTAAAAAAAAAAAAAAACAATTAATCTCCATGGGGTTTCCAGAGGACCACTTTCCAAAAGCAAAACATAGGCCAGGGAACCAGTAGATTAATTGCCCTCTTAGAGCCTTGTTTATAGTCTAACGTTTAAGGATATGGTGCACTCTGAACCCCTTATTTCCTCCCAGAGGACAGAAATTGACATACAGAGAGCATACCTTTTTTATGTTTGTTTGAAGAGTGCAGTAGATACAGTTACCACTAACACAATTTGAGAATTACATTCAGTCTATCTCCTAGCCCTACACTCTAGCCCTACACTCTTTTCATCTGAAGAACCATTTTTGTAAGAAAGGGTTCTTTGATGATTCTTTGGAAGGCAACAAGGATTCTTTGGAATGCAATAAGTGTTATACAAAGAACCCTTCTGAATCTGAATAAGCTTTTATTTGTAATTTTAGTAACACTTCATTTGGATAGTCCCAAGTAGATTGTTTATAGATGGTTTTTAGATGTTAAATAACTGTCAACAACATTTCCACTAACCCTAGCCCTAACCCTAACCCTAACCTTAACTCTTATCATAACCCTAAACTTAACCCTAATCCTAACCTTAACCCTTACCCTAACCTTTATTCTCTGTTACTCTGTTAATTATTTATGCATAGTCACTTTAACTCTACCCACATGTACATATTACCTCAACTACCTCAACTAGCCGGTGCCCCCGCACATTGACTCTGCACCGGTACCCCCCTGTATATAGCCTCCCTACTGTTATTTTATTTTACTTCTGCTCTTTTTTTCTCAACACTTTTTTGTTGTTGTTGTTTTATTTTACTTTTTTATTAAGAAATAAATGCATTGTTGGTTAATGGCTGTAAGTAAGCATTTCACGGTAATGTCTACACCTGTTGTATTCGGCGCATGTGGCAAATAAAATTTGATTTGATTTGATTTGATTCATTCTAAACCTAACCCTACCACTAACTGTAACCTTAGCAAGCAGTTGCTTATCAACATATAGTTTGTTGATAGTATGACCATCTGTAAATCATCTACAGTGGGGGAAAAAAGTATTTAGTCAGCCACCAACTGTGCAAGTTCTCCCACTTAAAAAGATGAGAGAGGCCTGTAATTTTCATCATAGGTACACGTCAACTATGACAGACAAATTGAGAAGAAAAAAATCCAGAAAATCACATTGTAGGATTTTTAATGAATTTATTTGCATATTATGGTGGAAAATAAGTATTTGGTCACCTACAAACAAGCAAGATTTCTGGCTCTCACAGACCTGTAACTTCTTCTTTAAGAGGCTCCTCTGTCCTCCACTAGTTACCTGTATTAATGGCACCTGTTTGAACTTGTTATCAGTATAAAAGACTCCTGTCCACAACCTCAAACAGTCACACTCCAAACTCCACTATGGCCAAGACCAAAGAGCTGTCAAAGGACACCAGAAACAAAATTGTAGACCTGCACCAGGCTGGGAAGACTGAATCTGCAATAGGTAAGCAGCTTGGTTTGAAGAAATCAACTGTGGGAGCAATTATTAGGAAATGGAAGACATACAAGACCACTGATAATCTCCCTCGATCTGGGGCTCCACGCAAGATCTCACCCCGTGGGGTCAAAATGATCACAAGAACGGTGAGCAAAAATCCCAGAACCACACGGGGGGACCTAGTGAATGACCTGCAGAGAGCTGGGACCAAAGTAACAAAGCCTACCATCAGTAACACACTACGCCGCCAGGGACTCAAATCCTGCAGTGCCAGACGTGTCCCCCTGCTTAAGCCAGTACATGTCCAGGCCCGTCTGAAGTTTGCTAGAGTGCATTTGGATGATCCAGAAGAGGATTGGGACAATGTCATATGGTCAGATGAAACCAAAATATAACTTTTTGGTAAAAACTCAACTCGTCGTGTTTGGAGGACAAAGAATGCTGAGTTGCATCCAAAGAACACCGTACCTACTGTGAAGCATGGGGGTGGAAACATCATGCTTTGGGGCTGTTTTTCTGCAAAGGGACCAGGACGACTGATCCGTGTAAAGGAAAGAATGAATGGGGCCATGTATCGTGAGATTTTGAGTGAAAACCTCCTTCCATCAGCAAGGGCATTGAAGATGAAACGTGGCTGGGTCTTTCAGCATGACAATGATCCCAAACACACCGCCCGGGCAACAAAGGATTGGCTTCGTAAGGAGCATTTCAAGGTCCTGGAGTGGCCTAGCCAGTCTCCAGATCTCAACCCCATAGAACATCTTTGGAGGGAGTTGACAGTCTGTGTTGTCCAGCGACAGCACCAAAACATCACTGCTCTAGAGGAGATCTGCATGGAGGAATGGGCCAAAAAACCAGCAACAGTGTGTGAAAACCTTGTGAAGACTTACAGAAAACGTTTGACCTGTGTCATTGCCAACAAAGGGTATATAACAAAGTATTGAGAAACGTTTGTTATTGACCAAATACTTATTTTCCACCATAATTTGCAAATAAATTCATTAAAAATCCTACAATGTGATTTTCTGGATTTTTTTTCTCATTTTGTCTGTCATAGTTGACGTGTACCTATGATGAAAATTACAGGCCTCTCTCGTCTTTTTAAGTGGGAGAACTTGCACAATTGGTGGCTGACTAAATACTTTTTTCCCCCACTGTATATGGGACTATCCAAATAAAGTGTGACCATATTTTATTTTATTTTAAATAGTGCCTGCGCATTAGTGTTTATCTCAGTGTTTAAACTTTAATATCATTAGTTTGCGTAATCTGATACATTTAAAAAGATAGATGAGAGAACGTTTTAAACTGTACCTATATGGGATTATTTTCAGGGATGTTATGGAGCAGAGAGTTGGAGAATAGAAGGGAGTACGAGTTTAGTCTCCTATTCAGAGGACCCCCACTTATTGGTCAAGGTCACGCCAAATACTTATCACCACATCTCGTTCAGCCTATCAGCAACCCTGATTCCCGGGAGTCGGCAGTCTTGCCAATTTAGAGACTTTGTTGTTATATTTAGCGAGTTTTCAGACCCTTCTAGCGACACATTTTCAAAAAAGCGACTAGCGATAAATCTAGCGACTTTTTCTGGTGTTTTTGGAGACTTTTGGAAACTTACTCTTCTCGACGAGCAGCGGGTGCTGCCGAGGGCCCCACCCGGGCCCCACCCCCGTCCCAAAGCACTCACAGGCGACCCAGTCCTCGCACAGCACTCCCTCCCAGCTGTAGTCAGAGCAGGAGATGTTCACCTCTCCGCGTCCAGACTGCAAATTAATCGCGCATGCGGGAAGACGCCGCTGGCTGATCCCGCCCTGGCTTACATTCAGGGCGGGATGTAAATGTAAAATGTTCTTTGTCAAAAATAAATCACTGCATTTCACTCACACAGCCTCAGTCACTTACTCACCTCGTCCACTGTGTGTGTGCCTCTCTGTGACATAAGCTAAACATCTAGCTGGCTAGCTCATCATGTCTCAGTCTAAACTGTACACTCAAAAATACAGAAAGGAGTGGGAATCAAACCCTGAATTCAAAGGCTGGTTGAAGCCGTTTATTGGAGATGATACACGGCATACTGCCTGTATTGTAAGGCTGATTTCTACGCCAAACTTAGTGATGTAAAAAAACACATGATGACTCAAAAACATTCTCAAAAGGCAAAGCCTTATAACAGTTCCACCCAAAACAAGCTGCCATTTATGGTTAAAAAAATCGACTCTGCAAAAAAGGCTGAGGCCACCATGGCATTAGCTATCGCTGAACACTGTTCCATGCTGGCATGTGATCACATTGGAGAAGCATGTAGAGCTGCTTTCTCAGACTCCACTGCTGCTACCCACTTCAAAATGCACAGGACAAAGTGCACAGAAATGATTAATGGTGTTCTAGCACCATACCTTCTGAAAAAGTTGGTCGCAGATGTGGGTGACCAGTGTTTCAGCCTCCTCCTCGATGAGTCCACGGATGTAAGTGTTTCTAAGTACCTGGGGGTTGTAATAAGGTATTTTAGTGACACCAAGCAGACAATTGTATCAACATTTCTGGGGCTTGTTGAGTTGGAGGGAGGAGATGCCAAATCTATAGCCCGTGCTGTTGTGGCTTTCCTCGAGAAGTGTTGTCTTAAAAAAGAGAAACTCCTGGGGATATGGACTGACAATGCTTCTGTTATGACGGGATTAACAATGGGGTCCATAAAGTGCTGAAGGAGGAGTATGGCCTCAAAGATCTGGTTCTTATTCGCTGTGTGTGCCACGCTCTGCAGCTTGCTGTAAGTCATGCTTCCAATGACACCATCCCTCGTAGTGTGGAGTACTTGGTACGAGAGACTTATAACTGGTTTTCAGTGTCTCCAAAGCGCAGGGAGGCCTACAAGGCCATATATGAGACCATCAACTGTGGGGAGAAACCTTTACAGATAACCAAGGTGTGTGCCACACGTTGCCTCTCCATTGAACCAGTGGGAGGAGCTTAGGCTGCATTTCGCAGTCACCAAGTCCAGTGAACACTGCTACATGGCTGAGGTTTTGTACTCCAGTGATCCTCAAAACATATTGTATCGGACTTTTTTGAAGTCAGTGCTGGGCGAGGTACAGTTGGCCATCAAGGCTTTTGAGGGAGAGCAAGTAGATCCTCTTAAGCTACTTGACAGCTTGGTTAGCCTGATCAAGTCTGTGAGCAACAGGGTGCTGAATCCACAGGCAAATGTTGATGTACTCAAAGGGCCAATAGATGGATACATCAGTCCCAAACCATACCTTGGTTAACTTTTTGAGTCAAAGGCAGCTGAGCTCCACCTTGCGCCTGAGGATGAAAACAATGTCAGAAAGCAGTGTGTAGCCTTCACCATCTCCCTCACTAATGAGTTGAGGGTAAGACTGCCAGACAACATGGAAGCATTGCAGTACATGTCCGTTTTCAATGTGGAGGAAACTCTAAAGCACAATAAGAGCCCTGGAGAAATAGAAAAAATAGCCAAGCTCCTTGGCTACTCCCCTGCAGAGATAGACAATATTGTCCAGCAATGGCGTGCCATCCATCTTAGTGAATGGAATGAGACAAAAAACACACTGGGCTTCTGGAGTGAGATTTGGAAGTTCAGGGATGCAGCTGATATCAACCCGTTTCAAGAACTTGCCATGGCTGCTGTGTCTGTGTTGTCCTTGCCACACTCGAATGCTGAAGTCGAGAGAGTATTCAGCCAGATGAGTGTGGTAAAAAGCAAACTTAGAAATCGGATGTCCTTGCAGACCATTAACTCCATCCTGTACATTCGATATGGACTGAAGCTGTCTGGTGAGGCTTGCTATGAGTACCAGCTGCCTGATAATGTTTTGCAGCTTTTTGGCACATCAGCTGCTTACTCATTTAAGTCAGCTCCCTCAGTTGCTGAACCTGCCATAGAGAGCCTTGACCAAAATGACGATGACCCACTCTTTCTGTGAGCCAGCACAGCCTGTGTGTGTGTGGAGGGGGGTCTGAAAAACAACAACAATTAACCTGAATTAGGGCCAGACTAGTTACCATCATTTTCTGACATTGCCATTGACTTTTTTTTCTATTGTCTCTTTTTGGTCAATTTAGATTGTTAATGTAGATTGTATACAAAACATTTTTTTTAATGTTATGGTTAAAAATGTTCATGTTTTACTGTGACTTGTTGTAGGCTCCTAAGTGGACCATAAGGTTAAAAACCAAACCAAACTTAAGAAAACTAAACTAGCACAGCTCCAAACTATGCAATAACTAAAATAAAATAAAATAAAATAAGTAACTCCGTCAGAGTGTCTTTTTTGGGTCACTTTTGCCGGTCCCAAGCCCGGATAAAGGAGGAGGGTTGGAATAGTGACATAAAAAAAACCAAGAATCGACAGAAGAAAGTTCATTTATAGTTCTAAACATATTTAGGGTGTTTGTTACTCACTTTTTGTCTCTCCCACGACATTATTCCTCTCTCCTACAGCGTCTATCAGAATTACATGCACATGGCCAATTATGCAAATTAGGTGATGACGTCATTTAGCGACTTCTAGCGACTTTTAGGACAGCCAATAGCTACTTTCCTTACTGAGCAGTTGGCAACACTCGCCTGTGTGGTCAGAAACGTGCTTTCCCCATCCTGATGAGCACTTCCACAGTTTCCCTCCTGTGGACTGAATCCCTGTATGTCTGAAGTTTAATTGTATATAATTGTATAATTGTGAGTGCATCTAAACATAAGTGCCTTGAGATCTGTGTCGTTATGTGGAGCTAAGTTTTGTGGTCCATTGTGTATAATTACCGTGTGTTGCCTTGATAAGTTCCTTCCCTGAGGATGGCTCACCCCTCACAGTTTTGGGGGATTTCAACCTCCCTATGTCCACATTTGACTCATTTCTCTCTGCCTCCTTCTTTCCACTCCTCTCCTCTTTTGACCTCACCCTCTCACCGTCCCCCCCTACTCACAAGGCAGGCAATACGCTTGACCTCATCTTCACTAGATGCTGCTCCTCTACTAATCTCACTGCAACTCCCCTCCATGTCTCCGACCACTACTTTGTTTCCTTTTCTCTCTCGCTCTCCTCCCACACTACTCACTCTGCCCCTACACAGATGGTAATGCGCCGCTGCAACCTTCGCTCTCTCTCTCCCACTACTCTCTCCTCTTCCATCCTATCATCTCTTCCCTCTGCTCAATCCTTCTCCCTCCAATCTCCTGATTCTGCCTCCCTCAACCCTCCTCTCCTCCCTTTCTGCATCCTTTGACTCTCTGTGTCCCCTATCCTCCCGGCCGGCTCGGTCCTCCCCTCCAGCTCCGTGGCTTGATGACTCATTGCGAGCTCACAGAACAGAGCTCCGGGCCGCGGAGCGGAAATGGAAGAAAACTAAACTCCCTGCCGACCTGGCATCTTTTCACTCCCTCCTCTCTACATTTTCTTCATCTGTTTCTGCTGCTAAGGCCACCTTCTACCACTCTAAATTCCAAGCATCTGCCTCTAACCCTAGGAAGCTCTTTGCCACATTTTCCTCCCTCCTGAATCCTCCCCCCCCCCTCTCTCTCTGTGGATGACTTCGTCCAACCACTTTGAAAAAGAAGGTCGACGACATCCGATCCTCGTTTGTTAAGTCTAATGACACTGCTGGTCCTGCTCACACTGCCCTACCCTATGCTTTGACTTCTTTCTCCCCTCTCTCTCCAGATAAAATCCTGCGACTTGTGACTGCAGGCCGCCCAACAACCTGCCCGCTTGACCCCATCCCCCTCCTCCTTCTCCAGACCATCTCCGGTGACCTTCTCCCCTACCTCACCTCGCTGATCAACTCATCCTTGACCGCTGGCCATGTCCCTTCCGTCTTCAAGAGAGCGAGAGTTGCTCCCCTTCTCAAAAAACCAACACTCGACCCCACTGATGTCAACAACTACAGACCAGTATCCCTTCTTTCTTTTCTTTCCAAAACTATTGAGCGTGCCGTCTTTAGCCAACTCTCTTGCTATCTCTCTCAGAATGACCTTCTTGATCCACACCAATCAGGTTTCAGGACTGGTCATTCAACTGAGACTGCTCTTCTCTGTGTCACGGAGACTCTCCGCACTGCTAAAGCTAACTCTCTCTCCTCTGCTCTTGTCCTTCTAGACCTGTCTGCTGCCTTTGATACTGTGAACCATCAGATCCTCTTCTCCACCCTCTCCGAGCTGGGCATCTCCGGCGCGGCTCACTCCTGGATTGCGTCCTACCTGACCGGTCGCTCCTACCAAGCGGCGTGGCGAGAAGCTGTCTCCGCACCACGTGCTCTCACCACTGGTGTCCCCCAGGGCTCAGTTCTAGGCCCTCTCCTTTTCTCCCTATACACCAAGTCACTTGGCTCTGTCATATCCTCACATGGCCTTTCCTATCATTGCTACGCTGACGATACACAACTAATCTTCTCCTTTCCCCCTTCTGATAACCAGGTGGCGAATCGCATCTCTGCATGTCTGGCAGACATATCAGTATGGATGACGGATCACCACCTCAAGCTGAACCCTGGCAAGACGGAGCTGCTCTTCCTCCCGGGGAAGGACTGCCCGTTCCATGATCTCGCCATCACGGTTGACAACTCCGCTGTATCCTCCTCCCAGAGTGCGAAGAGCCTAGGCGTGACACTGGACAACACCCTGTCGTTCTCCGCCAACATCAAGGCGGTGACCCGCTCCTGCAGGTTCATGCTCTACAACATTCGGAGAGTACGACCCTGCCTTACGCAGGAAGCGGCACAGGTCCTAATCCAGGCACTTGTCATCTCCCGTCTGGACTACTGCAACTCGCTGTTGGCTGGCCTCCCTGCCTGTGCCATTAAACCCCTACAACTCATCCAGAATGCCGCAGCCCGTCTGGTGTTCAACCTTCCCAAGTTCTCTCACGTCACCCCCCTCCTCCGCACACTCCACTGGCTTCCAGTTGAAGCTCGCATCCGCTACAAGACCATGGTGCTTGCCTATGGAGCAGTGAGGGGAACGGCACCTCTGTACCTTCAGGCTCTGATCAGTCCCTACACCCAAACGAGGGCATTGCGTTCATCCACCTCTGGCCTGCTGGCTCCCTTCCTCTGCGGAAGCATAGCTCCCGCTCAGCCCAGTCAAAACTGTTCGCTGCTCTGGCACCCCCAATGGTGGAACAAGCTCCCTCACGACGCCAGGACAGCGGAGTCGCTCACCACCTTCCGGAGACACTTGAAACCCCACCTCTTTAAGGAATACCTGGGATAGGATATAGTATTCCTTCTAACCTCCCCAAATTGTAAAGTGGTTATCCCACTGGCTATAGGGTGAACGCACCAATTTGTGAGTCGCTCTGGCTAAGAGCGTCTGCTAAATGACGTTAATGTGCCCTTGAGCAAGGCACTTAACCCTAATTGCTCCTGTAAGTCGCTCTGGATAAGAGCGTCTGCTAAATGACTAAAATGTAAATGTAAAATGTGTTGAGCTTGATAGCTAGCTTGCGTTCCCGCTAGCGTTAGCACTACTGTTAGCATTTTGCATTGGAATGCATGAGCATTTTAGCATGCCGTTAGCGATTAGCCATTTATTAGAATTGCTCATTTATGGTGCTAGGCTATTTTCTATTCTATATACACTACCATTCAAAAGTTTGGGGTCACTTAGAAATGTCCTTGTTTTTGAAAGAAAATCAGTTTTTTTGTCCATTAAAATAACATCAAATTGATCAGAAATACAATGTAGACATTGTTAATGTTGTAAATGGCTATTGTAGCTGGAAACGGCTGATTTTTAATGGAATATCTACATAGGCGTACAGAGGCCCATTATCAGCAACCATCAGTCCTGTGTTTCAATGGCCCGTTGTGTTTGCTAATACAAGTTTATCATTTTAAAAGGATCATTGATAATTAGAAAACCCTTTTGCGTTTATGTTAGCACAGCTGAAAACTGTTGTGCTGATTAAAGAAGCAATAAAACTGGCCTTCTTGAGACTAGTTGAGTATCTGGAGCATCAGCAATTGTGGGTTCGATTACAGGCTCAAAATGTCCAGAAACAAAGAACTTTCTTCTGAAACTCGTCAGTCTATTCTTGTTCTGAGAAATGAAGGCTATTCCATGCGAGAAATTGCCAAGAAACTGAAGATCTCGTACAACGCTGTGTAATACTCCCTTCACAGAACAGCGCAAACTGGCTCTAACCAGAATAGAAAGAGGAGTGGGAGGCCCCGGTGCACAACTGAGCAAGCGGACAAATACATAAGGGTGTCTAGTTTGAGAAACAGTTGCCTCACAGGTCCTCAACTGGCAGCTTCATTAAATAGTACCCGCCAAACACCAGTCTCAACGTCAACAGTGAAGAGGCGACTCCGGGATGCTGACCTTCTAGGCAGAGTTGCAAAGAAAAAGCCATATCTCAGACTGGCCAATAAAAATAAAAGATTAAGATGGGCAAAAGAACACAGACACTGGACAGAGGAAGATTGGAAAAAAAGTATCATGGACAGACGAATCAAAGTTTGAGCAGTTCAGATCACAAAAAATAACATTTGTGAGACACAGACTGAATGAAAAGATGATGGAGGAGTGCTTGATGCCATCTGTCAAGCATGGTGGAGGCAATGTGATGGTCTGGGGGTGCTTTGGTGGTGGTAAAGTGGGAGATTTGTACAGTGTAAAAGGGATCTTGAAGAAGGAAGGCTATCACTCCATTTTGCAACGCCATGCCATACCCTGTGGACGGCGCTTGATTGGAGCCAATTTCCTCCTACAACAGGACAATGACCCAAAGCACAGCTCCAAACAATGCAATAACTATTTAGGGAAGAAGCAGTCAGCTGGTATTCTGTCTATAATGGAGTGGCCAGCACAGTCACCGGATCTCAACCCTATTGAGCTGTTGTGGGAGCAGCTTGACCGTATGGTACGTAAGAAGTGCCCATCAAGCCAATACAACTTGTGGGAGGTGATTCAGGAAGCATGGGGTGAAATCTCTTCAGATTACCTCAACAAATTGACAACTAGAATGCCAAAGGTCTGCAAGGTTGTAATTGACGAAAGCAAAATTTGAAGGACACAATTATTATTTCAATTAAAAATCATTATTTCTAACCTTGTCAATGACTACATGTCCTATTCATTTTGCTATATTTCCTATTCAAACTCATTTCATGTATGTTTTCATGGAAAACTAGGACATTTCTAAGTGACACCAAACTTTTGACCGGTAGTGTATATATCACTCATGCTCATTGTAATTATATATACATTTCAACATTACTGTAATGTTTATTTGAGCACATTTGCCTGAGTTTCATGTGTACAGGTCAAACAGGCTGTTTAGTCTATTGCCATGTGACTAGGCATCATGCCTGCTGTAGTGTATAGCCCTTGCTGTTATATACTTACCTGTGCTAGCTTATACAGCCATGTCATTCATATTGTAATGAAACAGGCAGGGAGCAGGTCTCGAACCCTCAACCTTCTAGCCAGCACGCCATTGACTGTGCCCCAAAAGCATGCTCCCGTGGCAGAGTCGATATCCGCGCTTATAAACCAGGGTCGTTACAATATTATAGCAGTGCTATAGCCTAAGTTTTCTTTCTCCTCTTTTCTTTCAGGACCCCATAGTTAATGTCAGTTCTCACTGGACATGATTCTCAGTTATTTACATTTTAGTCATTTAGCAGATGCTCTTATCCAGAGCGACTTACAGTTAGTGAGTGCATACATTTTTCATACTGGCCCCCCGTGGGAATCGAACCTACAACCCTGGCATTGCAAGCGCCATGCTCTACCAACTGAGCTACAGGAGGCCCTAGTTATCTGAGACCATGAGTGGTCAGATGTGTGTGTGTAAAGGTGGACATCTTCTTCCATTAAATTCCCTTAACCTGGACATCCGCCTCATCCTTGTTCTGACCTGATATTCTGTAGTGGTTGCTACCGGCCTTAAGCCAGCACCTAAGGTTTCTTATTACATTCATGGTCCTTCGATTCTCTACAACCCTACCCCTATTTTTCACTAGTGTTGATTTTTTGTGGGTAACATGATTTAGGAGGTAACTTTTCCCCCAATTTTTTTCAATTGCTTGATGCAAATTTCACAAGTATGTGGTACATTTTCACAACACTTAGTACAAAACTCAAAACAGATCATCAAAATGGCAGTTGTTTCAAAACTCTAAGCACATTTTCAATTGACAAAGTAAAACAAACACAATAACAGTCAATTTTTTACCAAACTTAATCAGGGTTTCATCTAGAAATACATTGCAATACATGTTCATATAAAGTCATTTTATGTTATGATTGTCTTCTCATTTGTTAAAATGCATTTTACTATTACTTAATCCAACTGCTCTTAATTGATAATAACTTAACTGTTTGGTAAACCTATAGATTTCAAACTGGTTTGTCTACTACAGATTTTGAGAACTACATAGTTTTTCTCAATCACTTTTGCAAATTTTTCAGATGTAAGTGGTATATTTTCAAAATTAAGTACAAAACTCTAAACTGATAACACTTGCAATGCCCCCTATCTTATGTTCAGAACCTTTGATTGTGCATTCATTGGGGTTTCACACATTTCTCACCCCTGAGTCATTCATGCAAAATCAATGTTTTCCGGGAAATACCATGAGAACATTTCATATAGTCATCAATACATCAGATAATGATAGGCTCACCATTTAGATTCAATTCCATTTTTAAAAGTCTAAGTCGTTGGTAAAATATTGAGTTTGGTCTTTACCATAGCCCAGAGAAACGCATTGAATAACACATTCATAAATGGCAAAAAAGACAGTAAAAAAATAAATAATAGGAAACAAGGTTTTGAAGTGTTTGTCCTATATCTAGGAGATATAAGAAAGCTCAGGAAATATTCACAGTTTTTTTTATATATACATATTTAACCCCTTTTTTGGGTAGGCACAAAACTACCTTCATACTTCCATTAATTTTTTAAAACCGGTACCGGTTACCTTCAGACGAGTCCCGTAACACTTGTGGGGGTCATAGAGTAATCTGGAGAACACCATCGTGTTCATGAGTATCTCCCCTTTCCACGGTGGGGTCATAATAGTTTGTACGGACGCTACAGACATTTTTGTGAGAAGACCGATTCTTTTTTTTTTAGATGTTTGTAGCCCACACGGTTCGGACACTACAAACAGAAGTTGGCACATCGACGGTACCGACTTCAGGCGAGTCTGACACTTGTGGGGGTCGTAGAGCAAAAGGATTAGACCATCGTGTTCGTGAGAGTCTCCCCTTTCCATAGAGTGGTCATAATAGTTTGTACAGATGCTACAGACGTTTTCGTGAGAACACCGATTTACGGGATGTCTCATGGTCTGACAAACACCACTCTAGCTCTCCCACCTTTCACCACAGATGCGGAAGTGCGACAGGCGGATATGGTGGATTGAGACGCATCCAATGCAAAAAATATCTATAGCTTACAGTTTTTTTTTTTCGCTTTGGTACTATTTTCAGAAGTATGTCGTACATTTTCACAACTTTTAGTACAAAACTCCAAACTGGTCACACTTGTAACGCAGCCAGTCTTTCATTCAAAACCTGTCATTGTGCATTAATTTGGATTGTAAACATCTCTCACCACACAACAATTGATTCAAAATATACGCTTATTGTGAAATGTAATGAGAGCATTGGTTTAATCACCAACACACAACATAATGATATCTTTTCAATTTAGTTGTTTTAACTACGAGTTAATCCAATGGCAAACAATGCAAGATACATGTTTGAAATCACCCTTAGAAGAGCTGAAACTAATATGCTACAGTACTGTAAATTACAGTAGATTACACAGTTTTCACTTTAGGCAATACACTTACATTACCCAACAAAATGGACAGAAAAGTAATAATTTCCGTAATATCTATCCAATGTGTAATCAATGGCGTGATCAATGAAGACATCCTCTACAATCATTCATGCAAAAAAAACATAGGTGTACTGTCTGTAATCAAATGTTAGAAATTAAATGAAACAAATTAAATGAATGAAAATAAAACATAACATTTAGCACACATTCATTTGCATCAAGCCTGTCTTGAGCATTTGGCCATAAATTCTCATCCACATCACAGTGAATGTCCTCATTGTTCATGCACCGCGGGAAAAACCTTTTGGCATGACGAATCCAAGCTTGACGTTGGTCTGCATTGATGTCGTCGCATGCCTCATCCATGGCCAGAAGGAGGGTGGCACACTCATGGGGATGGCGATCGTACACCTTCCACCTCCATGCTGAAAATAATTTTGCAATAGGGTTGAGGAAAGGAGAATATGGGGGCAGGTATTGGGTCACGAATCAGGGATGGGCCCGAAACCATGCCTGAACCACCTCTGCATGGTGGAACCTGACATTGTCCCACACAATGACATAGGTGACCCCTTCACCTTGACAGGCCAGCTCAATTTCATAGAGAAACACAATGTAGAATCCAAGTAATGGCCTACGTCCTACCATACTATCTTCAGAGATTGCTGCGCACATGGAGATGTTTCCCCCATGTTGTCCAGGCACGTAGACGGTCGCCTGTTTGCCGATGACGTTCCACCCACAGCGCTGAGTTTTGGCCAGGTTGAAGTCCGCTTCATCAACAAAGATACTAAATATTTGCAGTGGCAACCCGTTATTCTGTGCAGGTGGGGCAGAGCCCCACCTGTTTTGAGCCCCACCTGTTTAGCAAAAAATTTATAAATTAATACGTGTCACATATCAGTTTGCAAACAATGTAAAAAAAAATATTATTGAGTTAAAGACATACAAACATGGTCTCTTTTTTGCATTCTTGAGTAAGGCAGCTCCAAAATTCATGTGTTTCAGCCTAGCTCAGTGCTTTCTGTGGTAGAGGGGCAGCCAGTGGAAATACAGAGCGTATGGGTTGGTCATCTTCTCTAGTTGCTCCGTGATTGGCTCAGTGTTCTGTCACTCATGGGGACACTACGTCACCGCAAAATCTACAGGGAGAGCTAGTAAGTTCAAGCCCCCTTGGGTGCTGCCATAGATTTACATTAGAAGTGCCCATTGAAGAAGGCTCAAGGTCATTGGCCACAGATAAAATGGTGTCAAATCAAGTTATATCTACTGTAGCTTTGATTGGACTGATCATGTCAACAGCATACTTTCAAAATCTTAGCTAGCAAGCTAAACAAGCAGTCATCATCATGAATCACGTCGACAATCTACTTGCAAATAATTTTCAGTCCTTATCATATGAAGATCAATTATAGATAAAACGTATCGGTGCTCATCGGCCATTGGACATAAACATTACACAACAAATTGGAAATCGCTAATTCAACAATGAGTGGTTTGGAAGGAATCAGTGGCTCACTGCAAGCGCTGCAAAGCAATCACTATTTTGCTTCCCCTGCCTGCTATTCGGTGGAGTGGGTGTGTGGTCCAAGTCTGGGTTTAAGGGTCTCTTTTCCAAGCGTAAAAGGATAAACATTCACACGCAACACCACGGGCCAGAAAAGGTAGAATACAGTACATTGGCGATGATGTCAATCCAGCATGACTTCTGCCGCGTTCAAAACAACTGGAAACTCGGAACTGGGAAATCTCAGACTTCAATGAGTTCAAGACAACTGGGAACTCTGAAGAAAACAAGATCGAATCATGACGTCAGTGATCTTCAGGTCGGGACTCTAGAAAGAGGCCCAAGATCCCGACTTGGAATTCCAAGTTGGATGAGCATTCAAAACGTATTTTTCCAGTCAGAGCTCGTTTTTTTCCCAGAGTTCCCAGTTGTCTTGAAAGCACCATAAATCCAGAGAATGTCAGACTTTTATGACAAAGTTTCATGACAGAATTCGCCCACAAGAAGGACCGCCGCGCCACCTTCCTGTTCAAGTGAGCACAACGGTGAGTCCATAAATGTTTTGTATGCTGCTGCATAAATTATGTAATATGCCAGGGAGATATGTATACTGTAGCTAAGAAAGTAATACTAAGTGTATGTTGTGTAGTAAGCTGTTAATAGCCCATGTGCCTCACCCTAATAATTTGGTCCCTTTTCCCCTCATAACTTAGCCTACTGTTCTGACTTGGTGGTGCACATGTAGCCTATAGCCTGTTTTAGAGAAATGTCATCATTGAATATTGTAAGAGCTTTCATTGTCTGCTTATATGCCCCCTTTATTTCTCCTACGGTTCTGACTTGGTGTACAGGGAGAATACTGTAAGAACGGCCCAAGTTCTGAATTCTGTCGCTGTACATTTGAAAAATGCTGAACAAATAGTTATATTGACTACGTCCATCTTAGCTCGCTCATTAATGTCTTAATTTAAATTACGGATTGCCTCTTATCCGCTCATCTTTCGCTTATGCCATAGTTTGTACATCTCAATTGTCAGTAGAAACCACATTTGTTTAAGCTGTCACGCCCTGACTCTGGGGACTCTTATTTGTTGAGTCAGGGTGTGATTTTCTATGTTGTGATTGTCTATGTTGTAATTTCTAGTATGTGTATTTCTATGTTGGCCGGGGTGGTTCCCAATCAGAGGCAGCTGTCGCTCGTTGTCTCTGATTGGGGACCATACTTAGGCAGCCTATTGGCACTAGTGGGTTGTGGGACCTTGTTCCGTGACAGGTATGTTGTTGGTGTCTACCTTGGACTTCACGTTTCGTTTCGTTTCTTGTTTTGTCGTTGTGTTTATTAAATTTAAATAAACATGTATGCATATCACGCTGCGCCTTGGTCTGACCCGTCGATGAACGAACGTGACATAAGCAAGTCAGCCATATCAGCTATGTTTTTTAAAAAGGCAGTAAATGAGGCTGAATGAACAGTTTCGCTACCGGTGGTAAGGATTCACTCCATGGTGCTGAAAAGAAAGTTCTGCTGTTGGGACAGCTTTATGAAGGCCCTAACAGTTTGTGGGCACCGTTTGTCACCGTTATAGTGCAATAAATGTATTGTTTAGTGTTGTGCTGTGTAGTGGCTTTGCTGGCATGTTTGTTTTTGAGTTTGGCCCACCAAGATTTACAAGCTAAAATCGCCACTGTATACTTGTGATGGTTCACAGCAGCATCAAGCGCCATCACCCTCTAAACATATATTTTGGTTAGTTATTCTTACAGTATAGTTCAAATAGGATATTGTGAAGTAGCATGTACATCAAATAGTAACAGTTATACAGTATATAGTGCTGAACATACTCGGCCCGCAGTTGTTTCACCTGGTCTTAGTTTCACCCGGTCGTTGTTTCTCTCAAAAGGCCCCAGATAAATGTGTTTCATAGATTCCTGGTGACTCTTCAAAAGGCGGGCGATTGTTGGTAGGCTGATGGATGCCACATTGGCAAAGGTGTCATCGTTCTCCTCAATGGCCTGCTTTATTTCAGACAGCCGTATGTCATTTCTGGCCCTCACCATTTTCACCACTGCCCACTCCTGCTGGTCGGTCAGCACACGGCCACCACCATGGGGCCATCTGTCAATTCTGAGGGTAGAACAGAGTATACTGTCAATAGATCATACTGTAAGAATAATGTTTTGTGAATGCATTACAACATGTCATTTACTGTTTTTATTTTTATTTATTTTATTTAACCAGGTAAGCCAGTTGAGAACAAGTTCTCATTTACAACTGCG
Source organism: Coregonus clupeaformis (assembly GCF_020615455.1). Lineage (NCBI taxonomy): Eukaryota > Metazoa > Chordata > Actinopteri > Salmoniformes > Salmonidae > Coregonus > Coregonus clupeaformis. Next base: position 30,140,936 of record NC_059200.1, read on the forward strand.
ACCTGGCCAAGATAAAGCAAAGCAGTACGATAAAAACAACAACACAGAGTTACATATGGGGTAAACAAAACATAAAGTCAAAAATACAACAGAAAATGTATATACAGTGTGTGTGAATGTAGTAAGTTATGGAGGTAAGGCAATAAATAGGCCATAGTGCAAAATAGTTACAATTTCGTATAATACTGGAATGATAGATGTGCAAAAGATGATGTGCAAATAGAGATACTGGGGTGCAAATTAGCAAAATAAGATAAGAGTCTCCAGCTTCAGAGATTTTTGCAGTTCGTTCCAATCATTGGCAGCAGAGAACTGGAAGGAATGGCGGCCAAAGGAGGTTTTGGCTTTGGGGATGACCAGTGAGATATACCTGCTGGAGCGCAGACTACGGGTGGGTGTTGCTATGGTGACCAGTGAGCTAAGATAAGACAGGGATTTGCCTAGCAGTGATTTATAGATGGGTTTGGCGACGAATATGTAGTGAGGGCCAGCCAACAAGAGCGTACAGGTCACAATGGTGGGTAGTATATGGGGCTTTGGTGACAAAACGGATGGCACTGTGATAGACTACATCCAATTTGCTGAGTAGGGTGTTGAAGGCTATTTTGTAAATGACATCGCCGAAGTCAAGGATCGGTAGGATAGTCAGTTTTACGAGGGCATGTTTGGCAGCATGAGTGAAGGAGGCTTTGTTGCGAAATAGGAATCAAATTCTAGATCTAACTTTTGATTGGAGATGCTTAATGTGAGTCTGGAAGGAGAGTTTACAGTCTAACCAGACACCTAGGTATTTGTAGTTGTCCACATAATCTAGGTCAGACCCGCCGAGAGTAGTGATTCTAGTCGGGTGGGCGGGTGCAAGCAGCGTTCGGTTGAAGAGCATGCATTTAGTTTTACTAGTGTTTAAGAGCAGTTGGAGGCTACGGAAGGAGTGTTGTATGGCATTGAAGCTCGTCTGGAGGTTTGTTAACACCGTGTCCAATGAAGGGCCAGATGTATACAAAATGGTGTCGTCCGCATAGAGGTGGATCCAAGCGTCACCAGCAGCAAGAGCGACATCATTGATATACACAGAGAATAGAGTCGGCCCGAGAATTGAACCCTGTGGCACGCCCATAGAGACGGCCAGAGGTCCAGACAACAGGCCCTCCGATTTGACACATTGAACTCTATCTGAGAAGTAGTTGGTGAACCAGGCGAGGCAGTCATTAGAGAAACCAAGGCTATTTAGTCTGCCAATAAGAATGCGGTGGTTGACATAGTCGAAAGCCTTGGCCAGGTCGATGAAGATGGCTGCGCAGTACTGTCTTTTATCGATCGCGTTTATAATATAGTTTAGGACCTTGAGCGTGGCTGAGGTGCACCCATGACCAGCTCGGAAACCGGATTGCATAGCGGAGAATGTACGGTGGGATTCGAAATGGTCGGTGATCTGTTTGTTAACTTGGCTTTCAAATACTTTCGAAAGGCAGGGCAGGATGGATATAGGTCTATAACAGTTAGGATCTAGAGTGTCACCCCCTTTGAAGAGGGTGATGACCGCGGCAGCTTTCCAATCTCTGGGGATCTCAGACATTACGAAAGAGAGGTTGAACAGGCTAGTAATAGGGGTTGCGACAATTTCGGCGGCTAATTTTAGAAAGAAAGGGTCCAGATTGTCTAGCCCAGCTGATTTGTAGGGGTCCAGATTTTTTAGCTCTTTCAGAACATCAGCTGTCGGAATTTGTGTGAAGAAGAAGCGGGGGGGCATGGGCAAGTTGCAGCGGAGGGTGCAGAGCTGGTGGCCGGGGTAGTGGTAGCCAGGTGGAAAGCATGGCCAGCCGTAGCAAAATGCTTGTTGAAATTCTCGATTATTGTAGATTTATCGGTGGTGACAGTGTTTCCTAGCCTCAGTGCAGTGGGCAGCTGGGAGGAAGTGCTCTTATTCTCCATGGACTTTACAGTGTCCCAAAACTTTTTGGAGTTAGTGCTACAGGATGCAAATTTCTGTTTGAAAAAGTTAGCCTTTGCTTTCCTGACTGCTTGTGTATATTGGTTCCTAACTTCCCTGAAAAGTTGCATATCGCGGGGGCTATTTGATGCTAATGCAGTACGCCACAGGATGTTTTTGTGCTGGTCAAGGGCAGTCAAGTCTGAGGAGAACCAGGGGCTATATCTGTTCTTAGTTCTGTATTTTTTGAATGAGGCATGTTTATTTAAGATTGAGAGGAAATTACTTTTAAAGAACAACCAGGCATCCTCTACTGACGGAATGAGATCTATATCCATCAATGATACCTGGGCCAGGTCAATTAGGAAGGCCTGCTCGCTAAAGTGTTTTAGGGAGCGTTTGACAGTGATGAGGGGTGGTCGTTTGACCGCGGACCCGTTACGGACGCAGGCAATAAGGCAGTGATCGCTGAGATCCTGGTTGAAGACAGCGGAGGTGTATTTAGAGGGTAAGTTAGTCAAGATGATATCTATGAGGGTACCCATGTTTACGGATTTAGGGTTGTACCTGGTAGGTACGTTGATAATTTGTGTGAGATTGAGGGCATCTAGTTTGGATTGTAGGATGGCCGGGGTGTTAAGCATATCCCAATTTAGGTCACCAAGCAGTACGAACTCTGAGGATAGATGGGGGGCAATCAGTTCACATATGGTGTCCAGGGCACAGCTCGGGGCTGAGGGGGGTCTGTAGCAAGCGGCAACAGTGAGAGACTTATTTCTGGAAAGGTGGATTTTTAGAAGTAGAAGCTGAAACTGTTTGGGCACAGACCTGGATAGTACGATAGAGCTCTGCAGGCTATCTCTACAGTAGATTGCATCCTGTACATGTAAGGGTAAAGTATAGTGCATATCCTGCAGACTTACCTGTTTTCTTGGCAAAATGTTCTCATGATCAAATTGACAGTTGATCTTTTCAGATTGGGATGAACTACTCTGGCAGCCTCTGCCATGGTAAGGCCTTTGTTTACCACATGGTCAACGACGATGGGCCGGACTTCATTAGACACAACAGTTCCTTGCCATCTGCCTCCCTCTCTCTGATGTCCACCTCTTTGACGGGGCCCATGCCCACCTCACTAACGGGCCCCTTGTCTACGAGCTCTTTGATCACACACGCCCTTTTATATGGTGATCAATTGTGGTAATCACTATGTGAAATCAATTAGCAATAACGAGTCATTATGTATGGTTATCATGTATCATACATTGTCACGGATTCAGCCGAGGCTGCTCCTCCTCCTTGCTCGGGCAGGCTTCGGCGTTCGTCGTCAGGGCTTTTAGACATCTGAAGGACCTGTTTACCTCGGCTCCAGAGCTGGCACATCCGGATCCCTTTTTGGCGTTCCAAGTTGAAGTGGATGCGTCCAAGGCTGGGATCGGTGCTGTACTGTCTCAGCGCTCGGGTACGCCACCAAAACTCCGCCCCTGTGCTTTCTATTCTAAGAAGCTCAGTCCGGCGGAGCGCAATTATGACGTGGGGGACAGGGAGCTGTTAGCTGTGGTTCAAGCCCTGACGGTGTGGAGGCATTGGCTTGAGGGGGCTAAACACCCTTTTCTCATTTTGACTGACCATCGTAACCTGGACTACATCCAGGCAGCGAGGAGGCTGAACCTTTGCCAGGCAAGGTGGGCTATGTTTTTTACCCGATTTGTATTTAAGCTCACCTATAGACTAGGGTCACAGAACGCTAAGGCAGACGCCCTGTCCCGACTATATGACACAGAGGAGAGGTCCATTGAGCCCACTCCCATACTTCCGGAGTCTTGTCTGGTGGCACCGGTGGTGTGGGAGGTTGATGCGGACATCGAGCGGGCGTTACGTACCGATCCTACTCCCCCACAGTGTCCAGAGGGTCGGAAGTACGTGCCGCTCGAGGTTCGTGATCGATTGATATATTGGGCTCACATGTCACCCTCCTCTGGTCATCCTGGTATTGGTCGGACAGTGCACTGCCTTAGTGGGAAGTACTGGTGGCCCACTTTAGCTAAGGACGTGAGGGTTTACGTTTCCTCCTGCTCTGTGTGTGCCCAGTGTAAGGCGCCTAGACACCTGCCCAGAGGGAAGTTACAACCCCTACCCGTTCCACAACGGCCGTGGTTTCACCTATCGGTGGATTTTGTCACGGACCTTCCCCCCTCCCAGGGGAACACGACGATCTTGGTCGTTGTGGATCGGTTTTCAAAGGCCTGCCGTCTCATTCCTATGCCAGGTCTCCCTACAGCCCTACAAACTGCTGACGCCCTGTTTACACACGTCTTCCGGCACTACGGGGTACCTGAAGATATAGTGTCTGATCGGGGTCCCCAGTTCACCTCTAGAGTCTGGAGGGCGTTTATGGAACGTCTGTGGGTCTCGATTAGCCTTACCTCAGGTTTTCACCCCGAGAGTAATGGGCAGGTGGAGAGAGTGAACCAGGATGTGGGTAGGTTTCTGAGGTCCTATTGCCAGGACCGGCAGGGGGAGTGGTCGGGATATATCCCCTCGGCAGAGATAGCCCAAAACTCACTCTGCCACTCCTCCACTAACCTTACGCCTTTTCAGTGTGTGCTAGGGTATCAGCCGGTCCTGGCACCTTGGCATCAGAGCCAGATCGAAGCCCCTGCGGTGGACGAGTGGTTTCTGCGCTCTGAAGAAACCTGGAACGCTGCGCATGTCCATCTGCAACGGGCTATCAGGCGGCGAAAGGCGAGCGCCGACCGCCACCGCAGTGAGGCTCCGGTGTATGCACCGGGAGATAGGGTCTGGCTCTCGACCCGAAACCTGCCCCTTCGCCTGCCCTGCCGGAAGCTGGGTCGGCGGTTTGTGGGGCCATTTAAAGTCCTGAGGAGATTGAACGAGGTATGTTATAGGTTACAACTGCCCATTAATTACCGCATTAACCCCTCGTTCCATGTGTCTCTCCTCAGGCCGGTAGTAGCTGGTCCATTCCAGGAGAGTGAGGTACGAGAGGCTCCTCCGCCCCCATTGGACATCGAGGGGGCCCCGGCGTACTCAGTCCGTTCCATCTTGGATTTGAGGCGTCGGATGGGGGGCCTGCAGTATCTCGTGGAGTGGGAGGGAAACGGTCCGGAGGAACGGTGCTGGGTCCCTAGGAGGGGCGTCCTAGATCCCTCCATGTTGAGGGATTTCCACCGGAGTCATCCGACTCGCCCTGCTCTGCGTCCTCCTGGCCGTCCCCGAGGTACTAGCTGCTACCAATCTATGTTTCGGTGTTTGTCTTGTTGGGTCTTTATTGTTTACACCTGTGTCCCATTATGTGGCATTGTATTCCCTTTAAAAACCCCTGTCTCTCATTGTTTGTTGTGTGTGATTGTTTTCCGTGAGGTCGGCAGTTGCTGTTGTATGCGAGTATTGTTCCTCCCTGTTAGGAGGTGTTTTTGTGTTTGTTTTTGTATGTTCATTACTGTGCAAGTAAAGTACGTCTGCCAGTAGCTCGGTGTCCTGCGCTTGACTTCGTTCACCGCATACACATCACCTTGACATGCATGTAATTTAGATGTTTATACTTTACAAACACATTTTATTTCTGTAGTTCTCAAAATCCATATATAGTAGACAAACCAGTTTAAAAACTATAGGTTTACCAAACGGTTAAGTGATGCACAGTTGGATTAAGCAATGGTCAAATATATTTAAACAAATGAGAAGAGACTCACATGAAAAGTATTGTGAGCATTGCATTGTGAAAGGCAATTACTTTATATGAAAGGTATTTCTAGATGAAACACTGATTAGGTTTGGTGAAAAAGTTACTGTGTGATTTTATGTGTTGTACTTAGTCAATTGAAAATGTGCTTAAAGTTTAGAAAAAACTGCATTTTTGATTATTTGTTTTGATTTTTGTACTAAGAGTTGTGAAATTTTACCACATACTTGTGAAAATAGTACCAAAGCGATAAAAAAAACTGTAAACTGACGGATTTTGATGGGGATTTTTATTATGTGAGTTAGATCGACTCTAGGGGTAAAACTACTATTTAATCCAATAGCAGAAAAAACAAGATACAAATGTCAAAACTGTTCTTTTTGAAGTGCTGAATTGAAAGAATAGTAAATGATAAATATTATTTTCCATACAGTATTTGACTATAACTTGACATGCACCATCTTAAAAAAAAATGTGTATCCAATGGCAGGTTGTGAGCATGTTGAGAAATACAGTGCATTCCGAAAGTATTCAGACCCCTTCCCTTTTTCCACTTTTTGTTATGTTACAGCCTTATTCTAAAATGGATTCAATAAAATAAATACAAATCTAATCAATATACAATACCATAATTACAAAGCGAATACAGGTTTTTAGAAAATGTATTAAAAATAAAAGACAGATACCTTATTTGCATAAATATTCAGACCCTTTGCTATGAGACTCGGAATTGAGCTCAGGTGCATCCTGTTTCCATTGATCATCCTTGAGATGTTTCTACAACTTGATTGGAGTCCACCTGTGGTAAATTCAATTGATTGGACATGATTTGGAAAGGCACACACCTGTCTATATAAGGTCCGACAGTTGACAGTGCATGTCAGAGCAAAGACCAAACCATGAGGTTGAAGGAATTGTCCGTAGAGCTCCGAGACAGGATTGTGTCGAGGCACAGATCTGGGGAAGGGGTACCAGAAAAATTCTGCAGCATTGAAGGTCCCCAAGAACACCGTGGCCTCCATCATTCTTAAATGGAAGAAGTTTGGAACCGCCAAGATTCTTCATAGAGCTGGCCGCTCGGCCAAACTGACCAATCGGGGGAGAAGGGCCTTGGTCAGGGAGGTGACCAAGAACCCGATGGTCACTCTGACAGAGCTCCAGAGTTCCTCTGTGGAGATGGGAGCACCTTCCAGAAGGACAACCATCTCTGCAGCACTCTACCAATCAGGCCTTTATGGTAGTGGCCACACGGAAGCCACTCCTCAGTAAAAGGCACATGACAGCCCGCTTGGAGTTTGCCAAAAGTCACCTAAAGGACTCTCAGACCATGAGAAACAGGATTCTCTGGTCTGATGAAACCAAGATTGAACTCTATGGCCTGAATGCCAAGCGTCACGTCTGGAGGAAACCTGGCACCATCACTATGGTGAAGCATGGTGGTGGCAGCATCATGCTGTGGGGTTGTTTTTCAGCAACAGGGACTGGGAGACTAGTCAGGATCGAGGGAAAGATGAACGGAGCAAAATACAGAGAGATCCTTGATGAAAACCTGCTTCAGAGCGCTCAGGACGTCAGACTGGGGCGAAGGTTCACCTTCCAACAGGACAACGACCCTAAGCACACAGCCAAGACAACACAGGAGTGGCTTCGGGACAAGTCTCTGAATGTCCTTGAGTGGCCCAGCCAGAGCCCGAACTTGAACCCGATCGAACATCTCTGGAGAGACCTGAAAATAGCTGTGTAGCGACGCTCCCCATCCAACCTGGCAGAGCTTGAGAGGATCTGCAGAGAAGAATGGGAGAAATTCCCCAAATACAAGTGTGCCAAGCTTGTAGCGTCATACCCAAGAAGACTCAAGGCTGTAATCGCTGCCAAAGGTGCTTCAACAAAGTACTGAGTAAAGGGTCTGAATACTTATGTAAATGTGATATTTCCGTGTTATAATTTTTTCTATACATTTGCAAAGATTTCTAAATACCTGTTTTTGCTTTGTCATTATGGGGGTATTGTGTGTAGATTGATGAGGGGGGAAAACAATTGAATCCATTTTAGAATAAGGCTGTAATGTAACAAAATGTGGTAAAAGTCAAAGGGACTGAATACTTTCCGAATGCACTGTATTTCAGTCTTACAGTTTCATTATCCTTTTACAGTACATACATAGGACTAATCATCAGAAATATGGGTATTGTAAAGCAGTTGGCAACTGTAAAAACGTAGCACAGTGTTGTTTTCCATTTCTGCCCCATGCAACATCGTACAAGATCACCTTTTCTACGTGGCTTGTCAACTGATACAGTATCGCTTGTCTCGCTACTTGAAATTCATCAGCTTACAGTGTATCACTGAAATTCAGATAATGAGTGGAATATATTGTTATATACAACCCAGGTATTTCAGCAGTGCATTGTACACTACACTATAATTCCAAATGGTAGCACATAGTGACCCTTTCCACTTTGTCCTATTGAAGCACACTGGCTGATGGAAAATGATGATGTAGTATTTACAGCCACATCCATATATGATTTGGTTTTACCTTCCAACATAAATGGATGTGAAATTGATGCATTTATTGAATTTTACAGTGATCAGCAATTATCAAACTTATAAGTTAACTAGGCACTACATAATTGTGGTTCAGTAGTTATCAGTTTTCTGCACTTTAAATAAATGATAAATAACAAGAAGATCATAGCAAAAGTAAAGTGAATATTGCATTTTGAAAAGCAGATACTTAGAATGTGTCCAAATTGTAAGAGTGATTTGGTGCAGTGAACAAGTGACTTTGTGAATTTGTTTGTTGTATTTAGTCAATTGAAAATGTGCTAAGAGTTTTGAAACATGAACCATTTTGATGATCTGTTTTGAATTTTGTTCTTAGAGTTCTGAAAATGTACCAGATACATGTACTTGTTGTGAAAATTGCACCAATGTGATTGAAAGAAAAAGTAATGAAAATGTATGTTTGTAAAATATAAACATATGAAGTATGATATATACTGTATTTTAAACTGAGTGGTTCGAGCCCTGAATGCTGATTGGCTGAGAACCTTGGTATATCAGACATTATAAACTGGGTGGTTTGAGCCCTTATGCTGATTGGCTGACAGCCGTGGTATATCAGACCGTATACCACAGGTATGACAAAACATGTATTTGTACTGCTCTAATTACTTTGGTAACCAGTTTATAATAGCAATAAGGCACCTTGGGTGTTTGTGGTATATGGCTAATATACCACGCGTAAGGGCTGTATCCAGGCACTCCGCATTGCGTCGTGCATAAGAACAGCCCTTAGCCGTGGTATATTGGCCATATACCACAACCCATCAGGCCTTATTGCTTAAATGTACTATTATGATTTTACGTCACAGTAAGTTTAAAGAGATCAGAGATGTGCTGTATGTAACAAATGCATCCCCTATACAGTAAACATGTATCCAAAATGAAGTTGCTGGGGTCTTTTTGATGGGGGGTTTCACACTGCTTTACTAAAACTGCATTAGTCAGTACAGTACTGTAACATATACCATTTACGTAGCAGACGCTTTTATCCAAAGTGACAACAGTGAGTCCATACATTTTCATATGTTATCCCAGTGGGAATAGAACCCACAACTCTGGTGTTGCGAGTGCCATGCCCTTACTAACTGTGCCACACAGAACCACTACAATATATACAGTTGAAGTCGGAAGTTTACATACACTTAGGTTGGAGTCATTAAAACTAGTTTTTCAACCACTCCACAAATGTCTTGTTAACAAACTATAGTTTTGGCAAGTCGGTTAGGACATCTACTTTGTGCATGACACAAGTAATTTTTCCAACAATTGTTTACAGACAGATTATTTCACTTATAATTCACTGTATCACAATTCCAATGGGTCAGAAATTTACATACACTAAGTTGACTGTGCCTTTAAACAGCTTGGAAAATTCCAGAAAATGATGTCATGGCTTTAGAAGCTTCTGATAGGCTAACTGACATAATTTGAGTCAATTGGAGGTGTACCTGTGGATGTATTTCAAGGCCTACCTTCAAACTCAGTGCCTCTTTGCTTGACATCATGGGAAAATCAAAAGAAATCAGCCAAGATCTCAGAAAAAAAATGGTAGACCTCCACAAGTCTGGTTCATCCTTGGGAGCAATTTCCAAATGCCTGAAGGTACCACGTTCATCTGTACAAACAATAGTACGCAAGTATAAACACCATGGGACCACGCAGCCGTCATACTACTCAGGAAGGAGACGCGTTCTGTCTCCTAGAGATTAACGTACTTTGGTGCAAAAAGTGCAAATCAATCACAGAAAAACAGCAAAGGACCTTGTGAAGATGCTGGAGGAAACAGGTACAAAAGTATCTATATCCACAGTAAAACGAGTCCTATATCGACATAACCTGAAAGGCCGCTCAGCAAGGAAGAAGCCACTGCTCCAAAACTGCCAGCCAGACTACGGTTTGCAACTGCACATGGGGACAAAGATCGTACTTTTTGGAGAAATGTCCTCTGGTCTGATGAAACAAAAGTAGAACTGTTTGGCCATAATGACCATCGTTATGTTTGGAGGATAAAGGGGACGTTTGCAAGCCAAAGAACACCATCCCAACCGTGAAGCACAGGGGTGGCAGCATCATGCTGTGGGGGTGCTTTGCTGCAGGAGGGACTGGTGCACTTCACAAAATAGATGGCATCATGAGGAAGGAAAATTATGTGGATATATTGAAGCAACATCTCAAGACATCAGTCAGGAAGTTAAAGCTTGGTCGCAAATGGGTCTTCCAAATGGACAATGACCCCAAGCATACTTCCAAATTTGTGGCAAAATGGATTAAGGACAACAAAGTCAAGGTATTGGAGTGGCCATCACAAAGCCCTGACCTCAATCCTATAGAAAATGTGTGGGCAGAACTGAAAAAGCGTGTGCGAGCAAGGAGGCCTACAAACCTGACTCAGTTACACCAGCTCTGTCAGGAGGAATGGGCCAAAATTCACCCAACTTATTGTGGAAAGCTTGTGGAAGGCTACCTGAAACGTTTGACCCAAGTTAAACAATTTAAAGGCAATGCTACCAAATACTAATTGCGTGTATGTAAACTTCTGACCCACTGGGAATGTGATGAATTAAATAAAAGCTGAAATAAATCATTCACTCTACTATTATTCTGACATTTCACATTCTTAAAATAAAGTGGTGATCCTAACTGACCTAAGACAGGGAATATTTACTAGGATTAAATGTCAGGAATTGTGAAAAACTGAGTTTAAATGTATTTGGCTAAGGTGAATGTAAACTTACGACTTCAACTGTAAGTAGAATACAACACTTTAAAATACAATACATGATTACAATACAGGTGGAAGGTGTATGATTGCCATCCCCATAATAATAATAATATGCCATTTAGCAGACGCTTTTATCCAAAGCGACTTACAGTCATGTGCGCATACATTTTTACATATGGGTGGTCCCAGGGATCAAACCCACTACCCTGGCGTTACAAGCGCCATGCTCTACCAATTGAGCTACAGAGGACCCATGAGCGTGCCACCCTCGCTTAGGCCATGGATGAGGCATGCGATGACATCAATCCAGACCAATGTCAGACTTGGATTCGCCATTCAAAAAAGTTTTGTCAGGTGCATGAACAATGAGGACATTTACTGCGATGTCAATGAGAACCTATGGCCAAATGCTCAAGACAGGCTTGATGCAAACTAGTGCCTGCTAAACGTTATGTTTCTTTCTTTCATTCAATTAACTTGTTTAATTTGATTACAGTACACCTATGTTGTAATTATATCTGAACAACAATACATTTATTTTTTGCATCAATGGTTGTGAAAGACGCCTTACAGTAAATAATCACACATTTGATCACACATGGGATAGAAATTATGGAAATTAGATTTTCTGTCAATTTTGATGAGTAAGTGTATTGCCTAATGTGAAACAGTGTAACGTACTGTAATTTACAGTACTGTAGCATATTACATTCAATGAGCAATTTTAAAACATGTATCTTGCATTCTTTGGTATTGGATTAACTGTTTGTTAAAACAACTACATTGAGAACATACAGTATTATTATGTTGTGTTTTGGTGATTAAATCAATGTTCTCATGGTATTACACAGTGAACTTAGATTTTGGATCAATGGTTGTTTGGTCTCCAAACAAAATGAATGCACAATAAAAATGTTGAACATAAGACTTGCTGTGTTACAAGTGTTACCAGTTTGGAGTTTTGTACTACGAGTTTTGAAAATTCATCACATACTCGTGATAATAGCATAAAAGCGATAGAAAAAACTGTAACACTCAGTGGTGTAAAAGAACCCCAGTGTTGGTGTTAATATCCAGAGTCGAGTGGGATTGTGTCATTTTTACTCTGTGTTGAGTAAAACACTCAAAACCACATCCATCATCATATTTCTCATTGCTCTAATGCAGGTTGATTTTCAGAATTGTTTGTTTCAATATCTATGTTTTTGCATGTATTTTGAGTGGTTTATTAATCTACACAAAGATAAACTAATCCAATTTCTTAGTAGTTGGACTTATTGCACCTGTTACTGAGATGGCTGGTCCAGTTTAAATGATGTAGGTAGTCTCATGAATCAATCTTTCTGAATACAGGTTGTGGGTGATTAAATGTTCCAATTGTTGGATATGCCCACTCTGGCTGGATTCCAAAGGAAATTACACATCACTTTGAAAGCTAGCATAATGTGACTTGCAGGCCTAATGTGGCCTGTAAACAAGGAGTTTCCTTACACCACTGTGGTAGGGTATAACTAGGCCCTCAAATAATGGCCTTATGATATATTTAGTATATAATGTATTGTCATAAAAGGTTTAACTTTAATGGCTATTAAAACTGGTGGAACCGCTCATAGAGGGTTCTAGGAAGAACCCTTTAAAGATAAAAGGGTTATTGGCAGAGCCGTTCATAGAGGGTTCTAGGAAGAATCCGCGGGCCACTATCTTCCTGGAATCACTCGCAGGCCGGTTTTGGCCCGTGGGCCGCCTGTTGCCGACCCCTGTCCTATGGGAACAAACCGAAGAACCCTAAATGGTTCTACTTAGCACCTTTTTTTGTAAGAGTAGGTCATATTCCCCAAATAAGACAAAATTACCTCGACTATAAAGGCAGCCTGACGATAGGCAGACTAAAGTTTCTGAAGTGGATTATGTCAAAGCATCTTATTTTGTTTCTACTGTACGTCTGTTGCTTTTGTGAAAATGTTTCATTTCATATCCAATCAGTATTTTTTATTTTATTTTATTTATTAGGATCCCCATTAGCCGACGCCAATGGCGACTGCTAGTCTTACTGGGGTCTGACACATAACGAAAAAGACATTACAGACAACTTACTTTACAATTGACATACATTTAAAAACATTAACGTGTGTGTGTGTGTGTGTGTGTGTGTGTGTGTGTGTGTGTGTGTGTGTGTGTGTGTGTGTGTGTGTGTGTGTGTGTGTGTGTGTGTGTGTGTGTGTGTGTGTGTGTGTGTGTGTGTGTGTGCATCTATCAGTTACACATACATGTCAATACATACACACAAAAAGTAGGTCACATGGGGGAGAGGCCGAGATGTGTTGCTTTATTTCTTTTTGGACCAGATTTGCTGAATGAGATGGAAGGTAGTTCCATGCAATCATGTCTCTGTATAGTATTTTAAGTTTCCTTGAATTTGTTCTGGACCTTGGGACTGTGAAAAGACCCCTGGTGGAATGTCTGGTGGGGTAAGTGTGTGTGTCAGTGCTGTGTGTAAGTTGAGTATGCAAACCATTTGGAATTTCCAACGTGAATGTTTCTTATAAAAATAGCCAAGCAAAATGTGCCAATGTTCTGGGCCAGCTGCAGCTTAACTAAGTCCTTCTTTGCAGCACTTGACCGTATAACGACAATAATCAAGATAGGTAGGTATGCTTTCACTTTTCAGAATTAGAAATGTGTGGGCACGGGATGAATATTGTAAATAAAGAATTTAAAATATATATATAGATATCTGCCCAAATGGAAGTCACAACCATTGAACTATGAACCAACTGTTTTAGCAGATGTGCCACCAATAAGTCACAGCGGTAGGGGAAAAAATACAACGAGTTGACAGGACCACCATTGTCATCTATTTCTTGTTATGATGCATGTAGCTACGAATATAAATGTATAATCCTCATAGCCTACATGTTTTTTTTCTCTCGTAAAAGCACATAGATGTGTATGAAACGGTAAGCAAAAATGTTGAATTTGGTCATAGGCGGAAATGTGCCTTACTGACGTTTGAATTGTGTGTAACGTCAGTAGTCTAGTCAAGGAAGCATCATGCAAAATACACTACATGACCAAAAGTATGCGGACACCTGCTCGTCGAACATCTCATTCAAAAATCATGGGCATTAATATGGAGTTGGTCCCCCCTTTGCTGCTATAACAGCCTCCACTCTTCTGGGAAGGCTTTCCACTAGATGTTGGAACATTGCTGCATTGATTTACTTCCATTCAGCCACAAGAGCATTAGTGAGGTCAGGCAATGATGTTGGGCGATTAGGCCTGGCTCGCAGTCGGCGTTCCAATTCATCCCAAAGGTGTTTGATGGGGTTGAGGTCAGGGTTCTGTGCAGGCCAGTCAAGTTCTTCCACACCGACCTCGACAAACCATTTCTGTATGGACCTCGCTTTGTGCACAGGGGCATTGTCATGCTGAAACAGGAAAGAGCCAGAAAGTTCTAAGCTCAAAATCGTCTAGAATGTCATTGTATGCTGTAGCATTAAGATTTCCCTTCACTGGAACTAAGGGGCCTAGCCCGAACCATGGAAAACAGCCCTAGACCATTATTCCTCCTCCACCAAACTTTACAGTTGGCACTATGCATTGGGGCAGGTAGCGTTCTCCTGGCATCCGCCAAACCCAGATTCGTCCGTCGGACTGCCAGATGGTGATGCGTGATTCATCACTCCAGAGAACGCGTTTCCACTGCTCCAGAGTCCAATGGCGGCGAGCTTTTCACCACTCCAAATGACGCTTGGCTTTGCGCATGGTGATCTTAGGCTTGTGTGTGGCTGCTCGGCCATGGAAACCCATTTCATGAAGCTCCCTACGAACAGACGATTTTTACGCGCTACACGCTTCAGCACTCAGTGGTCCCGTTCTGTGAGCTTGTGTGGCCTACCACCGTTGTTGCTCCTAGACGTTTCCACTTCACAATAACAGCACTTGACCGAGGCAGCTCTAGCAGGGCAGAAATGTGACGAACTGACTTGTTGGAAAGGTGGCATCCTATGACGGTGCCACGTTGAAAGTCACTGAGCTCTTCAATAAGGCCATTCTACTGCCAATGTTTGTCTATGGAGCCTTTAGGCGGTACCACCCAGCACATCTAGAAGGGAGTGTATTTCATACTGAACCCCTCTCTTGAGATGACATAGAGGCACCTCTAATTCACGATTTCAATGGTAGAGTTGAACCGCTAGGGGGCAAAAAGAGCTAGATTTACTACTAAAAGACCAAAACATATTACTTTTGCAACGAACTGTCAAAATGAAGACCAGAATTGACGTGTTTCACTATAACTAAGCCCCAACCCAAAAAAACATGAAAGTTACTCTTTAAATTGGAAACTTCAATTTACAGTCGAAAAACTATGGATAACAATCCCTTGATCAGGCATTTAGATTTCTGGTCTTTCAAGACATTGGCATGGGGCGGCCTGATGGCTTGGGCTGCATACTACTACTGGTGTTAGAGGAGACAAAGAGAGAGAGAAGGAAAGAGAATGTGTGAGGGATATACAGTACATTCGGGAAAGTATTCAGACCCCTTGACTTTTTCCACATGTTGTTACATTACAGCCTTATTCTAAAATGGATTAGATAGTTTTTTCCCTCATCAATCTACAAACAATACCCTATAATGACAAAGCAAAAACAGGTTTTTATACTTTTTTTACAAAATAGAAAACAGAAATATCACATTTACATAACTATTCAGACCCTTTACTCAGTACTTTGTTGAAGCACCTTTGGCAGCGATTATAGCCTTGAGTCTTCTTGGGTATGTCGCTACAAGCTTGGCACACCTGTATTTGGGAAGTTCCTCCCATTCTTCTCTGCAGATCCTCTCAAGCTCTGTCAGGTTGGATGGGGAGCTTCGCTGCACAGCTATCGGGTTCAAGTCCGGGCTCTGGCTGGGCCACTCAAGGACATTCAGAGACTTGTCCCGAAGCCACTCCTGCATTTTCTTATCTGTGTGCTTAGGGTGGTTGTCCTGTTGGAAGGTGAACCTTCTTCTCAGTCTGAAGTCCTGAGCGCTCTGGAGCAGGGTTCCATCAAGGATCTCTCTGTACTTTGCTCCGTTCATCTTTCCCTCGATCCTGACTAGTCTCCCAGCCTCTGCCACTGAAAAACACCATGATTCACCGTAGGGATGGTGCCAGGTTTCTTCCAGACGTGACGCTTTGCATTCAGGCCAAAGAGTTCAATCTTGGTTTCTTCAGACCAGATAATCTTGTTTCTCATGGTCTGAGAGTCCTTTAGGCTCTGTAAGAGTTACCATCAGGTTCTTGGTCACCTCCCTGACCAAGGCCCTTCTCCCCGGATTGCTCAGTTTGGCTGGGTGGCCAGCTCTAGGAAGAGTCTTGGTGGTTCCAAACTTCTTCCATTTAAGAATGATGGAGGCCAATTCCTTCGACCTCATGGCTTGGTTTTTGCTCTGACATGAACTGTCAACTGTGGGACCCTATATAGACAGGTGTGTGCCTTTCCAAGTCATGTCCAATCAATTGAATTTACCACAGGTGGACTCCAATTAAGTTGTAGAAACATCTCAAGGATGATCAATGGAAACAGGATATACCTGAGCTGAATTTTGAGTCTCATAGCAAAGGGTCTGAATACTTATGTAAATAAGGTTTTTCTGTTATTTATTTGTAAAAAAATCTACAAACCTGTTTTTGCTTTGTCAATGTTGGGTATTGTGTGTAGATTGTAGATTTTTTTTCTCCATCCATTTTAGAATAAGGCAGGAATGTAACAAAATGTGGAAAAAGTCAAGGGGTCTGAATACTTTCTGATGAGAGAATAAGGAAGAGTAGGAGGTAAGGAAGAGTAGGAGGTAGCGAAAGAAAGACAGGAACAGAAATGTCTGAGTTTCCTAGTTCTGACTAGCACTTGAACGTGGCATCATACCAAAGATTTGTATAACTAACCCAAGATTGACCAGAGCCTGTAGTTTGTAACAGGAGCAAATGACTCATAGTGGGCAGAACAAGCAAGGAGGTAGGCAGAGCCAAGCACGAGCTAGTGAGATCCTATTGGCACGTTCTAGCATTTCTTTGCATATTTCCGTTAGGGAATGCCTACTGTGAAGTAATGTGAAGTACGCATGTGCAATAACTCAATACGCCCTTGCACTCCTTCTAAACAACACAATTTTGTAAAACTTTGGCAAAGGGTAAAGTCTACAAAATGCAGTGCACTCTGTTTGTTACAGATTTTCGTTTTGGAAACAGAAAACTGTATGGAGATCAAATGTTTCATCGATGAGAAATCCATCTTGCTCCATCTTCTCCCACTGCCGGACACTGGGCTTCCTCTCATCACCATATTTGGTAGTGAGTGGAAACGCTAACCGGATGCTTCACATTTATACAGCCAGTGAAATATCTGGCTCATTGTTCCATCTGTGATCATACTAAATGGAGTGGCACGATTTACCTACAGAATAATATATTTAATGATAGGCGGGTTTTAGTGACAGGCCGCTCAGTGGCCGCCCTTACAAAAAAAGATTGCAGTTTTGAAATTGCAGTAACTGCAGTCGACTGTGATATTTTGGATGCAGTAATTACAGAATAACTGCAGTGTACTGCAGTTGAATTGCAGTTATACTGCACTGTAACTGCAGTTACACTGCAAAATTACTGCAGTAAAAAAAACGGTGTTATTTTGGACGCAGTATTTGCAACATACTGCAGTTATACTTCAGTGTATATCAGTTATACTTCACTCTGACTGCAATATTTTTTTGTAAGGGCGGCACTGTAGCTGGATGCAGCCAGAGATCTATATATATATAATTGATGAGATGCTCATGTCTCCGCCCTAACAATGGGAGTCGTTGTCCCAAATGCTGGAAGGCAGGCGACACGTTTAGGTCCAAAATAAACCCATTGAAACGCATTGGGCTTATTTTGGACAGATTTGGGCGAGAGTGAAACCTCTCGCTTCTACTCTTCCTCTCTGATTAATCTCCATTTGTGACGGTCATCATTAGTTACCAGAGCCACAAAGTCATAACCCTATTTCTAAAATGTATCTTCTTAAAATGTGATTTTAAACCTAAACATAACCCTAACTATGATCATGCATTTTTACGACAATTCTGAGTTTGTGGCTATGGTAACTAGCGGAAACCATTTGGATCTTGGCATAAAGGAAGTGAGCGTAGAATGAATAAGGAAGCCGATAGTAGTCATTACGTTGAAAAATAAAATAAAAATGGCAGCCGCTGAAAGCACTAGCTTGTCACCAAGTCAGTCAGAAGAACCGCTTAAACTATCAGATTTATTAGATCGGGGATGGAAACTATATGGGGAGGTGGACACCACAAATGATCACATCGCAGCTACCCATATCCAGGTTAAAATCAAGCGTGGGATAACGCAACTGGAAGAGGCAACGCGGATGGTTGCCCAGCTCGACTTGTTCAGGTAGCTAACGTTAGCTAGATATAGATCGCTAGCTACTCAAGCTATGATGACTAGCCAGATATCCAGGTAGCTAGTTACTGTCATGTATTGGGCATGATTATGTATAAAATTGTATAGTCAGCTTGATAACGAATAGATTCCACCTTAAAGTTGCTTGACAGTTTAGCTAACTAGATACTTTTGCTGGGCTAGGCTAAATCGTAAACAATCTAGGTAGCTAGCTAACGTTAGCTTAGCTAAGGCCATACAATGAAGGTGATGCTGCATGTTCATTCTTGTTCATTCTTCATGTTTGTTTTTTAGCCGAAATGAAGAGTTGGAGGAGGTGGCAACCACAGATCTGAAATATCTGATGTTGCCTGCCCTCCTGGGGGCTCTTACTATGAAGCAAGTGAACCTGGCAAAACGATTAGAGCAGGTTCAGATAGCTAGATGTTACTTTTTGGACTTCTTGAAAAGATGTAAGGAGTATAACATATCAAAGTTTGAACTACCCAACACCAATGAAAACTCTGCTGGCACACTGGAAGAAGAGTCAGCAAATGGGCCCCCCAAACCTCCGGACTTGATTGCGATGGCGACAGTAAGAGCTGCAAAGATAGAAAGGTATCAGAAACATCTGCTTTTCAAAAAGCATTGTTTTGATTCAGGACTGCACAAGTAATATTTAGGCCTATGCTTGAAGGTCTAGTACCTGTCACGCACCTCTTAAAATATGTTATGTCCCTCAGCTATTTAACAAATTAAACATCTGTCTTGTTCATTTTATAATGGCAATTCATCTGCACCCAAATTGTTCTGATGACTCTTATTTATTGTGCTATACTCTGCAGATACAACCAGAGGAAGGACACTGAGGCCAAGCTATCAGAGATCAAGGCAGCAGTGGACAGTGGGCAGGCAGACGACGAGATAGTTAGAGACTTCTACCTCCTCAACTTGAGGAAATGGATTGCTGTATCCCTGGAGGAGATTGAGAGCATTGATCAGGAAATGGAGATTTTGACCAGGATGGATGTTCTACAACAGGTACATGGATTTGAAGATGTAACTAATCTCATTCACCAATGACTAATTGAAAGAGTATGGTTTTCTGATGCTCTTTATATGTTCCATGTGCAGAGTTCAGCAGAGCCATCACAATCTAAAAGGCCTCCCATGAAACCCTTCATTCTCACCAAAGATGCTGTTCAGGCTCGGTAGGCACCTGCTCAAACTTATCATTTATTTTCTCATTCAGCAAATATTTATGTAAAATATTTAGCTGTTTTCCTGCTCACAAAAGAAGTACTATGTCCAACCTCCCTTATGAAGATTACATAGCTACTTGCTTATTATATGACATGAAGTAAATAGTTGATGAATGTGTAAAAATGTGTAATTTTTCATTTCAGAGTGTTTGGGGCAGGCTATCCCAGCCTACCTACTATGTCCGTGGATGAGTGGTATGAGCAGCACAGGAAGAAAAATGCCTTGCCGGACCAGGGGATCCCTCGCAGCGCTGGTAGGGTTAACAGAGATGTTCATAATCGTTTTCTATTTACAGTTAACTGTATGTACCTAAATTGTTTTGAGGAAAATTTAAACGGTCATGAACCATGTTTTATTTTTCACCCTGTCTCATTCACCAAATGCAATTTGTCCCCCCTTCAGAGGACGTTGATGCAGAAGAGCGAGAACAAGAAGAGAAAGAGAAGCGGGTTGAAAATGATGATGAGGAGGCCTTGCAGAAAGCTAGAGACTGGGACAACTGGAAGGATACACATCGGAGAGGCTATGGGAACCGTAAAAACATGGGCTGACAACCCTCAAACACAGCAACCGTGCCAAACCTGGTCTGCATTCCCTCTTAAATACATTTTAAAAAGTTGCCAGTGTATATGGAAAGATGGCCTTGAAGAAAAGGGAGGTTTATACAATCCCAGACAGAAACTGTTCATAAGTGTCTGTTTATGGTCTCTTTTTATTTTGATGCTGTAAATCACGGCTTTCATTGTGGCCATATCAGAGGAACATTATTTAGTGGTAGCCATTAATATGATCTGCAGGCTCTATGCAAATACACAACCAAGTATTGACACGAAGGCCCAGTCTCTGTTGAGACAGCGCAGTGCTGTGCTTAAGAAGATTAGTAAGTGAATTTGATGATAAATGGTTTAACAGCTGCTCCCAAACAGAGTCATATTTCCTGAGAGTATCCAGCAGCATTTAAACTGTTGTGACTTGTGAAATGCCCTAGAAAGGTGGTGGTAACACTCTACAGGTACAACAAATTGATATTGTATTTTGTCATCCATACTTCATCTGATTGGTTATGTTAGCTCGTGCTTATACCTGGAAGAAGCCCCATTATTAAAACATGTTTCCTCTGATCGATGTCCATTGTGAAACTGAATAATGGTTTGCTATGCAGGTGTGATGTTAGAGCCACTCCCTTTTCATCTTGTTTTGCTCTTTGTTAAAGAACTGTGTGTGTGAAAGGCAATTTGCTCTTCTCAAAAGTATGGCTGACTCATTTTATTTCTTTTTGACAGACTTGGTGGATTCCTTTGTCAGAGTTGATAACTCTTGGTCTATTTTTCCACAATAGCAGGAATTCTGTATGGTTCCCACTGTAACAACAAATTATTTGAGTGTTTTGTACTTTTTCCCCATTTTTTCTTAAAGAAGTTGCTAGTGCATTGGAAATATGGATACGATCCAGAATAAATATGATACAGTAAGCTGCTATGGTCAAGCAAATTGTTATTGACACATTGATATTCACACATACACAAAATGTGCATTAATCAAAATCATATATTGAACACGACTACTATTGCTCCCATGTAACTTGATGTGTATTTTGGTGAAAGCATAAATTGTGATCTCAAAATGTATTTCTGTTTCCCAGCCAATTAAATCAATGTATTGTACATCCTCACTAAACGTTTATTTTATTTGCTACCCATTGGACCACTGTGCTAAAGTGAAATGATGCCCAGTACACCACCTAGTTCTAGCTTCATGATGTGTCTTTGTGATACTTTGTCTCAGTCAGTGTGTCATCCATCAGTGGACCTAGCTCCCTCTAGAGATGAGATGTTGATCTGTCTGAGACTTGTTTAAGATTATTTAAGATTATCTCTCCAAAGTATCCCTCAGAACTTTACTAGAATGGTCTGTTACGTTTTTGACAGCAGGTGGGTATACAAGAAAGGTTAGAATGTCTTTGAAAATACCACGCACACAAGACTTACATTTTTTATGAACAAACAAGCATTTATTTCTCTACTGTTATCTATATGATTTACTCCCTCTGCATGTGGTTAGACTTTCTTTGTTTGGGTTTTGTACTTTTTACTCTGTATTGTGTCAAAAGCAGCCTTCACTTCCCTTGCAGCACAGTGCACAATAGATAGGGCAGGCTTCTTTGTGTCCACACAGATTCTTTCCTTTGCTGAGGGTAGGCGGAAACTGAGGCGCTTGATCTGAATTCTAAAGGGGCTTGTTGGATCTAATAAAAGCAGCTATTGTATGTAAATTATTCACACGAGCATATGACTCCGACTGTGCAGGGCAGTGGCTAGTGTGAGAGAAATCATTAGCAATGCAAACTCATGGTGTTCTGGCTCACAGAATCACTAATGGGAAGAAATCCATCTATACTGATGGTAACTCAATTGTTTCTGGGCGTGTTTGTGCACTACTTCTACTGAAGGTAATTTGATTAATTTAATAATTTGTTACAGCTATGAAATCTAAATTAAGTATAAGCATTTAATTTTTTTTGTCATGATTTACATGTTGGTGATTAGGTTTCATGTTATTTATTTATTTCTATTTAACTAGGCAAGTCAGTTAAGAACAAATTCTTATTTCCAATGATGGCCTAAAATGTTAAAGGGGGTGAGATCTCTCCCTGGTCATCTTTCTGCCTAGTCAAACAAACATTTTTACTGATGTTTTGGAAATGTTTATTTAGGATTAATACTAATAATCTAAAAGTATCCTTTAAAAAGTGTTATTTGATGTATTAACATAATTTAAAAGCACCAGTTGTGTTGTATTCACTCATTCTTCTACATAGATAGCCTATTGTATGTCGCTTGGATAACCATAGCTGTGCTTTCCAGTGACAGCCATAATAGGTTGCTTGTGAAATATATTAGAAAATCAGAGGTGCGCGCTGTAAGAATTAAGAAAACATGCAAATCTTAAATAATAACTATACTTAAAGGTTTTATTGTGGAAATCTTAATTTAGCCATTCAATTTGCGATCTCATGTTCAGGAATCTCATTCCATTAATCTTCTCTTACCATATTACCTCAAATTTCTCATTTTATCAGGAAAAATCTGTCATTAATATTTTTTAAATCGTGAATTATGTGTTTTTTCATTTATATCTTGATTTGACTTGAGTTGAAGGGAAATAGACCCGAACCATGTTGTCTGTAGACACTTTTGGCATTGACTTATCATATAGTCTTTGTTGTGACACTACATATTATAGAACATTTCATGAAAGTCCCCACTATGACCCCAGTCTGTGGTCAGTCGGCTGGGGGAGGGGAACAGATATACCATGCAGGCTGGTGCCAGTGTCAACATGGCACACTGGTCACATGGAGGCAGATACTCCCTTGCTAGTGACTTTGGGAAAATGGTCACCTTAAGCCGCCCACCAACGTCAGGGCATGTAGAGAGGTTTGGTTCTCCACTGGACGCACATCAATGTCCACGCTACACCGGCGGGTCAACGTTGTCCTCCACCCTGGGTGCCGCCTATGCCTCTTACACCTCCTGTTGAGCTTGGTAACCTCTCCACCTCTCCAAGTCTCTTCTACTGCCATGGCAGGAATGACTGGAACAATGGAATTAAATAGATCTGAATTATAACAAGCTGGAGAGAGCTCAGTTGCCATTGGCTTTGACGGATATGGAATTAGTCTTGGGGGATTCTGCTTTTTGAGAATGGATGGCTTTATGGAGATTTCCCCATATCTCAGTCGCTGACCAGTGCTGGTCAGACAGTGGTGTTGACTGGTGAAGCGGGTTATGTGAGATCTGTGTTTTTAGTAACAAACCGTGCAATTAGTATTTGTTTACAGAAATCTTGTGGAAATGTGGACATAACTTACGTATGTAGGGCTAATTTTCTATGCAAAATGAGCAACAATTTATCAACATTATTGACCTCAAAGCTTTCTACAATTAAATAATTTTAATGCCGTCCTTGTTTTTCAGACCTGGAATCGAAAATGAACTGGGCGTCCTTTTATGCCGTCATCAGCGGTGTAAACAGACACTCCACGGGCATCGGTCGCATCTGGCTCTCTGTCCTCTTCATCTTCCGTATCCTGGTCTTGGTGGTTGCAGCAGAGAGTGTGTGGGGCGACGAGAAGTCCGGCTTCACCTGTAATACCCAGCAGCCCGGCTGCAACAGCGTCTGTTATGATCACTTCTTCCCCATCTCACACATCCGTCTGTGGGCCCTGCAGCTCATCCTGGTGTCCACCCCAGCCCTGCTGGTGGCCATGCATGTGGCCCACCGCCGACACATCGACAAGAAACTCTACAAGCTGTCTGGCCGGGCCAGCCCCAAGGACCTGGAGCAGATCAAGACCCAGAAGATGAAGATCGCAGGTGCCCTCTGGTGGACATACATCATCAGCTTGTTCTTCCGCATCATCTTTGAGGTGACCTTCATGTATCTCTTCTACATGATCTACCCCGGCTATAAGATGATCCGGCTGGTCAAGTGTGACTCGTACCCCTGCCCCAACACGGTGGACTGCTTTGTGTCCAGGCCCACAGAGAAGACCGTCTTCACTGTGTTCATGCTGGCTGTGTCAGGGATCTGTATCCTGCTCAACATTGCAGAGGTGGTCTTCCTAGTGGGAAAGGCCTGCAGTAGGCACTTAAGCAATGCTGGAGACTCAACCATGGGAGCATGGATCACCCAAAAGCTCTGTTCCTACTAGAACAAACTAAATGGACCAGCACTGTGTAACTGGAATTGGGCACATATGTTCAAAGCTCAAAGTAATGGCCTTAACAACACTCATTCATTCTGCTTACAGTGCCATGATGAGGTGTTCACACTTTCTCTATACTTGTTGAAATGACACTTCAAATAGATATGACTCAAAGGACAATTTCAGTTTGGATATAAAACAAGCTCCAGAAGAGGAGACTGAAGAAACGTATGGTAAACTGATTTATTAACAGTCCCTTACCTTGTAACGTCTCAAATTTAGCTGAATTCAATATGCAGTCACCTTCGATATACTCTGCAAGATTCAAGCAACTAAACCAGCTCATCATCCATTCTGTATTATGATTCATAAATAGCTTTCAATTCCTGACAGACATTTTAATCACTGATAATGCGGCATCATTAGGACAAAGCATTGGTACCCCTGGTTTATTGTAAATAGTAACCCAAGAAAACTGTCCAACTGATGAATTTAACCAACATTTGGTGGAGTATTACTAATAACTATGAGGCTATTCCAAAGCACTACTAATAACTATCTCACTTTCATAGTGAAATATCAAATGCTTCAAGACATCCAAATAGTGTTTTGAATGCTATGAATGAGACTGATTATGCAAGTGTAGAGAGTAAAATAGAATAGTGAATGAGAAAATATGCTTAGTTGAAGTTACAATAAAAGAACCAAATGATTAGTGAACATGTTTTCATGTCTATCTCATAGTTTTTCTTACTATATACAGCATTGCTGCTTTAAAACTATTGTGTGTGTGAGAGAAAGGATAATAGATGTTTAGAATTTGTGGTACTGTAAAGGTTTTACTTCATTAAATATATATAGTATTTTACTTCCTGTTTTGTTGTATACCATGCCTTGTTATGTTGAATGTCTTGCACATATTTGTATTACTGTAGCTAATAAAATTAGACATTCCTAATAAAACACTTGAGTTTTATTATGTGCAATAGCCACATGGAAATATTAACAAGCTAGTAGTACACGCAGCTATTATGAGTGTGTTTTGAATGCTTAATGTGTGTTGTCTTGAGTTACAAGGTGGTCAATACAAAGTATTTATGTAATACTTCAGAAAGCCACAGGAGAGCAGCACAAACACATAAAACTAACCAAAACATCAGGTACTAATGGCTTTTAGATTCTCTGCTGTTATGATCATTTGACAGTGCCATTGAGTAAGAATAGGAAAGAGAAAAATCCAATCCATAGATTGTATTGATTGAAACACAATCAAAGAATGAAGTCTCGTGAAGCTTTTTAAAGTCAGAGGTACTGTATGCTGGAGTTCTTGTGAGCTGTCAGACCACCTGTGAGGAAATGTCTGAGGAAGCTTCAGCAATTAAAACCATAAACCATAGACTGTGCATGGTCCCAGGTTATCAATAGCGTAGCCTTGTGAGGGGTCAGTTCAGTCTCTGAGGCTAAGAAATATTCACCCTGGGGACAGCTGGACCTAGCAGGGGCAGGTGTGAAGGCATTTGTCTTTTTCTGGAGCACGTCAATAGAGACCATATATAGAGAGTCTATCAGGTGTGAGGTCTGACTGAGAAGGGAGACATCTAATCACAATGATTTTCACTGTCCGCTATGAATAACTCCACTAAATGTAGATGTTATCTGGCATTATTCTTACCTGACACTTTGCTTTTAACAAGCTGTTAATGGATAAATACAGCACCTTTTTCACAGAAGTCATATGGTAAGCATTCATAATGTACCTTTCAAAGTGCAGATTTGCAATGTACCATATGTGCTATGTGTTCTCTGTTGACTTATCTGACCATACAATTTGATGCTTAAAGGGTTATGATTTCATCCATACAATGAACAGAGGTCAGTTTAACAAAACATTGTTTTTTCTGTTTTAGGTAAAGTAAATATAGCTAACTGCCTCTGTTTGGAAGGATGTCTTCTGTTGAATTTACAACCACCACAGACTGTGAGATTCTGGTCAGCCTGTCAACAATGACACCGGAGTACGTGCCATAACAATGAAGGGAGGGCCCACCTTTTCCATTTTCTGATGCTCTCCCACCCCAAACAGCCACAGGCCTTGGAACACTTTACCTTTCAACTCCAATTCACCAACCCCCCCAAGCCCACTGAGTGTGATAGCACAGCCACTCCCTTCACAGTGAATTATATTTAGAGCCATGCCACGCAAGACTTAAACCCACTCCCCCCATTGGGCTACTTTAACGCCACTCAGTCGTAAAGAAACATCACTTTAGCAGTGGGCCTTATAATTCTCTACAGGGAGTGAGTGTTCTCATCCTAGCTAACTGACACAGTGAAAGAGGGTGCTTACAGAGGTCCTATTGGTGGTTACTTTTACAGGACACATTTATTGGGCGTTAGTAAGGAGATTCAACGAGAGCTGAAAACTAGTTGAAACCATTTGGAGACAAGAGCGCTTAACATTTGTAGTGTAGTGTCATCACTATCAAAGGACATGGCCTTGTCGGGGACAGGAGTACCACAGTGTAGACTGTGATAGCGACCTAAGTGGAGACGCCACCACTGGATCTGCAATTCCACTGGAGATGAGCATTATGGGAAGGTGGGTCTTGACGCACTGTGTCTATAGAAGTTTGAAGAATGAAGAATCACATTAGAAATCATTAATATGGTCACTAATATGGTCAATACCCAGCTAGCACATAACATCCTGAGAACCATATGGTTCTTAGAGATTGGTGAAAGCGTGTTATTTTGCATAACCAGTACTTCAGCATGAAGTATATATATATTTTGTTGTTGCATACAACCTTCCCAAAACTTCTGGGAATGATGCAGGATAGTTGCTTGGCTTTGGAACATTCTCAGCACATCTAAGAACAAGAAAAACATTATTTTCTTGGTATTTCATTATTTTAACAGAACATTTTGTAAAGGTTCAAAGATGGTTACATTTAATTTAAATTTTGGTAATGTTCTAGGAATGTTCTCACACTGGTTTGACATTGGGAATATTCTCAAATTAGTTCAGAGAATCAATGTTCTTATGTGGGAATTACAGTACTTCAGCCTAACGTTTCTTACAGGTTTCCTTGTGGTTCTATTTAAAGTCATATTCTCACATTCTTCCGACAACGTTAAGAAACAACGTTCTTCTGTGTGAATTTCAGTACTTCAGGATAGTGTTTCCTACTGTACAGGTTTCCTCATGGTTCTATTAAAGTCATGTTCTCACATTGTTCCGAGAATGTTAAGAAAAAACTTTTTCTGTGGGAATTTCAGTACTTCAGCATAACGTTTCCTGCTGTACAGGTTTCCTCATGGTTCTATTTAAAGTAATGTTTTCAAATTGTTCCGAGAACGTTAAGAAAACTTTCCATAAAAACCACAAGAAAACTTTAATAAAGTTCAGAGAACGTTCTAAGAATGTTATTAAAAAACATATACATTCAGTTCTTCTCAGCATCAACAAAACTAGATCTTCTATATTGTTAAGTGTGCTCAGGTGTGTTGGCCGCATCCATTAATTTGTCTTCTTCTTGAAGTTTTATTGGCAAATCACAACCAACTGACAGGTGCATACATCGCCACCTACTGTACTGAAGTGTGAGGCCGGTCACGACCTATCTATACCACTATATTCTCTTAACTAACCCTGAATTTCACTTATTTTTTACCCCCTTTTTTCTTCCCAATTTCGATCTCGTCTCCTCGCTGCTACTCCCCAACGGGTTCGGGAGGCGAAGGTTGAGTCCTGCGTCCTCCGAAACATGACCCGCCAAACCGCGCTTCTTAACACCCGCACGCTTAACCCGGAAGCCACACCAATGTGTTGGAGGAAACACTGTTCAACTGACGACCGAGGTCAGCCTGCAGGCTCCCGGCCCGCCACAAGGAGTCGCTAGAGCATGATGAACCAAGTAAAGCCCCCCCCGGCCAAACCCTCCCCTAATCCGGACGACGCTGGGCCAATTGTGCACCACCCTATGGGACTCCCAGTTGTGATACAGCCTGGGATCTAACCCAGGTCTGTAGTGATGCCTCAAGCACTGCGATGCAGTCCCTTAGACCGCTGCGCCACTCGGGAGGCCCTTAAACCTGAATTTCTAATAAAATAAAATAATTCCCTTCAAACCTCACTACCCCCACCCAAAATACCACCCACTCCTCATTCCCTTCCAACCTCTCTGACCCTGTCAAACAACTTCTCCCTTTCTACATCATACATTTCACAAAATAATAATACATCAACCATTTCCTCTACCATACAGCCATTACACATTCCAGTACCCGCCCATTAATCGGCCACACCTGATCTTAATGAGTGCTTGTTTCCTTTTAAATGGGGTCTATTTGAATAGACTAAATTGAACAGCTTTGTATGAGTTAAAAGAACATGGCATCCTAGCTCCATCCTGGTGGTGCAGCAGACAAATTCCATGGTTGAAAACAGAAGATCATAGGTTTGAATCTCACTGACGCGATCCCACAATAAAAAAATAAAAAATTGGTTTGCATGATTGCTTAAGCAAATAAGTGTCCTGTCTATGCTTGTTCAAAACAAAACAGTTAAACTAAGCTATCAGTTTTATTTAAACATGTTCTCAGAACATTAATAAAACCTCCCAGAAAAACATTCAGGGAACCAAAGTTCTCAGAACCTAAAAATGTACGTTCCCAGAATAGGCGAAATGTTCACTTCCGTTCTCATAACGTTTAAAAAAACGTTCAGTTTTACCAATCAGGAAACGTATTGCTTCATTCCCAGAACCAATTGGAAACCAGAAATGTATTAGTCTCTGAATTTCTGAAATGGTTCAAATTCAAACTGTAACGAGGGAAGTCAACCATTTCAGTGAGTGTAGTTGCAGTGCAATGCTTTACTGTCTCTACTAACCAGGCCAGTGTTGTTATCAAATAATATTAGTGTGTAATAAGAGCAAAGTTTAGCAGATGAAGTCTGAGATGATTAAACCACGGATTATGATGAATGTAATCAGGGAAGTCCTAGATTGAGACAAGTTCTTGGCCATCCACATGTACACTATACTGTCATGGAAGGCTCTTAGGTAACAGCAGCCTAGTTTTTAATAACTTTAAAATCCCTGTGTGGAAAGTGAAACTCATCTGGGAACCTGACCGCCACTTCCATACGCAAGTCTAACTGGCATCAATCAGTATGTTTACTAAAGTGACCACTCAACCCCTGGAAACCTATATCTATGGAGAAAAGAGCTACAACCTATTGAGGCCCTGTGTGTGTCAGTGTGTTTGTCTTGGTGCTCCTCCATCTGATTTCCGGTTTACACTGCCTGGCAGTAGGCTACAGTGGACTGGCCACTACCTGCTCCAGTGCATACTCTCTGGGTACAGTCAGTACTTAGTTTGCATTCAATGGGTATTCATACATACAGTCGCTAGTGAAAGTCTACACACCCCTTGCACATTTTTCTGCTTTAAAATGAAATCTAAAAAGGTAATATGGACTGGGGACTTTGTCAGAATAAAAATAAACAAAAAACATGAAAGGAGCAAAGCCCAGATAAAAAGTTAGAGGAAACCCTGCCTCAGTCTTCTGAATTACGAACCCTGGGATAGGGTTTTATTTTTCAGCTGGAAAATTACACAAATATTAATGCCAATAGATGTTGAGTGTTCCTGAATGGTCCAGTCTAAGTCCTACTTAAATCTGCTTGAAAATCAGAGACAAGGTTTAAATACTGCTGTCCATCAATGACTCCCAATCAAATTTACTGAGCTTGAGCCATTTCTTACCAAAACAATGGATAAATGTTGCCCTAGGAGTTGTGCAAAGTTGGTAGAATCTTATTCTACAGGTGTAATGGCTGCCAAAGGCGCTTCCACCAGCTATTAACTGGGGTGTGAAAACATACTCAATCAAGACATCTTCGTTTTTTTATTTATTTAGAAAATGTTCTGTAATTGTTCTTTCACTTTGAAAATGTGGAGTATGTTGTGTACATCGGTATGATTTTTTTCAAATGTAATTTTAAAACAGCAAAATGTTAAGACTGTTGTGTAGACCAAGGTTATTATAGTTTTGTGTTTTTATATTCGTTTAAATTTCTTTCTCTCTTTTTTTAAATATTTTTTTAAATTCAGTTTAGTTTCAATTCGTTTTCAAACCTGATTTGCTAGTTTTTATTTAGTTTAAATTGTATAAAAATATTTCTATTTCGTTTTTATATGACTACGTTTCCGTTTTAGGGTTAGGGACCGAAAGCATGCATAGGAGCCATTTGGGTTGTATTGTTTTTTGTGTGTTTTTGGGGATGTCACTTCTTGCAATTTGGGGGCAGTAATACACAAGGTGATGGGTCAGGTCATACAGTAGGTTAGGTTAGCCCTTCTCATGACTCCAATGCTACGTTGGAGTCATTCCACGTCCCTTTTGATTAGCTGAGGAGATTTAGCAAAGAGTGAAACGTTCTATCTAGAAACAATTCTTGCTTGTGATAGGGTTTGGGAAACCTTGAACACAACTTCATTATCATTCAAAAATAACTTCACAAATAAGAAAGAAACATTTACTGTTAGCTGTTTTACCACAGATTTATACAGAGGTTTTTTGTGTAATACAGCTTCGAGCCTAAGTTTTTTTCCTACGTTTTTTCTCTCCAATTAGCTCAGGAAGTGCAATGCAAAACACCTCTGTGGGAATCTGTGTTAAAACGGCGCACAGTAAATATATATTTTTTCTTTGTTAAATCATTTTGGGTTGATATGAAAGAGGTTTCCAAAATCGTATCGTACACAGTGATTATTAACGGTTAGATGGAACGTCGGGACAGTTGTAAACGTTGGCCCAGCTCTGGTCAATTGTTCAAATGAGAACCCTATGGCTGTATGGTCTTCGGTTCTCAAGAGCTATGGTTAGGTTAGGTTTAAATTATAAAGTTAATCTCAAAGTGACTTGGTTTTAAAAGGAATGGAATGGTGCAAAAAAAAAGGTAAAAGGAAACTTTCTCTCGCCAATCCGATGCTTTTTAACCTTAATAGTACATGTAAGAAGAATCAAGTTAGCTACCTAGCCGTTTTTCCTCTTGTTAGCTAGTGATAGCTAGTGACAGTGTTGCCAACTCCTCAGTAAGGAAAGTAGCTATTGGATGTCCTTAATGTCGCTAGAAGTCACTAAATGATGTCATCACCTAATTTGCATAATTGGCCATGTGCATGTAATTGTGATGGACGCTGTAGGAGAGAGGAATAACGTTGTGGGAGAGACAAAAAGTGAGTAAAAAACACCCTACATTTACATCCCGCCTGGGCGGGATCAGCCAGCGGCGGCTTCCCGCATGCGCGATTCATTTGCAGTCTGGACATGGAGGGGTGAACATCTCCTGCTCTGACTGCAGCTTGGAGGGACTGCTGCGCGAGGACTGGGCCGCCTGTGAGTACTTTGGGACGGGGGTGGGGCCCACGGGGTGGGGCCCACGGCAGCACCCGCTGCTCGGGGCCCACGGCAGCACCCGCTGCTCATTGAGAAGAGTAAGAATGATATGTGCTTTCACATCAGAGTCTCCAAAAGTCTCCAATAACACCAGAAAAAGTCGCTAGATTTGTCGCTAGTCGCTTTTTAAAAAATGTGTCGCTAGAGGGGTCTGAAAACTCGCTAAATATAGCGACAAAGTCGCTAAGTTGGCAACACTGGCTAGTGATAGTTATGCACAAGCTAGGCCTTTTTGAAACATTGCCATCTCCTGGCCACATTTACCAGCCATATTCAGTAGCTTGAAAATCCCCCAAAAGCTTGATTGCCCAAAGTTGAGAAAAAATACTAAAACTGAACATAATTAATGATAGCTTTTATTTTATTTCGTTTTGGAGTCAAACATAATAGTTTCAGTATAGTTTTTGTTTTTCAAACATGTTTGTAAATAATTTAATTTTACTCAATTGTTTTTCAAGATTAGTTTTAACCTTGGTGTAGACTTTCACTAGGCACTGTACATATAATTCTAAAATGACAGGCAGGGTCTTTTGGGACTACGAACAGGTTCAGTATGAGGGTGAAATACATACAGTATACTGTAGAACCTTTCAAATGGGTGTCAGCCTATTGGTATGATCTATTCCTGATATATTGCATACTGAATACACTAAACACAACATTTCAAGTAGCCTACAACTAACTGACTGTGATGAATATTCATCATCCATTCATACAATGTGCTCACATCTCACCTCCAACGAATAACATGATAGTGGTCTACTTAGGGTTGCAAAATTCCGGGAACTTTCAAGAAATTCCCTGGTTTCCCAGACATCTCGGTTGGAAGATTACTGGAATTAGTAGGGAATAAGCAGGAAACCCGGATCCTCCAACCAGGATTTCTGGAAAACCAGGGAATTTATTGAAAGTTAGTTCCTGGAATTTTGCAACCCTAGGTCTACTTGATGGGCGGTTTCTCCTCAAGGAAACAGGTGTTATATCGTGCTGTTGCCTGTGATGTGTCCATTAAATGAAGGACCCGCAGCCACTATGTCAAATTAAACATGCTAATGAAAACAGAGGAACTTTGAGGAAATTATTTATCTCAGAATAATGGAGGTAAAACCAAAAAATATGCATGGACCACCCTGAGCTTTTCTACAAGATGTTTCACAAGCATATGACAACACTCTAGGAACATGACCAACATTACACTTTTCTTCCTGTTTTTCAGAACCGCTCACATTTTGGGGATTAGGAAAAATAAACTGTGTGGAAAGGACAAGGCCATATATTGCGAACTAGTCAAAGCATGGGCATTACTTTCTCTTTAGAGAAATGATGGCAAATTATTGCCAGGAAGCACCAATCTCGCTTAATTGGTCTCTGCAGGGACCAAATTAATGTAATGTATTGAACAAATGTTTTCATGCTAGAAGAAACAGAACCACAGAAACGTGTAGCAGAACATTATATATAGAAGTGAATCTGGTTCATTTACAGAAACACACTCAAAAAAATACAAAGCTAAAAACTAAATTACAAACAAATTATTGAGCTGGAGAGGTCTGTTTAGCAACAGTAAAAAATGCTTGGCTCTTATCTTTAAATGCAAGCTTTTACAACCAAAACCATTATAAATGAAAATGCATCAGTATAGGTTAATTTCTTATGCCACCCTAGGTGTAATAATATAGTTACGGTGAGGCATTTTCCTCAAACTATCCACGTTTTTATGCAATGGTTTTCAATCTAATTGTGATGTTTGTCTGATGCAGTTCGTTTACATTATGTTTTTATTCTGATTGCAGGTTCCTGTTTCGGATCTCTCTGTAAGACTGAGCATATGAGTAAGCCACTATGGCGGACTGGAACTTGTTGGGCAAGCTTCTGGAGAGTGCCCAGGAGCACTCCACCGTAGTAGGCAAGGTCTGGCTGACCGTGCTCTTCATCTTCAGGATCCTGGTGCTAGGAGCTGCAGCTGAGAAGGTGTGGGGTGATGAGCAGTCTGGCTTCACCTGCGACACCAAGCAGCCTGGTTGTCAGAATGTCTGCTATGACAAGACTTTCCCCATCTCTCATATCCGCTTCTGGGTGCTGCAGATCATCTTCGTGTCCACACCCACTCTCATCTACCTGGGCCACATCCTGCACCTGGTGCGCATGGAGGAGAAACAGAAGCAGAAAAACTTGGCTGCGCAACTGGCCATCCACAATGACAAGCAGCAGCTGCTGCCCGACGCCAAGCCCAAGAAGCCCCCCGTCCGGGACGACTTTGGCCGCATCCGCCTGCAGGGGGTCCTGTTACGCACATACGTCTTCAACATCATCTTCAAAACCCTGTTCGAGGTGGTATTTATCATCGCTCAGTACCTGCTCTATGGGTTTGAGCTGAAGCCTCTGTACACCTGCAACCGCTCACCCTGCCCCAACGTGGTGAACTGCTACATCTCCAGGCCCACAGAGAAGACTATCTTCATCCTCTTCATGTTGGCAGTGGCATGTGTCTCACTGGTGCTAAACATAGTGGAGATGTATCACCTGGGGTTCACCAAGTGCCGCCGGTACAGATGTGCCCAGTCCACATGTGAGACAGGGTCCAAGGCCCCCAGCGAGGCAGTGGTGCCTTTTGTCCCAAACTATAACTACTTCCCCAGGCACCACCCAGCCAATGAGCCCTACCATGCAGATCAGTACATCTTGAATGAGCCTGACTCTACCTACCACCCCTACAACAGCAAAGTGGCTTACAAGCAGAACAGAGACAACCTGGCTGTAGAGATGAACAGTAAACCAGAAGGGGGTGACACCACAGAAAGGAAATGCTCCAGTTCTGCTCCAGGGTCGCCTTCAGAGAAACAACGGCGATCCAGCAAGCACAGCAATAGTAAGACCAGACTAGATGATCTGAAGATCTGAGGGCCAGTTAAGGCGCATTTCCACCACAGGGTTTTATACAGCTGCTTGGCCTAAAGATTAAAACTTTCGTGTTTCCACCTCTGGTGGGGGAAAAGTATTGGGCCATTTGAGGGGTGAAAACAGACAAAGCAGGATAGATCACCACCTCATTTGTCAGGGGCCAGAAACAAAAACCTTCTGTGGAGGCTTAGGATAATAGTTTTTAATTATTCAAGGTAGTTGATTCTCATTAAACATTTTACTCCTGAAAACTTAACTTCAACTGAAAAGCATGTCAGATGCTGTGTGTTCTATGTGCAGTGCTAGAAACAGAGGTGGGCTCCTGTTCTTCTTCAGTTATGTTCCTGTACAGAACAATCCCTTGGTCAACTGACGAGACCAAAGTCTGACTCGCACAACTCCCAGAGGTAAAGGGTACTCCCTGGACAAGTGCCATATCGCTAACTGGAGAGGGTTGCCAGCGAGTCTGTATGCAAAGAGACCGAGGCCAATTGAAGTCCAAAGCTTAATAAATTAGTTAGCTTGGGCACGCAAACAGCAACTGTTGGAGGTTCTCTCTCATCAGTCAAACATTTGCCATGCGCAGTATAATATTTCAATGTGTTCCAAGACAAGTTGTTTCCTTATGAACACATGTTGATTATTCTGACTGGAAATAATGCCAAAGCAATTGCTCGTCTGTGTAATGCTTTGGGCACAGACTACACACCAGAAAGTTAAGATGCAGCATGCATTTGATTGATTTTACAACCATGAATAGTGAATTGTTGTTTATGAAGAATTTGTACAAGACATTCATTCTTGATTCCTTCAATTAGAAAAAGACAGAAAATAAACTTTATAGTACATTATCAACTTTTCTCAAGACATTCAGGACAGAAAATGCATTAAACCGTACTAGTTTGTAAATGAAAGACAATACAATCTAAGCAGGATCAAAAAGTTTAAAATAAAAAGATATCATGAAGTTAGGCTTCTTTTGTGTGGTTTAATGAACAGTTGGTTATATGATTGTAACAATAAGAAATTCTTAAATGAAGGGCAATATATATACACATTAGCTATGAAGTAAAAGGACTGCCATGACTGAGTTTCTTGATACTGTACATGTGAACATCTCTGGCAGCAATAAATGGTTTCCACCTCACTGGCCACATGGTAAACACAGATTTAAAGTGTTTAAGTTGAACATTATTGTTTATATTATCAGTGTATGAACATTAAGCTTTTGAATGAAAAAAAAATCCAGTGAGGCTAGCATAGGGGGTTAAATTCAGTGTCAATTAAATGGTTTTATGAACTAAAGTAAATGACTTTTATACAGCTGTTCTGTACACTTCATAACAAACAAATATATGGGTTTCCAATACGAACCACAGACGTTTCAACTAGTTGTCGTTGACAGTGCCCAAAGTACCTAAGCGTTCCAAATACATTATCTGAACTGAGGGTGGTATACTGCAGTGCTAATATAGTTTCTATACAGATCTAGCTACAATGGTAATTCTATAGGGGAAATGCTCACTGAACTATTTGTGTAGGGGTGACTTAACAACCATGGGACAACAAAAGGCATTGTAGTTAGTACAATGCCAGGGTTGTGGGTCCTGTGTGGCTCAGTTGGTAGAGCATGGTGCTTACAACGCCAGGGTTGAGGGTTCGATTCACACGGGGGACCAGTACGAAAACGTATGCACTCCCTACTGTAAGTCACTCTGGATAAGAGCGTCTAAATGACTAAATAAAAAAATTGAAAAAGTAACATATGCCCGTCATCCCTTGTGCTAGCGGCTTCCACATCAGCAATGTACACTATATAAACTTGTTGCGTGGCTTTCAGTCCATGTCTCCCTGTCCCGGGTGCTCGTCATAGACATCCTTGAGAGCCAGGATCCTGTTGAGCATAATTCCCAGCCTGCCCTTGTCCATGGGGATGTCAGAATACCAGCGAGGACTCTCAGCCATACATGTGCTCTCCGGCTGCAGGTAGAATGCACTGCAGCTGCTCCGCACACCATCAGAGCTGTAAGAACACAAAGACAGACACCATATGTGAATCTAAGAAAGGAAACTGTACGGTTTAATTTATTCATTCCAATGTATTAAACAAATTCAGGGATAGTCCAAGGCCTTCAACTGGCGTTTTAAACGCTGCTGTGCATACCTGGCCAGTCCACATTGCTTACCATTTGGAGAGGTAGAACTCAAAGAATTTGACGGGGCATCTGAGAGGGTTCAACCGGTTCTCTTGTTGCTCCAGCTCAGAAGGCTCATCCCGTTTCCTCTTTCCCAAGCCGCCCTCTGTGTGTAAACAGAACAGAGTACAGGCTCACTTCACTGTCTGACTGACCCATTGGTGTTTATTTTAACACTTGGCTACAGTTAGGGCCAAGCTAAACGGATTAAGCTGATGGCCAGACAGTTATGGGGAACAGTTTAGTTTTTTTTGTCACCGTCTTTCATACTATAAAAGGTTAATAAAATGAATATTATTTTGAAATGGTCTTTCCTACAAAAAGGTACTTTTGGATATCATGAAGGTCACAAGCCCACATGTTTTATCCAACGTTGATATATGGACTTTAGACTTTATTTATTGTGCCACTAGCTACATCTAAAACACTTTTCAGACATTCAGTCAGAGATTCTCTACTAATATATCATGTTGCACGACTCCGAGTTGCTCCACAGCTCCTTTTAGCTTCCTGGTTTTCCCTTGGCAAACAGTGACAGGCCAGGGGTTGGTGTTTGTAGTGTGTATGGCCAGGGCCAGTTCTAAGACACATACCATGGTACACCTCCCATGCTGAGAGCAGCTCTTCAAAGAACTCCACTCTGTGGTATAAATAGCCGTCCGACACACTGAGAATAGCAGTATGGACCAACCGGGGGGGAAGGGGGCAAACAACTTCCTTCTCCTACATCAACAGGTCTCTCACTGTTATTTGTAATATTTAAGACAAGCACTCATAGAACACAAACTGTCAACAGGTGATGTCACCCTAAAATCATTTATTTTATACGTCAGCATAAAACCACAATAGTACCAAACTGATCAATTTCAAACTGACCTACAAAGCCACTGAGAAATCTAGCTAGTGACACTGATATCCAGAGAATGGTCGGGCCGAGTTCAAAATAGACCTACGTTAAAACACGTGATTATGTTTCAGTCAGAACATGCCAGTAAACAGAGAAACACTGAGTAGGATGGAGGTGTGGGTCTAGGCTAGCCTATATGTTATAAATAAACAACTGGCACCAGGACAATTTCACAGGCATTGCAGTGTTATACTCCAGGCAGTCCAACTCATTGGCACCATGTTATTTGATCGCCGGAAGCTAGTTTAACGGTTTTTACTAATTTATCTTCAATGGAAGCTCTTTGGGGTCAGATGCACCATGTTTAGGAGTGGTGGTCCCTGCCTAAGAGAATTACCCATCACCATCATCTAATTGCATTTTAAAAACACTGTAGTGATAAGGGGAGTTAATGATAAGAAAAACCCAGGCTCTAAGAGTTACTTTAAGACATGTCAACTCCTATCATTCCTTAGCAGATAAAGGCAAAGACCCTACCACGCCTTGGTCAAGTATACATCCAAATTATATAAATTACTGGAGTTGAAAATATGTTTTGTTGGGAATAGCATATTATATCTACAAGTACAGTATTTTTAGGATGTTTTGAAAAATACATTCTTACCACTAAACTGGACCTCATAACTCTATACTAGACTTTCAAACATTCTAAATATGAACTCAAAGATTTAATTTCACCTAGTTGTAGATATTCATGTAATGACTCCATTTTCTAGCCCTGGTCAGCCCCCCTGTCATTCAGCTGAAAGGTGGTACAACTCAAGATAGGTGACCTGCTTCCCCCCCAGGCTGGGGTCATGACCCATGACCCAAAGCAACTCAATCTCTCATTACTGGGAATGACAACTAGCCAATCTTCCATTGGGCTACAGCGCATACTGACACTTCTCATGCACTGGGCTTTCTTATACCAAAACCAATCTCAGACATGGAAAATACAAATGAACGCTAATGTTGTGATGTGACTTGGTACACTAACCACATTTCCCCATCCAGTTTTTAAGCGTGTCAAGTCATACTGTAAAACAATAAAATAATCACCACAGCTGTGATGGAAACAGGTAGTTTCGGTACAATTTTATAAATGATGACAGATCATTTGTCCATTTGACATGGTGGGATCTTTTTTATGTCGGTATAATGAATTATGCGAGAAATTGTGGTGGAAACTCATTTATGCGTAAATATTGATATAATAACCATCATATCGAAGTAAACTTGGAGTCACGCAACGTTATGATGAATTTCACAGGGTGGTGAAAGTGCACGTCGATCTTGATGCTCCTTTCCAATAAATATCGAGGGTCTTATTCTGGTGACATGATGATCGATGCTTGACTGCCGTTTGACAAATAATAATAATCTCACCATGTAGACTAGCCTACCCACACACTGTATCTGCCAGCTGTTGGCTAGAGTGCACATGCCAAGACCAGAGTAGGCACAGAGTTGAAAATTCGATGGAAACACATTGAACTTTTGATTTTTATTCGGTACATGAAAACTTAAGCGAAAAAGTACATTGTATTTTTATTTATTTTTTACCTTTATTTAACTAGGCAAGTCAGTTAAGAACAAATTCTTATTTACAATGACGGCCTACACCGGCCAAACCCGGAAGACGCTGGGCCAATTGTGCGTCGCCCTATGAGACTCCCAATCACGGCCGGTTGTGATACAGCCTGGAATCGAACCAGGGGGTCTGTAGTGACGCCTCAAGCACTGAGATGTAGTGCCTTAGACCACTGCGCCACTCGGGAGCCCCCGGGAGCCCCCACTAAGTCATCACGCACTGACTTATCTGCAACAAGTCTGTTTGGTGGAAACACACCACTGGTGGGAAAATGCGTATATTTTCTCTATGAGGATGTTATAATATTCGCATGAAAATCTGTCATCAATTAGATGGAAACCTAGCTAGTGGCACACAAACTCTCACCTTTACTTGTTCTCTTGTGATGTGATTTGGGGTGGTAGCAGACACTAGATGACTTGACCATGCCATGTGGTGTAGACCTCCTCTTGGCCTGGCGCGTGACTGTAGAGAAGGAGAGCTGGAGGTGCTGCTCCACAGTGGTCAGACCAAAGTACTTGGTGTTGAAGAACATGAGGGTGTTGAGCAGGACAAAGGGAGAGTACACACCCAGCTGTTTACACTCCCACAGGTGCTCCTCCAGGACACGAGAACTGAGAGCACCTGCACCCAAACACACACAAATACATTATTTACACCCCAAATACAACACATACACAAAATGTGTGAAAATAAATAGAAATATGAACTCACCGTTAGGTGACATAGAAGGCAGCCATTGGCTGACAATCTTATTCAGCTCCTCAGCGAAGGTGACATATAACTGGTCTGTGAATATATTCACCATCCGGTTGTTCTCAAGGAGATACTGGAAAATATACAAGACCACTGTGATCAAATGTTTAAGTTGAACACACCGTGTAAACAAAATAGACATTTTCTAAAAAATAAAATCACTTAAGATTTTAATAAGGGACTCTTCAACAAATTGCAAATATTAACTACAAGACTGAAACCATGATGAAATTGGGATTGACCTGTTGAATCCCTAGACAGAGGTAAAATACACTGTCAGGCTTGTAGCATGGTCCTCTAGGATGAACAATGTCTTGGACAAACTGCGAAAGGCCATGGTTCAGTTCCTCAGGACTGCACAAGAGAAGGTCTAATGGTTTCTCTATATGGGAGAAAATAACAGGCACTTTATTATCAGGATTACATTGAAACATTACTGCCCATTTTACTCACAGGAGATCTATCAAACTCAAAGGAGAACTATCAAAGATGGGTACATTTAAAGTTCCATTCAAGAGATATTTTACGTTTTCTGTAGTCAGCGTCCGAGTGCTTGCTTTGGGCCCATGACCTCCAGGCTTTGACCCCAAGGGAGCTGTTCAAACCAGCGCCGAGAGGCTGACTGTCCAGGGGATCGTGCAGGGTCATCTCTGACATGGCCTGACGCTTGGGACCCTGTGACACAAAGCCTATATTAGACATCACACTGCTATGACCTGTTAAGGGCTAGTTACTGTAGTTGGTTAGTTAGTTATTCATATTCTCTTCGAGTGCACCCATTACATAAATTCTACATGTGGAATGATCATTAACACGTTGTCTGGTCCAAGAGACCACCAAAGCGCGAAAGTAAATTTCTCAGTATATATGTCAAATAATCTCGTTTTAA
The DNA here is from genome assembly GCF_020615455.1 of Coregonus clupeaformis. Lineage (NCBI taxonomy): Eukaryota > Metazoa > Chordata > Actinopteri > Salmoniformes > Salmonidae > Coregonus > Coregonus clupeaformis. Next base: position 30,181,945 of record NC_059200.1, read on the forward strand.
GAAGGACACTTTTCATTAGTAAGCAGTCCATCTTGTAGGTTTGGTGACTGTTGCCTTATGTTACATGAGCCGTGTGTTGGGGACCATGCCTGCCTGCCTTCCACCAGGGATATATTTGTTTTTCAACCATTTCACCTTTGTGACCCTGTTGCACCTGTCTAAGTACGCAGAACATGACCACTGGTCTCCGGTAAGTCTGACACTAAGACATCTCATGTTTGTGCCAGTTTTATCCCATGTGATTCCACTGTGTCGCTCACATAAGTTGACGCTTTTCTGACACTATTTAATTCAATACAAAAAGTAAAGTAAAGTAAGGTCTATAAAAGACAGACAGAATACACGTATTGTAGGCTGTGTTTAATTATACCTTCTGAACAGCGACGTCGGAGCTCTGCTCTGTTGAAGTAGCATGTGGCGGCATCCCACAGTCAAAGAGGAAATCAACATTGGGGTTCAGGTCCAGGGAAGCTAAAGAGCACAAATGATAAGGGACACAAAATATATATCATAGACTGTTGAGAGTGTGTGCAATTATAGTGTACGTTTACACATCTCAGACGGCAAAGCAAACTACACATTAGATCAGGGGTCTTCAACCTTTTATAGCATTAAAACAACTTAAAAAATGAAACATGTTGCAAGCTACTATTTTTTCCCCTAGCTTTCAAATAGGCACATTGTTCTCTCCTCCCCTGCAACTCTTCCCCAGGTCCTGTAAGTCGTGGGGGCGGGGTTCTACTAAGCTAACATATGGAATTGTTTTTAAGACGGTCAAAACATGGATAATTTAGCTATTGGATTCGGAATTTTGAGACCCCTTTAGGAATAATTTTTTAAATCAAAAATCTATTTGATAAAATATTGAATTTGGCCTTTACTACTATAGCCCAGAGAAACACATTGAATAACACATTCATAAATGGCAAAAAGGACAGCCAAAAAAAGAATCATAATGAATAAGGTTTTGAAGTGTCTGTCCTATACAAATCTACAAATTCTGTTTTATACTTTCCCAAATTATGTTCTCTCAGTTTCCTTTTTCCTGGTTTTATATATTTTTTTGTTTTCACTCTGAAAATTACAATTGTTCAAAGAAAACAATGAAATGGATGTTCGGAGTCCATGTCAATGCTTAAATCACATCAGAAGAACATTTTTAGGTCTGGAAGAAAAGTAATACATTTGGATTGAGTGTAATTGCGCATCTGGCCCTTTAATTGCGCATCTAGCGAGTGAGGAATGTGCCGGTCTAGGATGGTTCTGTACGGCTGCTGCTCATTTCATGGCAAAGTTTGCAAATAACAAATACAAATGACATACTTACTCATGATATACTTCTGCCAGGTAAGCCTGCTCTGCAGTTAACATTTAATTGAGAAGGTTTTGGGGAAAGTATTTTGTTCAACCCTCAAGACGGTATCACATCAACTGGCTACACACTGAGTGATAGACAAACGCACGCACCACACAGACAGTGGCAATATTGCTAGAAATTAATTGGCAGGTATTGTGTTAGGTTTGTCTTTTTAAGCAAATAGCGGCTCACCAGGGGTGGGATAATGTAAATGTTGCATTGATAGTAGCAAGGAGCTTGCGGTGTCTTGATACTTGTGAGATTTGTTTATGACAGTTTGCGGTGGAACACATGAAAAATGCATGTACTTTCAGAATTGTTTGGCGAGCTACTCACAGGTGGGCTGCGAGCTACTGGTAGCTCACGATTGACCTGTTGGATACCCCTGCATTAGACATTGCATATTATAAAGCTTGAACCTACCTTTGGTGAGCTCATCTACTGGGTCTTGGCCTGGCTCAGTCAGTACATCAGCCATATTGACAGCCATGGAGAGGATGTCATCTTGGGATGTAGAATCAAATAAGCTGCAGTCCCTCTGATCACTGTCCAGATCTAAATAAACACATATAACCATCATATAGTTACAATAATTATATATAGAATACCAATGGCAAGTTGACTAAGAAGAGAGAGAGAGAGCCGAGGAGCCCTTGCCTTTATTCTCCTCTGCTATCATGTCTGCCATGGCCAGAATGTCAGCCTCCAGTGGATCAGACGGGATCTGGAGTTTCAGGTCATTTATGTATTCCACAAGTTTATCGATATGATCCAGTGTGACAGGTAGGAACATGGGGACAGGGAGCTAACAGAGAATAAAGAGCAAAACAATAAGCAGACAGTCCCTCTAGAGAACCAGACATTATTGCAGCAGTGTGTAGGCACCCATAAGGAACAAGTTTGGGTGGAAACTAAGAGTTACTCTAGACTCGAAATTAATGACGATAAGCCTAGAGTAAATTTTGCACAATACTCAACAGGTCCTAGACAAAACCAACTCACCGGCAGCGGCAGGGCCATTGGTATGGGAGTGTACTGACAGTACATATTCAAAGGTACAGGAACAAACACAGGCACAGGGACAGGCAACACCACAGGTGGGGACTGCAAGAAATCATCTGAAACAGACAATATTTATTAAAACCATGAAGGTGCTTTTTTTGCAATTGCTAATTATAATTGTTGGCCTGATTTAACATAAAGCTCTTAGCATACGAATAGGGATGTTTTGTTTAAAACGCGAATCCTTAGTTGCTACATCCATTTTTGGACTTATAAATCAATGATACAGACCTATTGATTCTTAAAGAAAATAACTTAAATATTAAACACATATGAAATAATATTAAATATAGTGTTAGACTAACCAGTGAGTCCCATAGACAGGTTGGTTGTTTAGAAACAAAAGTGATGTGTGAGCAACTATGGGGCAAAACAGACAGGGTTGGCTTAGAATTGACTATATAAACTATATTTAGTGTCCAAATGTTTATTGAAAACATACATTTGCAATGAGCACTTGTTGTCTCAACTACATCGTTACAGTTGTTGGTTAGCGAGCTAGAGAATTTTAGCCATATTAGAATAGACACTACATCAGTCAAAACAAGACATGTTATCAATAAGATACACTATATATACAGAAGTATGTGGACACCCCTTTAATTTAGTGGATTTGGCTATTTCAGCCACACCCGTTGCTGACAAGTGTATAAAATCGAGCACACAGCCATGCAATCTCCATAGACAAACATTGGCAGTAGAATGGCCTTACTGAAGAGCTCAGTTACTTACAACGTGGCACCGTCATAGGATGCCACCTTTCCAACAAGTCAGTTCGTCAAATTTCTGCCCTGCTAGAGCTGCCCCGGTCAACTGTAAGTGCTGTAATTGTGAAGTGGAAACTTCTAGGAGCAACAACGGCTCAGCCGCGAAGTGGTAGGCTACACAAGCTCACAGAACGGGACTGCCAACTGCTGAAGCGTGTAAAAATCATCTGTCCTCGGTTGCAACACTCACTAGAGTTCCAAACTACCTCTGGAAGCAACGTCAGCACAATAACTGTTTGTTGGGAGCTTCATGAAATGGGTTTCCATGGCCGAGCTGCCACACGCACAAACCTAAGATCACCATGTGCAATGCCAAGCATCGGCTGGAGTGGTGTAAAGCTTGCCGCCATTGGACTCTGGAGTGATGAATCACGCTTCACCATCTGGCAGTCTGACGGACAAATCTGGGTTTGGCGGATGCCAGGAGAACACTACCTGCCCGAATGCAAAGTGCCAACTGTAAAGTTTGGTGGAGGAGGTATAATGGTCTGGGGCTGTTTTTCCATGGTTCAGGCTAGGCCCCTTAGTTCCAGGGAAATCTTAACGCTACAGAGACAATTCTGTGCTTCCAACTTTGTGGCAACAGTTTGGGGAAGGCCCTTTCCCGTTTCAGCATGACAATGCCCCCATGCACAAAGCGAGGTCCATACAGAAATGGTTTGTTGAAATCTGTGTGGAAGAACTTGACTGGTCTGCACAGAGCCCTGACCTCAACCCAATCTAACACCTTTGGGATGAATTGGAACGCCAACTGCGAGCCAGGCCTAATCGCCCAACATCAGTGCCCGACCTCACTAATGCTCTTGTGGCTGAATGGAAGCAAGTCCCCGCAGCAATGTTCCAACATCTAGTGGAAAGCCTTCCCAGAAGAGTGGAGGTTGTTATAGCAGCAAAAGGGGGACCAACTCCATATTAATGTCCATGTTTTTTGAATGACATGTTCGACAAGCAGATGTCCACATACTTTTGGTCATATAGTCTACAATGGTCTGAAACGAGCCACCTACGACTCCCCACTTGGCAGCTTCTTGTCATTGTTGCTAGCTATCTGATCGTTCAGAATCATAACGCACGCCTTCCGGCCACATCGATGCGGGCGCATCATTTTCGTGATGTTGTCAGCCAACCAGTCTATAAAAATGGACATGGGTTTACGTTCGCCATTACCTGTCTGGCAACTCTGGGACTTCATCTCAGGTTTACATGCGACACCAGTAGTGGCCATCATGGGTTTACACATGGAGGATTTGTTCCTTTGGGAGAGAGGTAGAGTGAAGGGAGGAGCAGGCTTGGCTACAGTCCTCTTCAGCCCTCTTCCTGTGGCCTGAAATAACAGAAAAATTGACAAAAATAAATGTTTGGACGTTCACTCAGCATACGTTTTATAGAGAAAAGTAGCTCTTAGCTTTATTTCAAAATCCAATGAAGTTTTTTTCAAGCAGAGAATACGTTTGTTTGTGTGGTAAAAACCATGATCAAATGCATTTTTGTGTCCTTTCGGTTGCATTTCCCCCCCACCTTTTAGAGCATCAAGTCAAAAAGCACACTTACTTCACTTGTCTTTGTAGCTACAGGGGGAGGTGTAGACTCTGGGGAATGACCTGTAAGTCCAGTAAACATATAGAAGTTTAATAGCCAATTACTGAGACTAACATATGTTTACATTTTACAGATTTGAGGGAAATCACAAAAGCAATAGCACTAACTCTGTAACATTATGTTAAACAGTGAAAATCAAACGTTGAACGATTATATTACAACAAAGCGCACATAGAAAAAACTATTCCCATGTATGGATTGGGTTTATGAAAAACTAAGTGTGGGTATTGTTTGCATGCATGTATTGGTGTACGTGAAGCTAACGCACTGCTGAGCAGGCTCCCAGGGCCCTGCTTGGTGTCTAGGTTGGGCTGGTTCTGTTGGCTGTAGAAGTGCAGGAGGCACGGCTGGTCACAGTAGTGTTGGATCTCTCCCCTCCAGTGGATGGTCTCCAGGAGCTCCCCTTGACGCTTGCAGGCATGGCACTGTGCTTCCTAGGAGAACACACATAGCTCAAAATACACATTGTAGCCTGGTAATATATGACACTGCTAACACATAATTTGATCGCAAATCATGCATATTCTGGATTCATTCTGTCATGTATGACGTCATGACAACCATATTCTGGCAGTTTAGCACATACATTCTGAAGCTACCATTCCTCAAACAAATATGTCTATATTACCACATACAACAGACTATGCACAGTGAAAGCAGGTGAACTGAATGCAGCCTGTGTACCGGCAGCCATCTAAAACTTCAGGGCCAGTCATATGGTCATGGTGTATATATGACATTGTTATTGTTTAGACATACTTTCAGGTACCACAGGAGGTATTTGCTTTTACAATCTTCGCTGCAGAAGTCCCATGTGTTGCCATCCTGTTCCTCTGTGACTGCCCGTGAGCAGGTCTGAGAACAGTATGTACAGGTTATACAGCACAGGCCCAGTTGTTGAGCAAAGTCTTGCTTGTACAGTAGTATGCAACCTTGGTAAAAAGAGACAACAGACAAACATAAGTCTCTGCCTAGACACACAGGAAAGTGTTTCCATGTAAACCAACAATCTATTACATATAACAATGCGCACAGAAATGCATGCATCATCCTAACCGTCACTGCAGAAGGTCTTCTCCACCCCAGAGAACTTTATCTTCTTATGCAGCAGTTTCTCTTGGTTGCAGTGCTCACACACAGAAACCACACCATTCAGACGCTTGTAGTCCTCACAGCACTCCTTACAGCAGAACTGATATATTGAGTCCTGAAAGCAAACAAAATAATATATTCAATCCTGGTGTAACAAGCGTCATGCTCTACCAACTGAGCCATACAGGACCACACATAATAATGGATGTACTTCTTATTGAAGTAGTCTTGAAAAAATAACAGTTTTCACTAAACCAGCCGTAAAAAACATTTTTGCCACAATGTTGAGACTAGTAAACTAAAAAACAAGTATGTAAAAGGCAAATTTGGATTACCTGCCAGTCTAAGATTTCTGGTACCCCACTGAACATGTTATGACAAGAGAGACAGTTGAAGTAGATGTCTCCATTGGGACTGTTGCTCTGTGAAGAAGAGTATATTTCTTAAACTGGAGATTTAACAAGAAGAGAATAAACAGCAAACATTAAGCCAAGGCAAAAAAAAAACTACCTCACAGGACTAGTATCAAAGAGGGACTCAAGAATGTCTCAGCCCATTCTCAGACATTTTATTGCGAGGGTTTTGCAGAAACAGACCAAGCCCTAATTCATAGGTTTTCTGTAGAATAAAGGCGAAAGCTTTCAAAGGGTGACCCTCTCCACACTAAAGAGCTTTATGATGAGTTTTTATTTTAATGGGCTCCAGAAGTGAGGCTGAGCTCCTCACTGCAGCTGCTTGGTGTGCATTTTAACTAGCATTTTTCTGCTTAACAGGCACCTACGGCCAAGCCTGTACATCACACTGTAAATATTAACTGTTTCTTTTTTATCACTTTCAGAATCCATCACCAAAAATCATTTTTTTGTTGTTGTTGTTGAACAACTGAGGCATTAAAAATGTTTAAAACAAATGCACATAAAATAACAAAGTGTTGTATAAACATCTGTCAGACGATGTTTTAATGCAAAAATGTTCTACAAATCTTTGAGAGTAGGCATGATTAACCTCTACGGGATCGGTGTCCCGTATACGGGACGGTTGAGCTAACGTGCGCTAATGTGATTAGCATGACTGTTGTAAGTAACAGCAAACTTTCCAGGACATAGACATGTCTTATATGGGCAGAAAGCTTAAATTCTTGTTAATCTAACTGCACTGTCCCAAGTTACAGTAGCTATTACAGTGAAAAACTACCATGCTGTTTGAGGAGAGTGCACAACAATAAAAAACGTATCATTAGGCAACTGGTTTCGTACATTCACCTCTGAAGGTAAATAATGTACTTACATTCAGTAATCTTGCTCTGATTTGTCATCCTAAGGGTCCCAGAGATAAAATGTAGCATAGTTTTGTTTAATAAAATCCATTTCTATATTCAAATGTAGGAACTGGGTTCTACAGTTTGAACCCCTGCTGTCTCTGGCTCCACACCCACCCCGCCCGGCCATGTATGACATTCCTGGGAGTGTGTAAACTTACATTTTGTATTACCATATCATTTTTGCATGTTCTCTATAGTTATGTACTTGAAAAAGTAACAATTGACCAATTCGGCACATTTGGGCAGACTTGATACAAAATAGTCCAGTATTGCAATGGTTCACTAGATCAATCTGAAACTTTGCACACACACACACTGCTGCCGTCGAGTGGCCAAAATCTAAATTGCGCCTAAACTGCAATATTATATTGTGGCCTTTCTCTTGCATTTCGAAGATGATTAAAAAAAATGTTTTTTGTTTGTATTATCTTTTACCAGATCTAATGTGTTATATTCTCCAACATTAATTTCACATTTCCACAAACTTCAAAGTGTTTCCTTTCAAATAGTATCAAGAATATGCATATCCTTGCTTCATGTCCTGAGCTACAGGCAGTTAGATTTGGGTATGTCATTTTAGGCGAAAATTGGGGGGAAAAAAGGGTCCGATCCTTAAGAGGTTAAACACTGTAGGTTGTAGTGTTGTCCCAACTCTATTCAGGGTATGGGTTTATCCTACCTGAAATTTGCTCCAACAGCTAGGGCTACAGAAGACATACACGGCTTCATTTGTTTTACAGTAGTAAGGTTCAGAGGGGCTTCTTTTGCAGGAACTGCAGGCTTCACTGGGCACTGGAAAAGAAACAGATTAGTAGTAGTAGTAGTGAAGAGCCATTCACAGTCAGACATCATGTCAAAACATTCAGATTAAGAAAAGGTGAATTAATACAGTAGTAAACAAGCCAAGGAGAGTAGAAGGTACCTGTGTCCCCAGACGTTTTAACTTTATGTGAGGCGATACAGCACAAAGAACAGAAGTGTCTGGTCTTGCCATACTGATCCACTTTAGACAGCATGTCAAAGTTCTTACACAGAGTCCTACACCACTGGCATGAGAGCACCTTAGTGTTTTTCTGAAATCAAAGACAACACAGCAGCCGTTCAGATGTTAAACACTCTAAGCAGACAAATCACTCTCTTATCACTCAATATTACAAGACTGTAGATTCAAGAAGAGAGATTCACCCACCATCTTATACAGCCTGAGACACGAGGAGTTGCAGAACCTCCTCTGCTGTCCCTCATGCAGTAGGTACTCAGCCCGGGAGGTGAAGGTGTTGATGTAGGTGCCACACGCGTCACAGCAGCTGGTCTTCAGGCCCTTGGTAGCGCGGAAACGGTTGAAGCAGGCATCACTGCACATGAGGTGAATCATGTTCCCCATGGTTACCTCGTGGTTGATCTGAGGCAGGAGGGAAGAAATGTAAGAAACTCGGGGCTGAATTCTAACAATCCTACCTTCAAATAACGCCATCATTTTTCATTTCCCATTAGTCAACCAGTTGGCTATAATTTATTCTGCTGCCTGCTCATAGCATACGAACAGACTCAACAACAGCATAAACTTGTCGATATGGATTTCAACGTTTGACAGAAGTCCTGCCTCATGCAGACTCCATCATCACAGCATAGATCCAGCTACACACATAACATTTGTTTTCAATTATGAAATATCAACATGAGGTGACATTGAAATGTGTGTCACTAGGGTTTAGGGATTCTTTGTTTCACTTCTGGGAAAAGCACATGACGTGACAAATACTTCACATTAGCACAGGTGTTCGGTGGGCTGCCCTATATCGACTGAGCTTGAATTGAAGAGTGCTGATCAGATCTCTGACCAGCATTTCTAACACAAAGGATATTTTAAAGAATGTATACCATAATCACATCATTGTGTGGTTTTGCAGTGCTTAGCATTAAAAAGTGCCTACTTATTTTTAATACATTTTATTGTACAAATGACTAACAGATGGTGTGGGAAACTCTAATCAGAATAGGTAAGGCTGGTGCCAGCTTTTCGAGGTAAGCATAAAATGTTGACTTGTTGCAAGAGTAGAAGATGCAGTCTTTAAAATAGCTTCAATTTAATGTATGACTAACAAAACAGCCTACAGCATTTTAAACCATAAGCAAAGCATTGTGGAAGTGTAGCCATTTTTAACTCAATATCAAATAATTTTCAGGTAACAATTAAGTACCTTACTGTGATTGTTTGCAATTAAAATGGTCAAAAAGAAACAGCTTCTTAGTTTTTTTGTTGCTTCTTAGCAAAGAGCAATTTCTCAAGCAAGAATGCTGATATGACTGTCTGGGAGTGGCATGAGTGGGGAGGGGAAAACAGAAAACTAGCTGGTTTTGGCAGAGGTTTGGAACTCTCTTGTTGGTCTATTTATGTGGAACTGACAGCATTTTAGCAACATCAAATCATATTAAAATCTGTTCATATACACCCCCAGGAAGAATATGAAGCCTTTTATTTTTATATTTTACATTTTCTGAGAATGTAGTAATTAGATATGGTCATTTTCACGTTTTAATACATTGTGTTTGTTAATGACGTATAGTAAGGCATTTGTGAACATTCTATAGCAATATAGAGTGGGAAAGCAGCCGTGTGTTTGGACAATTAATAGACTAGCCAACCTCAACTGGCGGGCCGCGGTCCGGACCCAGAGGAAGGTTCAATCCGGGCCGGACAACATCGCATTTTGTTATAGAAAAGTCAATAAATTATGTTTAGACAGCTTTTTAAAAATCTACCTGGCGCAGCGGTCTCTTTAACTCAGTAACCTCTCTTTCTCGCTCTCTCGAAGCAACACCCACCTCTACTAGTGCCCAATCTAATCCAATTGCATGGTTATATGCAAATACAAGAGGCCGCGTCTTACCCAATCACATCAATATCCTCAAATATCCTTCACAATTATCCTCTGCGGAACCTTGGAACAAGGAGGCATAAAGAAACAAAGATTTGACCATGGTTCAACTGTTAATAATCACAGATATGAGTTTAGTTACCAGTATCTTTGTTAATATGGCTTGATAAAAAAATTATCATGACTATGAAAACCGTATATTCAAAGACGAGTGGACGGAACAGTATTCATTCTCCCCGCAACTAACACAAAACCAATGTACCTGATATGCAGCCAGTCCGTAGCTCTCGTGAAAAGTGCCAATGTTAAGTGCCATTATGACACCAGGCATAGTAAATTCGATCAGATGTATCCCCTGAACACGGAGGTGAGAACAAACAAAATTAACCAACTCAAATCCCAATATGAGAGGTCCACCAAAGTCCTTGTCAATTACCTGACAGCCCAACAACGTGCAGTGTTCACTGAGGATAGCTTGGGTTTTGGGAAAACACACCAAAAAACAAATCTGACACTGAGATGGTAAAATAATGCATGTGTGAAGTTACTGAAACCTTGCTGGAAGGTAAACAGAAAGATGAGCTCAGGGAAAATATCAAACAGATCCCACTGTCAGATTCCACAGCAATGAGGAGAACTGAAATATTAGCGGAAGATTTCACTTCACAACTTGATGAGGCCATTCAGAATGCACCATGCATTTCATTAGCTGTGGATGAATCAACAGATAACACTGATAATGCACAGCTTCTGGTGTGTCAGATTTTATAACGAAACAGAGAAGGAATTCTGTGAGGAGCTGTTGGGCTGGCTCAACTAATCTAGAAGCACACACACGGGGAGAGGATATCCATGAGGCCATCAAAGGGATGCTGACAAAAAGGGGGATAGATCTGAAGTCAGTGGTCTCCATCACCAAAGATGGAGCTCCAGCCATGATAGGAAGAGGGAGGGGACTGGTTGCACATTTGAAATAGGACCACCCTGACCTGACATCATATCACTGCATCATCCATCAATCTGTCCTGTGTGCCAGTCTGGGAAAGCAATATTCCGAGGTCATGACAACGATGATGAAACTGATCAACATCATCCCTACAACACCGCCTGCTACGAGGCATTCTGACAGAGGCCAATGCCAGTTTTGATGACTTACTACTGCACAACAATGACAGATGGCTCAGCAAAGGCAAGGTTTTGGAACGCTTTTGGGCCATTCAAGAGGAAATCAAAGCTTTCTTATCAGAGGAAAAGAGTGACAAGGCAACTCAGTTTTCTGTGTTTTTGGAAGATGAGAAGATGGAAACAGTTGCACAGTGTGTGATATGCTAACAGCAGTTCAGGCTTTCTAGAAGAAATTTGAGCTTTCAAGAATGATCTCCAAGGAGAACTTGTCCACTTCCCCAATCTTCTGATGCAAACGCAGGGAGACAATGATGTTCCCAACCATGTTGATTTCATCCAGAAACTGATGGATAACTTCAAGGCTCGCTTTGATGACTTCACTGTTGGGAGAGAAATGCTGCTGCTCATCCAGAACCCCTCCTTGGTCATAAATGTGACAAAGTTGTCAGAAGAAGCAAAACAGATCTTCAAATGGGTAGATGTTGCATCACTGCAAATGAAGTTGATTGAGCTGCAACAAAATGTGGCTTTGAAAGAGCAGGCTGGCGATTGTGACCCTGTCACTTTCTGGGGAAAGATGGTGCCTTCAGTTTATTTATTTATTTATTTATTTCACCTTTATTTAACCAGGTAAACCAGTTGAGAACAAGTTCTCATTTACAACTGCGACCTGGCCAAGATAAAGCATAGCAGTGCGATAAAAACAACAACACAGAGTTACATATGGGGTAAAACAAAACAAAAATCAAAAAAATACAACAGAAATACAATTAATATACAGTGTGCAAATTTAGCAAGTTATGGAGGTAAGGCAATAAAATAGGCTATAGTGCAAAATAATTACAATTTAGTATTAACACTGGAATGATGTGCAAGAGATGATGTGCAAATAGAGATACTGGGGTACAGATGAGCAAAATAAATAACAATATAGGGATGAGGTAGTTGGGCGGGCTAATTTCAGATGGGCTGTGTACAGGTGCAGTGATCGGTAAGGTGCTCTGACAACTGATGCCTAAAGTTAGTGAGGGAGATAAGCGTCTCCAGCTTCAGAGATTTTTGCAGTTTGTTCCAGTCATTGGCAGCAGAGAACTGGAAGGAATTGCGGCCAAAGGAGGTGTTGGCTTTGGGGATGACCAGTGAGATATACCCGCTGGAGCGCAGACTACGGGTGGGTGTTGCTATGGTGACCAATGAGCTAAGATAAGGCGGGGATTTGCCTAGCAGTGATTTATAGATGGCCTGGAGCCAGTGGGTTTGGCGACGAATATGTAGTGAGGACCAGCCAACAAGAGCGTACAGGTCACAGTGGTGGGTATTATATGGGGCTTTGGAGACAAAACGGATGGCACTGTGATAGACAACATCCAATTTGCTGAGTAGAGTGTTGGAGGCTATTTTGTAAATGACATCGCCGAAGTCAAGGATCGGTAGGATAGTCAGTTTTACAAGGGCATGTTTGGCAGCATGAGTGAAGGAGGCTTTGTTGCGAAATAGGAAACCGATTCTAGATTTAACTTTGGATTGGAGATTCTTAATGTGAGTCTGGAAGGAGAGTTTACAGTCTAACCAGACACCTAGATATTTGTAGTTGTCCACGTACTCTAGGTCAGACCCGTCTAGAGTAGTGATTCTAGTCGGGTGGGCGGGTGCAAGCAGCGTTCGGTTGAAGAGCATGCATTTTGTTTTACTAGTGTTTAAGAGCAGTTGGAGGCTACTGAAGGAGTGTTGTATGGAATTGAAGCTCGTTTGGAGGTTTGTTAACACAGTGTCCAATGAAGGGCCAGATGTATACAAAATGGTGTCGTCTGCGTAGAGGTGGATCTGAGAGTCACCAGCAGCAAGAGCGACGTCATTGATATACACAGAGAAAAGAGTTGGCCCAAGAATTGAACCCTGTGGCACCCCCATAGAGACTGCCATAGGTCCAGACAACAGGCCCTCCGATTTGACACATTGAACTCTATCTGAGAAGTAGTTGGTGAACCAGGCGAGGCAGTCATTAGAGAAACCAAGGCTATTTAGTCTGCCAATAAGAATGCGGTGGTTGACAGAGTCGAAAGCCTTGGCCAGGTCAATGAAAACGGCTGCACAGTACTGTCTATTATCGATCGCGGTTATAATATCATTTAGGACCTTGAGCGTGGCTGAAGTGCACCCATGACCAGCTCGGAAACCGGATTGCATAGCAGAGAAGGTACAGTGGGATTCGAAATGGTTGGTGATCTGTTTGTTGACTTGGCTTTCAAAAACTTTTGAAAGGCAGGGCAGGATGGATATGGGTCTGTAACAGTTTGGATCTAGAGTGTCACCCCCTTTGAAGAGGGGGATGACCGCGGCAGCTTTCCAATCTCTGGGGATCTCAGACGTTACGAAAGAGAGGTTGAACAGGCTAGTAATAGGGGTTGCGACAATTTCGGCGGCTAGTTTTAGAAAGAAAGGGTCCAGATTGTCTAGTCCAGATGATTTGTAGGGGTCCAGATTTTGCAGCTCTTTTAGAACATCAGCTGTCTGGATTTGTGTGAAGGAGAAGCGGGGGGGCATGGGCAAGTTGCAGCGGAGGGTGCAGAGCTGGTGGCCGGGGTAGTGGTAGCCAGGTGGAAAGCATGGCCAGCCGTAGCAAAATGCTTGTTGAAATTCTCGATTATTGTAGATTTATCGGTGGTGATAGTGTTTCCTAGCCTCAGTGCAGTGGGCAGCTGGGAGGAAGTGCTCTTATTTTCCATGGACTTTACAGTGTCCCAAAACTTTTTGGAGTTAGTGCTACAGGATGCAAATTTCTGTTTGAAAAAGTTAGCCTTTGCTTTCCTAACTGCTTGTGTATATTGGTTCCTAACTTCCCTGAAAAGTTGCATATCACGGGGGCTATTTGATGCTAATGCAGTACGCCACAGGATGTTTTTGTGCTGGTCAAGGGCAGTCAAGTCTGAGGAGAACCAGGGGCTATATCTGTTCTTAGTTCTGTATTTTTTGAATGGGGCATGTCTATTTAAGATTGAGAGGAAATTACTTTTAAAGAACAACCAGGCATCCTCTACTGACGGAATGAGATCTATATCCATCCAGGATACCTGGGCCAGGTCAATTAGGAAGGCCTGCTCGCTGAAGTGTTTTTGGGAGCGTTTGACAGTGATGAGGGGTGGTCGTTTGACCGCGGACCCGTTACGGACGCAGGCAATAAGGCAGTGATCGCTGAGATCCTGGTTGAAGACAGCGGAGGTGTATTTAGAGGGTAAGTTAGTCAGGATGATATCTATGAGGGTACCCATGTTTACGGATTTAGGGTTGTACCTGGTAGGTTCGTTGATAATTTGCGTGAGGTTGAGGGCATCTAGCTTGGATTGTAGGATGGCTGGGGTATTAAGCATATCCCAATTTAGGTCACCAAGCAGTACGAACTCTGAGGATAGATGGGGGGCAATCAGTTCACATATGGTGTCCAGGGCACAGCTGGGGGCTGAGGGGGGTCTGTAGCAAGCGGCAACAGTGAGAGATTTATTTCTGGAAAGGTGGATTTTTAGAACTAAAAGCTCAAACTGTTTGGGCACAGACCTGGATAGTATGATGGAGCTCTGCAGGCTATCTCTACAGTAGATTGCAACTCCACCCCCCTTTGGCAGTTCTATCTAGACGGAAAATGTTATAGTTGGGGATGGAAATTTCAGAATTTTTGGTGGCCTTCCTAAGCCAGGATTCAGACACTGCTAGAACATCAGGGTTGGCGGAGTGTGCTAACGCAGTGAATAACTCAAACTTAGGAAGGAGGCTTCTGATATTTATGTGCAGAAAACCAAGACTTTTACGGTTACAGAAGTCAATAAATGATAGCTCCTGGGGAGTAGGAGTGATACTGGGGGCTGCAGGGCCTGGGTTAGCCTCTACATCACCAGAGGAACAGAGGAGGAGTAGAATAAGGATACGACTAAAGGCTTTAAGAACTGGTCTTCTAGTGCGTTGGGTACATAGAATAAAGGGGGCAGTTCTCCGGGCGTTGTAGAAAAGATTCAGGGCATTATGTACAGAAAAGGATATGGAAGGATATGAGTACAGTTCAGGTAATCCTAAGTGTTGGGTAACAATGAAAGAGATAGCATCATTGGAGGCATCGATTGAGCCGGTCTCGGCGTGTATGGGGGGGAACAAAGGAACTATATGAGACAGTTTGAGAGGGACTAGGGGGTTCTACATTGAAATTGTATAATAAGAACTAACCCAAACAGCAATAGGCAAGGCATAATTGACATAGGAGAGAGGCATAAAGCAGTCACGTGTTATTAGAGAGAGCTAAGACACAACTGGAAATAGCGATAACGTTTGGGCTAAGACTAAACAGAAAAAACAGGACAGAGTACCGTGTAAAGGAACAGTCCAGCAGGCATCAGCTGTGCAGCTGAGTGATCATAAGGTCCAGTGAACAGCAATATGTGAGTCCGAGAGCAGTTCAAATTGGTGCTTCAGCACAGCTAGCAGGGAGCTAGCAGGCTAGCTCAAGGCTAACTGGTGCTTGCTATATGGCAATGGTATCAGCCAGCAACAGGTTGCAGCTAGCTAGCTGGTTGTGATGATCCGGCGCTAGGGTCCAGTGATTCCGGCAGAAAGTCCAATAAGCTATGGGTCGATAGCACGCTGGGTCGATAGCACGCTGTGCAGACTGGCCGACGAATTGTCCAGGCTAGCTAGAGCTGGCTGGTGGATAGTGTAGGCCACGGACAAAGATGAAGACGCTAACAGTGACTAATAACACGTAGCCATTTAGTTGCAGCTAGCTAGCTGGTTGTGATGATCCGGCGCTAGGGTCCAGTGATTCCGGCAGAAAGTCCAATAAGCTATGGGTCGATAGCACGCTGGGTCGATAGCACGCTGTGCAGACTGGCCGACGAATTGTCCAGGCTAGCTAGAGCTGGCTGGTGGATAGTGTAGGCCACGGACAGTGGTGGAGACGCTAACGGTAACTAATAGCAGGTAGCCAATTCAGATTGCGGCTACACACGTTTCAGCTTACGGTTCTTGATGAAAGTTATAAAGAAATAATAGAATCCTTTCCACGTTGGGTGAGGCGGGTTGCAGGAGAGTATATTTAGTTAAAGAGTGAAAGTAAAAAATTTAGAAATATAGACAAAAAAAAACAAGAAACGGGATATTTACACAGGACGAAAAATAAAAGCGACCGTACTGCTACGCCATCTTGGAGAACAGTTGATGTCCCTGTTCTCAACAAACTGGCACTACACATCCTGACCATGTCTGCCTCCACATACAGTGGGGGGAGTATTTAGTCAGCCACCAATTGTGCAAGTTCTCCCACTTAAAAAAACGAGAGAGGCCTGTAATTTTCATCATAGTTACGTCAACAATGACAGACAAAATGAGGAAAAAAAATTACAGAAAATCACATTGTAGGATTTTTAATGAATTTATTTGCAAATTATGGTGGAAAATAAGTATTTGGTCAATAACAAAAGTTTCTCAATACTTTGTTATATACCCTTTGTTGGCAATGACAGGTCAAACGTTTTCTGTAAGTCTTCACAAGGTTTTCACACACTGTTGCTGGTATTTTGGCCCATTCCTCCATGCAGATCTCCTCTAGAGCAGTGATGTTTTGGGGCTGTCGCTGGGCAACACGGACTTTCAACTCCCTCCAAAGATTTTCTATGGGGTTGAGATCTGGAGACTGGCTAGGCCACTCCAGGACCTTGAAATGCCACTCCTTCGTTGCCCGGGCGGTGTGTTTGGGATCATTGTCATGCTGAAAGACCCAGCCACGTTTCATCTTCAATGCCCTTGCTGATGGAAGGAGGTTTTCACTCAAAATCTCACGATACATGGCCCCATTCATTATTTCCTTTACACGGATCGGTCGTCCTGGTCCCTTTGCAGAAAAACAGCCCCAAAGCATGATGTTTCCACCCCCATGCTTCACAGTAGGTATGGTGTTCTTTGGATGCAACTCAGCATTCTTTGTCCTCCAAACACGACGAGTTGAGTTTTTACCAAAAGGTTATATTTTGGTTTCATCTGACCATATGACATTCTCCCAATCCTCTTCTGGATCATCCAAATGCACTCTAGCAAACTTCAGACGGGCCTGGACATGTACTGGCTTAAGCAGGGGGACACGTCTGGCACTGCAGGATTTGAGTCCCTGGCGGCGTAGTGTGTTACTGATGGTAGGCTTTGTTACTTTGGTCCCAGCTATCTGCAGGTCATTCACTAGGTCCCCCCGTGTGGTTCTGGGATTTTTGCTCACCGTTCTTGTGATCATTTTGACCCCACGGGGAAAGATCTTGCGTGGAGCCCCAGATCGAGGGAGATTATCAGTGGTCTTGTATGTCTTACATTTCCTAATAATTGCTCCCACAGTTGATTTCTTCAAACCAAGCTGCTTACCTATTGCAGATTCACTCTTCCCAGCCTGGTGCAGGTCTACAATTATGTTTCTGGTGTCCTTTGACAGCTCTTTGGTCTTGGCCATAGTGGAGTTTGGAGTGTGACTGTTTGAGGTTGTGGACAGGTGTCTTTTATACTGATAACAAGTTCAAACAGGTGCCATTAATACAGGTAACGAGTGGAGGACAGAGGAGCCTCTTAAAGAAGAAGTTACAGGTCTGTGAGAGCCAGAAATCTTGCTTGTTTGTAGGTGACCAAATACTTATTTTCCACCATAATTTGCAAATAAATTCATTAAAAATTCTACAATGTGATTTTCTGGATTTCTTTTCCTCAATTTGTCTGTCATAGTTGACGTGTACCTATGATGAAAATTACAGGCCTCTCATCTTTTTAAGTGGGAGAACTTGCACAATTGGTGGCTGACTAAATACTTTTTTCCCCCACTGTACAGTTGTGAATCAGCCTTCTACACAATTAACTTTATTAAAAACAAATACCACACCAGGCTCACCAATGAACACCTGTACCAGCGTCTCAGCGTTGCTCTCACACCATTTGCGCCAAAGTTCAAAGCATTGGCAGGAGACAAAGTGTAATTTCTCTCATTGATGCAAGGGCAAGGCACAGTGACTTTTACATTAATATTGTATGGCCCACAGTGACGTTCTGTGCATTCAGATTATGTATTTTTTTCAGCTCTCCTTTGTTCTCCAGAAAACATGCACTTTATTTTATTTAAATATATATTTTTGAATTTAAGGTCCATGTACAATGGTTCACAGTGCACTTTTTGCATAGACAATTATGCAACCACTTTTGTTCTTCAGCAATGTTGATGCATCTCATTTAATTAATTTAATGTACAGTTAATATAACAACATGTTTCCTAAGTCGCAGACGACTATGTTTGTTACTACGCTGTACCACAGCGCCGATAAAGGATGATATCCATCCAGACTTTTGACACATAGGAAATTTGTGTCACTGGACCTTCTCAAATAGTAGTTGAGTACCCCTGTAATAGACATTGCAGTAAATAAAACCTAATAAAAACATGTGTCTTGTCCAGGACTGGACTCTACACAGACTGGTGCACCATAGCCAATCAGAGCTACAGTAGGACTATATGCAAATAAGCCATTTGCCACACGGGCCTGCCATCATTCACTTTGAACTGGACTGTGTGTTTACAGGCAGTAGCAACAGTACGAATTTAGCTCATTAGAAAGCCACAAAATACACCTGAATGGATTTCTGCAAATATGTAAATACCACGGGAGATCAAACAACCATGAAAAGGTAGGCTCTCTCTCCCTCAGTTGCCTATGTACATCAAAAACAACAAGATCAACAACTAATGTCAGCCAGAGAGCTGAGCTAAAATCTAATGAGGGAACAGTAGATAAACCCTCAAACTTTTTCAGCTTGTAGTGCACTGATAAACGATGGGGGGAAAGTAGCCTGATCGCCCTTCTGCAGCTTGCCTGCCAATGCATGCTTGTCCCAACCCACGTTTTAACAACTAAATAGGAACTTGCCTGCCCGCCCATTTGATCGATGCCAAATACATTTGATTGACAACCAAGAGATATGCTAACTGTGGATAACAGTCGTTCAAGTTCAGCATTGCTAGCTAGCAAAGTGATTTACATTTCTTGCTAGCTAACCAAATGACACCTGCATCTTTAGCCACAGAAAAATGATATTGGGGGAAAAAGTTGGCCACTCGCCCACTGTCCAATGACATAACATCATCCCAGCAGCTAGCTAGCTAATGTTAGGCTCCGCGTTTTTAGCTTGATAAATACATAGCAACATAAATAGTTAAGCTAGCCTATTAGCCACTTATGACTGACTTGTGATCATTGCCCTTGCTAGTTTGATTGTATTGACATTCCTGGCCTTACTTACATTTGTCTGTTTTTGTCCAACATATTGAGTCATATTGAAACTGAAACAGTGCATCCCCAATGGTTGGAGGAAGCAAACAATGTACCAGGCCAGCTGTGATGTACAACCTGATAGCAATATTTGTTGCTACCAAGAAATGTATTGGTGAATTATATTGATCATGCATTGAACTGCATCTGTCTATTCTGCCAACAATGCCTTACTCTATGTCATGGCATTTTCTGTCAAATAGAACCTATTTTTAAAGTAGTTTTTTTTAAGAATAAACTGGGAATTTGATATTTTTTTTACTGATATTCTGATTGTCTGTTTCATATCTGCAAATTAGTTAAAACGCTTTCAGTGCCACTAACTAAGGCAGGCCAAAACTCCATCCCACCAAAATAGGCAGTAATTTCAGGCAGTCTTTTCAAACAGCTCTTACACTAAAAGGACATTATCGTTTTTTTCTCTCAATTTCACAGTATTATTCCAACCTCATAGTGTGGAAATATATATAAAACAGAGGGAAATCATGTTTTTGACTGCACTGGGCCTTTAAATAATCATCCTACTGTCTACTGGAGTTTCCTCCTATTGAGACACCCTAACACTATTTAGTTGACATGCAGCCAATTGGCTGGGAGCACATAATCTAAAATGTTATGGCCAAAGCTTTGGTACCTCACGCATTAGGTTGCACACACTGCATCTTTGGGCAGGGGCACTTGGTTTGGGGGGCTGTGTCGGGCCCTTCTCCAGCCGGGCCTCATACAGGGAAAGACAAGTGCTGTTGCAGAATTCTTGGAAGGCCTGTGACTGGCCAACCTGTGCAAGCATGGTGTCCTTTCTATTACCCATGTCCCTAAAATAGAAGAGACAAACCTTAAGGTACATTTCACAAATATTGTTGAGATCAAAACAATGCACAATGTTAACACTTACTTTACTATGAAATAGCATGAGGAATTTGTTATAAATCCACTGTCCTTCCTGGAAGGAATAGCAGAAACTAAGAACACATTAATTGAATATCTATTGAGAAGCTTACCTTTTACAGAAAGCACAGGGCTTTTTCTTGGGGGCTTTCTTGCCAAAGGAGTTAAGGCAGGTGGAGCTGCAGAATAGCTGAGGCTGACCCCTGCGCTGGTAGGCTGTCTGTCCGCTCTGCAGAATTCCACTGCAGTTGGCACAGAGGACCCTGGTAGGCTGGCGAGGGGGTGGCGGCCGGGGTGGAGGGGGTCCTCCAGACCTCTGAGTGTACGCAGGGGTAGAGGCAGGACCAGACAGCTTCGGGGAAATGAGGCGGGGGGACGGAGTGCTCTGGCTCCTTTGGGAGACCCTGGTGGAACGCCGGAGGCCAAACCGTGCGGGGTCAAAGTCTGTGTCCCTCGGATCATCAGCTGCATCGTCAGAACCGCTGTCTGTTAGCTGGTCTGCAGCAGAAGACAATGCATTTAGAGCAGTGTGATAATCATATAATTGGGCAAATAGTCATACATAATGATAGTTGTTGAGACTGAGGTAAATTAATTAGCTAAACATAAGCAGCTTTACAAAGAACTGATGTTTTACCTCCATCAGACATGTTTTTCCTCACTTCTCCACGATTACGACGACCTCTCTTTCTCCCCTACAATAAATGAGAAGAGTAACTAACAGTAATTAACTTACTTTTAAAGAAAATGTCTAGAATTAATGGAAAGTTGTTTTTTTACCGTAGTCTTTTGACTATTTGGATCCTCGACGGCGACCTCAGTTTCAGGTTGTTCCTCAGCTGAAACAAACACAATCGATCATCAGTAACTAAAGGCTGTTCATGACATAGGAGATGCAGACTATGTGAACTGACATGGCTATTTGAAGAAGTGATTGCTAATCGTTTCTCAAATATGTGTAATTATGCCTAAATCAAGTTTTGCATTTCCCTTTATCATTCTCAAACTATTTCTGTGGCACTGAGACTTCTATATGTTACATAAATGTATAAACTTATGAGCCTAAAAACAACGGTTCCTTACTACACACACCTTCACCTGGTGTCAATGGCTGGGCCCAGGATGATAGTGGGGACATACTGCCCCCCACTGGCTGTTCTTTCTCACTCTTTTTCTCTGCTGTGCCTTCTACCTTTGGCACCAATCCATAGAATGATAAGGCTTCCTCTTTGCCTGGACCATCCTCAGAGTGTGAACTCTCTACGCTGACTATAGAAGGCATATTTGGATCAACGTCATCTTGAGCAGATGCAGTGGGATCTTCATGCACTATGTCCATTTGCTCCTCTCCTGTCTCTGGCATCTGTGTCCCAGTTACGGTCGGAGTTCCCACGGTGACCTCCAGCCTGTCTGTCCCTGGCTCAGCTCCCATTTCTGACCAGGCTTCTGTGTGACCCTGCCTGCCCCACTCATCCTGACTGAGGCCTGTGGCTGGGCTGGAGGGCTCTTGGAAGTCTGAGGGTTTTGAAAGGTATGAGGGTTCTGGATAGACTGAGGATTCTGAGAAGCCTGAAGGTTCTTGAAGGTATGAGGATTCTGGAAGGACGGAGGGCTCTGGAAGGACGGAGGGAATTGGAAAGACTGAGGGTTCCTGAAAGTCTGATGGTTCTGGAAGGACTGTGCGGCTGTAAAAGTCCTCCACCTGGGCTTTGGACAGTTCCAGTGAGTCTGGGTCCCCCAGGATGCTCAAGCTGTCCTGAGTTTTCAGCCTCTCTCTTTCAGATTGGGTGAGAAAGGTTGTCAACTCGTCAAGGGCCTGCTGCTCCCCACTGTGTCCCTCTGTTCCCAGTGAGCCAGTGTAGGCCACCTCCATATCCGTCTGTACAGGCTGCAGGTCCATATCACTCTGTGCAGACAGTAGGTCTACATCAGTCTGAGCAGGCAGCAAGTCCATATCACTCTGTGCAGACAGTAGGCCTACATCAGTCTGAGCAGGCAGCAGGCCCATGTCAGTGTGCTCAGAAAACAGGTCCATATCAGTCTGTGTGGATAGCAGGTCTAGATGTACATTCTCATTGGCCATTTGAAAAGAGGCCGAGGTTTCTGGATGCTCTGAGGGTTCCATACTGCACCTAAAGTTACAATTGAAGAGAAAGGAAACAACAAAAACAATGGTTTGCTTCAGTTGTATTCATGTCAATCAAATGTGGTGGTAGGCTTGAGAAATTACAGCCACAAGTAGCTAGTTAATTGTGGCTCCACTAAGTAGTTATTGTGGCTCCACTATTCTAGACCATGAGATCACACACGTGAAGGCATATATCTAGTTAGTTAGCTCGGTCAATGTAGCTAAAGTTTGGTACTCGCTAGCCAGCGGTCATCAGTAGTTACCACAGCCACAATGTCATCATTATATTTATGGCTAAACCCCGCCTATTTCTACAATTTCTGGTAAAATCATATTTTAAACCTAATCCTAACCACACTGCTAACCTTATGCCTAACCCTAACCTTGATTTACGACCAAAAAGCGAGTTTTTACGATATAGCCATTTGACTGTGGCTGTGGTAACTAGTGACAACCACTAGCTAGCTTGGCTATGGCAACGTTGCTGCTTTTGGCGCGCCTCACCTGGCGTCTCCATTTTTGCAAGTTAGAATGCTAGCTAGCTAACGCTAGCTATTTTTCTAACTACCTGGAAAGCTACATAAGTACATGTTAGTCCAATACTATCTATAGCATCTCAATACTATCTATAGAGTAGACATAACTCGATACTTGCATGAAAAGCGTATAATGTTTTATGACTCTGCAAAGAGACCGCTAATTACGTTACTAGCTAACGTTAGCTAGTAGCTAGCTAGCTTCAAATAGGCTATCTGCTAGCTAACGTTACGAAGCTAACGTTGCCTTATGCAAACTAGCCGTCAAACTAATTCACTAGCTAGCTAATTCTAATATAGTAACTTTATTACAAGATAATATTAATGATTCAAACATAAATTATGAGACTTCTACAAAGTATGGTGAATTTACCTGCAAATATGAAATGTTGCTGTAGCTAGCTAAGATGTTGGATGCAACCACCATCAAACTGCGGTGTGTGTGGCTAGTTTCAAGCTACAACTTCTTCTTCTTCTATGGCGGTCTGCAAACAGACGTTAAAGGTGCATGCCGCCACCTACTGTACTGGAGTGTATGGTCAAAAACAATGGTCAATGGTCAACATAAACATCTATAAACAAAACCCTCCTACCTAATCCTGTACTACTAAGAACATTAAAAGAAAGAGCCCTACTAACTTCTAACAAACCCACGCCCCATCCCCCCTCCGCCTTTTGAATCTTGTTCCACTGACCTTTCTTTGGAGGGCATATAAATCTCAACCCTAGGGCTCGGGAGTCCCACCTCTTCTGCACGTCTATAAAAATGGCTATGATCTTAGCCTCTACCCAATATAGCACAAATATACATTATATCTGGTTTAAAGCCCTTTTGGCTACTTGGTGTACAATTCCATTCCCTCCCACACCTGAATGGGCTGGGACCCAACAGAAACACACTACTACAACCACTTTCTCAATTCTCCATAATAGAGTCAATGCCTCCAATAGTAGATCACTCATATTAGAGTTACCAGAGGATAAACTACACAGTACAGACAAAGAATCTGAGCATAATACAATTCTAATAGGTTGAGTGTCCTCCACCCACTGGAGAGCAACTACCATTGCCAACTGTTCAGCATACAGACAGAGAGAGTAGACCAGTCCATCTGTTAGTCTTCTACATATCTGCACATCAAATTCAGGAATGTAAACTCCTGCTCCCATGTGTCCACTATCAGGATCCTTGGAACCATCTGTAAACACCTTTTAAATAAACATGAAAGCTTCTACTAATGTCATTTTCAACCAGTTCCTCTATATCACTGATTTCGGACCAATCTTTTCTATTTTCCACCAATGTTAAATAAACAACAGGTGTCGGAAGTAACCACGGAGGGACATCCACAAGCTACAGCTTTCTCGCAAGCTCTCCACTCCACAACAAACGAGCCAATCACGATTAGCAAAGGCCCTGTCTGACTATGGTCATTTGGTCCTGTACCTAGGGTCATCTTCATGTCAGTGAGACTTTAGAAGAGTTTTGTAGACCTATTATCTTTGCTCATGCACTTCTAGTATTCTATGACTTATGGAGGCTAAGTAGGCATATGTCATGGGTGTTGGTAGCAGAGGCTGACAATCACTGTGTCAAATAATGTAGCAGCAGTCTCGACATGAGAATAGGGGCAAATGCGGGTATCTTACATTTTAGTCCTGGCTGTTCCATTCATTCACTTGGCCTATTTGCAAAACAACTCATTCATTCAAATAAACACATTTGATGTCTAAGATTATTTTATTACATTGTAACATTTTATTCATTTCAAGATGTTTGACATTCACATAAAGTGTCACTTGTGGTAGGCACAGGCAGATCAAAAACGTCATAACATTCCAAAGGATTAATTTTCCTCCAGAAAACCCCGCAACAAAAACAGGCAGTACACAGACTTAAATTAGAATATTTACGCTAGATGTGGTTATTGTAATTAAGACCATTAATTGGCAACCAAGCAATTACATTTACAATGTATCTTAAGTAGGCCCAAATACATTTGTGCTATGAGAGTCATCTTAAAGTGTAAATAGCTTAAAGGTGAAATAAAAGGTAACGTAATATAGTTTCACTGGTAATACACAATTATCCTATGTATTGCACCAAGTTGATAAAGATCTGACTACACATATCTAGAGCATAACTAATAAAGCCTATACACAATCTCTTTATTTCTAAATGTGAGTGTAGTACACAGCAATCTCTCATGACAAATTGAGAATTGTGGCATTTCAAATGGCAATTGCCCTGCAAATATTTTAATAGACTTTCATTTAGTTGACTTGTTCACAGGGGAATTTAACTTCCCACTCAAGTCACCACTAATGCAATGTAAAGAGTTAACTGCTAATTTCAAACACTAACACTTGTTCTCCAATGAACATGGGCTCTTATTACTTTACTATATTGATCAAATAAAGAAAATGGAGAGTAGCTACCGATCTATGATATTGTATGATATTGTGCTGTCAAGTAAAGGCTTTAAAGTGACAAATATGTATATTAATCTTAGCAGCTATTATAACAAGGAACAGCATTTTAGAAGTATTTACTGCCAAGTGATTATTGGTGTGGGATAAGGGGTCTATTTAAGAGACTATAATATATAACGGCAAGGTTTGATTTTACACACAGATGGCACTGAGGAAGAACACTCAAATACAGAAAATACAAACCATGTAAAAGTTGCTCAGCTGTCCTTTTCCTGACAGACTAATTTTGAAAACAAACATTTATACATTTACATTTTAGTCATTTAGCAGACGCTGTTTATGTAAAATATAAATATCCATACTACACAGAGGACATTGAAGCAGGTTTTTTCAATCAACAATGACTAAAATTCTGCATTTTACAGTCCACCACATCAAACCAAGAAATAAAGTAAGTCATTCAGAACCAACTGTGTTGCATTTGAATCATCATAAGGTATCCATGCCCATGCACCGTTTCATGCTTTAAAGGATTTCAAAAAAGGAAAATGATATACAAAGGAATGTGTAACAGGCCACACTATCAGTTATACCCATCAAATAATTGTATCTGCAGTCTCACAAATATAATCAAACAACAATAATTTCCTTTTACAAGACATTATAAAAAATTATGAATATAACATTTACTCTGACAAATAGTAATTAGTAATTTAGTAATCCCTTTGCAACTCAATTAAATTATACAATATCAAACAAAAGAGAACATAATCATAAGACATGTTTATT
The DNA here is from genome assembly GCF_020615455.1 of Coregonus clupeaformis. Lineage (NCBI taxonomy): Eukaryota > Metazoa > Chordata > Actinopteri > Salmoniformes > Salmonidae > Coregonus > Coregonus clupeaformis. The sequence continues at coordinate 30,208,254 of NC_059200.1, forward strand.
GTTTATTATTCTGTATATGAAATTATATATATTACCTTAATTTCCCTTAAAGACTCAGACAGTAGTTAGAATACAAATATTGCACAATGTCCTCAAATGACAACAGTGATTGCCTCAACAGCAACTATCCAATTTGTTTTTACTTTGTGTCCTGAAAGTGATTTGACTTAGCAATGACAACATGATCTTGTTCCCTCATTCATGATACTTCAACAAAACAAATGGAATTTGAAGGCAAAAACGTAATATATATTGTAAGAAAATGGAAATGTAGAATTCCGACTAACAGCCTTGGGCCTTGAGCAAGTAGTGGTCCCATCGTTTTCAAAAGCCGCCCTCCACAAAATGAGCAGAAATAAATTGGCCACATCTTGTCATTACAAAGTAAACCCAGAGATACAATAACATAGTGGTGTCTCTTTCATCTCTCCATTCTAGGTTTCATTCATTGCATAATTATGGATGAGCAACAGTAAAGGTCTCATATACAATTATCTATCCCATCTACATGTGCCGGTTTCATGCAATGATTGACTTCCATTGTTGGGTTCAAGTGACAACCCTGGAGTGTGATGCTGCTCCCTACATATCCCACACAGGTCAACTGATTACTTACCCCCCAATTTGAAAGGCTGGTGTTTCTGAAAATTAGCTGAGAGATTTAAGGCTGCATGAGAAAACCACTCTGGCACATAGAAGCAAGATGCTTGAGCAGGTTTGCTGGTGTGCAGATGACATAACTAAAACTATGAATCTACAAGATACAACTGGAATTTATAGGCGTTAAAAGGTGTGAATGCTTTCTCTACAAGTGTATTCCTTGCGTTTGGTTACAGTGAACAGGGTTGGCTTAGAATCCACTCCTGTTACCTGACCAGGCGGAAAAAGAACAGTAGAGAATAGTGAGGATAGTGAACATAGAGACTTAATGGCTTTGAGAAGGTTTGACCCACAGTGTATCCTTCAGTTCACTTGTTTGTCTTGGCTTTCAACTGAGCACACTTGGCATGGTCCAGCCGGGCCTGAATGTCTACAGGCCTCTCAAAGAAGCGCACAAGGACAGGCTCGTTGAGCAGCGATGCCAAGATCTGCTCAAAGGCAAATGACCATTCCACCTCCTGTGGGATGGAGCCTGCCTCCAGGGTGATGGTAGTGCTAGGGGTGTCTGAGCAGCTCTCATGGGTGCTGCAGGCCTCCCCGTCGGGTAGAGTCCCCTCTGGGGCAGCCTGGGTGGGGCTAGTGGTGGACTTCTGGGGGCTGGTGGGCTCCTGGAGTCTGCGCCCTACTTCTTCCATCCTCAGCAGGAGACTGGTGACTCGAGCCACAGCACGGTACAGAGACTCCTCTTCTGGGTCACCATGGAACAGATTGTAGAGTGATTTGGAGAACTGGATAAACTGAGCCTGACAACATTAAAAGAAAAGGGATGGATTCAATTTTAAGATTTTGTCATTGTGTTTCTTTTTGCATAAAGTAATGACATAACATGTGGATTCAATTGTTCAAAGTTGATCTGTTAGAAAGATATCTGCATGCATATTCACCTGATTGACTACATGTTAACCTAGATATGGGTGTATTTACCTGGTTAATTCTGGGTAAATCCTTGATGCTCTCCTCTTTCTTTAGTATCTCATCTTGCCATTGTTTCAGGTAGGCCTGCAGATCCACTTTCCCTCTGCCTGTGGGTGGAAAGTGCAGTGTTCAGACACAAATGGGTAATGTGTACAAGGATATTCTGTTTAAATTAGCAATATTGTGAAGAGCTTGGTAAAAGAGAAAAAGAGACAGGCCAAATAAATTACCTCTTTCAGGGCTTTTTCTGATCACGCCATCTTCTGGAAGATCGGACACTACATAGTGTAAAGTACATTCACATAAGTCAAAGGAACTCATACAGTAACTAAAGTACATTTTGCTATTCTACACCATAACCAGTGAGAAATTATATCATATATAAACCTTGTCTACAAGGACACATATCTAGATAGTAGTAAAACAAATTGTACACGACAAAAGAGACCAACTTAAGACATTGTTAAAGACAAACAGACAGATGAGCATCTACCAAAGACAAAAGCACAGAGGCAAAGAGTGAAATGCTTATAGCAGAGAAAGAAAAGAGCAAAGCAAGCTGACCAGTCAATCGACTCAAGTGGGATAGGTCGTCAGTCATTGGAATGAAGTGAGGAAGTCTTTGGCCCTTTGAGTGGAAAGGACTACCTGTGAAAGCTAGAAGAAGACATTCTCTGTGAGAGCATGCAACATTACAGCAGGGACAGATGTAAGGAACAGTTAAAGAGATTAGTTGGCGAGTAGAAGAGTAGCACGAAATATACAGTACAGTTGAAATTAGAAGGGCATAGTCTGCAGCAAAATTGTGTTGGGAGTTTCTTATTATAAATAATGTATTCAAGCAGAAGAAATACAGATCAAAAGTATCATGACCGTAGAATGACAAGTGGTTAATAGAGAAGGTGCTAATGCAGTTCTGGTGATCTTACTTACCTGGTGGCTGATGAAGCTTGAACAGGAATTTCAGTTTGCTGGTGAAAGTGCCGCTGTACAAAATGTCTGCGGAAAGAACAAAATAGGGAGGGGGACATTTTCATGAAAGGTTGCATGAGGTTGATGCTGGATTAGATGCGACATACCGTTTCCACAGATAATGGTGAAAACGGAGGGTGGGCACAGCATTCATAGACCTGTAGCTATGCATCAGAGCACTGGTCTAACCTTACCCAGGGCACAGCAGAACTCTTTGAAGTTGACGAGGCCGTCCTGGTTCTCATCCAGCAGGCGGAAGGCCCAGAGGAAGAGGGCATCGTTGCCGCTGCAGAGGGACCAGGGCTCCAGGAGGGAGAAGAGCAGCCTGAACTGATGGAAGCCCAGCTGGTACTGCTCCAGATAGGCCAGGCTGGGGTCGTGGTGCAGCAGCACTGGGCTGTTCATCGTCCAGTAGCAGCTGAGGAAATGTTGCCTCTGGAAACACATTGAAGTATTCAACTTCCAGCGCTTAAATCTGTGTCTATTTTCAACACATTTCCATTTTTCATGCCAGTCGTGTCAACTCTGTGTCTATGAGGAATATTGACGCATGTAGTGTATGCAGTAGTATATTATTATTTGAAAAGAGTGATTGTGATACCTTGAACAATGCATAAAGGTCATCAAGCTGGGAAGCACTGAACTTTACTTCTTGTGACACTACCCGTAGCTGGGAAAAAAGTCAATCTCAATTCATCCTACATCAAATTGTAGTAAACAATGCTAAAAGGTTGCCATGGAAGTTTGGGGATGTGCCACTCACCACATTTTGTTTGGTCGTATCCTCTAATGTTTGGATTACATACAGTTTGTTTCTTTTCCGCATGCGCTCTACTTCCTCTGATTTCATGTCTCCATATTTCTGTAAGCAAATTAAAAAGGCTAAATCAATGACAAGCCTGACATTGAGACATGGGGTCAGTTCTAGCAACTCTGACCGTTACAGTACCTCATAGGCTTCTTTGATGAGATCACTGATGTCCACCTTGGAGAGGGATGATGCTTTGTCGTTGTTCCCTACTGAGTTTTGCTGCACTGTTTGTGGTAGAGGACTGTCCTTATTGGTCACATTATCGAAAAACCTGCCAGGGCAAACAGAGCAGCAGTTAAGTAACATGAATAAGATGGGCATTCCTGTAGAATTAACTCATTGTTTTGGAGATTATGTTGCTTCACAATCCATCATAAACCTAATACGGTACTTTGAAATAACCAATTAAGTTGACCTTCAGACCTCGCCCACTCTGTGTTGACACTCACTTGTTGAGGATGGTGACTGCCTCAGCGTCGTCATGGGAGCTGATCAGGCCCTCCATGTTGTAGTCGAGCACAGCCAGGCCCAGCTGAAGGATGGCTTTGATGCCGTCGTAGAAGAAGCAGTCGACCACGTTGACAGCGCTCTCTATGGGCAGGACACTGATAAACAGGGTGAGGAACCAGGACAGGGACACGGAGGAGAAGAAGGTCAGGTCTGTCATGTGCTCCGTCAGCTGGGTGAGGTGCATTCGGATCAGCTCCTCAAACACTGCCTGGTCCACCAGGGCACCTGAGGAAATACAAGATGTTTGTAAACAGGATTTATAGCAGTTATGTGAGAAAGTGTAAGCCAGGTATTCAGTATCAAACACACATACAGTACATATATTTAATGTGATGCAACACTAAAAATTATATTGTTATTCAGCTGTGTCTCTCACCGATGATCCTGCGGTTAAAGTAGTCAGGCAGCATCCTCTCACAGACGGCCACTAGCAGCCAGAAAGCCTCCTCCTCTTTAGCATAGAGCAACAGGACCGACGTCAGGATGTTCATGGCCTTCAGAAGAGAAAAGGAGGATAGATGTAAAGATGCCTAATTTATTAGCTTTTTGAAAGAAAGAAAGCAGGGAAGTGTTATAGGGGTTTCTAGCTTAGCACCTGGCAATAGCCGATTTTGGGGTTCCTGTAGGCATATGCAGTGAGGACTCTGCGCAGGGCAGAGATGCCTGTGTCGCTCTGAAAGGCAGGGTGCTCTGGTAGAGAGCGGTGCAGGTCTCTCTCTATCTCATCAGTGGCAAGGGTGCTGGTCCCCAGAGACTGATCCACTAGCTCACTGTAATACCCCGGGTTAGTGGCCATGTCATTCACTGCACCTAGAGTACCAAGGCAAAACACCACACACCATATTTAAACAAAACACATACAGCTACCTATAGCAAAACATTAAAGACACCACACTTTTACACATCAGTGAAGGAGACATACGAGCCATATAACAGTGAAAGAGCCATATCAAACAGAACCTGAGAAGAGCATCCAGAGCTCTCCTCTTAAGGCCTCAGGGACGCCACGCACAATCAGGTCTCGGGTCTTTTTGGTACAGAACATACTGGTGCCACGGCCATACTCTGAGAAGTGGATGTTCCATGACTGCTCCTTCATCTTCTCCTTTAGCTGTCAGGCACAGAGATGAAACAGCGTAATAAGAAATGAGCTGTCAAGGCTGAGACATCTAGACAGTACAGGGAGAGCACCTTTAAAAAAACTCCACCATATGTATCATGCTCTGCTCATTCTCACACTGGGGAAAAGAAACAGCGCTCCTAGATAAACCAAAAATTGTATATTTCTTCATATTAGGAGAGAAGGTCATGTTTTAGAGTACAATCCCACCATTTTGGGATCAAGATTTTCAGCGTCCTGGGGGTGGAACACAGTCATGAGGGCCTCATTGCTGACAGCCTTGCTGCTGTCCTTCTGTCCCACCATCAGAGCCACCTCCTCTGGGTTGTCCTCAAAGTGATTGATGAGGTTTTGGCACTCCCCTCTGATGACCTGCAAGGCACAGTGAACCCGCAGTTTGTTTTCAATGGCAGCAATTATAGCGTGGCAGATATCTTTCATTTGGTCCAGTTGGTGTCACACTGACAAATGTCTAACTAACTAAAATGCCTAAACAAAACCATATGTTCACACAAGGTAATTTGTTTATTGGGCAAAAATGCTCACGTTAAATCCATCTATGATCATCATGGAGCATCACTTGGGTGTCCCAGCCAATCGTCATAATACTTTAGCTGCTCTAACTGCAACGTGCAGTGAATATATTCAGTAGCCTATATCCCCTGTACAGCCCCGGTCTCCCCTAATCTGCATAGGATGCGCTCATAAATGTGCTGCTACTCACAACATGTTTGAGAGAAACCAAGTTCAAATGCTCATAGTCAAACAACCAATAATACTGCTTCTTTTCCTGTGTTTGGTCCAAATTGCGCTCACACCTGCAGCGAAACACACCACAGTACGAATGGAAACGGACCAAGATCACCCTTTTTGAGAGAACCACGGTGCGTTGTTTGGTGCGCTCCCGAGTGCAGATAGAGTGTTCACACCAATTCAAATGAACTGAACTAAGGGGGTGAACGCACCAGAGTGAGGAAAAACCGCTTAAACCAATTTGATGTGAAAGCTCCCTTAGACACATTTGGAGGGTTGCAGGCGGACTGGAATTGTGCCCTTGGAGCAGAGACCTAGCAGTAAGAAGCAGGAAGAGGATCACATGTTCAAAACAGGAAGTTAGTCACCTCAGGTGATGCAGAGTGCTGAGGACTGGCAGTCATCCCACACCTCCTGCGGATTGCATTGCCGAGACGCTCAAAGTCCCGAACTTCAGAGAACCTCAGAGCCGTCTTACCCCGCACACACACAGTCAAAGCTCTGCTGCTACGATCTGGCTTCTCCACACCAATCACCTGCAAGGATAGGTGTTTGGGTCAACAACATTGAGCAAAACCACTGAGCCACAGAGGCTATTAAATTAGTTTAGTGTCAAGGTAGTGTGCTGTGTCTTGCCTCTCTCATGGGGATGATGACGTGGCACTGGCTGCCATCCTGGCTAGCGAAACACAGGTAGCTCTCAGACAGACAGATCTTCCCAAGCGTGTTGAAGTGGCTGAATGGAACCCACAGGAAGCTCTCATAAACCTCCAGCAGGTTCTCCTCTTTAGGCAGCCTGAAGAAGGCCCGGAATTGCTCGTTCCTAGCATTAGTTTCCAAGCCTCTGAAGGAGAGCAAAAAAAGAAAAGTAGTGAAAAAAGAAGGACAGCTTGAGAGCATGGAGGTAGTAAACAAAATAATTAATATCATCTCCATTCACTATGGTGTCCTGAAGTAACTGTCAAATATTAGTAAAAAATAACAGTGACAGGCAGTATACCTCTTGGTGATCTGTAGTGGGTCTGAGAGGGAGGGCTCTTCCTGGAAGGTCTCCTTATCAAATAGGCGTTTGATGGAGTAGTCAGCAAGTTGCTCCATGATCAGAAAGGTCTCATTGAGGTGCAGGAACATAGAGAAGTAGTGGTTCTCCCCATTGGCCAACACATGAATGCTCTCCGTCAGAATGACATTGGACGTTTTCTCCAGCCTCCAGATCTCATTCCATGAGACTACCAGCTTCACTGAAGAGGAAACAGATTATCTTTAATGAGTAACTCGCTGCCATTCTGTCATGGAATTATAATAATATTGTACCCAAATACAATGTATAAAATGACAAGTAAATGGATGAAGCCTGCCAGTTTCTGCATTTAAGTGACAATCAACAGTGAGGGGTTGTTCAGGTTTCGGTCTCTGTTTCGTCTCACCCTCGGAGCCCAGCAGGTAGGAGTAGAAGGAGAGGAAGTTGGTGCTGAGGTAGAGCCAGCCCTGGCAGGGCACACGGCCCCTCCAGTAGCTGCAGGAGTAGTAGGTGACCAGCTTCTCCTTCTGAGGGAGGTCAAACCATTTCTCAAACCTCAGCAGTGCTTCACGGAACTTCTCAGGGTCGTCCTCCTGCACGCCTGACACCTTCCCTTCCTCAGCAATCAGCCCCTTTATAGAGAGAAGAGGAGGACAACATCTCTCTCATGGCCGCTGAAGGAAACAAATATAATTAGCAGTCTAAACAAGTCAGCATGCCATCTCCATTCTGTAACATTTATGTCAAGGCATATAAATTAGCATCATATAGTTTCTTAAATTCAAATTTTTATTACAAACCTACTATCCTTTGCTTAGCTTTCAATAAACAGCAGAGGTGTGGACTCGAGTCATGTGACTTGGACTCGAGTCAGACTCGAGTCATGAATTTGATGACTTCAGACTCGACTCGACAAAATGTACAAAGACTTGCAACTCGACTTGGACTTTAACATCAATGACTCGTGACTTGACTTGGACTTGCGCCTTATGACTCGAGAAGACTTGCTACGAGGACTTGTAATGACTTGCAAAGGCTTGCTAAGAGGACTTGAAATGACTCGAAACTAAAATGTAGGACTTTGGACTCGACTTGAGACTTGATGGCTTTGACTTTTGACTCGACTTGGGACTTGCCTCATCTTTGACTCGACTTGACTCGGGACTCGAGGGCAAAGACTTGAGACTTACTTGTGACTTGCATAACAATGACTTTGTCCCACCTCTGATAAACAGTCAAAGGTTTCCATATCAGAAACAGTAATCAATTAAACACCATAATCACCACCAAATGTTTTCAAAGAGTAAGCACTTGCTACTTATCATCAGTAGGCTTCACTACATGAATAAATGATTAAGTCTTTAGGAGGCCTCCATCTCCCTGTGAGAGTGGCAGTGATCAATAATAGTAGTGTCTGTGTAAACCATGTGTTTAATTATCTGTAGTGATTACTTACTCTGATCTTGCCCTGCACAAAGCTGGTGATGTCATCGCTGGAGTCAAACACAGACAAGGTTCTCATGATGTTCTTCTCCAGCCACTCCCAGTGTTGGTTGATCTCCTCCTTGGTGCCACCTAATCACAGGGAAAACATATTCACAATGCAAAGGAAACTGTTTACACTATGCACGACTAAGCCATCTATTTTGTTACAAAATGGGAAATGAGTGTCGACTAAAATACAATCCGAAAAGGTTCTTATTACATGATTGTAGTCAGTTATTACATTACTGTAGCCTATAATGTTTACATTGTGGCTATTCTGACTGAACGGGGATAGTTGAGAAAGTGTAGAGCAAAAACTCTCACCACATGCTATTGACCAGTAGACCTGAGAGTCCAGTGTCTGGTGTAGAATGCGAAATGGAGCGACCTTAGACGTGGAATCCAGCATCGTATCAAGAGTTCCAACAAGGAGACCTGTCAAAAAAATTAAGTAGCAATCATACTTCCCCTTAACAGTCAGACATTAGACATGCATGATGAGACATTTTAAAATCATGAGGCAATTTCATGCCTATTGATTGTACAGTATCTAGCAAACAAAACAGCCCTCCCACCTGGGTTATCAATCATGGAACATGGAACAGTGGAAAACTCAACGGATATTGTGCTGATTATCACATTCAAGTGCCCTGCCTGTCTGTGGTTCAAATCAACAGTGTTGTGTTACCTATCTAGGACTGTAGTGGCCTTCATAAATTATTAACAAGGTCAGAGCAAGGCCTTTACTGCTATCCTGGCCCGACTGCATCAGCAGAATCTATGGCTGCTGGGCTGGGGGATCATGACACAGCTGTACAGTGGCCTTAACCTCGCCCCCAGGCTAATTGCTACCAAGAGCCGGCTGGTGGACTAGACCACATCTATGAACTGATTACAGAGTTCGTTTCCCCCTGTAAATCATCTATTATAAAAGTTTGGCTGAATTTCTGCTGAAAAACCTGTGCATATGCAAGGGCCCAATTAATCGAGCAGGTATTACTAAATAATAGCCTGCTCTCTGCCCTGTGGCCATTTGAGATTTACATCTGGATACTTCAGGATTAAAAAGGTCCTTGAGTTGGAGGGGGCTTCAGGGGAGGCATTGAACAGGAGGAGAGCAGACACTGGTGGTCCTCCACCATCATTAGCCCAGTCAGAGGAGAAAGCTATTGTGTTTCACTTCATCAAACCCATTCATTACCTGTTATTATAGCTCTGATGTTCTCAGTGTCAGTCTTTTTGACAAAGACATCTACCATTACTATCGGTAGGCTACATCCACTGGCACGTCAGCTTCAATAGACTAGAAGGCCACCAGATTGCTATTTTTAGTTTTAGAGATGAGGCAAATGTGAAAGTTAGCTATGCTGTTTCAGTCAAGTGGATAACTGTGATCAACAGCTGATAATTGGCCTATCAGAGGCTGTGTGTGACCATGTGCAAGAAAACGTACTATTGTTGGGAAACCTAAAGCTGACATTCAATTATTGCATTAGAGCAAACAAGGTAGCCTACTCACTCTTGGTGTAATTGATAGAATGACCACGTTTACATGCACAACAATATCCCACTATTATTTGGGATACTCAAGTATTCTGTTTTTGAGTTGACGCATATAAAACATCATTTCCCATTTACAATAACCCGAAAAAGCTTGTATCCCGGTTATGAGAAACCCGGATAAAATGCCTGGGATATGCTGATTTTAGACGGGATACTGTGGCATGTAAACATCTTATCCTGTTTACTGTTGTTTTTCGCGGTTTGCTCAGGCTCAGTTTCATATATTAATGGTGTTGTGTGATGATGTTTTTATCTGATTGTCAAACAAATCACTTCATAAAGTAGGCTACCTGCGCAGTTCAAACCAATAATTCCATAATCAATTATTTTGCTGATAGGCTAGTCCGTACTGGACCGTTTCTGCTTATAATTTCCGACATTTGGTAGGCCCTATTATAATTTCGGACATTTGGTAGGCCATTTGCTTGTCAACTATAGTTAGATACGTGTAGCTTCTCTTCTGTCATAACTTGTTGCCCTAAAACACTAAATAAAGTAGTGCTCACTATAATAATGTCTTACATCGATAGAATGAATGCATTAGTAATCTAGTTAACACCGATAAAGTTGTCTGTTTTGTTTAGAGACCAGAGAGAAAACGCAATAACTCCAAAACAGTGGAAAGGTTGGTCCTGTGCAAAATATCAAAATGTCATCAGTTTGACCGGTTTTAAGGAGATGACAAGCTGAGAAAACGATGAAACACGTTTCTGATAAGACTTCAGTTCGTCTTGGGCACATATTGTATGTGGTTGAAATACTGTCTGCTTGCATAACAGTGTCAAAGATAACACATTACATGCGCATTCGCATTTTCTCAAGAGATGTTGAAATAAATAAATAATATTTCTCCACTCCTGTTCCCGAGCAAAAATCAACATTTGTTGTATAATTTTACTGTAAGAAATGAAATATTATTTTATGCTACATGTGAGAGGTTATAGGCCTACAGTCAGTGTCCATATTGCAGTTATTTCATTTAACCAATATGAATTTAAATTAGGAATATCTTGTTTATTCATGGATACAGGGATACTAGTGAGCGGGATATCAAAGGTGCATGTAAACAGCTTATCCCGAATAAGACTTTAAGCGGGATATAAGCTACTATCCGGAACACTGTGCGCATGTTAACGTGTTCACTGACTGCAGACCTGCATGGTGAAGGAGGATCAATGGGTTATAAAATAGCGCAGCATTGATCTCAAAGATCAACAAACACTATTTTCATAATGTAGAATCTTCCCATTTCAGATGCTGGGAATCAGTAGACCAGACAGACCCTATGGAATGGATGAGCACTGCCCTGGCTCTTCTGCCTCTAGAGTATCATGCTTGAGTACATTCTCATACAGAAGTGCTGTGTGCCCTCAGTATAGCCTATTGCTCCACCCATAAAGCTAAAGCAAATGTCGGCAACCCAATATGACACTACTGTGTCATTTTGTGTGTGTGTACCAAAACAACAGACATCTCAGACAGCATCATCAAGTGTTGTGACAGTGGTTTGTAGCCTAAACAACAGAGGCAATTTTGTTGATGGCTCAGTCAGTGGTAACAAAGTAAATAATCTGCATCGTAGGCAGGCTATACTATAAACCAGGGGTCTTCAACCTTTTCTTGCCCAGGGACACACTCCCAGGCAAACCGGCAACCCAGGGACCCCCATCATACGTTAGCAAAACATTCGTTTTTTCCCATCTTATCAGGTGAATGATAATGTCAAGGATAATTAATAAACATTTTACAATGAATAGATTTGGTGTAGTTTTTTTAAATTATTTTGACCTTCCCACATAATTGGAAGAGGAAGTGTAAATTCTAGCTAGAAAGGGAACTCTAAACACATTTTCGCTAAGAGTAGCTGTTTAGCTGGTTAAGAAAAGGTTAGCCATGTGTTGGCAAAAAATAATGTCCAAGTCAAGAAAGCTTACTAGCAGCACTTGCCACACTAGTAGCCTATTCGCGGCTGCTTTTTCAAAGCCTGTCAGATACTCCAGTGAGTGTAATTGGCTCCAATTAGTGTAATTTTGTCAAAATTAGGAGTTGAGAAATAAAGTTGACATCATTAGAAATTAGATCTACTGTAGGTATGTCATTCAAAATGTGTTTACTCTGTTGTTGCTAGCAATATTCATAAAAACATGGGGGGGGGAATCCACACAACAACAAAAAACATTTTCGCAGAACCCCTGCAATATCTAGGCAGACCTATAGGGGGCCGCGGACCCCCGGTTGAATAGCCCAGCTGTAAACTGTTACATTGCAATACCTATTGCAATCTAAGCTAACGTTTGGAGTCCAGCCTGTCCATTTGACACGCGGATCTGGAGAACTGTCTGTCTCCCACCCCTATGATTACATGACAGAATCTGAAGGGGGACATTCTAAAATAGACCGGAAATATGAACTCTTGTCCGATGGCATGCACACTTTGCTAGAATGTCATTGCGGTGTCACTGAGTTTTACGAGACCAGCAAAGAACAGAACACATACCTGTCAAACCGCCTCCTCCTTCTCCATATCCTCGCCTCCTTTGTAATACGAAATAATCGTTGCTTTTTTCTGTCACCCATAACTTGAATGCATTTTTCAGCAATATCTCTTCAGGTTTAAGCCACATATTTCAATTCACATATATTTGTTGAATCCAATGTGCATGTCAATTTGTTCATTTCTATTGCAACCTATACCCATGGACATTTGTTTGTGTGAGCACTAAGCAGACCCTTTCCCACGTCGACAGAAACCTTGCCAAAGTCAACGATACAAGGGCTTCTGGGGATTGTAGTTTCTTGACATTGGTGGGTGTATGCAGAAGAATGAATTCGCTTGATACTGTAGACTTGATTTCCCATAGTCCTTCTCGGTTGAAAAGTATCAAATTTTATAACTTCAAAGTGCAAAATACTGTAACAAATACCAGCGCATTCATATAGGAGAGAGCACTTTTTGTAAAACACAAATGGACAGTGGTGTAGTGGAGGGTATACGCAGGTATAAACCGTATACACACTTTTTTTCAGTGGCATTGCGTATACTCACTTCTTAATCCCTATTGATGCGTATCAATGTAGTGTAGTGGAGGTATACGATTTATCAATGATGTAGTACAATGGAGAAATCATCCACAAAGACTACACAATCGCAAAGCACGTGACATATATTCACATGCGCGCCGCACACTACAGTGTTGCCAATTTAGCGACTTTGTCGCTATATTTAACGTGTTTTCAGACCCCTCTAGCGACACATTTTCAAAAAAGCGACTAGCGACAAATCTAGCGACTTTTTCTGGTGTTATTGGAGACTCGTTTTTACTCTTCTCAACGAACAGCGGGTGCTTTGTTACTCCGGTCCCAAACAGACTGTTCGCCACACCACACCGGCCTGCCATCATTCACTTTGAACCTTACTTTGTGTTTACAGTTGCAACAGTGCGACTTTAGATCAGTGAGGGAGAACGGCTCATAATAATGGCCGGAACGGAGCAAATGGAATGGCATCAAACACCTGGAAACCATGTGTTTGATGTATTTGATATAATTCCACTGATCCCGCCCCAGTCATTATCCCGAGCCGGTTCTCCCCAATTAAGGTGCCACCAACAACCTGTAGTAGCAAATGGCTAGTTTGTATAAAGGCCTACTGTAGCTCTGGTTGGCTATAGCGCACCGGTCTGTGTAGACTCCGGTCCTGGTCAAGACAGATGTTTTTATTCGGTTTTATTTACTGCATTGTCTATTAATTGTCAAAACTCACAGCCCTTTTACCATGCTACATTGCCATAGAATTTTCACAAATGCCTTAGTATACGTAATTCTCAAACATTCTAAGAATTTATGAAAACGTGAAAATTACCAAATCTAAGTGGTCGCTTGTCAGAAAATGTTTAAAAAGTGTAATTCTTCCTGGGGTTGTATGTGAACAGATTGTAATAAGATTTCATGTTGCTAAAAATGCTGTCAGTTCAGTGGCGATTTTAGCATGTAAATGTTGGTGGGGCAAACTCAAAACATTTTTTTTACATGCATGCCAGCAAAGCCACTAAACAATACATTCATTGGACTATAACGGTGACAAACGATGCCCACAAACTATTAGGGCCTACATACAGTGAGGGAAAAAAGTATTTGATCCCCTGCTGATCTTGTACGTTTGCCCACTGACAAAGAAATGATTAGTCTATAATTTCAATTGTAGGTTTATTTGAACAGTGAGAGACAGAATAACAACAAAAAAAATCCAGAAAAGCGCATGTCAAAAATGTTATAAATTGATTTGCATTTTAATGAGGGAAATAAGTATTTGACCCCCTCTCAATCAGAAAGCTTTCTGGCTCCCAGGTGTCTTTTATACAGGTAACGAGCTGAGATTAGGAGCACACTCTTAAAGGGAGTGTTCCTAATCTCAGCTTGTTACCTGTATAAAAGACACCTGTCCACAGAAGCAATCAATCAATCAGATTCCAAACTCTCCACCATGGCCAAGACCAAAGAGCTCTCCAAGGATGTCAGGGACAAGATTGTAGACCTACACAAGGCTGGAATGGGCTACAAGACCATCGCCAAGCAGCTTGGTGAGAAGGTGACAACAGTTGGTGCGATTATTCGCAAATGGAAGAAACACAAAATAACTGTCAATCTCCCCTCGGCCTGGGGGCTCCATGCAAGATCTCACCTTGTGGAGTTGCAATGATCATGAGAACGGTGAGGAATCAGCCCAGAACTACACGGGAGGATCTTGTCAATGATCTCAAGGCAGCTGGGACCATAGTCACCAAGAAAACAATTGGTAACACACTACGCCGTGAAGGACTGAAATCCTGCAGCACCCGCAAGGTCCCCCTGCTCAAGAAAGCACATATGCAGGGCCGTCTGAAGTTTGCCAATGAACATCTGAATGATTCAGAGGAGAACTGGGTGAAAGTGTTGTGGTTAGATGAGACAAAAATCGAGCTCTTTGGCATCATCTCAACTCGCCGTGTTTGGAGGAGGAGGAATGCTGCCTATGACCCCAAGAACACCATCTCCACCATCAAACATGGAGGTGGAAACATTATGCTTTGGGGGTGTTTTTCTGCTAAGGGGACAGGACAACTTCACCGCATCAAAGGGACGATGGACGGGGCCATGTACCGTCAAATCTTGGGTGAGAACCTCCTTCCCTCAGCCAGGGCATTGAAAATGGGTTGTGGATCGGTATTCCAGCATGACAATGAACCAAAACACACGGCCAAGGCAACAAAGGAGTGGCTCAAGAAGAAGCACATTAAGGACCTGGAGTGGCCTAGCCAGTCTCCAGACCTTAATCCCATAGAAAATCTGTGGAGGGAGCTGAAGGTTCGAGTTGCTAAGTGTCAGCCTCGAAACCTTAATGACTTGGAGAAGATCTGCAAAGAGGAGTGGAACAAAATCCCTCCTGAGATGTGTGCAAACCTGGTGGCCAACTACAAGAAACGTCTGACCTCTGTGATTGCCAACAAGGGTTTTGCCACCAAGTACTAAGTCATGTTTTGCAGAGGGGTCAAATACTTATTTCCCTCATTAAAATACAAATCAATTTATAACATTTTTGACATGCGTTTTTCTGGATTTTTTTATTGTTATTCTGTCTCTCACTGTTCCAATAAACCTACCATTACAATTATAGACTGATCATGTCTTTGTAAGTCGGCAAACGTACAAAATCAGCAGGGGATCAAATACTTTTTTCCCTCACGGTAAAGCTGTCCCAACAGCAGTCCCAACACATTACCACTATTACACCTGGCTATCAGCAGAGCCTTGTCTGGCAGCGAAACAGTTAATTCAGCCTCATTTACTGCCTTTTCAAAAACATAGCTGATATGGCTGACTTGCTGAAACAAATGTGGTTTCTACTGACAATTGAAATGTACAAACTATGGCATAAGGCGACGACGAGCGGATAAGAGACAATCCGTAATTTTGATTAAGACATTAAGACAGCGATCTAGGACCGACGTAGTCAATATAACTATTTGTTCAGCACCTTTGAAATGTACAGTGACAGAATTCAGAACATGGGCCGTTCTTACAGTATTCCAAGTCAGAACCGTAGGATAAATAAAGGGGGCATATAAGCAGACAATGAAAGCTCTTACAATATTCGATGATTACATTTCTCTAATACAGGCTATAGGCTACATGTGCACCACCAAGTCAGAACAGTAGGCTAAGTTATGAGGGGAAAAGGGACCAAATTATTAGGGTGAGGCACATGGGCTACTAACAGCTTACTACACAACATACACTTAGTATTACTTTCTTAACTACAGTATACATATCTCCCTGGCATATAACATAATTTATGCAGAAGCATACAATACATTTTTGGACTCACTTTGTTCTGCTGTGCTCACTTGAACAGGAAGGTGGTGTGGCGGTCTTTCGGGGGCAAATTTTGTCATCAAACTTTGTCCTCAAAGTCTGGCATTCTATGGATTTATGGTGCTTTCAAGACAATTGGGAACTCTGAAAAAAAGTTTGAATCATGACGTTAGTGATCTTCAGGTCGGAGTTCTAGAAAGAGGCCAGAGTTCCCGACTTGGAATGCCGTTGGATGACCGTTCATAACGTATTTTCCCAGTTGGAGCTCATTTTTTTCAGAGTTCCCAGTTGTCTTGAACTCACTGAAGTCTGAGATTTCCCAGTTCAGAGTTTCCAGTTGTTTTGAAAGCGGCAGAAGTCAAGCTGGATTGACAGCATGGCCAATGTTGAATGTTTATCCTTTTAAGCTTGGAAAAGAGACCCTTAAACCCAGACTTGGACCACACATCCACTCCACTGAATAGCAGGCTAGTGATTGCTTTGAAATGCTTGCAGTTAGCCACTGATTCCTTCCAAACCACTCAATTGTTGAATTTGCAAATTTCCAACTTGTTGTGTAATTTTTATGTCCACCGATACGTTTTATCTATAATTTCTCTTCATAATTTCTCTTCATATGACAAGGACTGAAAAGGATTTGCCAGTAGATTGTCGACTTGATTCATGATGATGACTACTAGCTAAGATTTTGAAAGTATGATGTTGACATGATCAGTCCAATCAAAGCTACTGTGGATATAACGTGATTTGACGTCATCTTATCTGTGGCCAATGACCTTGAGCCTTCTTGGATGGGCACTTCCAATGTAACTTTATGGCAGCACCCAAGGGGCTTGAATTTTCTAGCTCTCCCAGTAGATTTTGTGGTGAAGTAGTGTCCCCTTGACTGACAGAACATGGAGCCAATCACGACGCAACTAGAGAACATTACCAACCCCTACGCTCAGTATTTTCCGCTGGCTGCCCCACCACCACAGAAAGCACTGAGCTAGGCTGAAACACCTGCATTTTGGAGCTGCCTTACTCAAGAAAGCAAAAAAGAGACCCTGTTTGTATGCAGCTTTATTAACTCCGTTTTTTTAAATGTTTAAATTGTTTGCAAACTGACATGTGACACGTAATAATGCCAAAATAACATGCAAAACAGGCAACAACAAAAATAACCGGTCAAAAGTTTTAGAACACCTACTCATTCAAGGGTTTTTCTTTATTTTACTATTTTCTACATTGTAGAATAATAGGGAAGACATCAAAACTATGAAATAACACATGGAATCATGTAGTAACCAAAACAGTGTTAATCAAATCAAAATATATTTTACATTTGAGATTCTTCAAATAGCCACCCTTTGCCTTGATGACAGCTTTGCACACTCTTGGCATTCTCTCAACCAGATTCATGAGGTAGTCACCTGGAATGCATTTCAATTAACAGGTGTGCCTTATTAAAAGTTAATTTGTGGAATTTCTTTCCTTCTTAATGCGTTTGAGCCAATCAGTTGTGTTGTGACAAGGTAGGGGGGTATACAGAAGATAGCCCTATTTGGTAAAAGACCAAGTCCATATGTCAAGAACAGCTCAAAAAAGCAAAGAGAAACGACAGTCCATCATGACATGATGGTCAGTCAATACGGAACATTTCAAGAACTTTGAAAGTTTCTTCAAGTGCAGTCGCAAAAACCATCAAGCGCTATGATGAAACTGGCTCTCATGAGGACCGCCACAGGAATGGAAGACCCAGAGTTACCGCTGCTGCAGAGGATAAGTTCATCAGAGATACCAGCCTCAGAAATTGCAGCCCAAATAAATGCTTCACAGAGTTCAAGTAACAGACACATCTCAACATCAACTGTTCAGAGGAGACTGTGTGAATCAGGCCTTCATGGTCGAATTGCTGCAAAGAAACCACTACTAAAGTACACTAATAAGAAGAAGAGACTTGCTTGGGCCAAGAAACACGAGCAATGGACATTAGACCGGTGGAAATTTGTCCTTTAGTCTGGAGTCCAAATTGGAGATATTTGTTCCAACCGCTGTGTCTTTGTGAGACACGGTGTGGGTGAACGGATGATCTCTGCATGTGTATTTCACACCGTAAAGCATGGAGGAGGAAGTTTTATGGTGTGGGGGTGCTTTGCTGGTGACACTGTCTGTGATATTTTTAGAATTCAAGGCACACTTAACCAGCATGGCTACCACAGCTTTCTGCAGCGATACGCCATCCCATCTGGTTTGGGCTTAGTGGGACTATCATTTGTTTTTTAACAGGACAATGACCCAACACACCTCCAGGCTGTGTAAGAGCTATTTTACCAAGAAGGAGAGTGATGGAGTGCTGCATCAGATGACCTGGCCCCCACAATCCCCCGACCTTAACCAAATTGAGATGGTTTGGGATGAGTCGGACCGCAGAGTGAAGGAAAAGCAGCCAACAAGTGCTCAGCATATGTGGGAACTCCTTCAAGGGTGGCTATTTGAAGAATCTCAAATATAAAATATATTTTGATTTGTTTAACACTTTTTTGGTTACTACATGATTCCATGTGTTATTTCATAGTTTTGATGTCTTCACTATTATCCTACAATGTAGAAAATAGTAAAGAAAAACCCTTGAATGAGTAGGTGTTCTAAAACTTTTGACCGGTAGTGTATATGTACAGTGGGGAGAACAAGTATTTGATACACTGCCGATTTTGCAGGTTTTCCTACTTACAAAGCATGTAGAGGTCTGTAATTTTTATCATAGGTACACTTCAACTGTGAGAGACGGAATCTAAAACAAAAATCCAGAAACCACATTGTATGATTTTTAAGTAATTCATTTGCATTTTATTGCATGACATAAGTATTTGATACATCAGAAAAGCAGAACTTAATATTTGGTACAGAAACCTTTGTTTGCAATTACAGAGATCATACGTTTCCTGTAGGTCTTGACCAGGTTTGCACACACTGCAGCAGGGATTTTGGCCCACTCCTCCATACAGACCTTCTCCAGATCCTTCAGGTTTCGGGGCTGTCGCTGGGCAATACGGACTTTCAGCTCCCTCCAAAGATTTTCTATTGGATTCAGGTCTGGAGACTGGCTAGGCCACTCCAGGACCTTGAGATGCTTCTTACGGAGCCACTCAGTTGTCCTGGCTGTGTGTTTTGGGTCGTTGTCATGCTGGAAGACCCAGCCACGACCCATCTTCAATGCTCTTACTGAGGGAAGGAGGTTGTTGGCCAAGATCTTGCGATACATGGCTCCATCCATCCTCCCCTCGATACAGTGCAGTCGTCCTGTCCCCTTCGCAGAAAAGCATCCCCAAAGAATGATGTTTCCACCTCCATGCTTCACTGTTGGGATGGTGTTCTTGGGGTTGTACTCATCCTTCTTCTTCCTCCAAACACAGCGAGTGGAGTTAAGACCAAAAAGCTCTATTTTTGTCTCATCAGACCACATGACCTTCTCCCATCCAGATGGTCATTGGCAAACTTCAGACGGGCCTGGACATGCGCTGGCTTGAGCAGGGGGACCTTGCGTGCGCTGCAGGATTTTAATCCATGACGGGGTAGTATGTTACTAATGGTTTTCTTTGAGACTGTGGTCCCAGCTCTCTTCAGGTCATTGACCAGGTCCTGCCACATAGTTCTGGGCTGATCCCTCACCTTCCTCATGATCATTGATGCCCCACGAGGTGAGATCTTGCATGGAGCCCCAGACTGAGGGTGATTGACCGTCATCTTGAACTTCTTCCATTTTCTAATAATTGCGCCAACAGTTGTTGCCTTCTCACCAAGCTGCTTGCCTATTGTCCTGTAGCCCATCCCAGCCTTGTCCTTACACAGCTCTCTGGTCTTGGCCATTGTGGAGAGGTTGGAGTCCGTTTGATTGAGTGTGTGGACAGGTGTCTTTTATACAGGTAACGAGTTCAAACAGGTGCAGTTAATACAGGTAATGAGTGGAGAACAGGAGGGCTTCTTAAAGAAAAACTAACAGGTCTGTGAGAGCCGGAATTCTTACTGGTTGGTAGGTGATCAAATACTTATGTCATGCAATTACTTAAAAATCATACAATGTGATTCCATCTCTCACAGTTGAAGTGTACATATGATAAAAATTACAGACCTCTGCATGCTTTGTAAGTAAGAAAACCTGCAAAATCAGCAGTGTATCAAATACTTGTTCTCCCCACTGTATATTTTTTTTTTAGGCAAACAGGTGGGGGCTCTGCATCATTGAAAATAATAGTATTATTATTATAATAATTATTTAATAAATCCTTAGCCCTTCTCTTCAGTAGTAGAAGGCCCATTGTTCCCCACTGTGTTTGGGTTAGTAATAATTTGTAGTGGCTCCATTTTACCTCAGCAAGCATGTTTTCACTATTCTGAACGTCTAAATAATCCCATACATTGTTCTGAAATATGAACACAGAAATACTGGACATTTTGAACTCTTATTTTGACAAAATTACAATCATGGTCTTGAATTGGACTCACATTTTTCTGGTCGCGGTCTTGACTCTGTCTCGGACCCCTTGTCCCCCTCCCAGTCTTCTCTTGCCCCCCCCCCCGGTCTTGACGGATTCGATTTTCTCCAGTCTTGATCTTGAATCGGTCTCGCTTTAGGTGGTCTCGAACACAACACTGATAAATATGTAGTCTTTCTATGGTCAAGTGCAGCTGATATAATTGACTGACACTAGGAATACTAATAATGTCCCTAATTTTTGCATTATAATTAGAAAAATAACAGCCTACAGGGCAGCGTACAGTAAATACCACTAAATTGCCATTACACCCTTCCCTGCCTATTTGCCCAATGAACTTGTTTCTCAACTGTGAGGTGAGCATGGCCTTTTCTGCCAATTAATTGCATCACTAGTGAATGACGATTAGAACATTTATCAATTTTATAAACAAAATGAACAAATTAGCACAAAGCAATATTTGGATCAAACCAAAATGTATTTACAATATTGTCAAAGTATTTTATGAATATATACCAGTTATTACTACATTTCCCACATAACTGAGTAAAAGAAAATAATGAATAACCTTTGTCCCTTATTTAAGCAAAAATACTTAAGACTATAGACATTTACTCTGGAAAGGCTGAACAAGGTTAAGACTATTGACATGTAAAGTGCATGCACAATCTAGTTGAAAATATACAGTGACCTCATTGCATTTTTCTATTAAAGTAGGATGGCATGGAATAGATCTTGCACTGGTGAATCATTTTAAGGCACACACCCAAAAAGCACAGATAGTTACTGAAACGCATGTACAAATATTTGAATGAAGCCAGGGGGTTTAAAGAGATGCTCTTACTGCCATATCCAGACTCAGTATTTCCAAGTTTAAAAATACCATTCCTAACATGCATCACCCTCATAACAGACAAAAAAGAAGAGACATGTAGCTACAGATCAGGAAGCGCTGGGCATGGGGGTGTGCCAGAGCACGTAAGAAATTGTAATGTCACAAGCATACAGCAGGTGGAAGCAGTCCCTCATTTTGGGATTTACCTCAAACAAGTGGCAAACCAAATTTACATGTACAATCAATTAGCAACAATGAGACAAATCTATATTTCGAAACTGGAATGTTCCTCACATAATCTTATGCTCTCCTCTGCTAGACAAGGAAAACCAAGGTATGTTCTAGAGAGGCTAACATCCTATGCTTATGATTGAAATAAAATCAATGCATCCCAGAGGTAAAACTGAGCTTTGTATAGCGGTGCTTGCTGTCAAAGTAATTTTCCATGCAAAAAATAGTATGAGAATTTTTACAGCAGCAAACCTTATCAGAAAATGCCTTGCACTAACTACTGCATTATTGTACGTTTTGAAATTGAATTTGCACATCGCCACAAACTTTCGTTGTCATGGGAACTGTCACCTATAATAACCCATTAAAAACAGACACTTGGAGAGTAGTCTAATCCCAGTAACCTGTGGGTGTGAAATTAGCTTTAAAAAAAACATACAATTTAAAAATCTGTACCTAATTGATCATGTGATCCATTGACTGAAGTAATTAAACCTCAAACGTAATCGAATAAATCATTATAAGTACAATTAAATTCAAATAAGAATGAAACTGGATTTGAACAAGAGTGAACAGTACAATTTCCTAACTTAGATAGTGGTAAGTGCATCGAAGAATTGCCTCATCAATTTAATGTTAAAATGATATGCATAGGTAGGTCGAGGCCTCTTTTCCTATGAATAATCTCAGACCCACACTCCTAGTTTCACTTGCTTCATGACCACAGGAAACAACATCTTTGAATGTAATTGATTGTGGCGCAAGTCCCATTAGCCAAGCTCCAGTGCTTGGAGTGAGCATGCTGTTCATGTCCTGGGTTCCAGTTCGTTTCCTGAGTCGCCCTCGAAGGCCAGGTTGTCATAATGGGGCTGGATGTCCACCTGGACTGACCCAGGGTCAGGATAGTGCCCCAATGCTGCAACACAAACATGATTACCAGTCAGTCAAGCCTCATAAGTGCTGCTAGCAAACCGTACAAGAACCAACCTGCCGGTCATTATTTATTTTGGCACAATGGCTCATACAGAGGTCAATGGATAGGCAAGCTAAAGAGCGAGGAGGGAAACTGAAAGGAGGCACTTCAGCCCCAGACAGTAACAACAATACTGGTTGTTTGATCAGGAATAGACTTTGTAGTGAACTCTGTGATATCTACTTGCAGCAATCAAACTAACTAAACAAAAAAAGTATCTGAAAAATTCAGTAACAGGAATATCTAACCACTAGAATTCAAACATAGGTGGCAAAACCCACACGGTCTTGAGCAGGGGTGCATAGGGTTGTGGCTTTAACACATTATCAAGGTAACGTGAAAGCCTGCATCTTCCAAAGAACCTGCACAAAGAGTTACCACTGCCAACTGAACTAAAGTAGTCCCCTTACGTCTATAGACAATGCTTATGATGTGAAAAAGCTCTCAAAACGCTATTTCTGTGATGTTATAAGACTTCCTGAAATAATTTGCCTCTGAATGTGAATTGTGTGTCTTACTCTCATATGTGTGGGTCTCGTCTGCTGGGCTGCTGTGCTCCTCTGTGCCCTGGACAGAGGCATAGCCTGAGGAGGCTGTCTCACTGCGGGTGTCCTCTGGGACTGGGACGCTGGGGTAGGACCTCATGTCTGGAGGCATGGTCACCTGATGACTGGGTTGCTCCTCCCCCGGCTGCTGCTCAGGGGGATACAGATGGATGGACTATCATCACAATCATAAAAACATAGCTATTTCTGGTCCCACTACAGGCGTTTCAATCTAGCATGTTTGCCTATTCTCCTTAAACAATGGCGCTAGCAGTGTAAATACTGTGTTTAATCTACAACAGTTTTTAAAACTTCAGTGAATGACAGGCAAAGGTTATTTCAAAGTACAGGGTAATGCCGAGGACATGATGCAAGGTACAGTTGCCTACCTCTACTCCCAAGGCCTTGAGGATGTCACATTTACACATGGGGCACGTCCTGTGCTCCAATAGCCAGGGCTCAATGCAGGTCTTGTGGAAGAAATGACTGGAAAGGAAAACAAGAATCATGATGACCATCACAAAATTAAGGGAATTGTAATAGCAGACAGGGGTAGGCCTACTGTACTCCATGTGTCAATACTAAACAAGCAAAAAACCACTACAGTTAGGCACTTACTTGCAGGTGAGGATGGTCAGCACGTCGCCAGACTTGTAAGCGTCAATACACACTGCACAGGTGTCAGCATCAGGCCCAGTCTCCTGAAAAACAGGTAAAAAATATATATTGTAGTGACTAGGGCTGTGGCGGTCATGAAACTTTGTCAGCCGGTTATTGTCATGCAAAAGTCTGCGGGTCTCACGGTAATTGCCCATTAATTAACATAAACAAGTTTAGCATCTCCAGGCATCCACGCTGCATTCAAGCCACTAATGTGGCCTTTGGAACTGTGGCCTTGGGAACATCTACATTTAAAAAGTCTAACAAATCAATTTAATATACACCATCACAATAAATCCATTATTTATTTTAGCCAGGTCTTAAAGAAATATTAGGATATGAATAACATTTATTTTAGAAGAACATAATATAAGTTGGCATACTGTATGTTTTCTGGCTATGCTCATGCCATAGGCTGTAGGCTTGTTCATTTAGCTGACAAGATATGCTTCTAAGTCCCTTGCCATTATTTTATAGTAAGAAGTATAAGTGCCTGTGCCATTAAACCCCTACAACTTATCCAGAACGCTGCAGCCCGTCTGGTATTCAACCTTCCCAAGTTCTCTCATGTCACCCCGTTCCTCCGCACACTCCACTGGCTTCCTGTTGAAGCTCGCATCTACTACAAAACCATGGTGCTTGCCTACGGAGCTGTGAGGGGAACGGCACCTCCTTACCTTCAGGCTCTGATCAGACCCTACACCCAAACGAGGGCACTACGTTCATCCACCTCTGGCCTGTTAGCCCCCCTACCTCTACGGAAGCACAGTTCCCGCTCAGCCCAGTCAAAGCTATTCGCTGCTCTGGCACCCCAATGGTGGAACAAGCTCCCCCACGACGCCAGGACAGCAGAGTCACTGAACACCTTCCGGAGACACTTGAAACCCTACCTCTTTAAGGAATACCTGGAATAGTATAACAGTAATCCTTCTACACCACCCCTCCCCCAGTGGTGGTTGTCCCACTGGCTATCCTAAGTTGAATGCACCAATTTGTAAGTCGCTCCGGATAAGAGCGTCTGCTAAATGACTTAAATGTAAAGTATATAATTGAACTTAGCTGAATAAAATAGAAAGGATATTTTTCCCATTTTGGAGCAAGTGTGCATATGAAGTGGCTATATTGAGCATAAAAGTGATCATTTGAAACAGGTCCTATACACTATATTTAGAGTTACTTGGCAACTTTAGTTGTGAATGATACAAACCTTAAAATGTCTTAGAAATGAAAACATATATGGGAAGCATGGTGTGACTATAGGCTATTGATGATTTGACAAAGTCTGAAAAAAAGCTTGTGCTCCATTCCTTGCCTTGGGCTGCACATCTGTTCTCTCATCAAGTGATCATATTTTCACCCATCAGACTATTCTCAGTTTAATCTTGTCTTTACTAATATGTCAAATTAGTTTCGATTTAGAATGGCCCATTATCAAATGGGCAGGAACAGGGGCATGGGAAAAAAGACGTCATCCGTATGCACTCGAATAGCGAATGTTGGCCGCGCTTTCCCGCCGATCCGTTTTTTAATGATGCCGGATAGGCAACTTTGGTTTTATAGCGGAGCTGTGCTTAATATGGGCAGCTGAGAACTAAATATAAGAACACTTATTTCACTCCACACGTCAACCACTATTTGATGAGCATGCTCTCGCTGCGCGACAGGTGATTTTCCGCACAAACTCTGTATGCCATGAGTTCTCTAACCCTGTTCCTGCAGCTACCCAGTGCTTAATTTGGGAAACCAAGTTATTCTGTTCGGGAACATCGATTGTAACATGTTTTCGCAACTAAACATATTTCACTAAACTGTTTCGCTGCCCCTCTCCGCGCTCGAGGAAGGAATAAATGAGAGAGAGGAGATGGAAACGCGTGGTGGTGAGATATTCTGTAGTTTAAAAAAGGTAGTGTGTCAGCCTATTAATTATGAAAAAAAATAAAATGACCTATTACTAGGCTATTCAAAATCATATACAAATTCACTATAATTGCTATTCTTTCTCTCCCAGACTCATGGATAGAAAGTTTGGAGCATAGCATAATGTAACCCAGACCATTCAGTATGCATAATAATACAGTCCACACTCAAAGGCAATTCCTAAAATGTGTTTAATTTTGGAGTATAGGCTAGACCAATTATGTGCCAAAGACATCTTCAATCAGTTTTGTTTTGTGTTTTTCCTGCCATTTGTAATATGCCGTAGGCTATGTATTGTATAACAGCACAATCATACTTTTAATGCAGGGCTGTTGTTTTTTTGGGCTTGGGCTCATAAGCTCGAATATGCATATGGGTGTTTTGAATTAATCACCACCTTAGAAAGTGTATTCCTTTTTGTTGTGTTAGGCTTTGAAACAGCATCCACAATGACCATGTTTTACACTCGGTTTCAACCTGCTTTTGAACTTCTTTCTTCAAATTGATCATCACAGTGATGTGAGTTTTAAAAGCATGATACTGTTTTGATAAGTGTTTGATATGACTTTCGATCGTGTTTGCATTGATGTCAGTTGTTAGAG
Organism: Coregonus clupeaformis; assembly: GCF_020615455.1. Taxonomy (NCBI): domain Eukaryota; kingdom Metazoa; phylum Chordata; class Actinopteri; order Salmoniformes; family Salmonidae; genus Coregonus; species Coregonus clupeaformis. Next base: position 30,234,653 of record NC_059200.1, read on the forward strand.
GGACATTAGAGCCCCGAGTACCAGGCCATTAGCGACCTACCAACGCATGTCCTGAGTGCATAACAGGAGATTACCGCGACTCAACGGTCACGTGGCATTTTACTGCGGTCATGACTCATGACTGCCGTTTTGACTGTAATACGTCATCACCCCAACAGCCCTAGTAGTGACACTGAGCATACATGCAATTTACAGTTTAGTCATTTAGCAGACGCTCTTATTCAGAGCGACTTCCAATTAGTGAGTGCATACATTTTTCATACTGGCCCCCGTGGGAACATGTACACTACTGGTCAAACATTTTAGAACACCTACTCATTCAAGGGTTTTCCTTTATATTTACTATTTTCTACATTGTAGAATAATAGTGAAGACATCAAAATATGAAATAACACATGGAATCATGTAGTAACCAAAAAAGTGTTAAACAAATAAACATATATTTTATATTTGAGATTCTTCAAATAGCCACCCTTTGCCTTGATGACAGCTTTGCACACGCTTGGCATTCTCTCAACCAGCTTCATGAGGTAGTCACCTGGAATGCATTTCAATTAACAGGTGTGCCTTCTTAAAAGTTAATTTGTGGAATTTATTTCCTTCTTAATGCGTTTGAGCCAATCAGTTGTGTTGTGACATGGTATGGGTGGTATACAGAAGATAGCCCTATTTGGTAAAAGACCAAGTCCATATTATGGCAAGAACTGCTCAAATAAGCAAAGAGAAACGACAGTCCATCATTACTTTTTAAGACATCAAGCGCTATGATAAAACTGGCTCTAATGAGGACCGCCACAGGAATGGAAGACCCAGAGTTACCTCTGCTGCAGAGGATAAGTTCATTAGAGTTACGAGCCTCAGAAATTGCAGCCCAAATAAATGCTTTACAGAGTTCAAGTCACAGACACATGTCAACATCAACTGTTCAGAGGAGACTGTGAATCAGGCCTTCATGGTCGAATTGCTGCAAAGAAACCACTACTAAAGGACATGAATAAGAAGAAGAGACTTGCTTGGGCCAAGAAACACGAGCAATGGATATTAGACCGGTGGAAATGTGTCCTTTGGTCTGGAGTCTAAATTGGAGATTTTTGGTTCCAACCGCCGTGTCTTTGTGAGACGTGTGGGTGAACGGATGATCTCCGCATGTGTATTTCCCACCGTAAAGCATGGAGGAGGAGGTGTTATGGTGTGGGGGTGCTTTCTGGTGACATTTGTAGAAGAACAAAGCACATTAAAAAAAAAAAAAAAATGTGTAATGGGTTAAAACGAAGCTTACATACTCAGCATTTTCTCAGAACAAGAACCATACAACACACATCAGTAAAAATTGCCTATGCCATATTTTACCAGTTTGAAACAACCATATTTTGCATATGCTCCTCAAAGTGATGCATAATAACCATAAACCCATCCGTATTGTACTTGAACATGTTTACCTCATCTCCCCGTTTCACGGTCCGGACTTGCAGCTGACCAATGGCTTTCTTGGCCACTGCCTTGAGACGTTTCTGTTGGAGTAGAGAGCAGAATGTGTTCAGTATTAAAATGTGAGCAGGCTGCTGTTTAAATTACATTATTCATCTGCTCCCTCTGACAATTCATTATCATCAAACACATTCAGCAACTGGCCAACTGAAAAACTAAACAAAAGATCACTATGTAATATCTAGAATGCAACACCAACAACAAAGCAAACATTTTGCACCAACAATTAATTTTTTCATTTCCTGTACTGTGACCATAAATTGTTGAAATAAGAAGGAGCAGGAGAACCGTATGCGATGAGGTCATGTTAGAGAACATAGGTGATCTGGGAGTAGCAGAGCGTTCATTAGAGCAGCCCCTGCCTGTGTCATTAAGCCGTTCCTCTGAGATCATGTATTGGAAACGTTACATCAGTTTGTATATAGGACGGCAAAACAGCAGATTTACGTACATCCGGGACTTTTCGTATTAGGCAAAAATAATCCTGGAGGGACAGAGTGACGGACTCAATTCTAAAACTATAATTTGGAATGTACAATAAAATCATGCGTTGGACATACACACACAATTAAAGACCGCTCACTCTGTGCTCATGCAGCCTCCCCATAGCAACAAGACAAAATAAATGTGCACAATGGCACACAGGAAGAATCTACGTTATGTAAGGGGACTTAGGAGACACAGGATGAGGCATCACTGTCAGGGACAACATTGGCTTTGAGGATTCTCTGGAGAATGTCATCATTATGTAGATATTTTCTGTGATATACACTGAACAAAAATATAAAAACGCAACATGCAACAATTTCAAAGATTTTACTGAGTTACAGTTCATAAGTAAATCAGTCATTTGAAATAAATTCATTAGGCCCTAATCTATAGATTTCACAACCAGGAATACAGATATGCATCTGTTGGTCACAGATACCTTAAGAAAAAGTAGGGGCGTAGATCCAAAAACCAGTCATCAGGCTGTTGATTGTGGCCTGTGGAATGTTGTCCCACTCCTCTTCAATGGCTGTGAGAAGTTGTGGATATTGGCGGGAACTGGAACACGTTGTTGTACACTTCGATCCAGAGCATCCCAAATATGCTCAATGGGTGACACAACTGTGTTCGTTTTCCATAGTTTATGCCTGCCCATACCATAAACCCACCACCACAGGGCACTCTGTTCACAACGTTGACATCAGCAAACCGCTCACCCACACGACACCATAAAACGCTATCTGCCATCTGCCCGGTACAGTTGAAACCAGGATTCATCCGTGAAAAGCACACTTCTCCAGCGTGACAGTGGCCATCGAAGGTGAGCATTTGCCCACTGAAGTCAGTTACGACGCCGAACTGCAGTCAGGTCAAGACCCTGGTGAGGAAGACGAGCACGCAGATGAGCTTCCCTGAGACGGTTTCTGACAGTTTGTGCAGAAATTATTCGATTGTGCAAACCCACAGTTTCATCAACTGTCCGTGTGGGCTGGTCTCAGATGATCCCCCAGGTGTAGAAGCCGGATGTGGAGCTGGCATGGTTACACGTGTTCTGCGATTGTGCGGCCAGTTGGACGTACTGCCAAATTCTCTAAAACGACGTTGGAGGCGGCTTATGGTAGAGAAATGAACATTCAATTATCTGGCAACAGCTCCGCTGAACATTCCGACAGTCAGTATGCCAATTGCATGCTCCCTGTGGCGTTGTGTGAAGAAACTGCACATTTTAGAGTGGCCTTTTATTGTCCCTTGCACAAGGTGCACCTGTGTAATGATAATGCTGTTTAATCAGCTTCTTGATATGCCACACCTGTCAGGTGGATGGATTATCTTGGCAAATAAGAAATGCTCACTAACAGGGATGTAAACAAATGTGTGCACAAAATGAGAGAAATAAGCTTTTTGTGAGTATGGAACATTTCTGGGATCTTTAATTTCAGCTCATGAAACATTGGACCAACATGTTGCGTTTATGTTTTTGTTCAGTATAGAAAGAGTTGGGTTTTGGATATCAAAGACTAACATGGCACAGACTGTTTTGATGCTTGACAACATTTGTCATAATCCTTAAAGGGGCATATATTAAAATGAATACTGTTGCATGTTTACTTGATTGATATGTAGATTTGAGGGAGGCATGTTGCGGTCATTCTAGTTCACAGGGCGAGCACGAAGCTGGAGTTTTGCATATGATTACAGCCTGAACAATGGTGCCCTGTGCCCTCTGAGCATAAGGTCCTAGCTCAGTGGGCGAAGTCAGCTCTGCTCTAACTGCTCAGCTACCCACTCAAAAATACACTTCTCTGTATCGGTCTGTCTACCCAGCCTCCCTGCAGAAAGCATTGGAGAATCAGCCACATGTGAACAGACGCCCCTTAGACCACCGGGTGCTTTAGACAACACAGAGCTACACTGCTTCTGGGAGTGATCATGAAGCAAGGACAATATGTGGTACACTGCTAATAAGTTAACAGAGCCTGCAAGCAAGCACTTGAGACCAGTCAGTCTTCACAGTCAAGGTTACCCCCTATATGCAGGAGTAATAAACAGTGCTGAAAAAAGTACTGTAACCTTGAAAATCATGGTCCTGTCCACGTGAGTGGTTTTACCTTGCATAACAGCCCAGATCCAATCAGATGAAGTGGAAATACTTGTTACGCAGCAGCAGGTTCAAAGGTTTTTTGGAAACGCTACCTTTGAGTGGAACTGAGCATTCTTCCCATAGTAAACTTTCCTCCACCATATAGGCCTGACAGTTCATTTACACTCAATGAATACAATGTGACAAAACCTTTGGACAAATAACGCGGGCAAAGCTGTAAGGGCAAAGAACTGTAAAAGTCAAAACACGGTGAAATCTGTCACCATCTGAAAGAATACCAGCACAAGTCAGGACTCCTACCATCCCTTCATATTTCAGAAGGGAAACTCACTGCCGCTCTATCCCAACAACACAGATTTCAGAGAGAAGCTAAAGCATAAGATCACAAAGGCAGAAAACGACATTATAATAAATACATTGCTGACCAGAGGTTCTCTCTGGTTGGCTGGATCCATGTCATGCAACAAACTCAAGTGATTAACATAATAGATTAATCACCTCTACATAGATGAGCAGTCACTGACACTGACTCAACAGGAAATGTTCTCTTTATTTTAGTTTCACCTGACTCCCTCTCTGTATGGCTGAGGAATGCTGACACACCCCAAACTGTGTTGCCCAACTAAGTGTTCCATAATGTTTCCAGCTCGTTGAAACACACACATAAGGGAAGGTATGTTTGTGTGTATAAGATTATGTTTGACACAGGAAAGGAAAACAACTGTTTCCAGTGGAATTTCCCCAGTCATATTGTTCTACAGATCAAAAGGTGATAGTGCTGCAGCATTCTATTTCAGCACAAACCACTGAATTTGTTTTATTTTACCTTTATTTAAACAGGGAGTCACCATTGAGACAAGGGTCTCTTTCGTAAGGGAGCCCTGCACATATAATTAAAGGTAAATAACTGTTGTCATTGTTCCAGAGACTGGAGACTGACCTGTTTGCGGTTTTGTAGACGAACACTGTTTAGGCGGCGGGCTGAGTAGAAGATGAAGTAGCCCACAGTGGCTGCTGTTACCACGAAGAAGGAGATGGAGACGAAGAACACCGAGTAGTGGCTCATCCAGGGACCATGCTGCTTGCCCACCTCAATGGTCATTGAGACTGGAATCCCTTGCCTGATCAGCTCAACAATCTCCATGCCCCGTCGGTGACCAATAATGATGGCAACCATACCTTCTGTTCCTGTAACCAGGGGGGAAAACAAAGTATGAGGAAACATCACTCTCCTCAGACTCATATACAGGCTAGGCCTTAAATATACCCCCAGGTGCTCTCAAAGAAATGTCACTATTGTCCTAATGTGTTTATCAAAAATATTTAACAAGCAATGTAAGAATAGTGTTATCTAATGTGAAAACATATCTATTGCAAAGTATTAGAGTTTCCCCTAGTATTTTTTTCAGCGGTGGCAAGGGTGGGGGGTGCATTGCATCTTGCGCAATGACATGCTAGCTGTTCCCATTGACTTCCAGTCATTGAGCCAATGACTATCCATTTAAACCCCTGTAAGTCTAAGCCCTTAGATCGCAATATCTACTAAGCTAACATGTGGAATTGTTTTAAGATGGTCATAAAATGTATCATTTAGCCATTTTATTTGGAATTTTAGGACCCCTGTATGTATAAAACAAAATGTATATAAAAAATATATTTGATGAAACATTGAAGTTGGCCTTTACTGCAACAAAAAAAAAATCATAAAGGAACAAGGTTTTAAAGTGGCTGTCCTATATCCGTGACATATAAGAAAACTCTGGGGGAAAAATACATATTTTAGAACCATGTTTGGTCATGTTATTCGTGGCACATTTTACCCCTTATAAACTTCTTGCCATTTTTACAGCCCGGTACTGGGTTACCTTCAGATCGTGTGCATCGTAGAGCAGAACAACAGACACCTTGGTGTTTGTGAGTCTCCCCTTTCGATATTGGTGTTATTAGTTTGTAGCTCCAACGGTTTGGTCTGGAGGGTCAGTTTTGTGCGAAGACCTCTTCGAAATGAGGACATCCGCGACAGAGAATTCAGACGACTGCCTAAAGCTTGTGGATGTCGTAGAGCAGTACTAGTGAGTCTCTCATCTTTTGATGGTGGTGACTTATGAGTTTGTAGCTCACACGGTTCGGGTTTTACAGACGATTGTGACGATTTTATTGTCCGGATCCTCTCATGTGTAGACAAAGTCCACTTTCACAAGCCCCATGTCATTGAATAGGCACAAACTTTATTATGGCGGAAAGAGGTGATTGAGCTGCAGCCACTACAACAAATGGTAAGCATAAACACAGGGAGCTACTCAATATATTTTTTAAAGCGCATCTTGGCAGAAATATATATTTAAATGAATATAGGGGAAACCCTGTATTACAGTGTCAAAATGTGAATTGTTCTCTGTGAAAGTACACATCTTCACAGTTTTAAACAATAGAAAGATCCATTACACAGGTTGTCATCCAGCCTGTCTCAGTAAGTGTTAAGAATTCATGTTCACTTTCATTGTGTTGAATCCAACTAGAAATGATCTCATTGGAAATGACAACTGGTGCATAAAGCTTACACCAGTCAAGCACAGATGAGGGATGTTGAACAAGACCGTTGCTCAATTGTTTTAGCCAAAAATGTCAACTTGGAATAGTACTACACTATATTTAATTATAATTCTGAGTACAGTACTATGTAGATGTTTACACACAGTTGGCGTCAAACCTTCCTTATCACACTAGAACAGAGTCCCTTCGTTTCTGACAACCATGTGACTCATTTCAACAGAAACAACATTTAATAAATGTTGTCCATATTCCCTAAATTAGCAAAGAGTCACTGTACATTTCATAGGGACGAAATATTACAAGGTTAATTGCGGTTTCAATTAAAATCTAACCTCATAACACCCCCCACATGGACAACCTGTGGGAATTACTATTGTTTTTCAGCAAATCAAGACGCACTGTGCAGAAATCGCGCCGCCATTTTCTGGTCGCTAAAATTCCAGTTTGTGACAAAACAAGCAAGTATAGTGTAGAGAATCACATTTTTCCATAACCTTAAATATTGTATTTTCAGCTGTTTGAAGCTGGTGTACAAACCCGAAAGTAAAAGATGCAAAAATTAAACTTGATGGGATGCATAGAAATAGTGCACATAGAACAGATGTACCACTTCTTAGCCTTGCTTTCAATTAGAATGACAGATAACACATTTCTATGTGAATTTGGTCGGTCACCCAAAAAGTTACATATTGCAGCTTTAAGTGTCTAAAGTGCATAAAGAATGGTAGAAAGAGTAGGCAGAATGGAAAGATGGGCTACCATGTTTACTTCCAAGGCTATGCTACATAATTGCAAATTTACTTTCAGAACAAGCGTCGGGGCTCTTAACCTCTACCGGATCGGTGTATTATCTTTTACCAGATCTAATGTGTTATATTCTCTTACATTAATTTCACATTTCCACAAACTTCAAAGTGTTTCCTTTCAAATGGTATCAATAATATGCATATCTTTGCTTCAGGTCCTGAGCTACATGCAGTTAGATTTGGGTATGTCATTTTAGGCGAGAAGATACCTTAGTGAATAGACGCTAAAGGTAGTTAACGTTTATGGGCTAACATATAGCCGAGTTGCCCATCTTGCTGTAGACTACATACCTGGGTGCGACATTTGGATGACTCTATTGTCTGTACCAATATCATTAAAAATGACAGCAGCAATAGCTCCTTTACTGGCCGCAACATTGATCTTCTCTGAAAAAGAACATCGTTGGCCGCGTTGAATTAAGGCGATCCACCCCTTCGACCCACTGGGTACATCATAGAAAGTATCACTTTCACAACTGTAAATCGGATCTGGTAAATACACGTCACCCATCACTGTAACTTTTGGAGAATATTGTCCATATAGTCCGCTTTCCTCTTGTCGCCATACGGTTACGTTGTGTTCAGGATCAATAAACGACACGTTCAGGTAGGCTGTACATATATAAATCGCCTCCGCAAAATGCAAACTCGTCACCTGAAGACTTGAAGCCACAAACAGCCATGACAATAGATACCGTTTCGCTAAAGGTTCCATAATCCTGTTTACGACGTGGGTTACTATAGTGCCTCTCCGCGTTGAACAGTCGATAAAGGTATGAGACTTTAAAAACCAAACAAAGAAAAGTTGCAGCCTAACTAGGAATATTATGTCAGACGCCGTTGACAGGTGAACTAGTTTGAAGTCGAACAAGTCCTCTTCGTCGAGGTCAAACTGAGTAGTACACTCCCATCTTCATGCTTAAAGGAGAAGCACACATTTAAACCAAACCTCGAGGATTATTTACGGAGAAATAACACAGAGCCATAATAACAATGTTAACATTGAAATGCTTGTAAATTTGCTGATGTGTTAGGCTAGGCCGTAGCCTATGTTGCTGAAAGGACACTAATTGATTGAATAGTGCAACAATAGGCAGGTTTCCACTGACCCAGGTTTATTCGACAAAAGCTAAAAATAATAATAATTGTGACGTGTAATGGAAACGGCAGATAGGATAAATGTTCTAAAGCTCGACAACATTTTTATCCATTCGACAACGGTGCATGTTTCTTTTGTCAAACTTTCTTAATTGCGACAAATTATGATGGAAACGTGTTTTCGAATAAATGATCATTGCCAAATAATTGTGACGTCATCACATAACTATAAAGTCCAATCCACATTTAATTATAAATACCTACTGCTTGAAAAATAAAAAAATTCAACTGTAAAAATAACCTTTCTTTGCAGGACAAGGATTGTCCTGACTTTCAAGAATGTCTGAATTGCTTCGCCTTGCTTTTCTGGTTGCCTGGCAAGTTTCACCATCCAATTATTTCAGATCTACAGGAGTACAAGTTTCACCATGGCACGGGCTGTTGCCACATGAGAATGATTAGAATATGGCAAATATTAGCCAATTATTGCATTCTGTCCATGCTGGCTTTCGCGGGCTAGGCCTACCTCAGTGGTGTAAAGCACTTAAGTAAAAATACTTTAAAGTACTACTTAAGTAGTTTTTTTGGGTATCTGTACTCTACTTTACTATTTATATTTTGGACAACTTTTACTTTTACTTCACTACGTTCCTAAAGAAAATATTGTACTTTTACACCATACATTTTCCCTGACAACCCAAAGTACTTGTTACATTTTGAATGCTTAACAGAACAGGAAAATTGTGAAATTCACGCACTTATAAAGAGAACACGTGGTCATCCCTACTGCCTATGTTCTGGCAGACTCACTAAACACAAATGCATCTTTTGTAAATAATGTCTGAGTGTTGGAGTGTGCCCCTGGCTATCTGTAAAGTTTTAAAACAAGAAAATGGTGTCGTCTGCTTTGCTTAATATAAGGAATTTGAAATGATTTATACTTTTACTTTTGATACATAAGTATATTTAAAACCAAATACTTTTAGACTTTTACTCAAGTAGTATTTTACTGGGTGACTTTCACTTTTACTTGAGTCACTTTCTATTAAGGTATCTATACTTTTACTCAAGTATGAAAATGGGGTACTTTTTCCACCACTGTCCCGGAGACATGAAACAGATAGGTGGGAGGGGTATACAAGTAGTGATGTTAAGTTTGATACCGGAGGCGCTCCGAGGCATGCGACTAAACGCTATAGTGCAGTGGGTGTCTTATGCTGAGGCAGTGAAGAAAGTAGAAGAATATGGGTTAAGGGGGAGGGATCCTGAGATGATTAATGTGAGTCGTAGATCCAGTGGCGATTTTAGCATGTAAATCTTGGTGGGATAAACTCCCCCAATATTTTTTTAATGCATGCCAGCAAAGCCACTACAGAACATAACACTAAACAAAACATTAATTGCGCGATCACGGTGACAAACGGTGCCCACAAACTGTTAGGGCCTACTTAAAGCTGTCCTAACAGCAGAGCTTTCTTTTCAGCACCATGGAGTGAATCCTTACCACCGCTACACCTGGCTATCTGCGGAGCCTTGTCTGGCAGCGAAACAGTTAATTCAGCCTCATTTACTGCCTTTTTAAAAAACATAGTTGATATGGCTGACTTTCTTAAACAAATGTAGTTTCTACTGACAATTGTGATGTACAAACTATGGCATAAGGGAACTACAAGCAGATAAGAGGCAATCTATAATTTCGATTAAGACATCAATGAGCGAGCTAGGACGGACGTAGTCAATATAACTATTTGTTCAGCACTTTTGAAATGTACAGTGAAAGAATTCAGAACATGGGCCGTTCTTACAATATTCTCCCTGTGCACCAAGTCAGAACCGTAGGATAAATAAAGGGGGCATATAAGCAGACAATGAAAGCTCTTACAATATTCGATGATGACATTTCTCTAAAACAGGCTATAGGCTACATGTGCACCACCAAGTCAGAACAGTAGGCTAAGTTATGAGGGCTAAAGGGACCAAATTATTAGGGTGAGGCACATGGACTACTAACAGCTTACTACACAACATATACTTAGTATTACTTTCTTAGCTACAGTATACATATCTCCCTGGCATATTACATAATTTATGCAGCAGCATACAATACATTTTTGGACTCACCATGTTGTGCTGTGCTCACTTGAACAGGAAGATGGCACGGCGGTCTTTCTTGTGGGCAAATTTTGTCATCAAACTTTGTCATCAAATTCTGGCATTCTATGGATTTATGGTGCTTTCAAGACAACTGGGAACTCTGGAAAAACAACAACGTTGAATCATGAAGTCAATGATCTTCAGGTCGGAACTCTAGAAAGAGGCCTGAGTTCCCGACTTGGAATTCCGATTTGGATGTCCGTTCAAAACGTATATTCCCAGTCGGATCTCGTTTTTTTCCAGAGTTTTTTCGAACTCACTGAAGTCTGAGATTTCAGAGTTCAGAGTTTCCAGTTGTTTTGAACGCGGCAGAAGTCATGCTGGATTGACAGTGGCCAATGTATTCAACCTTTTCTGGCCCATGGTGTTGCGTGTGAATGTTTATCTTTTTAAGCTTGGAAAAGATTACCCTTTCAGACAGATTATTTAAATCCTTAAACCCAGACTTGGACCACACACCCTCTCCACTGAATAGCAGGCAGGGGAAGTAAAATAGTGATTGCTTTGCAATGCTTGCAGTTAGCTACTGATTCCTTCCAAACCACTCATTGTTGAATTTGCGATTTCCGACTTGTTGTGTAATGTTGATATCCAATGCCCGATGAGCAACGATACGTTTGATCTATAATTTATCTTCATATGACAAGGATTGAAAAGGATTTGCCAGTAGATTGTCGAAGTGATTCATGATGATGACTGCTTGTCTAGCTTGCTAGCTAAGATTTTGAAAGTATGATGTTGACATGATCAGTCCAATCAAAGCTACGGTAGATATAACGTGATTTGACCAAATTTTATCTGTGGCCAATGACCTTGAGCCTTCTTGGATGGGCACTTCTAATGTAAATCTATGGCAGCACCCAAGGGGGCTTGAACTGCCTAGCTCTCCCTGTAGATTCTGCGGTGACGTAGTGTCCCCATGAGAGACAGAACACTGAGCCAATCACGGCACAACTAGAGAACATTACCAACGCCTACGCTCTGTATTTTCCACCACAGAAAGCACTGAGCTAGGCTGAAACACCTGCACCCTGTTTGTATGCGGCTTTATTCACTCAATACATTTGTTTGGACATTATTTGCAAACTGATATGTGACATGAATTAATGCCAAAATAACATGCAATTTTTGCTAAACAGGTGGGTTGCCACTGGTCGGTAGTGAAAAGACATAGGAAGAAGAGAGATCATGATACAGAAAGCAGTGGGGCGTCTAGTAAATAAAGCATAAAAACGGCCAAGGTAGGAAGCAAGACTAATAATGTGTTGGAGTGGAAAGTGGTGATAGTGTTTGAGACCTCAGGGTGGCAGGTAGCTTAGTGGGTAAGAGCGTTGTGCCAGTAACCGAAAGGTCGCTGGTTCTAATCCCCGGGCCGACTAGGTGAAAAATCTGTCGATGTGCCCTTAAGCAAGGCACTTAACCCTAAATGCTCCTGTAAGTCGCTCTGGATAAGAGCGTCTGCTAAATGACTAAAATGTAAAAAATGTAATGTAAATGTAAGTGAGGCCCTATCTGACTAACTAATGCTGTAGAGAAAGAGGTAGGTGAAGTGAAATTAGCTTGGTTAATTGGAAATGGTAGATTGTTAATATTTTGTGGTAGCCAGGCTCAGCAAGAGAAGATTCTGAAAATGGAAAAGCTTAATGGGAAGAAGATTAAAAGCCATGTCCCTGGTGCTTATGCTAGATTGAGGGGTGTCATCACTGGGGTCCCAATATTTATGTCCATAGATGATATTAAAGAAAATGTGAAGGGAGGAAGAGTGATTGAGGCCAAAAGGTTGATCAGTAGGAAAGAAGCCAAAGAAGTGAAAGCCTATCAGTGCTGCTGAGGTTTGAGAAGGTTATGCCTGGGAAAGTACAGATAGGATTCCTTAGTTTCAATGTCAGAGAATTTGACCCATCCCTATTGCGGTGTTTTAAATGCCAACGAATGGGACATGTAGCTGTTCAATGTAAAGGAAGGAAAATATGTGCCAAGTGTGGAGGGGAACATGATTAGTGTGAATGTGGGAGCAATGTGAAGGTTAAGTGTTGTAATTGTGGGGGGGAACATAGTGCAGCATTTGGTGGATGCCAGGTGCAGAGAGAGGCTCAGAGATATAGAATTAGTCATTATGTATCGTATGCGGAGGCTGTAAGTCAGATTGGTGGAACTACAGTGTGGAATGATGGAGCTTCCATGGACCTAATGTAGTAAGTGGACATAATGTTGAGGCTGGTGTTTCTGCTGGTCCTGGCATGGTTTGGAGGCCTGTTCAGAAATCTTGCACTCATGAATGTGCGGCGTCAAAGGACACTTTAATAATAAATAAAGTTGACATCATAGCTTTTATTTGTAAGGTTATCAATATGACTCGGGTTGTGGAAAGCAGAAATGCCAGGTTGAAGGTTATTGTGGAGACGGCAAAATAGAGATTGGGGGTAACAGATGTTACTGTTGAAATGGTTGTTGACATGCTGAACAATCCTAAGAGTGGAGTGTTTGAGCATGATATAGATCAAGTTTAATGGGGTAGGGGGGTTGAGGAGGGTGTAATGTTTGAGAGATAAGCAGCATGTTATTATGCACACTTGGTTAAAAATGGTATGCATGTGTTCAGTGCGTGATATTAGAAATATAGATCTGATTGGATGAGCATAGCTTAAATTGGCAGGCCCTCATTGGTTGTTGGCCAGGGTATTCAAGTGTGCTACCTTTGAGCGGGTGCAGATGGACTCAGCTTGGAACCGGCTATGTTGTATCTGCTGCCATGTTGGAAATAAACCGTCTTCGTGATGTTAATGCTTTATACTGTCGAGTTTCTCTGTGCAATAACTAAAAAGAACACGCTTCCTTTAACCGGGGATGCAACAGATTGGCGACGAAGTACCAGAGTTTTTGTCTGAAGGGGAACAGAGCAAGCAAGAAAGTGCTAGCTCCATCGAGACAGTCTACGTAGAAAAGCTAGCACTGAAGATGGCGTTTCACAAGGCCGAGGATTTTCACTTCGAGGAAAGTGAGGAAAGTTTCGAAGCCTATTTGGAAATGTTGGAACAGTATTTTGAAGCTAATGGGCTCAAGTATGAGGATGATAAGTCAAAAGCCATTTTTCTGACGATTGTTGGCATAAAGACTCATAATTTGTTAATGGACTTATGTGCGCCACAGAAACCAAGTGAAACAATGTTTACAGAGTTGGTCGCGCTATTGAAAAGTCACTACGTACCAAGGACGAATTTTATTGCTGAAAGATGCAAGTTTCATGCAAGGAGTCAACTCGAGGGAGAGTCGATTTGTGAGTACTTGGCTAGTTTAAGAAAACTATCAGCCACATGTAAATTCGGTCAATTTCTTGAAGAGTCATTACGTGATAGATTTGTGTGTGGTGTTAAAAGTGAAGAGCTGAGAGACCGTTTACTGAATGTAGCTCACACAAAATACTTAACATTAGCACATGCTGTGGATATGGGTTTTTCTCTTTAAGTAACAAAAAAAAGTGCACAGCAGTTTTCACAAAATACTTTTAAAGCAAATGCAGTCGAGAAGAAAAGCGTTGCCAAGAAAACGGAGGCAACAGGTAAACCATGTTACCGTTGCGTGGGATAAGGGCACAAGCCAGATGAGTGCCGCTACAAGGATTTTGAGTGTCGGGAGTGCAAGAAGAAAGGACACATAGCCAGGGCATGCCGCTCGCGTCAAGTGGATAACAATGACACGAAGCAAGCGAAATGGAACCAACAACTGGATGCTACTGAGGGAGAGGCCTCCTTACTGCGACTGCAGGAAGACGAGAGGAGCAACGATGATCAGCACCAGGGCAACGCACACCAGCGAGAGAGAGGACAAGAACGTCATTGCAACAGAGATGAGCATTGCGTCGCACTCAAGCGCCAGAGTGATGAGCATTACATCTCACATGAGAGTGAGACATCTGATAAAGGCACATCAGCTGTTTTCACCACTAACTATGAGTTGGGTAACGTAAAATGAACTGAACTGTTTGCATTAGATACAGGTAAAGACATTACTAAACCGTACTATGTGTATGTAAGGGTAGATGATGTGAGACTCAAAACCCAGATGCTTATAAGAAATCCCGCTATGCCCTCCGACGAACCATCAAACAGGCAAAGAGTCAATACAGGACTAAGATTGAATCGTACTACACCGGCTCTGACGCTCGTCGGATGTGGCAGGGCTTGAAAACTATTACAGACTACAAAGGGAAGCACAGCCGCCAGCTGCCCAGTGACACAAGACTTCCAGACGAGCTAAACCATTTCTATGCTCGCTTCGAGGCAAGCAACACTGAAGCATGCATGAGAGCACCAGCTGTTCCGGATGACTATGTGATCACGCTCTGTGAGTAAGACTTTTAAGCAGGTCAACATTCACAAGGCCGCAGGGCCAGACGGATTACCAGGACGTGTACTCCGAGCATGTGCTGACCAACTGGCAAGTGTCTTCACTGACATTTTCAACATGTCCCTGACTGAGTCTGTAATACCAACATGTTTCAAGCAGACCACCATAGTCCCCGTGCCCAAGGACACTAAGATAACCTGCCTAAATGACTACCGACCCGTAGCACTGACGTCGGTAGCCATGAAGTGCTTTGAAAGGCTGGTCATGGCTCACATCAACAGATCCACAGATGATGCAATCTCTATTGCACTCCACACTGCCCTTTCCCACCTGGACAAGAGGAACACCTACGTGAGAATGCTATTCATTGACTACAGCTCAGCATTCAACACCATAGTGCCCTCAAAGCTCATCACTAAGCTAAGGATCCTGGGACTAAAGACCTGCCTCTGCAACTGGATCCTGGATTCCTGACGGGCCGCCCCCAGGTGGTAAGGGTAGGTAACAACACATCTGCCACACTGATCCTCAACACAGGGGCCCCTCAGGGGTGCGTGCTCAGTCCCCTCCTGTACTCCCTGTTCACCCATGACTGCATGGCCAGGCACGACTCCAACACCATCATTAAGTTTGCCAACGACACAACAGTGGTAGGCCTGATCACCGACAATGATGAGACAGCCTACAGGGAGGAGGTCAGAGACCTGGCCGTGTGGTGCCAGGATAACAACCTCTCCCTCAACGTGACCAAGACAAAGGAGATGATTATGGACTACAGGGAAAAAAAAGAGGACTGAGCACGCCCCCATTCTCATCGACGGGGCTGTAGTGGAACAGGTTGAGAGCTTCAAGTTCCTTGGTGTCCACATCACCAACAAACTAACATGGTCCAAGCACACCAAGACAGTCGTGAAGAGGGCACGACAAAGCCTATTCCCCCTCAGGAGACTGAAAAGATTTGGCATGGGTCCTCAGATCCTCAAAAAACTATACAGCTGCACCATCGAGAGCATCCTGACTGGTTTCATCACCGCCTGGTATGGCAACTGCTCAGCCTCTGACCACAAGGCACTACAGAGGGTAGTGCGTACGGCCCAGTACATCACTGGGGCCAAGCTTCCTGCCATCCAGGACCTCTATACCAGGCGGTGTCAAAGGAAGGCCCTCAAAATTGTCAAAGACTCCAGCCACCCTAGTCATAGACTGTTCTCTCTGCTACCGCACGGCAAGCGGTACCGGAGTGCCAAGTCTAGGTCCAAAAGACTTCTCAACAGCTTCTACCCCCAAGCCATAAGACTCATGAACAGCTAATCATGGCTACCCGGACTATTTGCACTGCCCCCCCCACCCCCACCCCATCTTTTTACGCTGCTGCTACTCTGTTAATTATTAATGCATAGTCACTTTAACTCTACCCACATGTACATATTACCTCAACTACCTCAACTAGCCGGTGCCCCCGCACATTGACTCTGCACCGGTACCCCCCTGTATATATAGCCTCCCTACTGTTATTTTATTTTACTTCTGCTCTTTTTTTCTCAACACTTTTTTGTTGTTGTTGTTTTATTGTACTTTTTTATAAAAAAATTTATGCATTGTTGGTTAAGGGCTGTAAGTAAGCGTTTCACTGTAATGTCTACACCTGTTGTATTCGGTGCATGTGGCCAATAAAATTTGATTTGATTTGATTTGAAAATGGAAGTTGATACAGGTGCAGCCGTTTCTGTGATATCAGAGAGGTTGTACAACCGCAGGTTCAAAAAGGTGAAATTGAGCCCTGCAAACTGTGTGTTAAAAACATATAGTAAAGAGTCACTAGTTCTAAGAAGGAAAATCTCAGTCAAGTGTAATAGGAGCACTAAAACTTTAGACTTGCTGGTGGTCAAAGGAAATGGTCCTGCCCTGCTGGGTAGAGACTGGATCAGTCAGTTGAAGCTAGACTGGTCACGTGTACACAGAGTAACAGCTGTAGAGACAGACAGTAGAGGGTTTGTGTGAAAAATATTCCTCTGTGTTCCAGCCAGAGCTGGGAATGCTAAAAGGTGTCACAGCCAAGATACATGTAACTAAGGGGGCTGTACCTAAGTTCTGCAAGCCTCGCCCAGTGCCATATGCACTGAGAGAAGCTGTTGAAAAACAGCTAGTCAAGTTGGAGTCAGAAGGGGGGTCCATACTCCGGTTAACTACAGTGAATGGGCTGCTCCAATTGTGTGTATACCAAAAACAGACAATACTGTAAGAATATGTGGAGATGACTAGGTAACTATCAATCTGTGGCTGGAAGTAGATCAGTATCCGTTACCAAAAACGCAGGACTTGTTCACAAAGCTGACAGGGGGTGAGAAGTTCACAAAGATGGATTTGTCACAGGCATACCAGCAAGTACAGTTAGAGGAGAGCTCTGAGCACTATCTCACCATTAATACGCAAAAGGGGTTGTTCAAGGTCAACAGGCTTCCTTATGGTGTTGCCTGTGCTCCAGTTATTTTTCAGAAAATGATGGATCAGATCCTACAAGGTATAGATGGGGTAATCTGCTATCTTGATGATATACTTATCACAGGCCATGACACAGAAGAGCACATGAGAAATCTTGAAGAAGTGCTAAAAAGACTGAAAGTCTGCAATCTGAATGTTAAAAGAGAGAAATGTTATTTCTTCGAGAACAGCGTAGCCTATCTAGGTCATGATAGATGCAGAGGGGATACACCCCATGAAACAGAAAACTGAAGCTATTGAGAAGGCTCCCATTCCTACAAACACCACTGAGCTCAGGTCTTTTCTTTCGTTACTTAACTATTATGGCAAATTCCAAAGTGCTTTCGAGGAAGCTAAGAAACATCTCCTTACTAGCCAGGTGTTAGTTCACTACAACCTGGAGCAACCGCTCATACTAGCCTGTGATGCTTCACCGGTAGGTGTAGGTGCAGTGATTTCTCACACAATGAAGGATGGTTCTGAGAAACCTATATCATTTACCTCTAGGATGCTTACCAAAACAGAAAGGAACTATTCTCAAATAGAGAAAGAAGCACTAGGACTGGTGTTTGGCGTTATTACATTTCATGAGTATCTGTATGGTAGGAAATGTACCTTGCTGACAGACCATCAGCCTCTTCTTAAGATTATTGGACCTAAGACAGGTGTCCCAACACATAAAGCAGCTAGAATGCAACAATGGTCTTTGATTTTAGCAGCTTACACACATGAGATACAGTAGAAACCGTCCGAGCAGCATGGCAATGCAGATGGTCCTCTGTAGCTCAATTGGTAGAGCATGGCGCTTGTAACGCCAGGGTAGTGGGTTCGATCCCCGGGACCACCCATACGTAAAAATGTATGCACACATGACTGTAAGTCGCTTTGGATAAAAGTGTCTGCTAAATGGCATATTAGATGCGTTGTCCAGACTCCCACTGAGTGATTGTAGGGGTCCTACACCAAATCCAATGTATAGAGTGTCATTTATAGATTACTTGCCAGTCACTGCTAAAGATATATCACTTTCAATACAGGAGAAAGCTCCCATATTGAAAATGGTTAAGCAGTATGTAATGTCAGGTTTGCCAAACCATGTACCAGATGAAGTCTTTAAACCTTAAGTCAAAAGAAAGTTTGAACTTACCATTGAGGATGACTGTATTTTTTGGGGTTACAGGGTGGTGATTCCACAAAGCCTGCAAAGCAGACTATTGGCAGAACTACATGAGTCATTGGGGTATAGTTAAGATGAAATCCTTAGCTAGAAGTCTTCTCTGGTGGCCTACACTTGATGAAAATATTGAAAGTGAAGTAAGTCTCTGTGACATATGCAAGCAGCAGTGTAGCATGTCTGCAAAAGTGCCAGTACATACATGGAAATGGGCATCAGGTCCATGGGAGAGAATTCACTTAGACTTTGCAGAAGACCAAAAGCAAATGTTTTTGGTTGTTATGGATGCTTATGCTAGATGGCCAGAAATTGTACACATGCAGAGTACTACTTCAGCTAAAACTGTTGTACTCAGAAATCTGTTTGCTTCCTATGGTCTGTCCCAGGAAGTAGTCACAAATAATGGCCCACATTTCACTTCCTGTGAAATGAAAACTTTCTTAAAATTGAACGGTATCAAGCATACCACGTCACCTGCATATCACCCAGCTTCAAATGGGTTAGCTGAAAGACTAGTGCAAAATCTTAAGAAGTCGCTAGCTAAGAACAGAGCGTAGGTGGTATGACGTTATAGCATTGTGTTGCTAACTTCCTATATGGCTACCGCAACACACCACATACTAGTACACACAAAACGCCAGCAGAGCTGTTCTTAAAGAGACAGCTTCGTACACGACTGTCCCTGGTCAAACCACAGTTCTCGCCGAGGGAACAGACTGAGGGGTCACAAATCAACAGTGACAAACCACAGAAGGTCAGATCCTTCTCTGTTGATCAAGAGGTCTTGGTAAATAATTACAGGGGAGGTGAAAAATGGTTGAATGGTGTGATAACTAAGGTTCTGGGTCCTGTCACATACATGGTTAATGTTGAGGATAACTATGTGAAAAGACATGTGAATCAGATGTTGAACATCAAGCCAAGGAGACAAGGTGATACACTTGCACAGGGAGATGGTTCTCTTTATGTAGGAGGATCTTGGGACTATGATGTTGATGACATTGATATGGACATTGAGATGGACAATGCGATCAATGTGCCTCAGAGCACAGCTGCTGAAGAAGTTGAAATGCCTCCACCACAGCCTCAGAATGTTGTTCTGAGACCCCGTCCTGTCTGTAACAAACGCCCACCACAGAGGCTGGACTTCTGGAAAAATACTATAAAAAAAGATGTAAACAGAGATGTGTAAAAACTTGTTCTGAAGAATCCTGTTACCTGTAAAAGGAAATGTTAAAACGCTGTAAATGGGTTATGTACTCAGGAGTTGTATTTTTTTGGTTCAAAACAAAACAAAAAAACATTGTTAAAGGTCAAGTAAGAGAGTAAGGTTGTCAAAACTAGCTGAAGTAACAGGGGAGGAGCTGTAGTGTTTGAGAGATAAGCAGCATGTTATTATGCACACCTGGTTAAAATGGTATGCACGTGTTCAGTGCGTGATATTGGAAATATGTATCTGATTGAAATGCGCATAGCTTAACTGGCAGGCCCTCATTGGTTGTTGGCCAGGGTTTTCGAGTGTGCTACCTTTGAGCGGGTGCAGATGGACTCAGCTTGGAACCGGCTATGTTGTATCCGCAGTCATGTTAGAAATAAACATTGTGATGTTAATGCTTTATACTGTTGAGTTTCTCTTTGCAATAACTAAAAAGAACCTGCTACCTTTAACCGGGGATGCAACAGAGGGGTTTTGGGGGGAGAGGGAGGGTGTGGTAGAAGTTAGTAGGGATTTATTTGGTTTTTATTTTCATGGTAGTACAGAATTGGGCAGATCATGATTGAGCGTACATTCCAGCACAGTAGGTGGCGGCATGCACTAAAACGATTGTTTGCGGACCGCCATGATGTCATAGAAGAGGAAGAGTTGCGTCAATGTGGCGTACTGCATTAGCATCGAACAGCCCCCGCGATATGCAACTTTTCAGGGAAGTCAGGATCCAATATACACAATCAGTTAGGAAAGCAAAGGCTAGTTTTTTCAAACAGAAATTTGCATCCTGTAGCACTAACTCCAAAAAGTTTTGGGACACTGTAAAGTCCATGGAGAATAAGAGCACCTCCTCCCAACTACCCACTGCACTGAGGCTAGGAAACACTCTCACCACCCGATAAATCTACGATAATCGAGAATTTCAACAAGCATTTTGCTACGGCTGGCCATGCTTTCCACCTGGCTACCCCTACCCCGGCCACCAGCTCTGCACCCTCCGCTGCAACTTGCCCATGCCCCCGCCAGCTTCTCCTTCACCCAAATTCAGACAGCTGATGTTCTGAAAGAGCTGCAAAATCTGGACCCCTACAAATCAACTGTGCTAGACAATCTGGACCCTTTCTTTCTAAAATTAGCCGCCAAAATTGTCGCAACCCCTATTACTAGCCTGTTCAACCTCTCTTTCGTATCGTCTGAGATCCCCAGAGATTGGAAAGCTGCCGCGGTCATCCCCCTCTTCAAAGGGAGTGACACTCTAGATCCAAACTTTTACAGACCTATATCCATCCTGCCCTTCGAAAGTATTTGAAAGCCAAGTTAACAAAACAGATCACCGACCATTTCGAATCCCACCATACCTTCTCCGCTATGCAATCTGGTTTCCGAGCTGGTCATGGGTGCACCTCAGCCACGCTCAAGGTCCTAAACGATATTATAACCGCGATCGATAAAAGACAGTACTGTGCAGCCGTCTTCATCGACCTGGCCAAGGCTTTCAACTCTGTCAATCACCGCATTCTTATTGGCAGACTAAATAGCCTTGGTTGCTCAAATCGCTCAAATCGGAGGGCCTGTTGTCTGGACCTCTGGCGGTCTCTATGGGGGTGCCACAGGGTTCAATTCTCGGGCCGACTCTATTCTCTGCGTATATCAATGATGTCGCTCTTGCTGCTGGTGACTCTCAGATCCACCTCTACGCAGACGACACCATTTTGTATACATCTGGCCCTTCATTGGACACTGTGTTAACAAACCTCCAAACGAGCTTCAATGCCATACAACACTTTTTCCGTAGCCTTCAACTGCTCTTAATCGCTAGTAAAACTAAATGCATGCTCTTCAATCGAACACCGCTTGCACCCGCCCGCCCGACGAGAATCACTACTCTCGGCGGGTCTGACTTAGAATATGTGGACAACTACAAATACCTAGGTGTCTGGTTAGACCGTCAACTCTCCTTCCAGACATTAAGCATCTTCAATCCAAAGTTAAATCTAGAATCGGCTTCTTATTTCGCAACAAAGCCTCCTTCACTCATGCTGCCAAACATGCCCTCGTAAAACTGACTATCCTACCGATCCTTGACTTCGGCAATGTCATTTACAAAATAGCCTCCAACACTCTACTCAGCAAATTGGATGTAGTCTATCACAGTGCCATCCGTTTTGTCACAAAAGCCACATATACTACCCACCATTGTGACCTGTACGCTCTCGTTGGCTGGCCCTCACTACATATTCGTCGCCAAACCCACTGGCTCCAGGTCATCTATAAATCACTGCTAGGCGAATCCCCGCCTTATCTTAGCTCATTGGTCACCATAGCAACACCCACCCATAGTCTGCGCTCCAGCAGGTATATCTCACTGGTCATCCCCAAAGCCAACACCTCCTTTGGCCGCCATTCCTTCCAGTTCTCTGCTGCCAATGACTGGAACGAACTGCAAAAATCTCTGAAGCTGGAGACTTATCTCCCTCACTAACTTTAAGCATCAGTTGTCGGAGCAGCTTACCGATCACTGCACCTGTACACAGCCCATTTGTAATTAGCCCACCCAACTACCTCTTCCCCATATTGTTATTTATTTTGCTCATTTGCACCCCAGTATCTCTATTTGCACATCATCTTCTGCACATCTATCACTCCAGTGTTAATACTAAATTGTAATTATTTTTGCACTATGGCCTATTTATTGCCCTACCTCCATAACTTACTATATTTGCACACACTGTATATAGATTTTCTATTGTGTTATTGACTGTACGTTGTGTTTATCCCATATGTAACTGTGTTGTTGTTGTTTTTATCGCACTGCTTTGCTTTATCTTGGCCAGGTCGCAGTTGTAAATGAGAACTTGTTCTCAACTGGCTTACCTGGTTAAATAAAGGTTAAATAAAATGTTGAAAAAATATAAAAATGTGACGTTCGACCTGCTACACAGATCGCTTTGTTTTGAGAGCTGACAGGAGCACAGGGGAAGAGTGTCTTTATTCTATTTTCACCTACTGTACTGTACCATATTCATCCATAATGCCTAAGTATAATAACTTTGGGTCAGTTTTTCGCAAGTACTCATTCAATTGTTGCTAGTGGTTGTACTAAATTATCCTCTAATTAGGCCTACACAAGTTGCTTTTGTTTACATTGTGAACCTACCTAGTCATTGTAACTAGTAAGTTAGTAGTAGTAGCTTCTTGACTTCATAAATCTTAGTAAAATAACCAGTGCTGTATAGTCGAGGTCATATGCAACCACAATCTACTTTATTTCTCATTATTTCAATTCACGTCAGCCATCAAGAATTGAACCTACATTTACATTTACGTAATTTAGCAGACGCTCTTATCCAGAGCGACTTACCTAGGCGATTCTTGCGCTTGTGATGTTTTCAAGACAAATGGAAAAACGAGGTCGCATCATGACGTCAGTGATCTTTAGGTCGGCAGGTCAGAGTCAGAAGTCTGAATTTCCGACTTGGAATTCCGATTTGGATGAACGTAGTGCTTTCTGTGGTGGTGGTGGTGGTGGTGGTGGGGCAGCCAGCGGAAAATACGGAGCATAGGGGTTGGTAATGTTCTAGTTGCGCCATGATTGGCTCAGTGTTCTGTCACTCATGGGGACACTACGTCACCGCCAAGTCTAAGGGTAGAGCTAGAAAATTCAAGCCCCTTGGGTGCCGCCATAGAGTGACATTAGAAGTGCCCATCCAAGAAGGCTCAAGGTCATTGGCCACAGATAAAATGACGTCAAATCACATTATATCTACAGTAGCTTTGATTGGACTGATCATGTCAACATCATACTTTCAAAATCTTAGCTAGCAGTCATGAATCAAGTCGACAATCTACTGGCAAATCCTTTTTAATCTTTGTCATATAAAGAGAAATAATGAAGAGAAATTATAGATCAAACGTATCAGTGCTCATCGGCCATTGGACATAAAGATTACACAACGAGTTGGAAATCGCAAATTCAACAATGAGTGGTTTGGAAGGAATCAGTGGCTAACTGCAAGCATTGCAAAGCAGTCACTTGCCTGCTGTTCAGTGGAGTGGCTGTGTGGTCCCAAGTCTGGGTTTAAGGGTCTCTTTTCCAAGCTTAAAATTATAAACATTCAACATTGGCCATGCTGTCAATTAAGCATGATTTGTGCCACGCTCAAAACAACTGTTAACTCGGAACTGGGAAATTTGCTTAATTGACAGCTACGACGTGAAGAGCACTGACGTCATCATGATTCAACCTTGTTTTTTTCCGAGTTCACAGTTTTCTTGAAAGCCCCATAAATCCAGAGAAGGCCAGACTTTGATGACAAAGTTTGATGACAAAATTTGCCCATGAAGGACTGCCGCGCCACCTTCCTGTTCAAGTGAGCACAGCACAACAAGGTGAGTCCAAATATGTATTATATGCTGCACCATAAATGATATAATATGCCAGGGAGATAGTATTACTTTCTTAGCTACAGTATACATAAGTGTATGTTGTGTAGTAAGCTGTTAGTAGCCCATGTGCCTCACCCTAATAATTTGGTCCCTTTCCCCCTCATAACTTAGCCTACTGTTCTGATTTGGTGGTGCACATGTAGCCTATATTAGAGAAATGTCATCAGCAAATATTGTAAGAGCTTTCATTGTCTGCGTATATGCCACCTTTATTTATCCTATGTTTCTGACTTGGTGTACAGGGAGAACACAGTAAGAACGGCCCATGTTCTGAATTCTGTCGCTGTACATTCCGAAAGTGCTGAACAAATAGTTATATTGACTACGTCCGTCCAAGTTCGCTCATTAATGTCTTAATCGAAATTACTGATTGCCTCTTATCCGCTCGTCGTCCCCTTATGCCATAGTTTGTACATCTCAATTGTCAGTAGAAACCACATTTGTTTAAGCAAGTCAGCCTATGTTTTTTTAAAAGGCAGTAAATGAGGCTGAATGAACTGTTTCGCTGCCAGACAAGGCTCCGCTGATAGCCAGGTGTAGCAGTGGTAAGGTGTTGGGACTGCTGTTGGGACTCTGCTGTTGGGACAGCTTTATGTAGGCCCTAATAGTTTGTCGGCACCGTTTGTCACCGTTATAGTGCAATTAATGTATTGTTTAGTGTTGTGTTGTGTAGTGGCTTTGCTGGCATGCATCCCAATTTTTGTTTTTTGGTTTGCCCCAACAAGATTTACATGCTAAAATCACCACTGGTTGTAGCCTATATTTAGGAAGGCATATCAAACACAAGCAAGTCACATACAGGCAGTCAAAATAGCGATTGTTTTCTCATTGCAAACATTGGCTAGTTCTTTTTTCAGCAACTCTCGCTACAATATGCCATCATACAGTAACTGAAGATTATCATCACATATAGTAGGCGGTCTAAAGCTGTAGTTGACAAATGACTTGGGGTCTGGATACACATGTTCAGGCTGCTTAGAACGTTCAGCTGCCCTGAGGTTGAACAGCTAGGTTGGCTACTCATGGGTACTTGCATGATCATTGAGTGGTTAAAAGGCAGATATGTCGTTTTTGGCCCCAATACAAAACTCAAGTGGGGAGTTACATTCTTTATTCGGAACTCTGACTAGTGGCTACAATATGGCAGCAACTACAAAATGTGCCTACACCATCACACAAAACGCTGATTGTTTTTGCTGCAATGCAATGTGTAAGGATTGTGTCCTGCTTGTGCAACTTCAATATCCGTTACAACAGACAGAGCAGGTTAGCCTTCATGAAATATGTTTGGGAATGTAAGTTCAAATTGCTGCAGGGTTTTTTATTTAAGCAATTCAGAAATATGAGGCAGAGATAGGCTACATCATCATGGTTCAGAAGTGGGTGAGTAAAGAGAGAAACTTAAAGGGAGGTGGAGTGTGAGTAATAGCTATGTAGTGTGCGTAAGATAACACATGCGCAGAACGTGATCTGGATCCTAAGCTTTGAGAAATAAGTTTCCGTAGGGTCGTCACTAGTTACCACACTCACAAAGTCAAAAGGCCAGCCTACTCGACCAATCAGATGAGGCGTTGTGATGACACGTATGCCGACCGGCATGCAGGGGCAGACGAGAGACAATTATTTTTTTTACCTATTGATCCATCAATGATTTGGTTATTTATTTGATATAGTAAAACCAACCGTTATAAATGCAAAGTGTTAATCGGATGTCTTATTCAAACTCAGCTTGCAAGCTTATCATGATGTTTGCCCTTACTCATAGTTACTTGTCTTAAACCCAAAATCTGTTTACTCCAATATCTGCATGTAGACAAACAAATTGACATCTTGATTTTAGATTGTATTTTCAAAATCCACAAGTAATCCACAAGTTAAACGTACAGTTTCACAGACATTAAAAAATAATAATTATTGGCAGATTTGTTGCAGATTAAGATACAGATTAAGTATTCAGACCTCTTGATTTTTTCCACATTTTGTTATGTTACGGCCTTATTCCAAAATTGATTAAATAAATTACAAATCTCAATCTACACACAATACCCCATAATGACAAAGTGAAAACAGGTTTTAAATCTTTGCAAATTTATAAAAAATAAAAAACAAATACCTTATTTACATAAGTAATCAGACCCTTTACTATGAGACTCAAAATCTTAAATGAAAGAAGTTTGGAACCACCAAGACTCTTCCTAGAGCTGGCCGCCTGGCCAAACTGAGCAATCGGGGGAGAAGGGGCCTTGGTCAGGGAGGTGACCAAGAACCCGATGATCACTCTGACAGAGCTCCAGAGTTCCTCTATGGAGATGGGAGAACTTTCCAGAAGGACAACCATCTCTATAGCACTACACCAATCAGGCCTTTATGGTAGAGTGGCCAGACGGAAGCCACTCCTCAGTAAAAGGCACATGACAGCCCGCTTGAGTTTGCCAAAAGGCACCTAAATGACTTTCAGACAATGAGAAACAAGAATCACTGGTCTGATGAAACCAAGATTGAACTCTTTGGCCTGAATGCCAAGAGTCACGTCTGGATGAAACCTGGCCCCATCCCTACAGTGAAGCATGATGGTGGCAGCATCATGCTGTGGGGATGTTTTTCAGCGGCAGGGACTGGGAGTCAGTATCGAGGGAAAGATCGACGGAGCAAAGTACAGAGAGATCCTTGATGAAAACCTGCTCCAGAGCGCTCAGGACCTCAGACTGGGATAAAGGTTCACCTTCCAACAGGACAATGACCCTAAGCACACAGCCAAGACAACGCAGGAGTGGCTTCAGGACAAGTCTCTGAATGTCCTTGAGTGGCCCAGCCAGTGCCCGGACTTGAACCCGATCTAACATCTCTGGAGAGACCTGAAAATAGCTGTGCAGCGACACTCCCCATTCAACCTGACAGAGCTTGAGTGGATCTGCAGAGAAGAATGGGAGAAACTCCCCAAATACAGGTGTGCCAAGCTTGTAGCGTCATACCCAAGAAGAGTCGAGGCAGTAATCGCTACCAAAGGTGCTTCAACAAAGATATCACGAAGAACTGCAAAAGTGTTGCTAATGCTCTCCACTTTCTGGAGGATGATCGTGCCATGCTGACTATCTCTGACTCTGAAAATTAATCAGACGATGAGGAAATCCCTGATTTAGGTAAAAACATTTTAATTGAACCAGACGTTGTAGTCTTCTAAAATGGTGATCAACAGTGTTGTTGTCACGGAAGAAGTTGACTGAGTTTTGAAATCAGTGGAATGCCCGGTGGAAGCAGAGTATGATAGCTAAGGAGATGGATAAAACTATGGCGTTTGATAGCAAATATGTGGAGGGAGTCGAAAGGAGAACACACAGATGGCAGTTGTATAAAACATCTGCCTCCGGATTACATCTTCAAACCATGGCAACCATGGCATCCGTGACAGAGAGGGAGAAGCGATTCATCCATGTATACGGGCAAGAGAGTCTAGCTAGCTACATTTTCAGATATTATACGTTTCTAACTTAGTCAAAGTTGTTTTCATTGCAAGTTAAATCGTACTGTTAACTAGCTCGCTAACATTAGCTGGCTGGCTCGCTAGCTAACGTTACGTGTATGATCTATGTAGTAATATTATTTGTATCTCAGAAAACCATTTGCATTGCTAGTTAGAGCCTAATGTTAGCTAGCGTCAACCTAGTTGGTCAGCTTTAGTTACCTGCAGATTTATGCATGTAGTAAAGTTATGAGTTGGGATTATGGTTAATTGTTTAGCTAGCTAGCTACATGTCTAAACAAAAGACTCCACTATGCAAGTAACCATTTCACTGTACCGTTTACACCTTCTGTATCCTGTGCATGTGACAAATAAACTTAGATTTTATTTGATATAGTGTGTGTTTACCAGAGACGGTAATGTGAAGAACAACATGACCTACACCAAAGTCAAATTAGGATATAACGTTAGGCCAATGAGACAGTGTCCAAGTAAAAACAATTCTGGTAGAATGCTCTGCTTTTATTTCGTCACACTCACAACCATAAGCCATTTTCTGTAATTAGCTCACCATTAACTTTTAAATAATGATCTTGTTGTGAGTTTTTCCTGTAATAATCAATAAAAATTAGCTGAAGTTAAGACATTGTCAGCAATGATATGGTCATTATTTCAACTGCCTAGCCAGCTAACTTAACGTTAGCTAGCTAACAAGCTAGAAATGAACGAAAACATTGTTTAGAAAGTTACTTTTAGTTGCCTGGTTTGCTAGATTGACATATACTAAATTCATTTTTAAACGGAGGGGTTTATTGGTGTTAAAATACACCAGTTATGCTATTTTGGACCACCAGGCTGCTGATGTCATGCAGCCTGTCATTTTAGTGTTTATACTTTTTCATAACGACAACAACAAGTTTGATAACGGACGACAATTAATGTCACTGCGACTGTCTACAGACATGTCGATAGACGTAGTATAAAACAGCCTTTAGATTTGAAATCTTTGGTTGTTTAGTACACTACCATCTTCACTCTGTTTAGCACATGGCCTTACGTACATTCTTAAAGAGATGGGTGGGGCTAAGGCTTAGGAGGGTGTGAATGATGCTGAATGGGTGTAGACTAAGAAGAGCTCTCCAGTAGGTGTACCAAAACATTCAAGGGCCATTTTCTCAAAAGTGAGGTTACAAGTTTATCAACTTTCAAAGCAGAAATACTTTCCCATTGTTCCTCAACTGTAGTGTATGATATACAATTTTCTAGCTCAGAGTCTCTACTTTTATCCAATGTAAAAAACACAATTTCAGATTTTGCTACATAAGACCGAATCGATCCGGCCGGTCACATTTGCATAAATCCCAATGCATTTCAATGGCCATAGACTTGAATGGAAAAAAATTTGGTCATACCTAGTCTTTCACTGTTTAAGCTAGAAGCGCCATTCAATCTTTAAAAGGTGCAGACCTGGTCTCGAAAAGGTTGCTTGTATACAGCTTTTTGATACCATTTATACTTTAACTGTTTAAATGTGCATAAAAGCGCCATAGGCTTGAATGGGAAGTATTTGGATAAGCCACAGCTCTTTAACCGTTCAAGCTACCAAAACAACTTTAAAATATACAGACTGGCACTGGTACTGTTACTTGACAAACTTTTTGATACTACTTATAGTTTTCACACTACCACGATATTTGCATAAATCCCAATGCATTTCAGGGGCCGTAGACTTGAATTGTAAAAATGATGGTCACTACTAGTCTTCCACCATTTAACCTCAATGTCTAAGCCTTTGTGAATTGTTTTAAGATGGTCATACCATGGATCATTTAGCTATTTGATTTAGAATTTTAGGACCCCTGTAAGTATCCCCGAAAAAATTGGCCTTTACTACTATAGCCCATAGAAACGCATTGAATAACACATTCATAAATGGCAAAACAGACAGTTAAATTGGTTTTGAAGTGTCTGTCCTATATCTAGGACAAGAAAGCTCAGGAAATATTTACCTTTTTTTGGACACATATTTAACCCCTTTTTTGTTGCCACAAATGGAACGGTATCAAACATATGGAGACCATGTTTGACACCGTTCCATTTATTCCATTCCAGCCATTACAATGAGCCTGTCCTATAGCTCCTCCCACCAGAGTCCTCTGCTCTACACCTACAAACCACCCCAAAATAGGTCACTATAACTAACACATAGCCTACATTACCACTACTTTCATTACTACTGCCACTATTTCACAACCATAAATACTTCAAGACTAGCAAGCACACCACATTTAATTCAGTTTACTTCACTAAATATCATTTTCTAGTTAAGCTTGCAATTATGTAAGGAATAGAAAAACAAAAAAGGCTGAAGCACTACCAATTGGAAGGTATGTTGTGTTACCCCTTATTGTGTTTAAAAAGTAGAGCACAAGCCACAACTTGGAGACACGTGAGACTTCAACTTTGCATTCCATGGAAATACAAACAAATCCTTCGCTCCATGCAGCTGATGTAAACGGTGGTTCTTCTTTCTCTTTCAAAATAGTATATGGATTCATCTGATCTAAATGTCACATGCACTAACACATAGGGCGGAAAAGAGAGAAGTGAAAATAACCGAATCACTCACCATGGTGCACCATGGGGGTTACCTCGTCGCCTGTACCAGGAAGGTTGTAAATAACCACACCATTGGCTCCACTGTCAGCAGCAGTCTTGATCTTCTCAGCGAAGGTGCAGTTCCCCCTCTGAATAAGGGCTATCCACGGCTCTGAGCTGTTAAAGCCAGTCTGGGGACCACAGGCTAAGGGATCCGAAATAGGAAGAGTCACCTCTCCGGAAGCCGAGGTGACAGAAGAGTGGAGCCCATATAATCCACAATCACAGCTCTGTAACACGGTTTGGTTGTCACTTGTGTTAAAGTAACGCGTTTGAACGATAGCGGTCGTAAATACCATGTTCGCCCCAGCATGTTGAGCAGTTATCAAGCAGAGCAATGTGAAAAAGCCAAAGCCATGTGTGCCTTTCTTCTCCATTTTCCTCTCAAATATATTCGCAACTCCTGTAGTTCAGTCCTGCCCGGTCTTCCTGATCAACGGCTGCCTGGAGCGCTGTACTGTTGGGCAGTAAACGGATACCTCCCTTCTCTGTAACTTAAACCAAGTCTACGTCAGTTGTGGTCTCTCTTATCTCAGTGGACCTTGCTCACTAACTTTAAGTCCAGGTTTACCTGTGAGTGCTAGCCTGGAAAAATATTATACAGTATTTACACTACTGTTGATTTGACATCATTTTGTTTGCGATATTGCAGTGTTGTAATCATGATCTGTCTTCATTAGTTTCGGCCAGTGTGTTATTAAAAGAGTGTAGGAGGAAATGTTCTAGCAGGATTTAAAATAAGCAGTGTCAACAAACGCATTAAATGTCAATACAATACTGCTGCCATAAAAGTGCACAAGATAATGTGATAATGTAGGCTTAAAACACAGAAGATCTAGCAAGATAACTTTGGCAATTCCTTTGTAGCAGCATCACAAGTTGGAAAGTTCATCCTAATGTGAAACCAGTTTAGGCGGTTTACTCAACATTTGAGCTATAAACTATATCCTCTGTTTCAGGATGTTTACTCAACTATTCTACCTTCTGTATAGTTCTATGTACTTTTTCCAGAGCCCATGTAGCTTGTCTTTATGCTATGGCATAAGGAAACATTAAGCATGTGAATATGGAAGATGATTTGACATAAATATTTTAGTAAAAACCCCTGCATTTTTTTTTACGAATCCTCTTTAAAATGTGATTATTTTATTTATTGTTGAAATTATACTTTAAGTAAAATTCACATTATCTCAGTATATATACACCTGTTCTGAAAGGCCCCAGAGTCTGCAACACCACTAAACAAGGGGCACCACCAAGCAAGCGGCACCATGAAGACCAAGGAGCACTCGAAACAGGTCAGGGACAAAGTTGTGGAGAAGTACAGATCAGGGTTGGGTTATAAAAAAATATCAGAAACTTTGAACATCCCACGGAGCACCATTAAATCCATTATTAAAAAATGGAAAGAATATGGCACCACAACAAACCTGCCAAGAGAGGGCCGCCCACCAAAACTCACGGACCAGGCAAGGAGGGCATTAATCAGAGAGGCAACAAAGAGACCAAAGATAACCCTGAAGGAGCTGAAAAGCTCCACAGCGGAGATTGGAGTATCTGTTCATAGGACCACTTTAAGCCATACACTCCACAGAGCTGGGCTTTACGGAAGAGTGGCCAGAAAAAAGCCATTGCTTAAAGAAAAAAATAAGCAAACACGTTTGGTGTTCACCAAAAGGCATGTGGGAGACTCCCCAAACATATGGAAGAAGGTACTCTGGTCAAATGAGACTAAAATTGAGCTTTTTGGCCATCAAGGAAAACGCTATGTCTGGCGCAAACCCAACACCTCTCATCACCCCGAGAACACCATCCCCACAGTGAAGCATGGTGGTGGCAGCATCATGCTGTGGGGATGTTTTTCATCGGCAGTGACTGGGAAACTGGTCAGAATTGAAGGAATGATGGATGGCGCTAAATACAGGGAAATTCTTGAGGGAAACCTGTTTCAGTCTTCCAGAGATTTGAGACTGGGACGGAGGTTCACCTTCCAGCAGGACAATGACCCTAAGCATACTGCTAAAGCAACACTTGAGTGGTTTAAGGGGAAACATTTAAATATCTTGGAATGGCCTAGTCAAAGCTCAGACCTCAATCCAATTGAGAATCTGTGGTATGACTTAAAGATTGCTGTACACCAGTGGAACCCATCCAACTTGAAGGAGCTGGAGCAGTTTTGCCTTGAAGAATGGGCAAAAATCCCAGGAGCTAGATGTGCCAAGCTTATAGAGACATACCCCAAGAGACTTGCAGCTGTAATTGCTGCAAAAGGTGGCTCTACAAACTATTGACTTTGGGGTGGTGAATAGTTATGCACACTCAAGTTCTGTTTTTTTGTCTTATTTCTTGTTTGTTTCACAATAACAAATATTTTGCATCTTCAAAGTGTTAGGCATGTTGTGTAAATCAAATGATAGAAACCCCCAAAAAATCAATTTTAATTCCAGGTTGTAAGGCAACAAAATAAGAAAAATGCCAAGGGGGGTGAATACTTTCGCAAGCCACTGTATGTCCCTCTAACTACCCTGAAGAAACTACACTATGAAACAAAGATAAATGACAAAGAATGATAGTAAAAAGCTTTGGAGCATCTTAAATGAAACTTTGGGCAAAAAGGCAAACTCAGCTCCATCATTCATTGAATCAGATGGCTCATTCATCATAAAACCCACTGATATTGCCAATTACTTTAATTATTTTTTCATTGGCAAGATTAGCAAACTTAGGCATGACATGCCAGCAACAAACACTGACACTACACATCCAAGTATAAGTGATCAAATTATGAAAGACAAGCATTATAATTTTGAATTCTGTCAAGTGAGTGTGGAAGAAGTGAAAAAAAGTATTGTTGTCTATCAACTTGGATGGAAAATTACTGACGATAATAGTGGACAATATTGCCACTCCTATTTGCCATATCTTCAATCTAAGCCTACTAGAAAATGTGTGTCCTCAGGCCTGGAGGGAAGCAAAAGTAATTCACTACCCAATAATAGAAAAGCCCCCTTTACTGGCTCAAATAGCCGACCAATCAGCCTGTTACCAACCCTTAGTAAACTTTTGGGAAAAAAATTGTCTGATCAGATACAATGCAATTTTTTTTCTGTAAACAAATTGACAACAGACTTTCAGCACGCTTATAGGGAAGGACATACAACAAGCACTTACACAAATGACTGATGATTGGCTGAGAGAAATTGATGATAAAAAGATTGTGGGAGCTGTTTTGTTAGACTTCAGTGTGGCTTTTGACATTATCTGCTGATGGAAAAACATGTGTTATGGTTTTACACCCCCAGCTATATTGTGGATAAAGAGTTACCTGTCTAACAGAACACAGAGGGTGTTCTTTAATGGAAGCCTCTTCAACATAATCCAGGTAGAATCAGGAATTCCCCTGGGCAGCTGTCTAGGCCCCTTACCTTTTTCAATCTTTACTAATGACATGCCACTGGCCTTGAGGAAAGCCAGTGTAGCTATGAATGCGGATGACTCAACACTATACACGTCAGTTACTACAGCGAGTGAAATCACTGCAACACTTAACAAAGAGCTGCAGTTAGATTTCAGAATGGGTGGCAAATAATAAATTAGTACTAAATATTTCAAATACTAAGAGCATTGTATTTGGGACAAATCATTCACTACACCCTAAACCTCAACTAAATCTTGTAATAAATAATGTGGAAATTTAGCAAGTTGAGGTGACTAAACTGCTTGAGGTGACCATGGATTGTAAACCGTCATGGTCAAAACATGTTGATACAACAGTAGCTAAGATGGGGAGATGTCTGTCCATAATAAAGCGTTGCTCTGCCTTTTTAACAACACTATCAACAAGGCAGGTCCTACAGGCCCTAGTTTTGTCGCACCTGGACTACTGTTCAGTCGTGTGGTCAGGTGCCACAAAGAGGGACCTCGTAAAATTTGAATTGGCTCAGAACAGGGCAGCACGGCTGGCCCTTAAATGTACACAGAGAGCTAACATGGCTCAAAGTAGAGGAGAGATTGACTTAATCACTACTTGTTTTTGTAAGTGTTGACATGCTGAATGCACCGAGGTGTCTGTTTAAACTACTAGCACACAGCTCCGACACCCATGCATACCCCGCAAGCCATGCCACCAAAGGTCTCTTCACAATCCATGTCAAGAACAGACTATGGGAGGCGCACAGTACTACACAGAGCCATGGCTACATGGAACTCTATTCCACATTAGGAAACTGATGCAAGCAGTAGAATCAGATAAAAAATATATATATAAAAATACACCTTATGGAACAGCTGACTGTGAATAGACACACACAGGCACAGACACATGATAAGACACGCACTCTACACACACGTCCACATGGACGTTGTATTGTATACAGTGCATTCGGAAGGTATTCAGACCCCTTGACTTTTTTTCCACATTTTGTTACGTTACAGCCTTGTTCTAAAATATATTAAATTGTCCCCCCCCCACTATCTACACACAATAGCCCATAATGACAAAGCAAAAACAGGTTTTTAGAAATTATTGCAAATGTATTCCAAATAAAAACGGAAATATCACATTTACATAAGTATTCAGACCCTTTACTCAGTACTTTGTTGAAGCACCTTTGGCAGCGATTACAGCCTTGAGTTTTCTTAGGTATGACACTACAAGCTTGGCACACCTGTATTTGGGGAGTTTCTCCCATTTTTCTCTGCAGATCCTCTCAAGCTCTGTCAGGTTGGATGGGGAGCGTCGCTGCACAGCTATTTTCAGGTCTCCAGAGGTGTTCGATCGGGTTCAAGTCCGGGCTCTGGCTGGGCCACTCAAGGACATTCAGAGACTTGTCCCGAAGCCACTCCTGTGTTGTCTTGGCTGTGTGCTTAGGGTCGTTGTCCTGTTGGAAGGTGAACCTTCGCCCCAGTCTGACGTCATGAGCGCTCTGAAGCAGTTTTTCATCAAGGATCTCTCTGTACTTTGCTCTGTTCATCTTTCCCTCGATCCTGACTAGTCTTCCAGTCCCTGCCGCTGAAAAACATCCCCACAGCATGATGCTGCCTCCATGCTTCACCGTAGGGATGGTATTGGCCAGGTGATGAGCAGTGCCTGGTTTCCGCCAGATGTGACGCTTGGCATTCAGATCAAAGAGTTCAATCTTGGTTTCATCAGACCAGAGAATCTTGTTTCTCATGGTATGAGAGACCTTTAGTTGCCTTTTGGCAAACTCCAAACGGGCTGTCATGTGCCTTTTACTGAGGAGTAGCTTCCATCTGGCTACTCTACCATAAAGGCCTGATTGGTGGAGTGCTGCAGAGATGGTTTTCCTTATGGAAGGTTCTCCCATCTCCACAGAGGAACTCTGGAGCTCTGTCAGAGTGACCATCGGGTTCTTGGTCACCTCCCTGACCAAGGCCCCTTCTCCCCTGATTGCTCAGTTTGGCTGGGTGGCCAGCTCTAGGAAGAGTCTTGGTGGTTCCAAACTTCTTCCATTTATGAATGATTGAGGCCACTGTTTCCTTGGGGACCTTCAATGCTGCAGACATTTTTGGTACCCTTCCCCAGATCTGTACCTCGACACAATCCTGTCTCGGAGCTCTACGGACAATTCCTTCGACCTCATGGCTAGGTTTTTGCTCTGACATACACTGTCAACTGTGGGACCTTATATAGACAAGTGTGTGCCTTTCCAAATCATGTCCAATCAATTGAATTTACCACAGGTGGACTCCAATCAAGTTATAGAAACATCTCAAGGATGATAAATGGAAACAGGATACACCTGAGCTCAATTTTGAGTCTCATAGCAAAGGGTCTGAATACTTATGTAAATAAGGTGTTTGTTTTTTATTTTTAATAAATAAGCAAAAAATTATAAAAACATGTTTTCACTTTGTCATTATGGGGTATTGTGTGTAGATTGAGGAAAAATAAATATTTTAATCAATTTTAAAATAAGGCTGTAACGTAACAAAATGTGGAAAAAGTCAAGGGGTCTGAATACTTTCCGAATGCACTGTATAGGTAATAGTGGAGTAGTGGCCTGAGGGAACACACTAAATGTATTGGGTAAAGTGTTATGAAATGTAATGTCATGTAATATTTTAAACTGTATATAACTGTCTTAATGTTGCTGGACCCCAGGAAGAGTAGCTGCGGCCTTGGCAGCAGCTAATGGGGATCCTTAATAAATACAAATACAAAACATTTTGGGACTACAGTGGGGAAAACATGTATTTAGTCAGCCACCAATTGTGCAAGTTCTCCCACTTAAAAAGATGAGAGAGGCCTGTAATTTTCATCATAGGTACACGTCAACTATGACAGACAAAATGAGAAAAAAAAATCCAGAAAATCACATTGTAGGATTTTTAATGAATTTATTTGCAAATTATGGTGGAAAATAAGTATTTGGTCAATAACAAAAGTTTCTCAATACTTTGTTATATACCCTTTGTTGGCAATGACACAGGTCAAACGTTTTCTGTAAGTCTTCACAAGGTTTTCACACACTGTTGCTGGTATTTTGGCCCATTCCTCCATGCAGATCTCCTCTAGAGCAGTGATGTTTTGGGGCTGTCGCTGGGCAACACGGACTTTCAACTCCCTCCAAAGATTTTCTATGGGGTTGAGATCTGGAGACTGGCTAGGCCACTCCAGGACCTTGAAATGCTTCTTACGAAGCCACTCCTTCGTTGCCCGGGCGGTGTGTTTGGGATCATTGTCATGCTGAAAGACCCAGCCACGTTTCATCTTCAATGCCCTTGCTGATGGAAGGAGGTTTTCACTCAAAATCTCACGATACATGGCCCCATTCATTCTTTCCTTTACACGGATCAGTCGTCCTGGTCGCTTTGCAGAAAAACAGCCCCAAAGCATGATGTTTCCACCCCCATGCTTCACAGTAGGTATGGTGTTCTTTGGATGCAACTCAGCATTCTTTGTCCTCCAAACACGACAAGTTGAGTTTTTACCAAAAAGTTCTATTTTGGTTTCATCTGACCATATGACATTCTCCCAATCCTCTTCTGGATCATCCAAATGCACTCTAGCAAACTTCAGATGGGCCTGGACATGTACTGGCTTAAGCAGGGGGGACACGTCTGGCACTGCAGGATTTGAGTCCCTGGCGGCGTAGTGTGTTACTGATGGTAGGCTTTGTTACTTTGGTCCCAGCTCTCTGCAGGTCATTCACTAGGTCCCCCCGTGTGGTTCTGGGATTTTTGCTCACCGTTCTTGTGATCATTTTCACCCCACGGGGTGAGATCTTGCGTGGAGCCCCAGATCGAGGGAGATTATCAGTGGTCTTGTATGTCTTCTATTTCCTAATAATTGCTCCCACAGTTGATTTCTTCAAACCAAGCTGCTTACCTATTGCAGATTCAGTCTTCCCAGCCTGGTGCAGGTCTACAATTTTGTTTCTGGTGTCCTTTGACAGCTCTTTGGTCTTGGCCATAGTGGAGTTTGGAGTGTGACTGTTTGAGGTTGTGGACAGGTGTCTTTTATACTGATAACAAGTTCAAACAGGTGCCATTAATACAGGTAACGAGTGGAGGACAGAGGAGCCTCTTAAAGAAGAAGTTACAGGTCTGTGAGAGCCAGAAATCTTGCTTGTTTGTAGTTGCCCAAAGACTTATTTTCCACCATAATTTGCAAATAAATTCATTAAAAATCCTACAATGTGATTTTCTGGATTTCTTTTTCTCAATTTGTCTGTCATAGTTGACGTGTACCTATGATGAAAATTACAGGACTCTCATCTTTTTAAGTGGGAGAACTTGCACAATTGGTGGCTGACTAAATACCTTTTTCCCCCACTGTATATCAACAATGGACTAATGAAACAAATACTAAAATATCATTTTTGGGTGGCGTTTTCCTTTAAGTTTTTCTCCAGATACTCAAACCCCCAGTTTAAAAAAGGAGAACAAATTGGCACAAACAATATCTACAAAAATATTTCCAGAATTTAACAATAAAATGTGTCAGACTTGTCATACAAGACAACACATAATGTGGTCTAATATCTTAACCAAAGCGATGTCTGTCATTCTATACACCTTGGTGATGAGAACCTCTACTTTCTCTCCTCCCAGATGAGAGGTCAAGGATACACACAAAATGAGTGTCTTTCAGCTCCTCAGCAGTTGACAAAATCTCTTCTGAAAGAACAAAAAAGAAAAACCAGCATACACAAATTAACTTCAGAGTATTTAAAGTAACTGTACAGTGAAAATCTCACTTTTAAAAGTTAATATTCTGTTAACTCATACCCAAATAATGTTGTTGACTCATCCTATACTCGTATGTGGCCAAAGCATAGATTGGAGAGAAAAAAAAAACACTTCAAAAACCCCACCTCAACCTTGTATCTCAAACAGACCGTTTCAAAAATGCTTGCTATTTCCTTAGAGAATGATGTCATCCTCCTGAATATTTTTAATGACCAGTATACACCCACACCATTCTGTTGTTGGGGTACTCCCACACCATTCTAACACATAAAAGCTGTTTTTTAAACATACTTAATTACACTTTTTTGGAAGGAAAACTATTCCACTCATATTGTAATTAATTATAGGTCATATTTCATAGAAATCTGGAAACACTGAACAGTTACTTTAAGTTGTAGAAACATTATGCATACAGCCCTCCTGAAAACAGTGTCTACATTCTATGTAATTAATTAATCAATGCCTAATATGCGTAGACAGAATGTACCATAAAAATCATGTTTGATTTTACCTTGCACTGTACCATGTAATCAATACTCAGTCTAGCCTCAAGAATGGACAGTGCATTTGCCATAACTGCTCACTGAAGTGGACTCGAGTTTTAAAGTTGAAAGCCCCACTTGAAGGTCAACATTAGGAAATATGATATTGTATATATGCTTGTGAGCAGGTCATGAACCACGAATAGTAGTCGGCTTGAAAATAGCCAGGATCTTCCGCCTCAGCTAAAAGCAGTGCCCCATGACTGGCTCCCAGGGGTGTGTGTTTACCCTCGTGTCCCCCTCTACCCGGTGAGTTACCGGGTTCAGGGAGAGCAGCCTCACTCTGGCCCCTGCGAGAGGGCAGATGAAGCCTGCAGACAGGCAGGACAGAAGTGTGTTGTCATGGGGGTCTTGAGGTACACTTAAGGACCTGCGGTCCCCAGATGACATCAAAGGAACAAAAGCACCATCGATGGCCATCCATTGGTTTATACCTGCCAGCGAGAGAGAGATACATGGTAGTGTGTCTGCAACTCCTGTACTCACAAACAATACAGTGAGTATAACATGCAAAATTATACATTCATGCATGTCCTATTTTAACAAAGGGAGCTGTATAAGTGCATTTAAAATAGCATACAATCAACACATTTTACAGTAAAACAATTAAATTAAATAAGTAAAAGCAAACAAGCAATAAAAGATGAATAAAACATTAAAAAAACACTAAGGATGTATAAAACAAAATCCCTGATTAACTCCAGTCAAATGAAAGAAATGCATATAAATGATGAACATGAGCTCTACATTAACAAATACTGTGGTTTTATAGTATCATTTGCAGGCTACTGGTGAGAGGGTGTCTGTGGTTTGCGCTAGCATCCACCTGGCAGCATGGAGGTTACTCTGCTGCAGCAGAAGGGTATTGTCGACAAATCTGTATATCTGAGAAAGGCACTCTGGGTACACACAACTAGGATGTAAATGGATCAATGGCAAGACGTGCATATTTTGGTGTCCCAATGAAATATTTTCAAAAAATTCAACAACCAATATATACCATTTTATGTTATGTAACTATGCATTTTCTCTTTTACTGTATCCTAAAATAGTTAATGGTGCTCAGAAGACAAATGTAATCTATATAACTGTTAATAAAACATCTTAAATCTAAACAAAAGTGTCAAAAGATTATTCTGGCATGATTTTGTAAGGGTCTACTGCACTACACTTGTATATGAGTAAGACAGTTGAGGCAGAAAGGTTTTAAATACTTGAAATATTTTTGTCAGAAAAAAATTGCCTTTTGATTATCATTCGGTGCAACCGACATAGTCACCATTTTGGATCAAATCATATGATGATACTCGTGACAATATGTTACATCATTAAGATGCCTGTTAGATACCCTTTGATTAAGAAGAAAGGTTAGCAAGTCTCTCGTAAATGTTTAATACGTTCTCATTTCCACTCCCTGTCAGGTTTTACCCCCAAAAAATTGCATAATTCGGTACAACCGCTAAAAAAAACAATACAAATGTGGAATTATCTGAAAAGCTTGTATTTTATTTTGATACTCATGATACATACTTAAGGTCAAAGTCAAGTGTTCACATGGGTGCACAAGCAGTTGCCTGTAAAACATGTTTACGTGAGAAAAGTCATACGGTACAGACAAAACTATCATTCGGAGTCTCCAGAAATCCCAGTAGCACCATATGACTAAACAGTTGTACTGAATGATATCAATCTCTTTGTCTTTGTATTAAATTATCTATTCATCTACATATTTTTAATTGTACACAGAAATATATAATGTTATCTACTTTTAAGTAAAAACAAGTTTTTGTAGGATAAGGATGTTTTTATGTCCATGTTATACAATTCTATAGTAGTGCACAACAAGCAGCTAATACTGAAAATATGTGTAAGTAAATAACTACTATCCTATTAATCTAGATATAAACTCAGCAAAAAAAGAAACGTCCCTTTTTTAGGACCCTGTCTTTCAAAGATAATTCGTAAAAATCCAAATAACTTCACAGATCTTCATTGTAAGGGGTTTAAACACTGTTTCCCATGCTTGTTCAATTAACCATAAACAATTAATGAACATGCACCTGTGGAACGGTCGTTAAGACACTAACAGCTTACAGACGGTAGGCAATTAAGGTCACAGTTATGAAAACTTAGGACACTAAAGAGGCCTTTCTACTGACTCTGAAAAACACCAAAAGAAAGATGCCAGGGTCCCTGCTCATCTGCGTGAACGTGCCTTAGGCATGCTGCAAGGAGGCATGAGGACTGCAGATGTGGCCAGGGAAATAAATTGCAATGTCCGTACTGTGAGACGCCTAAGACAGCGCTACAGGGAGACAGGACGGACAGCTGATCGTCCTCGCAGTGGCAGACCACGTGTAACAACACCTGCACAGGATCGGTACATCCGAACATCACACCTGTGGGACAGGTACAGGATGGCAACAACAACTGCCCGAGTTACACCAGGAACGCACAATCCCTCCATCAGTGCTCAGACTGTCCGCAATAGGTTGAGAGAGGCTGGACTGAGGGCTTGTAGGCCTGTTGTAAGGCAGGTCCTCACCAGACATCACCGGCAACAACGTCACCTATGGGCACAAACCCACCGTCGCTGGACCAGACAGGACTGGCAAAAAGTGCTCTTCACTGACGAGTCGCGGTTTCGTCTCACCAGGGGTGATGGTCGGATTCGCGTTTATCGTCGAAGGAATGAGCGTTACACCAAGGCCTGTACTCTAGAGCGGGATCGATTTGGAGGTGGAGGGTCCGTGATGGTCTGGGGCGGTGTGTCACAGCATCATTGGACTGAGCTTGTTGTCATTGCAGGCAATCTCATCGCTGTGCGTTACAGGGAAGATATCCTCCTCCTTCATGTGGTACCCTTCCTGCAGGCTCATCCTGACATGACCCTCCAGCATGACAATGCCACCAGCCATACTGCTTGTTCTGTGTGTAATTTCCTGCAAGACAGGAATGTCAGTGTTCTGCCATGGCCAGCGAAGAGCCCGGATCTCAATCCCATTGAGCACGTCTGGGATTATTGTCAATTTGAGAATCTGTTACAACTTTTGCTGCAAAGTAACAATTTGTCTTTAATGTTTGAACCTCATGAATTGCTTTCACAATTATATATATATATTTTTAAATTCTCTATTTTAATCTTGCACTGTTCTGAACAAACTTAAACACATTTATGGATGTTTTCATGTTACATTTGAATATTTTTACAAGATATTGCACAAAGCAATTTCATTTGTTTTTAATTAAATCTGTAATTGATGTAATGTAGAAGAACACTGTTTCGGATTTTAAAGTTTGAATGTCATTACTGTATTTCAAGAACTTTACTATTTATGTTTTATATTGATTCTTAAAACTGTTTTAAACATTGTTTGAAAAATCAATCATAATGCATCATTTTAATCCTGTTTTTAGAAGTTCATTGCCATGTTCATGATGAAATGTTTCTGCGTGATAATCATTTGAGTCACATTTTTTGTAATTTATTAAGCATTAAAGGCATCATTGTTGTTGAATAAGAAACCATACTTACTGTTTAATTTGTGTGTTTGAGTAAGAGGGAAAGAGAGAGAGATCTGCCTAAAAAATGACACTGTTCGGTGAAACCAGCAATGATCATTCGGTAATACCAGTGTTTTTAATGTAAAAAAATAAGAACATTATTTTACTGTCTAAAAATGCAGAGAGAAGCTCAGTCTATAAGAGAAAAATTCATTTTTGTAAAATTCTATATGGTTTAAATTTTTTATATAACAAATTAATGGTCGCACAGAATTACTTTTTTTAGGAGGTAAATTTAACAGTTGCATAAAAAGACAATTTTTGTACACATTTTTTTGTTGTTGTGACAAATCCTGAAAGTGCATAGGTAACACTCAATGGAACATAAAATGAGTTTCAAAATTAATATTTTTCCCTTTTTAAAACCTTATTCGTCATTGGCCCAAATTTTCGGACACTTCTCATCTCTGCTTCAGCCATGAGCTGCTTTCCCACGATGATCTATCACAGTCTGTAACCACTCTCGCCAAGAGCGCCTTCACTATGTGGAATATCTTAGAAACAAAATACAATAGGTGTATCAGTGTCCCTAGCCTTGTTGTAACACCCCTCATTAATGATGCAATGGCAAGCAGTTTCCATGGTTCCAGACTGAGACAGCGTAGTTAATTTCTCAGGCTAGCCATGCTTAGTCCATAAAGAGAGGAATAGAAGTTAGGCCACAGATAAGTGGTGAGAAAGTATGTTCATGTGGCACAGCACTCATATACCTGATGGCCCTTGTTGTCCACTGGCTCTGGTTTGGTCTGGGTTTCCCGTGTAGCTCAGTTGGTACAGCATGGCGTTTGCAACGTCAGGGTTGTGGGTTCGATTCCCACGGGGAAATGTATGCACTCACTAACTGTAAGTCGCTCTGGATAAGAGCGTCTGCTAAATGACTAAAATGTTAATGTTTCTTTCTAGTGGACCAACTCCTTCCTCTTCCTCGGATTCAGAATCACTCTCCTCTTCCTGCTCCACTAGCTCCTATTCTGTAAAGCCATGGCTAGCTTATCTGTGAACAGACAAAGCTCTCATCATAACCTGAGCTACTGGGTGGGTTCCTGATGGGCATAGAGAAATTATTACAGTTACCTGGGATGGCGGAGCATAGAAGTTGATTTATTACCTTTTCTCTTGCATCCTGGCACGAGTGATGTTGCATCGCTTCATCACTCTAAAAGACAAAATAAAATAATTCTAAAACATGCGAGTGACGTCATCATGACAATGTAAAATATACTAATACAATTTCAAATGCCGTAGTAAAGGGGAGTTAGAAGTAGAAATTGAAATGTTTAGTAATGTTTTATAGCCTACCTGTGGTTTAGGGATTCAAACTCACCTCTTCTTGGGTCGTGTCGTTCCCCCCCCCCCGTCTGCTGGGTGAGCTCTGCACACCAGAGGGCGATGTTTTGCTGTTTATCTGTGTTTCGGTTATTTCTACAGTCTTCTGATCACTGGGTGGGTCAGGTACAGCCACAACAGTCTCACCCAC
Organism: Coregonus clupeaformis; assembly: GCF_020615455.1. Classification (NCBI taxonomy): domain Eukaryota; kingdom Metazoa; phylum Chordata; class Actinopteri; order Salmoniformes; family Salmonidae; genus Coregonus; species Coregonus clupeaformis. The sequence goes on from NC_059200.1 coordinate 30,278,915, forward strand.
AGACTGAACCGTATTCTAAACTTTACTTACCAATGGCAAATCATTCCTATAAAGTAATGTCCAGGTAACTGTTGTTTTTTTTGTCTTGCAATGTATCCTGTCCTGTTATTTTTCTTGTAAAAAAAACAACACATCGACTTTAGAAAAATAGAATTAGTGTGTTAAAATAACATGAAGTGTGTTATACACATTGAGTATACCAAACATTAGGAACACCTGTTCTGCCCTCAGAACAGCCTCAATTCATCGGGGTATGGACTCCACAAGGTGTCGAAACCGTTCCACAGGGATGCTGGCCCATGTTGACTCCAATGCTTCCCACAATTGTGTTAAGTTGGCTGGATGTCCTTTAGGTAGTGGACAATTCTTGATAAACACGAGAAACGGTTGAGCGTGAAAAACCCAGCAGCGTTGCAGTTCTTGACACAAACCGGTGCGCCTGGCACCTACTACCATACCCAGTTCAAAGGACTTAAATGTTTTGTCTTGCCCATTCAACCTCTGAATGGCACACATACACAGCATACCACCCTGCAGTCTTTAGGATGGGACGTTAAACGGGTGTCCTGACTCTCTGTGGTCACTAAAGATCCCATGGCACTTATTGTAAGAGTAGGGACGTTAACCCCAGTGTCCTGGCTAAATTCCCAATGTGGTCCCCATACCATCATGGCCACCAACTCATCCCCAGCTTCCAATTGGCTCATTCATCTCCCCTGTAACTATTCCCCAGGTCGTTGCCCCACATTTTTAGCTATGTTTTTGCATGTTAATTTGGCATTAATACGTGTCACATATCAGTTTAAAAACAATGTAAAAAATAAAAACTCTAATAATTATAATCTATTACTCTGCTTGAGGGTGTAGTTTTGGAGCTAGACTGCTAGAGCATAGTTCCAACATTCAGTCTCTGGTACCACTCTGGACACAGCTCATTCCACAGGACAAGGACATGGTGACACTTTGGTCTGCGACCTCAAAGTAGGTCTGGAGCATGGAGAAATAAACAAAGAGAGGGCCAATCCTGATGAGACACTTCATACAGAATACTGACAACAACATTCAAAGAGAAGTTAATTATATTTTCAGGGTTGAGTAGAGAAGAAATAGTTTATTTGTTAAGTGTTACTATGATATAAATACTACTCACCTGGTTTGGGTAATCACAATAGTAATTCTCACAATATTTAAATACTGAAATTCTCATCTTACCATCCAAATCAAATCCAATTTTATTGGTCACATACACGTGTTTAGCAGACGTTATTGCCGGTGTAGCGAAATGCTTGTGACACCTTACTGGAAAATGACTAAAGTAAAAGTGAAAGTCACCCATTAGAATACTACTTGAGTAAAAGTCTTAAAGTACCTGATATTAAATAGAACCCTATACATAAAAAAGAAAATGTTGATGAGCTTATCAAAAGTACATGTACAGAACTGCACACAACCTCACTGTAGGAATATGAGGACATCACCACTGATAAAACTGTATTAGAAATCAGTGTGTCAAAGGACACCTATAACGTGTGAATTTTAAACATAAATTAACGAAATGCATAAGGCATCCGTGTCCTTGGGCTTGCTAGCGTTAAGCTGTCATTATTTGAAGTTGAAGAATTTACAGTTAATCTTCAGTAAAAGCTGGTTTTCAAAGTTTCTGGAATCCAGCCTTGCTCTCCTGGGGCTGAAAACAAGTCCTGCAATGCTGAACACCCTTTCACATGCAGCTGATGCAGGTAAGGGTGTGTTTAGCCTCAGAGACAGCTTACAGACTGCCGGGAAGGACTTGAGCAACTCCATATGATCAGCTGAACAGGCATGGTATCCGTCCAGCTGTTTGGAGCTTTCTTGTGCTTAAGACGTCTTTATGGCAGAGAAGAAGTCCTCCTCATCTGATGAACTGGTGCCATCACCTAGCTGCAGCAAGGGTTCTTCCAGGTGGTCCTTGCTGTAGTCCATTCCTGAAATACAAGGAAGATGACAATAGAAATCATGCCGTTATGAGGCAAAAAAATAAAAAATAAAAAGTACATTAATCCATCCCCATCCCCCATCTATATAAACCAAGCAACAGGGCTAAGTAGGCTACCCATTGGACGAAACCACAAAGTCAGGATTGTAGTTTAAATGGGTGGTTCTCAAATCTATGAAGTGTCAAAATGTACACTATACACAGTTGTTTATGAATAATAAAATACTGTTAATTAACCACATTGTTTTACCCATTCTGATGGTGGCGTCATCCTTAGTCCACGTTGTTTTGAATTTGGGGAGAAGGATTGCAGCTGCGATCAGCTCAGAGTCGTGAAATATGTGGCTGAAGCGCTTCTTCAGTCCCAGTTGTAGCGCATCCACCAGAGGCTTACAGTACTTCAGGGACAACTTGATTCGGTCAAGTTTTGTGATCAGCAGGTTGATAGTTGGAAGTAGCCACCCCATCTGGACATTGGTTTCAGCCTGCAGGATGTTGATGGCCTTTGCGACTGGGCTCATGGTGGCAGCATACTCTGTGAGGAAGGCGAGTTCAGCTGGATTGAACCTATGAAAAAAATAACACTGTTTCCTAACCCTATACAAATGTGACCACTAACAATTTCACCTGATTTAACTACAGTAATCAATGGCTGGATGAGTAGTTGACTAAATGGATCAATGATAGTGTATGGCTACAACATGTGAAACAGTTATTAGTCCCCAAACAAAGGGTCAGGAAACACTAAAAACAGATTTAGACAACATTCAAGACCTTAAATTATGACAAAATAATACATAATCCTTACTTACATTGGAACCTCGAAGTCTGTGCAGAGAACTCTGACGGCCGCCTCTCCTTTGTCAATCCCCAGGAGTCTTTCTACAGCCATGAACCAGGAGTTCCACCTTGTAGCATTCGGGCGCAGCAGCTGGAGGTCGCAAGCATCTTCAACCGTTTCGGCTGCAAGTGTGGATCTTCCGCATTTGTTCCAAAGTGCTTGGCACTTGCCAAATGTTGAACGGGACACTTTTTTGTAAGCCTCACTGGATGTTGCTTTCAGGGCATCGACTGTAGATACTACGTTGAGTAGGTGGCAAGCACAGCGCTGGTGCTTCGGCAGCTGGTACTCAAAACCATCATCTTCATTCAGGATCGTTGCCACATCAACAAACTCCACTTCTTCACTCTCCTCTTGTTCTTCTTCACCATCTTCCTGTCCTGGCTGAGCTGCTTCACCACCCACTGCTTCCACTGCCTCGTTGTTTTCATCTTCTCCAAACACTTGAAAAGCTTTCAAGAAGTTAGAGCCGTTGTCTGTTGTTGTTCTCACAATCTTACCCTGGATTTCAAACTCAGAATGGATGTCATTTAGGGAGCCTGCCAACACATCAAAGGTGTGCGATCCTCTCAACCGTTTACAGGCCAGGGCTGCAGAGCATCTGTTGAGACTGTCAGGGTCTATCCAGTGGGCTGTAACACCAATGAAGCTCCGTCTTCTTGCAGACCAGCAGTCGGTGGTGGTGGCGATGTGGTCAACTCCTCTCATGGCCTCAGTCACCTTCTTCTTCGTTTCCATGGAGGCTTCATCAATCCTGGAGCACAGTGTGGGCCTTGATAAGATCTTTGAGTTAGGCTGCAGATCCTGGACAAACTCTCTGAATGGTTCTTGTTCTACAACAGCGAATGGTTGGAGCCCTTGGACCACATACTTCACCACAGCTTTGTCGATGGATTTTTGAGACACTGTCTTCAGTAATGTGCTCTGCTTGATGGTGGAGGGAGTCTTAGGTGCATGTTCTCTCTTCAGTGTGTTTGCCGTCAGTTCTCCATACTTCTTAAGATGGTGTACATGCTTTCTCTGAAATAAGAAGAAAAGGAAAAGAGAAAGACAGTTACTTAGCTACATAACAACCATCACCAAATACTTAAGGTATAGGATCCTTATTTTAAAGCTGTGAACAACATTAGCTAACAACGCTTCTGAATCTGGGCACATTTTAGCCAGCTAAAGTAGGTAACTACTGGCTAGTGAACTATTTAGGTATATAGGATTAGCTAGCATCAACTAACACTGCTTGTTGCATTAGCAAATGGGGGCTAGCTAGGTTAACTAATGTTAGCTAGCATGCGCTAACGTTATTCTAGCTAGCAAGCTAACAGTAGGCTTACCTCAATGTGGTTTTTTTAGGTTCGAAGGAGAGTTCTTGAACGCTAGTATTTCCTGAACTTTTGGTAATCATAACAGACATTTCATCGGGTAGAAAACATTTATTTTAGATACAGCCAAGGGTGTTCGTCCTCATCAGGAGGTGGTGGTAGAGCGATGTCGGACATGATTGTGCGATTTCGGACACGCTTGGGCAAAGTGCTACTGAGTGGATGACTGTTTTGCAAGTGACAGGCTCCTGGAGGTTGGGGTTTGCACTTTAGGACCTTTGGATTTGCCCAAACTGATGAGGATTGGATCAACTCTGCATGTCGTCGCCTGCTGCATTGCAAAACAAGTTAACCCATGAGTGTGCCTACTCGCCGATGTTGCTTACATCTTTTTTCCAACATGATTCGTTTTTTTCTTCCAGCTTCAGATTGATTTGCAAACGAATTGCAAAAATCTATGAAGCTGGAGACTCTTATCTCCCTCACTAACTTTAAGCAGCAGTTGTCAGAGCACCTTACCGATCACTGCACCTGTACACAGCCCATCTGAAATTAGCCCACCCAACTACCTCATCCCCATATTGTTATTTATTTTGCTCATTTGCACCCCAGTATCTCTATTTGCACATCATCTCTTGCACATCTATCATTCCAGTGTTAATACTAATTGTAATTATTTTGCACTATGGCCTATTTATTGCCTTACCTCCATAACTTGCTACATTTGAACACACTGTATATATATTTTCTGTTGTATTTTTGACTTTATGTTTTGTTTCACCCCATATGTAACTCTGTGTTGTTGTTTTTATCACACTGCTTTGCTTTATCTTGGCCAGGTCACAGTTGTAAATGAGAACTTGTTCTCAACTGGCTTACCTGGTTAAATAAAGGTGAAACATTTTTTTTTGCCATCATGAGGAAGGAAAATGATGTGGATATATTGAAGCAACATCTCAAGACATCAGTCAGGAAGTTAAAGCTTGGTCGCAAATGGGTCTTCCAAATGGACAATGACCCCAAGCATACTTCCAAAGTTGTGGCAAAATGGCTTAAGGACAACAATGTCAAGGTATTGGAGTGGCCATCACAAAGCCCTGACCTCAATCCTATAGAACATTTGTGGGCGGAACTGAAAAAGCGTGTGCGAGCAAGGAGGCCTACAAACCTGACTCAGTTACACCAGCTCTGTCAGGAGGAATGTGTCACGGTTTCGGCCGAGGCTGCCTCTCTTCCTTGCTCGGGCAGGCTTCGGCATTCGTCGTCTCCGGAATACTAGCTGCCACCGTTGTATGTTTCTATGTTCGTTTGGTTTTGTCTGGATTATGTACACCTGTTGTCGTTTAGCGTCATTAGTGTCCTATAAGTTCTCGTTGTGTTTGTCAGGTGTTGTGTGTGATTGTTTTCGCTGTCGTGTTGGTGCGCTACTATTTTCAGTGCGCTATTGTAGCTTGCCTCCTTTGTGTAGGAGAGTATTTTTCGCACATGTTTAGTGCGCCCTTTTGTTTACGCCTGTGTGCGCATTTTCTCGCCTCCGGGCTGTTGGATCGTGTTTTGAGTGTGCATTACTAAAGTCTTTTGGACTTATCTTCTGCGTCCTGCGCCTGATTCCCACACCACACCCACCTACAGCACCCGCTGACAGAATCACACACCATTCAGAATGGAATCAGCAGGAGCCGCAGCAGCACAGGAGACTTTGGAGGATCGGGTCCGGGGAGCAGAATGACCAGATCCTTCGGATCGGGACCGCCCTGCAGGATGTTATTAACACACTTCAACGCTGGGAGACCCGAGGGACACCCCCAACTCCACCTCCCCTGCCATCACCATCAGCCAGTCAGCCCATTCCCGCTCCGGAACCCAGGGGAATTCGACTCTCGCTCCCGAGGGCCTACGATGGGACCGCTGCCGGGTGTCAGGGCTTCCTTCTCCAGGTGGAGCTATACCTGGCCACCGTGCACCCGGCGCCCTCGGGACATGAGAGCGTGTCCGCCCTCATCTCCTGCCTTACCGGCAAGGCGTTGGAATGGGCCAACGCCGAGTGGAGGAGGATAGACGCTACCACCATCACATACGCTGAGTTCTCCCGCCGCTTCAGGGCGGTGTTTGACCATCCACCGGAGGGGAAAGCGGCGGGGGAGCGTCTGTTCTGCCTCCGGCAGGGGAGGAGGAGCGTCCAGGAGTTCGCGTTAGAATTCCGTACTCTAGCGGCGGATGCAGGGTGGAATGAGCGGGCCCTCATCGATCACTACCGCTGTAGTCTACGAGAGGACGTCCGTCGGGAGCTGGCCTGTAGGGACACCAGTCTCTCTTTCGACCAGTTAGTCGACATGTCCATCAGGCTGGACACCCTGCTGGCTACCCGCGGACGTTCCGAGGGGGGTCCGTCCATTTCACCCTCCAGCGCCTCCGAGCCGAGCCCTATGGAGCTTGGGGCGCTGGCGCTAGAGAGAGGAGGGGTCGGAGTACGAGGGGGCCCGTCTCCTGCACCAACTGTGGCCGTGGAGGACACACCGCGGCTAGGTGCTGGGGATGGCCTCCTAGGGGAGAAGACGACAGGCCCCGCACTGGGGAGTCCTTCCAGGTGAGTAGGCGCCCCACTCACCCAGAGCTCTCTGTTGCGCACTTCTGTATACCTGTGCGTTTTCCACAGGTAGCACCTCATTCCCAGCATAAGGCGCTGGTAGATTCAGGCGCGGCTGGGAATTTTGTTGATAGGAAATTTTGTTTAGAATTAGGGATTCCCCTTCTTCCTGTTGACGTCCCATTCCCGTTCATGCCCTAGATAGCCGTCCGTTGGGATCGGGCTTGATCAGGAGGTCACGGCGCCACTTAGGATGTGTGCGCAGGGGGTCATCAGGAGATGATCCAGCTATTTCTGATCGACTCGCCTGCGTATCCGGTGGTGCTGGGCATGCCCTGGTTGAGTATCCATAACCCGTCTATTTCGTGGCAGGAGAGGGCTCTGATGGAGTGGTCTGCCCAGTGTGTGGGTCGATGTTTAGGCGTTTCCGTAGGGGCTACCTCGGTGGAGAGTCCAAACCAGGTGCCCGCATTGCACGTTCCCCCTGAGTATGAGGATTAGGCTATTGTGTTCAGTAAGTCGAGGGCGACGCAGTTGCCTCCCCATAGGCAGGGAGATTGTGCGATAGACCTCCAGGCAGGAGCTGCGCTCCCACGGAGCCATGTGTATCCTCTGTCTCAGGAGGAGAAGAGAGCTATGGAGACTTACATAGACGAATCTCTGAGACAAGGATACATACGGCCATCCACTTCCCCTGCGTCCTCGAGTTTCTTTTTTGTGAAGAAAAAGGATGGAGGGTTACGCCCGTGCATTGATTACCGTAGTCTCAATCAGATCACGGTGAAGTACAGTTATCCACTTCCTCTGATTGCGACCATGACGGAGTCATTGCACGGGGCGCGTTTTTTCACTAAATTAGATCTCAGGAGCGCGTACAACTTGGTGCGCATTAGGGAGGGCGATGAATGGAAGACAGCCTTTAGTACCACCTCGGGCCATTACGAGTATCTTGTCATGCCATACGGGTTGATGAACGCTCCTTCAGTTTTCCAATCATTCATGGATGAGATATTCAGGGACATGCAGGGGCAGGGGGTGGTCGTGTACATAGATGACATTCTCGTGTACTCGTCCACCCGAGTCGAGCATGTGGCTCTGGTGCGCCGAGTGTTGGGGAGGCTGTTGGAGCACGACCTGTATGTCAAGGCAGAGAAGTGTCTATTTTTCCAGGAGTCGATCTCCTTTTTGGGTTATCAGTTGTCTGCGTCAGGGGTGAAGATGGAGGTTGACCGGGTGTCAGCCGTGCGTAATTGGCAAACGCCAACCACTGTGAAGGAGGTGCAGCAGTTTTTGGGGTTTGCGAATTACTACGGAGGTTTATCCGGGGGTTTTGGACAGGTGGCAGCTCCCATAACGTCTCTTTTGAAGGGGGGTCCGGTGCGTTTGCAGTGGTCAGCCGAGGCGGACAGGGCTTTTGGAAGGCTGAAGGACCTGTTTACCTCGGCTCCGGTGCTGGCGCATCCGGATCCCTCTTTACCATTTCAGGTAGAGGTGGACGCGTCAGAGGCCGGTATAGGAGCCGTGCTTTCGCAACGGTCCGGCACGCCACCTAAACTCCGCCCCTGTGCTTTTTATTCCAAAAAGCTCAGTCCGGCGGAGCGAAATTATGACGTAGGGGACAGGGAGCTGTTAGCCGTGGTACAGGCCCTAAAGGTGTGGAGGCACTGGCTTGAGGGGGCTCAACACCCTTTCCTCATTTTGACTGACCACCGTAACCTGGAGTACATCCGGGCAGCTAGGAGACTGAACCCTCGCCAGGCGCGGTGGAATATGTTTTTGACCCGGTTCGTATTTAAGATCACGTACATCCCTGGGTCACAGAACGGTAAGGCAGACGCACTGTCTCGGCGGTATGACACGGAGGAGATGTCCGTGGAGCCCACTCCCATACTGCCGGAGTCTTGTCTGGTGGCACCGGTAGGGAGGTCGATGCTGAACTCGAGCGGGCGTTGCGCACCGACCCTAGTCCTCCTCAATGCCCGGAGGGTCGGACGTACGTTCCGCTCGAGGTTCGGGATCGATTGATCTATTGGGCTCACACGTCACCCTCCTCTGGACATCCTGGTATAGGCCGGACAGTGCACTGCCTTAGTGCTAAGTACTGGTGGCCCACGTTGGCGAGGGATGTGAGGGTTTATGTCTCCTCCTGCTCGGTGTGCGCCCAGTGTAAGGCGCCTAGACATCTGCCTAGGGGTAAGTTGCTACCCCTGCCCGTTCCACAACGACCATGGTCTCACCTCTCGGTGGACTTCATCACTGACCTTTCTCCCTCACAGGGGAATACTACTATACTGGTCGTTGTGGACCGGTTCTCTAAGGCCTGTCGTTTGCTCCCTATGCCGGGCCTTCCTACTGCCCTACAGACCGCCGAAGCTCTATTCACCCATGTTTTCCGGCACTACGGGGTACCCGAGGATATTGTGTCTGATCGAGGTCCCCAATTCACCTCCAGAGTCTGGAGAGCCTTTATGGAGCGGTTGGGGGTCTCGGTGAGCCCCACCTCAGGTTACCATCCGGAGAGTAATGGGCAGGTGGAACGTGTGAACCAGGATGTGGGTAGGTTTCTTAGATCATACTGCCAGGACCGGCCGGAGGAGTGGGCACGGTACGTTCCCTGGGCAGAAATGGCCCAGAATTCCCTACGCCATTCCTCCACTAACCTAACCCCTTTCCAATGTGTGTTAGGTTACCAGCCGATTCTGGCACCTTGGCAGCAGAGCCAGATCGAGGCTCCTGCGGTGGATGAGTGGGTGCGGCGCTCGGAGGAGACGTGGAACGCTGCACACGTCCACCTGCAGCGGGCCCTCCGTCGTCAAAAGGCGAGCGCCGATCTCCACCGCAGTGAGGGACCGGTGTACGCACCTGGTGATCGAGTCTGGCTCTCTACCAGAAACCTGCCCCTCCGCCTGCCCTGTCGGAAACTGGGTCGGCGGTTTGTGGGGCCGTTTAAAGTCCTGAGAAGATTGAACGAGGTGTGTTACAGATTACAACTACCTATTGAGTATAAAAGTATTAACCCCTCGTTCCATGTGTCTCTTCTCAGGCCGGTGGTAGCTGGCCCACTCCAGGAAAATGAGATCAAGGAGACTCCTCCGCCCCCATTGGACATCGAGGGGGCACCGGCGTACTCCGTGCGGTCCATCTTGGATTCGAGACATCGGATGGGGGGTCTCCAATATCTGGTGGAGTGGGAGGGTACGGCCCGGAGGAACGGTGCTGGGTGCCGAGGAGAGACATTTTGGACCCGTCTCTCCTGACAGAATTCCACCGTAGTCACCCGACGCACCCTGCTCCGCGTCCTCCTGGTCGTCCCCGAGGCCGGAGTCGGCGCACGTCTGGAGCCGCGCGTCAAGGGGGGGGTACTGTCACGGTTTCGGCCGAGGCTGCCTCTCTTCCTTGCTCGGGCAGGCTTCGGCGTTCGTCGTCTCCGAATACTAGCTGCCACCGTTGTATGTTTCTATGTTCGTTTGGTTTTGTCTGGATTATGTACACCTGTTGTCGTTTAGCGTCATTAGTGTCCTATAAGTTCTCGTTGTGTTTGTCAGGTGTTGTGTGTGATTGTTTTCGCTGTCGTGTTGGTGCGCTACTATTTTCAGTGCGCTATTGTAGCTTGCCTCCTTTGTGTAGGAGAGTATTTTTCGCACATGTTTAGTGCGCCCTTTTGTTTACGCCTGTGTGCGCATTTTCTCGCCTCCGGGCTGTTGGATCGTGTTTTGAGTGTGCATTACTAAAGTCTTTTGGACTTATCTTCTGCGTCCTGCGCCTGATTCCCACACCACACCCACCTACAGCACCCGCTGACAGAATGGGCCAAAATTCACCCAACTTGTTGTGGTTAGCTTGTGGAAGGCTACCCGGAACATTTGACCCAAGTTAAACAATTGAAAGGCAATGCTACCAAATACTAATTGTGTGTATATAAACTTCTGACCCACTGGGAATGTGATGAAAGAAATAAAAACTGAAATAAATCATTATCTCTGCTATTATTCTGATATTTCACATTCTTAAAATAAAGTGGTGATCCTAACTGACCTAAGACAGGGAATTTTTACTAGGATTAAATGTCAGGAATTGTGAAAAACTGAGTTTAAATGTATTTGGCTAAGGTGTATGTAAACTTCCGACTTCAACTGTAGGTTCAAGGGAGAGATGGGTAGGAGCATCTAGACCGGGGAAAACGAGGCAGGTGTGCAACGGTATGGTATACAAAGAACAGAGAAAGCTGGTGACGTTCATAGCAGGAGCTTTCAATAGCACTGATAAAGTAGAGTCTAAAACGGAGAGGATTAAGCTAATAGTGAAAGCTGCTGGGAGACATCTGAGTATGACAGGGTTGACATGGGAAGAGGTTCGAGATGACCTCAATCAGCCGAGGGTGGAGTCATGTATTACTGGATCTTAGTTATGGTGGTAGTACTACAGTGGAATGCTCGAAGCCTGTTAGCTAATGGGCAGGAGTTCAAGCAGTTCATTGTAGATATGCTAGCTAAGCCTGATGTGATTTGTGTGCAGGAAACATGGCTCAAACCGACTGTGGAGTTTATCATACAGGGATATGTAGTGGTTCGTAGGGACAGAGATGTAGGGGGAGGGGGATGTGCCACCTTCATAAAGCAAGGAATTCCCTACAGGATGCTAGGCAAAGGTATTGAACATGAATATGTGGTGGTGGAGGTGTGGTTGAGAGGAGGGGTGCTAGTGGTAGTGAACTACTATAATCTGTGTCAGATATTGGACCTGGAAGTGCTGGAGAGGGTGGAGGGCCAGGATAGAAGTAAGGTAATGTGGTGTGGGGATTTTAATGCTTTGGGGGGGAAACGGATGAATGGAAATGGCCAAGTGATGGAAAATCTGATAGAAAATAAAGATATGGTGTGCCTGAATGATGGCCGAGGGACCAGGATTGATGTAGCCACAGGGAAAGAGTCTGCCTTGGACCTCACTCTAGTGCGATGGCAGGAATCTGTGAGTGGGAGGTATGGGAGGAGTTGACAGTAGGGAGTGATCATTATCCCATAGTATGCACAGTAGGCCAGTGGGAGGATGAGGTGTCAGTGGGTGGAGTAGGCAGGTGGGTGTTTGGAAGGGCAAAGTGGGATCAGTTTCAGGAGCTGAGTGAGCAGGTGAATGCTCGGGTGGTTATGAGAGGGGATGTGGATAGTATGAATAGTGATGAGGCACTGGATAAGGTATTGGTGTTGTACAACAGAGTGTGGGAGGAGGGGAAACTACCAGGCAGTTGGAAGGAGGCAGTAGTGGTACCAATCCGGAAGCCTGGGAAGGACCCAACAAGGCCAACAAGCTATCGGCCAATAGCTTTAACATCACATGTATGTAAGATTATGGAACGTATGATTACGGAGAGGCTAACTTACTTCCTGGAGAGCAGAGGGCTAGTATCTCCACATCAGAGTGGGTTCAGGAAGGGTAGGAGAACTATGGACCCAGTGCTCTGCTTAGAAGCAGAGGTCAGGAAGGCTAAGGTGAACAAGGAGACTGTTGTAGCTGTCTTTTTTGATGTGGAGAAGACTTATGATATGATGTGGGAGGAGGGGTTGTTAATCAAGCTTGATATTATGGGGGTAGGAGAAAGAACGTACAACTGGATAAAGGATTTCCTGTTTAGAAGGTCTATCCAGGTGAGGGTGGGGAAGTCTCTATCAGGCAGCTACCTGGTGGATAACGGTACACCACAGGGGAGCGTGATTAGCCCTCTGTTGTTCTCAATCATGATCAATGATGTTTACTCTCAGGTACAGCCGGATATTGGGAGGTCGTTATTTGCAGATGATGGGGCCTTATGGAAGATGGGAAGAAATGTGCCATACATAGTCAGGAAGGTACAGGAAGCAATTGATGAGGTAGAGCGGTGGGCATTAATGTGGGGATTCAGGTTCTCTGTAGAGAAAACTCAAACAGTGCTCTTTACCAGGAGGAAGGTCGGAGATTAGGTATGCTTGAGGTTATATGGGAGAAACTTGGAGAGTGTGGGGGGGGGCTTCAGGTTCCTTGGAGTATACTTTGATACTAGACTGACCTGGGCAGAACACATTGAGAGAGTGGTGGGAAAGTGTAAGAAGGTGCTAAATGTGATGCACTGTCTGACGGGGAAGGAGTGGGGGGCTGGGTGTTCCTCACTGAGGACCATGTATGTTGCATTGATCTGTAATAAACTATGGCAGTATAGCATATGGTTCGGCAGCCCGGACCTCATTGGAAAGGCTAGATGTCATACAGGGGTGTAAGGACTCAGAATATGTAGTGGGGCGTTTCGGACGTCCCCAGTGGCTGCATTACAGGTGGAGGTAGGGGATATGCCATTGCGGATTAGGAGACAGCAGCTGACAATGAATTATTGGGTCAACCTACAAGGACATGGGGTGTCTCATCCTGTGAAAGGGATTTTACAGGCACGCTGGGAACATGAGCGAAGACAGAACACGAGCTTTGGGTGGGTGGGTAATACCCAGGCGAAGGAGATGGGACTGTATGGAAGGGAGATTAGTCCAATGGTAGCTATTCCTGTAAATCCAACATGGCTACTCCCGCCTCCAGTAGTTGATCTAGAAGTGTTTGGAGAGTCTACAGAAAGATAGGGAGAGTGTTGATCCATCAGATTTTTTAAAGAGACGTCTGGATACTGTGTTTCAGGATTTTGTGGACATTTACACAGATGCTTCAAAAGATCCAAGGACAGGATGTACTGGGTCAGCATTTTTTAAAAATGTATTTTATTTCACCTTTATTTAACCAGGTAAGCCAGTTGAGAACAAGTTCTCATTTACAGCAGGGAGATAAATACAACAAACACAGAGTGACATATGGAATAAACAAAACGTACAGTCAATAACACAATAGAAAATCTATATACAGTCAGCATTTGTAGTGCAGCAATGTGGGGTGGAAGTCAGGAAACGTATTACAGATCATCTGGCTGTATACGGCAGAGAGGATAGCCATACTGTTGGCCTTGCAGTGGGTGGAGGAAGTCAAACCAGATCGAGTAGTTATTTGCTCTGAAATACTTATCGAAATACCCATCTTGAAGAATCCATTTGATCTATCCAAACTGGTGGAGTGATGGGTAAAGTGAAGGATGTGAGCATCACGAGAGGCGGGTTTGTTTAGATTTTTTGTACTTCTGCGGATCAGAAGGAACGTGTGTTGCGGCTCTCCCGATTTGAAAAGTTTGACGTGTCGTGTGTGTCTCTTCGGAACAGGGCACCCCTTAAGGGGGTAATATCTGGCGTCTTGTGGGAAGTCGATGTTAAAGAGATTAAAAAATATTCCTGGAGTGATTGATGCACGTCGGATGGATCTAGTGGTGAATGATGAAAAAGTGAAGTTTATCTGTTCTTTTGTTTTTTGATATGGAGTCTCCCTACTCAAGTGCAGTTGGGGTATATAAACTACAAAGTCAGAGCATTTATTCCAAGACCAATGCAGTGTGATCACTGTAAAGTTTTTGGTCATGTGTCAAGGGTTTGCAGAAGGGAGAAACCGAGATATCCAAGTTGTGGAAAATTTACATTTAATGTGTTATAAAAGTGATACAAAAGTGAAATGTTGCAATTGTGGTGTGAACCATGAAGCCACGTCATCTGGAACCCATACTCTGCCTTCAGGACCCTCATTATTCCAAAGAGACAGGTAATGTTTGCGGTGCAACACGTTGCAATGACACAATGTTTCCAAAGCCATCCTTGGAAACCATGGGGAGGGAATTCAAGTCCTTAATATTGCGCAAAACATTAGACTCCTTTGAACCATGTTCAGTCTTCTCAATGCAAACACAACCCTGACCAAATCATTTCTCATTGTAAACAAATGAGCACTGGGTAATGTTATTATAAATTATACTGCTAAGAAGGTTTTTGTGGACCAGATGATTTAAACTACGACAAGAATGCACTTGGCCTGCCAGACTCACTCCATCAGTTACTGTCATGACATAGCTGTAAGGTTGTTGTTGTTCAGGATGTTGTTTTGTCAAATATCTCTGATGTCAAATAACTGCATCCGTTTTGTCAATTTGAAGTGTATGAGTTTTTGCAGTAAAGAACTGTTCCAAAGTAGAATGTAAGAAAGACTTCAAAGCCGATGTGTTTTAAACTTCTTCAGGCATGGTTAATTAATGTGCATAACAGACCATGCACTGGGGGAAATGGGGTTGTTTACAACTAGCTAGCTAACGTTAGCATAGCTGGCACAAAAAAAAAAGTAGCTATGTAAACAAAGTTTTTAAACAGCCGTTTGCTGACTAGTTGACCACGCAAACAAGGGTTACCGTTAACCATCAACCCAGTGCTAGCTGTATCTGTCTTGCCAAATTCTAGAATATATCTTGTTAGCTAGCTATATCTTGCACAAAAACGCTACTGTTGTAGTTAACTTTAGCTACGTAGCTAAATCAGCTGTTAGCCAGCCAGCTAGCTAGCATGCTAATGTTACTGATATGGTATCCGTGTTTCCGGTTTATGACTAGCTAGCTAACGTTGGCTACTTTTTTGACTTACGAAGGATACGAAAATCACGACAAGTTGGTTGGAAACATTGTAGCTACAGTATAACGTCTGATAGGCCGAATTGATCAGAGAACTCAGCTTTTGCTTCGGCTCCAGTGGATTTGAATATAGGAAGCCATCATTCCATAGTCCCCTGTAGCTCAGTTGGTAGAGCATGGCGCTTGCAACGCCGGGGTTGTGGGTTCGTTTCCCACGGGGGGCCAGTATGAAAATGTATACACTCACTAACTGTAAGTCGCTCTGGATAAGAGCGTCTGCTAAATGACTAAAATGTAAATTCCACACATCAACGCTGCAGCACTACTGATGTAGCCTACTACATGACCAAAAGTATGTGACACCTCATTCCAAAATCATGGGCATTAATATGGAGTTGGAAACACAGAATCGTCTAGAATGTCATTGTATGCTGTATCGTTAAGATTTCCCTTCACTGGAACTAAGGGGCCTAGCCTGAACCATGAAAAACAGCCCCAGACCATTATTCCTCCTCCACCAAACTTTACAGTTGGCACTATGCATTAGGGCAGGTAGCGTTCTCCTGGCATCCGCCAAACCCAGATTTATCCATTGGACTGCCAGATGGTGAAGCGTGATTCATCACTCCAAAGAACGCGTTTCCACTGCTCCACAGAGTCCAATGGCGGTGAGCTTTACACCACTCCAGCCGATGCTTGACATTGTGCATGGTGATCTTAGGCTTGTGTGTGGCTGCTCGGCCATGGAAACCAATTTCATGAATGTCCCGACGAACAGTTATTGTGCGGATGTTGCTTCCAGAGGCAGTTTGGAACTCGGTAGAGTGTTGCAACCGAGGGCATAACAATTTTTACGCGCTTCAGCACTTGGCGGTCCCGTTCTGTGAGCTTGTGTGGCCTGCCACTTCGTGGCTGAGCCGTTGTTGCTCATAGACGTTTCCACTTCACAATAATAGCACTTACAGTTGACCAAGGCAGCTCTAGCAGGGCAGAAATTTGACGAACTGACTTGTTGGAAAGGTGGCATCCTATGACGGTGAAAGTCACTGAGCTCTTCTACTGCCAATGTTTGTCTATGGAGATTGCATGGCTGTGTGCTCGATTTTATACACCTGTCCGCAACGGGTGTGGCTGAAATAGCCAAATCCCATTAATTTGAATGTATGTGTCCACATACTTTTGTATATATAGTGTATTTTCACAGGACTGGACTTACATCAGAGAAAATACATTTCAGTTACACATGAATGAAAACACGCAGAATAAAGTGCACCAAATGCCTATGTTTTTAAAAATGTTTATTTTCAAAGATACCACATTATCAAGAATTCAATATCACTTTCACATAATTATTATCCAAGCTGTTTCAGAATGTAAACTTCTTATTAATTTATTTAAAAACAATATTAACAATATGTTAAAGCTTATTTTTGATGATATATACAGACAGAAAAAAACAAGCCATACAATATCAGACTGTGAAACACCATTACACCAACCTGCTGAACTGAAGAAAAGAATAACCTCACCTCCCCAAATAAGACACTTCAATAATCTGTTACAAAATACTTCTGTTTGTTTTACTTTAAAATCATGTAACATATATTCAATCTATTTGAAATCTTATAAAATAAACAACTATATAATCTAAACATGTTTTGTACATTCTATAATACAATATTTTCAATGAGTTTTCTGCAATGCAATGGCTGTTACATGTATGTACCAGGTTCTGTTTGTTTTACTTTTTCCTGGCAAATGCTTGACAGTATGCATTGATTGACCCTCCACCCCATATACTGCAAGGATGCACAGTCCACTCTAAAGGTCACAAATGCAAAAATCAAAGTCACATGTTGCCTTGAAAAAAGAATGACATTTGATGAAGAATCCATGAACATAAAAATATAGTCAAACGGTGAAACAAAAAGTGCATCTACTGCTGGGGGGAGACAGATTAAACAGAATCAAAGAGCGAGGCAGTACCATTTGATCTAGCGTAGCAATCACAATTAACAAACAAATATCAATAAACATGAACATTTATATAAACTGAAGCAATACACAAACACACAATGGCTCTCAGCATGACCTTAAAATGTAGGAAATCATCTGTGGACTGGGTTAATGGAAATGAATAACTGCCTCTGGTGTCATGGGGGCAACTAAAGCAAATTCTTTACATACAAGGGTTAGCTAGAGAGTACAGTGGACACATGTGAGAACATGGTTTACTGTTATCCTATGAGCTTGATAATTAAACATACACTACATGTTCCTTCAACCAGCGTCAAAAGGTAGTTTACCTTATGATTGGGCATTGAGCACACTGAACCAACAACAGTTTTTTTCTGAATGATAAGGTTGAGTGGAGGTCTGAAAAATAGAATGGCCCCCTTTTCCCTCATGCCAGCGTCACTCTCAGACCAGTTGACCTGAGTCTTTTGTGTGCTCGACTTTGTTACAATGACTAATCCAGATACAAGATGTACCGCAGTAAAGATACTGGTTATATTTATGGTTGAAGGAATATCTTTTTTACATGAGTACATACCTGCCTTTCTCTCCAAAATTAACATTGCACATAGTAAAGGGTAAAACAGCACATACTTTAAGCATTCTACAACTTTCTTTAAGCATCTCTTCAACCTAAATGAACAGCACCAGTCTTCATGAGAGTGACTGTGACAGATTAAGTGATAGCGACTCAATGTACACAGCAGAGATTGCTAGGATTGTCATTAACGTTGTACAATTAAAGATTCTTATCACTCCACAATGCATTTCAACATTCACTTCATGTCAAAGGGCACATTTAGTTTGATTAGAATTCCAATATATTGTTCCATTTTGTTATGGCTAGTGACTTAGCCATGTAGTGTAAAGGGATTGAGGCATACATAGACCTGTTTGTTTGACAGGATGTTTCACAGAATAACTTTCCCATTCAAATATTACAATATCTAATGAACGTGGGGTAACTCAAATCAGATACCTACTATTGTAGTTATTTGGGGAAAGCTAATGTAACTTAAATAAGAGGAAATATGTAGTATTATTTGAAGTGGTCAGTTTGATTGTCATTTACATTAGCAGGTAATTTGTCTCTGGTTAGTATTTTGTTATTACACAGTATTCCTGAAATCACCAGAGTGTATGGACACAATAACTCATAGATAGATAAATCCACTAATAGACTCTCTCTTACAAAAAAAAAGAAAAAAAGATTATCTGACCTAACAGATATAAACCATGTAACCAGAATATTATGAAAAGTACAAGTTGTTAATGTAATACTGAGAATAAATGTGTAATTATTAATAATTTGTGGTTATTTCCACAAATAACCTGAGAAAAAAATACGTTATGAAAGCATACATAATCAATGTATGACAATTACCATATATTAGTGACATCTTCTTAATCATTGCAGCATCTGTTACACTTGATACAAAACAATAAGTGAACTCTAAATAGTCCTTGGTTAGTAGTTTATGGTTGTGAGCCATTTAAGGCATTAAGACCCTACCCACTGGGCACAAACTGGTTGAATCAACATTGTTTCAACGTAATTTGTCAACGTATTGTAATGTGGAATCTACATGGAAATAACATTGGATTTGAAAAAAGTCAAACTGTTTTGAGGCTGAAACGTCAACCCCAGGATTATGTCACCATTGTAACCAATTCAACATATAAACCTTGTATAAAATGTTGAATATGTACCTTTGAAACAATGTCAGATCTTCAATGTTATATCCACTATAAAAAAAAAAACAATAGGCTGGGCAGCAACTCCTGCTGGAGAGTTGCTCCATCTACAGTCCAGCTATTCATTTGGTCTCCCATTCAGGGTTTTAACCAAGCCCAGCTTTGATATTTGTCACTGACTACTACCAATGTGCTATCGTGAGAATGATTATTGAGAGACCTCTTAATAACTAAATATATTCACTGTTGCTATCGAAGTCATTCCAATGGGTAGGTTTAACAGAGCAAATTAAATGTAACCATACTTTACAAGTCATACAGTATATCATAAATGATACTATTTAGGCCTATATAGCATTTGCAAACTCATCAACAGCTATTGTTTCAATTCAACCCAGGGTTAAACAAAAAATGGACAATACATATAGGCCTAGGGTTTCAAACTTTGGTTGATTTTAAAATGTAATCTTCATGTTAATCATTAATATGTTGGATTCACGTCTCCATCTCAACCAAAAATCTAAGTTAAAGAATAGGACTAAATCAAATCAAAAACTTTAAATGCACTTTAAATAAAGTTTGATTTGATTTAGTCTATTCTTTAACTTTGCCTCTTGGTTGAGATGGAGATGTGAATCCAACATATTAATTTGTAGACATACTGAAAATAAAGCCAGACTAAGTCAGTGGCACCAAAGATACAGTACATCTCCTACACAACCAAACACAATTCAATATAACTTTTGCAATAGAGTAAATAGCCTATTAACTTGTCGACAATTTAACCAAAAAAAAAAAATTTAATAGGATTAAGCCAGTGGCTCAGATTAAACTATCCAAGCATTAGATATCCTTTACATGTTGATATTTGGTTGTTGTCAACCAAACACAATTCAATATTACTTTTGTAATACAGTAAATAGCCTTAATTTTTGGCTATTTTACAAACTAATGTAACCGTATTTATTCAACCTAAATGAGTAACGCATCCATGGCCACATTTTGAGATTAGCCTACTGTAACTATACATTTCTTCTTATGTAATCTTAGAAAGCGTGCATGTTCAAGACAGCATGCAAAGGTCGCAGGTCTGTAGAGATTGCTATAATAATCTGTGCAGAATCTTGAACAGAATTGATCACTTGCACTATGTACTTTTAAATGTAACCTCAACTGCAATCCAGGTCATTGGGGTTGTGCTATTAGATGCAGCACAGTTATAACACATTAAGTTGTTGTATAAATACAAATGATCTGACATTCTATTCCCATTTTAACTTTGTTGTGCTTTTTAAATGGTTGAAAGCGTAGTGATAACACATTTAGATGACAACTAAACCAAAAATCAGACAGTGTTTTTCCCATTGGAATTTGTCTGTGCTTTTAGATGGTTGAAAGCATAGTGATAACACATTGGGAATTCAACAAACTTCTGGCTGTCTTTTTGAGTGGGTGAATAAATGTTGAAATCTCATTGATCAACGTCTCAACCAAATATTACCCACATTTCCACATTAAAATGACATGGTGTGCCCAGTGGGTATTGTTTTATCTTTAAATGCCCGAATAAAAATGGTAGAACAGCAAGACATAACAATAATGGCTGCCTGCTTACTCTTGTTTTGAAATATATGGTGAATGAACAAACATGCTATGGTAGTCTACTAATAAGGTTTGCTCCGTCCATTAAAGTGTGGATAAAAAATATGAAGCCTGATTTTTATGAATTATTGAATGAAAATGGCATTAGTAATTGGTACTGTTCTTAGAAAATAAAATGTCTAAATATCTGATTCTATAGTGAACATAATAGGGTTATACTTGTATGAGGATATTGTTCCAGTTGCTTTGTCAGTCATTAAACAATATATTTTTTCAAACATGGACTAATAGTGTTGAACATACTATAGTGTTTAATAACGATATCAACTACAGTATACTGTATCTAGGATGACTGATTTGAATGTTTGATGAAATAATGACTGATGTCCAACATCAAAATTAACCCTTTACATTTCCTTCTGGGGAAAATATTATTGTTTTATAAGTTTGTAAAACTGCTGTTTCATAACAAAAAAGTATGCAACAACTGCACAAAAAAAACATAACTCACAGACACGTAAGTGTTTTTCATGTGAAATGAAGATGCAACTTTGAAGGAGTAAATGCTCACTGCTTGTGTTTACTCTCTGGAAACATCAGGACAGATGCTACGAACAAGACTCACCTAACAACAACCTCTCTTTTTGTTGAAAACACATCTGCATAAAAACACATAGCAGCACTGTTTTCCTGTTGATTACTTTCATCGTTTTCTCCATCCAGCAGTGTCATGATGAAATATGACGTGTAAGCATGGTCCCAGTAGCTCTGTGGAGTGGGACAGAGATGCTGGTGGTGCAGTGAAGCGCAGACCTTCAGCACACAGACTCTTTTACCATTTCCGGGAGAGCTGTCACATTGGGGGCCGCCCCTGGTCCAAGCAGCCTCTGCCTGTGGTTCACCCCAGCATGGGGTACAAAAACCGCTTTGTCTGAAAATGGTGGTCCTTGTCAGAAGTAAGGTCACCACAGGCATATTTTCACGTTTTGTTTGCTGTGGAAACATAGCCTCTTCTGCTTCTTAAACAGCGAAGAACACTGTACAGCATGGTGACAAATAGCCTCTGTCTCTTCTATGCATCCCATAGAATTCTGCCACTGAACCTGTGACAATACGTTTCAGGGGATATCTCACAACTCTGAGTCTTCGGTGCTACCGAGTGAGCACATTTCGGAATTCTGAAAGACTGCCAGTCTGGTTTTGGGAATGGTGGTGTTGTTGCTGCTGTTGTTGTGGTTGCTGTTGCTGCTGTTGTTGTTGTTGAATATAACCCACAGTCCCTTGCTGTGGGACATTAGTGGTGTGGAAGAACGCCTGAGTGGGTCCACTGTGTAAGAGTCCTTGGGGCTGCATCTATCACCAGAAAGGGATCAGGGCGTAAGTGAGGTGATACTAGTTATTCTACAGAGAGAGACAAACCCCCCCAGCCCAAGGCCTGCTATCACACTACTGCAAGTAGTAGGACTACTACTGTACCTGAAAGAACTGCTGGGACTGCTGCAGCTGTAGAGAGTGATGGTTGGCCTGCTGCTGAGGGTGGTAGGCGGGCTGGGCCTGGTGCGTGATAAAGCTGTTGTGAGGGATCATGATGGGGGACGTGAATACAGGGGAGGGGACCAGGACAGCGTTGCAGTTCACCTGCTGCATGGGGAACGACGGGGTCATCATCTGCTGCTCCAGGGTGTATCTGGGGAGGGATGGGCGCAATCAAACTACGTTTACTGTGTTCATAGTAACAGAATATGTTTATTTGGAACATAAGGTAAAACATGCTGGTTGAACTACCAGTAGAAACTAGAATGTTTTTCTTTAACACTCAGATTTGTGTATGGTCTGATTCTTTGCCAATAAGTGTATATCATGTCTTTTAAGTACAATCAGGTCATATCAATGATAAATGTTCTCATATTTCAATGCATGTACTACATATGGGTCAAATAACAGACTGTGTAAAGAGATATACACAAACTCAAACACACACTTACTTGGTTTGCTGGATGGCTGTGTTGCACTGGGAAGCCTGGGAGCTCACACTGTTATCAGGTAAGAGGGTCTGCATTGGCTGGTTGAGCAGCATGCTGCCAGAAAGAACGGTCTATGTCATTGTCAAAGCTGGAACTCCAACCTTTCTAAAAATGACTCCTGGGCCATGAGGGCTGAGATTGCAAAGCTCGTATTTTTCACCCTTGACATACTTATCCATCTCCCAAATACAGTGTGAGTCCAATGGACAGGACAAAAGGTTTTGTGACTCAAGGAGACTATTCCCTCTCCAATGTCACCCTAACCTTTTTCTTCTAACTATTTGATTTCAATCTGATGAACTCAAACCTACTTTTATTTTTGATTAAATTAACTGAAGGACAATACTTTCATGTGAAGTTACTTCCACTTCAAGGTAAGCAGGTGTTAAGCAGGTGTTATTTCATTCAGAATTCATACAACATAGCTATGATTAACAAACTCAAAGCTTTGTTTCGATAATATACAGCTTGCCATGTCAATGTTTCCCAAAATGTATTCAGTTACAAGTTGCTTCGATTCAGACCAAACTAAAGGCTGAGTTACACTGACCATGAAGAGCAGACTTTCAACAACATGTTCTTGAAAGGAATTCTGCAACAAGAAATCAGTGTTTTACTGTCTGTAGGGCTCACCGTAACTGTTCCTCTTGGCTGAACTCAGTGTCTGAGTGTCTTTGGTTTGAGTCCTGCAGTGGTCGTGTGTTCGTCTGTTGAGAGAACATCATGGGGTTGCTGTAGAAGGGCATGGTCAGGCTGGTGTGGGTCTGCACCGGGAGACTGACCGCCTGCATCTGCCCGCCTGCACTCCTTATCAACCTCTGCTGCACCTAAAGCAACAACAAGGACATTAACACCAGGTTGACTACAGGCATGTACAAAACATGTCCTTGTACAGTTGAAGTCAGAAGTTTACATACACTTAGGTTGGAGTCATTAAAACTCGTTTTTCAACCACTCCACAATTTTCTTGTTAACAAACTATAGTTTTGGCAAGTCGGTTAGGACATCTACTTCGTAAGTAATTTTTCCAACAATTGTTTACAGACAGATTATTTCACTTATAATTGACTGTATCACAATTCCAATGGTTCAGAAGTTTACATACACTAAGTTGACTGTGCCTTTTAAACAGCTTGGAAAATTCCAGAAAATTATGTCATGGCTGTAGAAGCTTCTGATAGGCTAATTGACATAATTTGAGTCAATTGGAGGTGTACCTGTGGATGTATTTCAAGGCCTACCTTCAAACTCAGTGCCTCTTTGCTTGACATCATGGGAAAATCAAGAGAAATCAGCCAAGACCTCAGAAAAAAAATTGTAGACCTCCACAAGTCTGGTTCATCCTTGGGAGCAATTTCCAAACGCCTGAAGGTACCACGTTCATCTGTACAAACAATAGTACGCAAGTATAAACACCATGGGACCACGCAGCCGTCATACCGCTCAGGAAGGAGACGCGTTCTGTCTCCTAGAGATGAACGTACTTTGGTGCGAAAAGTGCAAATCAATCACATAACAACAGCAAAGGACCTTGTGAAGATGCTGGAGGAAACAGGTACAAAAGTATCTATATCCACAGTAAAACTAGTCCTATATCGACATAACCTTCAGCAAGGAAGAAGCCACTGCTCCAAAACCGCCATAAAAAAGACAGACTACGGTTTGCAACTGCACATGGGGACAAAGATCATACTTTTTGGAGAAATGTCCTCTGGTCTGATGAAACAGAAATATAACTGTTTGGCCATAATGACCATCGTTATGTTTGGAGGAAAAAGGGGGTTGCTTGCAAGCCGAAGAACACCATCCCAACCGTGAAGTATGGGGGTGGCAGCATCATCCTGTGGGGGTGCTTTGCTGCAGGAGGGACTGGTGCACTTCACAAAATAGATGGCATCATGAGGAAGGAAAATGATGTGGATATATTGAAGCAACATCTCAAGACATCAGTCAGGAAGTTAAAGCTTGGTCGCAAATGGGTCTTCCAAATGGACAATGACCCCAAGCATACTTCCAAAGTTGTGGCAAAATGGCTTAAGGACAACAAAGTCAAGGTATTGGAGTGGCCATCACAAATCCCTGACCTCAATCCTATAGAAAATTCAGCAGAACTGAAAAGGCGTGTGCGAGCAAGGAGGCCTACAAACCTGACTCAGTTACACCAGCTCTGTCAGGAGGAATGAGCCAAAATTCACCCAACTTATTGTGGGAAGCTTGTGGAAGGCTACCTGAAACGTTTGACCCAAGTTAAACAATTTAAAGGCAATGCTACCAAATACTAATTGCGTGTAAGTAAACTTCTGACCCACTGGGAATGTGATAAAATAAATAAAAGCTGAAATAATACTATTATTCTGACATTTCACATTCTTAAAATAAAGTGGTGGTTTAAATGTATTTGGCTAAGGTGTATGTAAACTTCCGACTTCAATTGTATATTTTAACTGATTATTTCCCTGCTAACTCTATACAAAGTAAAAGTCTAAATATATTGGGATAAGAGTACAGAGAGAGAGCTGGGGTACCTGAGGGGAGGGTGTGCTGTGCTCTCTGAGGAGAGAGTGAGGGGACGAGTCGTGGGCTCCATGGAGAGGCTGTTTGGAGTGGCCCGAGGCCTGCCTGATCACCCCAGACTGGGGCTGCTGCTGGACCGGCCTCCCTGGACCCTGCTGCAGGGGCTGCTGCTGTTGGACCTGGCCAAAGTCACTGTGGATGGGCTGCTGTAACAACATCTACACAGACAAACACAGGAGGGCTTTGCTACTGTATCCACTCTATGACAATTGGCTTAGGACAGCATTTCCCAAACTCGGTCCTCAGGATCCCAAGGGGTGCATTTGGTTTTTGCCATAACAAATTATAAAAGCTTGATGATGAGTTGATTATTTGAATCAGCTGTGTAGTGTTAGGGCAAAAAACAGAGGACAGAGTTTAAGGGATTGCTTTAGGCAGGGCGTCTGACTAGCGGTAAGCAGGGTTACCTGGAGGTTAGCCAGCTGAAGCTTCTCCTTGATGTCATGCAGCTCCTGCTGCTGAGTCTTGATGTCCATCTGCAGGATGCGTGTCCTCTCCTCCAGCTGGTCCTTGAGCTGGTTCATCACACCTAGCTGAGGCTCTTGGGGCTGCTGTTGGTACATGGACTGCTGCTGCTGTTGTTGTTGTTGTTGCTGCGATTGAAAGAATAGGATACACAGCCATCATGATAAAGGCGGTTCACATCACAGTACCATGCATGGGCCATGCTCTGGCACAAGCCTTCACAGCTGCCTACACACATTTTCAGAGCCAAGGAGGGCTCTGCAGTAGTTCAGAAATACAGCACTCGATACAGCACTCGAGCACTTGAGGTCCACAGAAATCATCTCCACAATCATATAGCTTGATTAGCACTTCCAGCTCTTCTTGTTTTCATGCAGATGTAGGAGATGCTTTTAGTGGGCCTCATTTAACATGAGGTGAAGTGATCATCATGAGACTATTTAAACATACTTGAGAATAGTAGTTTTACATCTAGAATATAATCGTCATCTACATTTGCATCTATAATATGATCATCCCAAATTACATTGCTGTGGTCTAAAATCAAGTAGGAGTGGAGGCATTTCACACATGAATGAGGATATAAGGATATAAACCAACAGACAAGAGCAAGCTGTCATAATTCTGGTAGACTACTACACAAACAGTGAGCAGGCAGGAGACAGACAGACAGGAGAGATTAGACTAAATACCAACCATTGCGGAGTGCTGGCTGCAGGTAGGAGAAAGGGGGAGGCTCAGTTGGGGAAGGAGGTCAAAAGAGTTTTGCCTCTGTATCAAATTCTATAAGGAGAAGGACAACAAAAACAGAGATGGTGAGTTGAGCAGGATTCCAGGTTAATGTTTTTCTACAGATATTGTTTTTTCCACTGGCTAGTTCATAATGAGGTGAACTGACCTTTGCACTACTGGGTACGAGTCTGGACGAATTCTTCTCTGTCCCTGCGATGGATGCAGACTGCCGTGATGGTGTGCAAGCGTCTGTGAACCGCAAAGACGAGTTGGCTGGTGGGGAAAATGATTAAATAGGTAGAAGGTTATGCATACTTCATAATTAACCATCTAAATCCAAAATAGTATACAGTAAGTGAGTGTATGGTGGTACAGAGTTTGGATTATGGTGAGAGTGGTGTTGTATGGTACAGGGTTTAAGTCTAAACTGACAAATTCAGTATTTGGGTTAGCTGGACAAAGAGAGCAGCAGGGGGACTCACATGCCGAGTCGGACAGGGCCGTGTGGGAGGATTTCCGGGAGCTGTGGGAGGACACTGAGCGTGCCCCGCTCATCCTGTCCCGTCCGGGAGGGTCCAGATTGGGACAGATGTCCAGGGACACCTCCTGAGCCTGGAACACAGGATAGACAGAGGAGCATCAAGTACTGACAGTGCCAATAAGATCTGGGACATATTTGCTTTTACCCACTCAGAATACACACAACAATGGCTGACACTGGAAAGCGCCGTAGTTGCATGGCATTTCACCATCCCACTCAGTTCTGAACACTGACACAGGATTGGGAAGTAGAGCACTACTGTACATGATTGTAACAATTGGACCTGGTAAAATGGCTGTGCATTATGAAACTTGAATACAGGATGTTATTGTAACATTCTTTATGATTCATTATTTATATTTGATCCCAGTGTCTCTTCTTCATACCTTTATGGAGGACGAAGTGGCCATCTCAGGTGACGTCTCCTCCAAGCCAAACTCTCTCCTCCTCTCCGCTCGCACCTCCGCATAACTACAAGTCCGTGACAGAGTGTGATAGAAAGAAAGATCAAATGTCAAATTATTTGCCCATAAGCCTAGCTTTCCTATCTATCTATCAATCAATCAACTGTGTTTTATAAAGCACTTTTTACAGACACCCAGCCTAAAACCCCAAAGAGCAAGCAATGCAGATGCAGAAGCACAGTGGCTAGGAAAAACTCCCTAGAAAGGCTGGAATCTAGGAAGAAACCTAGAGAGGAACCAGGCTCTGAGGGGTGGCCAGTCCTCTTCTGGCTGTGCTTGGTGGAGATAAGAGTACATGGCCATTAAGGCCAGATCGTTCTTCAAGACGTTCAGATATTCATCCTCAATTTACAATATCTAATGACAGACAGATACCACAGACCCCTAATGCAGTAGATCAGGTTCAATAGGTCTACAATAGACTGATCCTGTTGAACTCTAGGGGGGTAGCGTCAGAGTATACTTTACCAAACATGACAGAGAGAGACAGAGGAATTAGGTTTACCTGACGACTGTGTGAGTGCACACTATGAACTCTGGCTTGGAGTTCCACTGGTGGTATGTAATGTAGTAGTGTGTCTGGAGCCAGATCCACTGCTGACCCTTGGTCAGAAACCGATAGTAGCAGGATTTACCCTTCCCAAACTGCATTACTGTAAAGACAAAACAACACATGGATATTTTCAACAGAGCAGTCAGGCATACACAAATCACTACACTGCCCTTGTTCCCGAAATCCTAAAACATCAGGGTAGAGGTACCAAGCTCTAAGAAGTCTCATAGGTCCAGGCTTTTTATGCACATTGGTGAAGTGGAAATAGAAATGTAACTACAGCGGGATGACCTATTTTTGTGAAATGACTGCCTGGATCCTGTGGTAGTGAGAGAGCGGGAGAGAGGGAGAGGGTAGGGGAGGGGAGGGGGGATGAAAGAGATGGTGGAGAGAGTTGCTTACATTGCTTATGACACTGCGCTATAAGCTCCAAGTCATCCACATGATAGTAATCATAGCCAGACGTTCCAAGAACCTCAAAGGGCAAGTAGCCGATGATTGGTGAAGCTCTGGAAAGAGAGAATAATCAAAATATTAGACAACTATGTTTTATAACAACAACAGACTGGTTAAACTGGGACATTAACTATTTATTTTGTCGGAATGTACTATTTTGCAGCCTGGAGAGAATAACTTGATTGATAATGCCATAATTACCTTGACAAGTACATTGAAAAATGCATAAACATTATGATTAAATAAACCTAAGTCTGTATTGCCTCAAGCACACAGGGCAATAGAACTTCATATGATCCATACAGTTATGACACATTGACAGAATATCACCTCTCTAAATAGGCTAGGGCTGAGCGAGTGTGATGTTGCTAATGCCTCAAAAATGTGTAAACATGGCAATGTCATATAATCACAGCTATGATTATGACATGATTTTGGCTCACTTGGTGCATTTCATTCATCAATGCTCAGTTAAATCCACTTAGCCTAGGCCCCCATAAGCCAAATTCAGAATGGCATGCAGGTCACATTATAGAGGGAGCCATTCTTGAGACCCAGCGCAGAGCACAGCAGTTTGGCAAGGAGCTGTGAATGTCCAATTATGGCTCAGCAGAGAACAGGACGTGCAATTTCCTCCCTTGGTTTTACCTTCTTCGCACAGTTATCTAATAGTCTCGGGGAGGTTGCCATCCTCCATGCTCTGAATTCACAAGGGTGTTTGATTAGCAGGTGCTAATGGATTTGATTTGATACTGCACCTCTGGTGTCATGAATGATAGAATGTAGCAGTCTGGGCTGTTTCTCACTGGTCCTTTATCACTTCTGACGTTGCAGACTAATCTTGTGGCTCACTCTCACAATCCAGGGCATGGCAGCAGATTTAAATGCCTTACTTAGTGAGGACGCCAGGCCACACAGTGGAAACTAGCACAATCAGTCAGTCACGCCACTAGCACCAGCAGTCTGCTGATCACTGAGCCTGATCACCCAAAGCCAATCAGATGGAACATAACCAAGGGACACAGCGGGGCAGTATGGCATGCCAGTAGACATAGTTTACAAACAACAATATCATGTTACTGCCAAGATAGGGACAGGAGAGAACAGCAGTTGTCCTCTTAAATCTATGTGTTACTGTAGCGCTAAAGATGTGCAGCCCAGAGGATGTCAGTTGATGGGCACCGATGATAGTGTAGCTTTCCATCAGGCTATGAAACTACTAAATTAAAGACTGATAACAGATGGAGGACAAAATGTACATGTTTCTTAGCTCCTCTTACCTGTGATCTAAGAACAGGAACTTCCATTCAAGGCTGTGTCTGGATGTGAATTCATCACAGGGATCTTCCACATTACACAAATCCTGGTAAAAGTAACAAAAATACATAAGGCACTAGAGCCAATCCTTTAATCCTATAAAACCTATTGTGACCTTGGTTCTATCTACGATAAGTCTAGATCTGAGTTATTGAGCGTCAAAGTTTTCACGTCATATCTCAGAACTGTTTTGTGGTGAATTCCTCGTTCATAACTAATCAAGTCCCTCACCTTAAAGGTACTTAAAGTGCAGAGTATCAAAATCCTGGGAGTTTTGTAAATTTGTTTTTTAGGGGGGTGTTGTAATTGTAACCTTGTAAGTCTCAAAAGTGGATCTGTGTTGCGTAAAAAGGTTATTTCTGGCACTTAATGATACGATTATTTCAATGTTAATAGAAAAGTAAAGCCATTTAATGATTAAATGAACAGAATAGCCTTCCTTTCTTCAAACCACATCATGAAATACATCAATCCATATTCAACATCAATTCATAATCACCAAACACTTGTCCTTGTATCAAAGCTGGGACGAGACACTGAAAAACAGCTTCTATCTCAAGGCCATCAGATTGTTAACCCTGCACCTTAGACATGGAATCACTGGTCACTTTAATAATGGAACACTAGTCACTTTAATAATGTTTACATACTGCTTTACTCATTTCATATATGTACAGTGGGGAAAAAAAGTATTTAGTCAGCCACCAATTGTGCAAGTTCTCCCACTTAAAAAGATGAGAGAGGCATGTAATTTTCATCATAGGTACACGTCAACTATGACAGACAAAATGAGGAAAAAAATTCCAGAAAATCACATTGTAGGATTTTTAATGAATTTATTTGCAAATTATGGTGGAAAATAAGTATTTGGTCAATAACAAAAGTTTCTCAATACTTTGTTATATACCCTTTGTTGGCAATGACACAGGTCAAACGTTTTCTGTAAGTCTTCACAAGGTTTTCACACACTGTTGCTGGTATTTTGGCCCATTCCTCCATGCAGATCTCCTCTAGAGCAGTGATGTTTTGGGGCTGTCGCTGGGCAACACGGACGTTCAACTCCCTCCAAATATTTTCTATGGGGTTGAGATCTGGAGACTGGCTAGGCCACTCCAGGACCTTGAAATGCTTCTTACGATGCCATTCCTTGGTTGCCCGGGCGGTGTGTTTGGGATCATTGTCATGCTGAAAGACCCAGCCACATTTCATCTTCAATGCCCTTGCTGATGGAAGGAGGTTTTCACTCAAAATCTCACGATACATGGCCCCATTCATTCTTTCCTTTACACGGATCAGTCGTCCTGGTCCCTTTGCAGAAAAACAGCCCCAAAGCATGATGTTTCCACCCCCATGCTTCACTGTAGGTATGGTGTTCTTTGGATGCAACTCAGCATTCTTTGTCCTCCAAACACGACGAGTTGAGTTTTTACCAAAAAGTTCTATTTTGGTTTCATCTGACCATATGACATTCTCCCAATCCTCTTCTGGATCATCCAAATGCACTCTAGCAAACTTCAGACGGGCCTGGACATGTACTGTCTTAAGCAGGGGGACACGTCTGGCACTGCAGGATTTGAGTCCCTGGCGGTGTAGTGTGCTACTGATGGTAGGCTTTGTTACTTTGGTCCCAGCTCTCTGCAGGTCATTCACTAGGTCCCCCCGTATGGTTCTGGGATTTTTGCTCACCGTTCTTGTGATCATTTTGACCCCACGGGGTGAGATCTTGCGTGGAGCCCCAGATCGAGGGAGATTATCAGTGGTCTTGTATGTCTTCCATTTCCTAATAATTGCTCCCACAGTTGATTTCTTCAAACCAAGCTGCTTACCTATTGCAGATTCAGTCTTCCCAGCCTGGTGCAGGTCTACAATTTTGTTTCTGGTGTCCTTTGACAGCTCTTTGGTCTTGGCCATAGTGGAGTTTGGAGTGTGACTGTTTGAGGTTGTGGACAGGTGTCTTTTATACTGATAAGTTCAAACAGGTGCCATTAATACAGGTAACGAGTGGAGGACAGAGGAGCCTCTTAAAGAAGAAGTTACAGGTCTGTGAGAGCCAGAAATCTTGCTTGTTTGTAGGTGACCAAATACTTATTTTCCACCATAATTTGCAAATAAATGTCACGCCCTGGCTCGGGGGACTCTCGTATGTTGAGCCAGGGTGTTAGTTTCTATGTTTTGTTGTGGGTTCTAGGTTATTGTATTTCTTTGTTTGAGTGACTCCCAATCAGAGGTAACGAGTGTCAGCTGTTGGCTCGTTGTCTCTGATTGGGAGCCATATTTAACTATCTGTCTTTCACGTTGTGTTTGTGGTTTCTTGTTCATTTCGGTTTGTGTTAAACTGTAGACGTCACGTTATCGTTTATTGTTTTGATCGTGTGATCAGTAATAAAAGGATATGTTCACCTTCAACGCTGCGCATTGGTCCTCATTAGACGATCGTGACAGAAGAAACCACCAAGATGGGACCAAGCAGCGTGTTCAGGAGCCATCGCCAGGGAGATCCCTCACAGATCTCCTTCGCCTCCTGGACTGGGTCAAGCCGAGGGAGGAAGACAAGGGCTTGACATTATGGCAGAAGGGCGAGAAGCTGGCGAGGGATATGGAGACGTGGTCCACGGGTAGGAGAGACGCCCCGAAATTTTTTAGGGGGGGGGCTCACGACGGCGGACCAGCAGGAGGCCGCGATAGAGCGGTCCAGTGGGTTGCCGGAGAAGGCCGCCGGGTTACGGGGGCCACTGGTAGAAGAGGGGATGGAAGGTGTGGAGGCACGGCGAGAGGTACTGGCGTGTGTTGCCAGTCCGGTCCGGCCCGTTCCAGATCCCGGTGTAGAGCCAGTGGTGTGTGTCCCCAGTACGGTCCGGTCTATTCCTGCTCCCGCACCGAACCTGCGGTGCGCGTCGCCAGCCCAGTCCGGCCCATTCCTGCTCCCCGCATCAAGTCTGTGGTGCGTCTCGTCAGCCCGGCTCTGCCCGTTCCTGCTCCCCGCACCAGGTCGGGGGTGCGCGTCGCCAGCCCGGTCCGGCCCATTCCTGCTCCCCGCGTCAAGTCTGTGGTGCGTCTCGTCAGCCCGGCTCTGCCCGTTCCTGCTCCCCGCACCAGGTCGGGGGTGCGCGTCGCCAGCCCGGTCCGGCCCATTCCTGCTCCCCGCGTCAAGTCTGTGGTGCGTCTCGTCAGCCCGGCTCTGCCCGTTCTGCTCTCCGCACCAGGTCTGTGGTGCGCGTCGCCAGCCCGGTCCGGCCCATTCCTGCTCCCAGCACCAAGTCTGTGGGGCGGTTCGTCAGCCCTGTCCGGCCCGCTCCTGCTCCCCACACCAAGCCAGTGGTGTGCGTCGTCAGTGCAGCACGGCCCGTGCCTGTTCCCCACACCAAGCCAGTGGTGTGCGTGCGTCGGTCCGGCACGGCACGTGCCTGTTCCACTGGAGCCGGATCCGCCGCCAGGCGGAGTGCCCACCCGGTCCCTCCCCTGTTGTGTTTCGTTGGCGCGGTCGGAGTCCGCGCCTTTAGGGGGGTACTGTCACGCCCTGGCTCGGGGGGACTCTCGTATGTTGAGCCAGGGTGTTAGTTTCTATGTTTTGTTGTGGGTTCTAGGTTATTGTATTTCTTTGTTTGAGTGACTCCCAATCAGAGGTAACGAGTGTCAGCTGTTGGCTCGTTGTCTCTGATTGGGAGCCATATTTAACTATCTGTCTTTCACGTTGTGTTTGTGGTTTCTTGTTCATTTCGGTTTGTGTTAAACTGTAGACGTCACGTTATCGTTTATTGTTTTGATCGTGTGATCAGTAATAAAAGGATATGTTCACCTTCAACGCTGCGCCTTGGTCCTCATCTCTAACCAACGATCGTGACAATAAATTCATTAAAAATCCTACAATGTGATTTTCTGGATTTTTTTCCTCAATTTGTCTGTCATAGTTGACGTGTACCTATGATGGAAATTACAGGCCTCTCTCATCTTTTTAAGTGGGAGAACTTGCACAATTGGTGGCTGACTAAATACTTTTTTTCCCCACTGTATATACTATATTCTATTCTACTGTATTTTAGTCAATGCCACTCCGACATTGCTCGTCCTAATATTTATATATTTCTTCATTCCATTATTTTACTTTTTGATTTGTGTGTATTGTTGTGAATTGTTAGATACTATTTTACTGTTGGAGCTAGGAACACAAGCATTTCGCTACACCCGCAATAACATCTGCTAAATATGTATGTGACCAATACAATTTGATTTGATTTGATTTTAAAGCAATAGTTCACTGAAATGACAACTACCCTACAGTGCTTTCAGAAAGTACACACCCCTTGACTTTTTCCACATTTTATTTTGTTACAAAGTGGTATTAAAATTGATTTTCTGTAAAAAAAAAAATGAATTAAAAAAAATATTGGAAAATAAAACACTAATATACAGTGGGGAGAACAAGTATTTGATACACTGCCGATTTTGCAGGTTTTCCTACTTACAAAGCATGTAGAGGTCTGTAATTTTTATCATAGGTACACTTCAACTGTGAGAGACGGAATCTAAAACAAAAATCCAGAAAATCACATTGTATGATTTTTAAGTAATTAATTTGCATTTTATTGCATGACATAAGTATTTGATCACCTACCAACCAGTAAGAATTCCGGCTCTTACAGACCTGTTAGTTTTTCTTTAAGAAGTCCTCCTGTTCTCCACTCATTACCTGTATTAACTGCACCTGTTTGAACTTGTTACCTGTATAAAAGACACCTGTCCACACACTCAATCAAACAGACTCCAACCTCTCCACAATGGCCAAGACCAGAGAGCTGTGTAAGGACATCAGGGATAAAATTGTAGACCTGCACAAGGCTGGGATGGGCTACAGGACAATAGGCAAGCAGCTTGGTGAGAAGGCACAACTGTTGGCGCAATTATTAGAAAATGGAAGAAGTTCAAAATGACAGTCAATCACCCTTGGTCTGGGGCTCCATGCAAGATCTCACCTCGTGGGGCATCAATGATCATGAGGAAGGTGAGGGATCAGCCCAGAACTACACGGCAGGACCTGGTCAATGACCTGAAGAGAGCTGGGACCACAGTCTCAAAGAAAACCATTAGTAACACACTACGCCGTCATGGATTAAAATCCTGCAGCGCACGCAAGGTCCCCCTGCTCAAGCCAGCGCATGTCCAGGCCCGTCTGAAGTTTGCCAATGACCATCTGGAGGATCCAGAGGAGGAATGGGAGAAGGTCATGTGGTCTGATGAGACAAAAATAGAGCTTTTTGATCTAAACTCCACTCGCCGTGTTTGGAGGAAGAAGGATGAGTACAACCCCAAGAACACCATCCCAACCGTGAAGCATGGAGGTGGAAACATCATTCTTTGGGGATGCTTTTCTGCAAAGGGGACAGGACGACTGCACCGTATTGAGGGGAGGATGGATGGGGCCATGTATCGCGAGATCTTGGCCAACATCCTCCTTCCCTCAGTAAGAGCATTGAAGACGGGTCGTGGCTGGGTCTTCCAGCATGACAATGACCCGAAACACACAGCCAGGGCAACTAAGGAGTGGCTCCGTAAGAAGCATCTCAAGGTCCTGGAGTGGCCTAGCCAGTCTCCAGACCTGAACCCAATAGAAAATCTTTGGAGGGAGCTGAAAGTCCGTATTGCCCAGCGACAGCCCCGAAACCTGAAGGATCTGGAGAAGGTCTGTATGGAGGAGTGGGCCAAAAATCCCTGCTGCAGTGTGTGCAAACCTGGTCAAGACCTACAGGAAACGTATGATCTCTGTAATTGCAAACAAAGGTTTCTGAACCAAATATTAAGTTCTGCTTTTCTGATGTATCAAATACTTATGTCATGCAATAAAATGCAAATTAATTACTTAAAAATCATACACTGTGATTTTCTGGATTTTTGTTTTAGATTCCGTCTCTCACAGTTGAAGTGTACCTATGATAAAAATTACAGACCTCTAAATGCTTTGTAAGTAGGAAAACCTGCAAAATCGGCAGTGTATCAAATACTTGTTCTCCCCACTGTATCTTGATTAGATAAGTATTCAACCCCCTGAGTCAATATATGTTATCGCCTTTGGCAGCGATTACAGCTGTGAGTCTTTCTGGGTAAGTCTCTATGAGCTTTGCACACCTGGATTGCACAATATTTGCTCATTATTCTTAAAACAAATCTTCAAACTCTGTCAAGTTGGTGATTCTAACATGTATTGACTCAGGGTGTGAATACTTATGTAATCAAGATTTCTGTATTTCATTTTCAATAAATTAGCAAACATTTCTAAAAACATGTTTTCACTTTGTCATTATGGGGTATTGTGTGTAGATGGGTTTGAATTCAGGCTGTAACACAACATAATGTGGATTAAGTCAAGGGGTATGATTACTTTCTAAAGGCACTGTATGGCTCACCAGTAAGCCTTAAACATGCTCCAAGGTACCTGTATTTATTTATTATTTATTTGCCATAAAGAGCAGATATTTTGGCCATTCTTCTGCAAAAATTGCACAAAAAAACGAAATAATTGCAAAAGAATGCCATAACCTATGATTTGAATAATCAAGGACTTGAAATCAAAAGGTTTTATCTGCGAAAGTGCTGAGCGATTAACCGAAATGTTGGTTATTTTTTGTTTTTTAAACAACTAATTGACCTACGTCGGTTTAATTATTTGAATTCCATTTCGTTGTGAGCTCTATGTGCAGTTTCTGTAGAGATAAATCAGATGAGGCCTGAACTGTGCGATGTAGTAGGGAGTTGTCGTTTCCAACAGGCCAATATTCTACATA
This sequence comes from Coregonus clupeaformis, assembly GCF_020615455.1. Taxonomy (NCBI): domain Eukaryota; kingdom Metazoa; phylum Chordata; class Actinopteri; order Salmoniformes; family Salmonidae; genus Coregonus; species Coregonus clupeaformis. Next base: position 30,315,358 of record NC_059200.1, read on the forward strand.
TGCACATAATCCATTACGCACCCCGGTCTGTGCAGAGCAGACATGAAGACTAAGAGAAGAGAGAACAGGCGATCGAGAGGGATAGAAAGCAGTTGCTTCGCGAGCCTTTAAAAACATGATCTAAGTGATTGATAGTTGGTATTCAGCAATCATAAAAGTATGCCTTATTTACATTGAGGAACTACTAAAATAGTGATTTTGTCAAATTATCGGAAGAGAGGATTGCCATAATAAATAAATATGCAGCTCAAAAAATTGTTTAGTGATCAAGAATATTAACTGTTTACTTTGCAAGCAATGGGGCATCAATTACTAGCATAGGCCTACCACAATTTTTGTATGTAACAATTGCTTGAAATTGATCATTTACTTATGAAGCTTGCATTTGGAATTTGTTTAAAATTCATTATTACTATGGCGAAGATGCACCATAGGCGTGGCTCTTCACTTGCGCTCTCCAAACACCCGCCAGTAGAGAGTACTTTTTTTCTCTTGTTGAAATGTTTGCTCTTGCTTTCACATGTTTAAATGCATAGGCCTTATGTGGTAAATCTATATTCCATCTATTACTACAATAATTACTAGCGTTTCATCATTCCATCCCCGTACCGTTTATTGCAACACATAGACATTTCTGTTACATGTTTGATAGGCCTACGATATATTTTCATTTAGCCAACCATTTATTACCCTCTGAGTGGGCTCGATTTTTATTGTGCACATGAATGTTCACAACTCATGAGGTCGAAGGTCTGTTTATTTAATTAAATATATGGTTTCCTTTGTTCATATTGCCCAGGTTATGTCGGAGTTCCGTGTGTCTGTGTCCTATGTCTCTGTCATTCTGGTTGTGCTTAATATCAGGGCAAGCGCCTCAGTGCACATAGAAATAGGCTACGTGACCTGCGCTCCACGCTTTGGAGTCAGAACGTTGAATAATAATAATAATAATAATAATAATAATATAATAATAATAATAATAATATAATAATATAATAATAATATAAGAGAACAGTATTGTTCCATGTATGCATGGTGTTGAAATATCATTAATAATCATTAAGTCTGATTAAGACGAATGTAACAATGGATGTGGAAATTGCCTTTTAAATGGTAGAACCAGTTAATTAGTTGTAATTGCCAATTGGGTAATTGTATGGTCCTGGGGACCAAGTGCTTATATTATGTAGGCATACCTGTTTGAGCTCCTGTTAGACCGCTTTGGTTTCTCAAGGGGAGGCTGTACAGTCTTGCCCTCTACCTGTGTCCATTCAGATAGGACAGGTTAAGCCTGATACAGAGGCTATTTCTTTTGGGCTATTGCCTGTGTATATTTGGTAAATCTACATGTATATTTTGTATGATATGGTGGTCTCACCATTGGATCACCAAGACCTGTAAATAAATCTACACTCTGAGCACATCAACCTTCCTTGCCTTCTGCTGATTTCATGCCCTTATGACTGCTACAAGGTCCCTATTTTACAATTACAAAGGCTTATCAAAATGTGTTGTAGACAAAATAATGAAAAGGGCTGTCTCAATAAATAGACAAAGATTTGTAGTTGAACTAGTTGTTGCATGTATATATTTTTTTGTTACTTGACTTGAAAACTTGTGACTCGACTTGACTTGCTCTTGGAATGCACGACTTGGACTTGATGCGAGTCTTGACCCGTTCTACTTGGGACTCAACTTGAGACTCAGACCTTGTGACTTGAGACTTGGGGGGGGGGGGGGTGCAATGTATGTATTCCACATGTGAAGGATCATCTAAAGAGCAACTATGTGAATAACTAATTTCTTTTACCAAAATGTCAAATATAATTATTCCAAGGTCTGGTAAAAAAACAAATGGCAAAAGAATAATATGAAGATTCACAATGCAAAAAAAACTAAGACAGGCCTTAAAAAGATTTTCTAAATATATTATTTTCTTCTTCCTTTTCAACACTTTTTCACTGTTCTTTATAAATTAATATCCACATACATAAAACATATGTATGTCATCAAATGGAATCAGCAAAGATTTAGCAAAAGAAACATGATCTTACCTTTAAAAACTGCGGAGTGACTAATCGTACAGTGGCAACAAGGCAGACCTGCTCTTCCAGTGATGACTGCAGGGTTCTTGGTAATGTCAACTCAAATCCGTTACAAGAGGATGTAGGCACTACGAGTCAGAAACAACAGTCACTCAAATACCTCCCCAGAGGATGGATGTTGGCATAGCAAGTATAAATCAACAGCAACAATCCATTTGGTGCATTACAACAGTATAGTATAGTCACTAGGAATGATTATCATCAACCCCACACAGGTATATATGTTACAACAGGACGTAGGAACTGTGAATCAAAGTCCAACTGTGTTTCCCAGCCACAGCAGTGTGCGCTGGGGGTTTTGTCATTGCCCCTTTAATCACACACTCATTTGAGAAAGGAAAATCAGCAGGACTGTGGCCCCTGAAGACTGCAATAGTGATCCCCAGCTGTTGTTCGGGGGTAATGGCAAATCAGGCAATACATATTTGATTAGCTGTGACTGGAGTTATTCTACGAGTGCCAAATACCTTTACATAACCTTTCCATCTCACCACACTCTGGTGAACATACTACGGCATTATGCTATTCAAACGACTGGAAGTCCAAAACTTTAAATGAGTATGGAAATATCAAAAAGTCAGAAGTGTAATTTCAGACGAGAGGGAAACATTTCCTCATACGTCTAATTTTCCAGTCAATTAGCCAGGTATTTGAATAGTGATCCACAATGAGATATGCAGTTCTGAAACGGTTATATAACCTCTTTGATTGTCTGTCTGTTTCATGTTTTGAGTAAGTTTTCATGACATAACATCTTCATTCTAATACTCAATAGAATGCAGAGGTTGGCCTTATAAATATAACTAGATGGTTTACTGCCCATTCATCAGGTTGTAGCTCGGTCAGCAGCTGTAGATGAAATGGCACATAAAATACATATGATAATAGAACAATAGTGCTGGCAGTTGAAAGAGAAAGTAATTTCTGTTGTTATGCGAGTATGTCAAGGAAACAAAGATTTGGGAACTAAAACATTGCAAAGTATTGCACAACTTTAAAATGTCAAGTGAGCTGGGGGTAGAAAAACAGAACACTCACCATTGTTATGAAACTTGAAATCTCCTACAAATTTCACATACTCATATGTAGGGGGTTCCTTTGGGTCGATGTTTCCTCTGGCTAAATGACAGCAGAACTCAATGTGTGTCTTACCTGTAAAAAATACCAAATGGGAGTTAGGTGGAGTGTCCTCAACAAAACACAATGCTTTTTCCATCATCATGAAGAAAAATAAAGTGAGAAAAATATTTACTGCAAAAGCGAATAACCCATTTACAGTGTGTATTTACAGATACTCTATTGGCTCTTCTTTCTAATATAAATCATCTTGAAGTCTTCATGGTACAACATGATAAAATATCAACCTATTTGAAAATAGTTTATGTGAGAGCCTTGGATGAAACTCTGACAGAGTTGGTAAATCTCAGTGAAAAGAATGATGACAATAATTATTTTGCCATTACAACTTCTGCTCCTCACAACTGCTGACCGCTCAGACATTTTGGCCTTTCTCTCATGGCTGAAAATCAGCACACTGCTCCCAGTAAATGGCATTGAACCAAACATAGTTTGTCTCAGTTGTCATGGGACGGCTCAGCAGTGTTGTTCATACAGACGAGGCTTCACTTGGCAGGGGAATGAGACCAGCGGGGGGAGAGGATGCGGGGGAGTATGTAACTGTGCCATCGAAACACTAAAACTGTGCACTGATGATGTTCTAAATACTCCTCATCCAGACACAATGTCACAGTAACACAGAATGTCTGAATACAGTCATACCATTTTCTACAGAGTCCACGGTTCCGTTTAAACGGGTTACCTTTGCTCAAGAGAATGCCTCCACTGACTTATGTCAGAGCACTAGCTCAGACATACTGTACACACTGAGGGGACTCACTGTGTTAATGTTCTACTAAGCCTCCAAAGCCAATGTGTTGCTCTTCAGTAGACTAAAAATAGAGCATTGTGGCATTGTCAGGAGGCTGGGAATACCAGTGGCCCTGTGCCATTCAAACTGATATATATATATATATATATAGAGTACCAGCCAAAAGTTTGGACACACCTACTCATTCAAGGGTTTTTCTTTATTTAGACTATTTTCTACATTGTAGATGTACCTATAATAACACATATGGAATCATGTAGTAACCAAAAAAGTGTTATACAAATCAAAATATATTTTATATTTGAGATTCTTTAAAGTAGCCACCCTTTGCCTTGATGACAGCTTTGCACACTCTTGGCATTCTCTCAACCAGCTTCATGAGGTAGTCACCTGGAATGCATTTCAATTAACAGGTGTGCCTTGTTAAAAGTTAATTTGTGGAATTTCTTTCCTTCTTAATGTGCTTAATGTTCTTAATGTGTAGCCCTATTTGGTAAAAGACCAAGTCCATATTATGGCAAGAACAGCTCAAATAAGCAAAGAGAAACGACAGTTCATTGTTACTTTAAGACATGAAGATCAGTCAATCCGGAACATTTCAAGAACTTTGAAAGTTTCTTTAAGTGCAGTCGCAAAAACCATCAAGCGCTATGATGAAACTGGCTCTCATGAGGACCGCCACAGGAAAGGAAGACCCAGAGTTACCTCTGCTGCAGAGGATAAGTTCATTAGAGTTACCAGCCTCAGAAATTTCAGCCCAAATAAATGCTTCACAGAGTTCAAGTAACAGACACATCTCAACATCAACTGTTCAGAGGAGACTGCGTGAATCAGGCCTTCATGGTCTAATTGCTGCAAAGAAACCACTACTAAAGGACACCAATAAAAAGAGGAGACCTACTTGGGCCAAGAAACACGAGCAATGAACATTAGACCGGTGGAAATCTGTCCTTTGGTCTGATGAGTCCAAATTTGAGATTTTTGGTTCCAACTGCTGTGTCTCTGTGAGACGCAGAGTAGGTGAACAGATGATCTCTGCATGTGTGGTTCCCACCGTGAAGCATGGAGGAGGAGGTGTGATGGTGTGGGGGTGCTTTGCTGGTGACACTGTCTGTGATTTATTTAGAATTCAAGGCACACTTAACCAGCATGGCTACCACAGCATTCTGCAGCGATACGCCATCCCATCTGGTTTGGGCTTAGTGGGACTATCATTTGTTTTTCAACAGGATAATGACCCAACACACCTCCAGGCTGTGTAAGGGCTATTTGACCAAGAAGGAGAGTGATGGAGTGCTGCATCATCAGATGACCTGGCCTCCACAATCACCCGACCTCAACCCAATTGAGATGGTTTGGGATTAGTTTGACCGCAGAGTGAAGGAAAAGCAGCCAACAAGTGCTCAGCATATGTGGGAACTCCTTCAAGAATGTTGGAAAAGCATTCCAGGTGAAGCTGGTTGAGAGAATGCCAAGAGTCTGCAAAGCTGTCATCAAGGCAAAGGGTGGCTACTTTGAAGAATTTCAAATATAAAATAGATTTAGATTTGTTTAACACTTTTTTGATTTTGATAAAATATTTTTTGGTTACTACATGATTCCATATGTGTTATTTCATAGGTTTTGATGTCTTCACTATTATTTTACAATGTAGAAAATAGTAAAAATAAAGAAAAACCCTTGAATGAGTAGGTGTTGTAAAACTTTTGACTGGTAGTGTACATACATATATATACATACATTTGTTATAATATAATATATACAGTGCATTCGGAAAGTATTCAGACCCTTTCCTCCACATTTCTTTCTCCACATTTCTTTCTCCACATTTTGTTACGTTACAGCCTTAATCTAAAATGGATTACATAAAATCAATTTACACACAATACTCCATAATAACAAAGTGAAAACTGTTTTTCAGAAGAAACATTTTTTTTATTTGTAAATTTTTTTAAGGGGTAGATCAGCTTTAATATTGCAAATAGATTGTAGCTTCCATCAATGTAATTGTCTGCATCACTTCCAATCCCCCATATATTTTTTACAAATATATATGTATACATATAAACATACACATATAAATACATGTACATATCCTTTAAAAATTATATATATTTTCCTTTATTACTTTCTAACCCTACCACCCCTCCCCTAATTGGAGTAAACAACTGAACAACAACGCTTAGGCCTCTACCTCCAGCTTATACATACTATATACACCATCATTCAAAAGTTTGGGGTCACTTAGAAATGTCCTTGTTTTCGAAAGAAAATCAATTATTTTGTCCATTAAAATAACATCAAATTGATCAGAAATACAGTGTAGACATTGTTCATGTTGTAAATGGCTATTGTAGCTGGAAACGGCTGATTTTTAATGGAATATCTACATAGGCGTACAGAAGCCCATTATCAGCAACCATCAGTCCTGTGTTCCAATGGCATGTTGTGTTTTCTAATCCAAGTTTATCATTTTAAAAGGCTAATTGATCATTAGAAAACCCTTTTGCAATTATGTTAGAATAGCTTAAAACTGTTGTGCTGATTTAAAGAAGCAATAAAACTGCCCTTCTTGAGACTAGTTGAGTATCTGGAGCATCAGCTATTGTGGGTTCCATTACAGGCTCAAAATGGCCAGAAACAAATCACTTTCTTCTGAAACTCGTCAGTCTATTCTTGTTCTGAGAAATGAAGGCTATTCCATGCGAGAAATTGCCAAGAAACTGAAGATCTCGTACAACGCTGTGTACTACTCCCTTCACAGAACAGCGCAAACTGGCTCTAACCAGAATAGAAAGAGGAGTGGAAGGCCCGGTGCACAACTGAGCAAGAGGACAAATACATTAGAGTGTCTAGTTTGAGAAACAGGCGCCTCACAGGTTCTCAACGGGCAGCTTCATTAAATAGTACCCGCAAAACACCAGTCTCAACGTCAACAGTGAAGAGGCGACTCTGGGATGCTAATTATTTTACATAATTCCCTATCTTGAAAGGTACAGTGTAGTTGTACTATATTTATTTAACAATTGTTTTATTTTATTGCTTTTCTATTTATATATTTTTTTATTATTACAATCCCTACCATGGCTAGTATTGGGTGTTTCATTATTCGACTCCTCTATGAGAACTTTATAATTTTTAGAATAGCCATGGAGTAGTCTTTGTGTCTCTGAACATTTGGTTGTCAATATACAGTTTATCGACTACGAGAGCTACACACTTCCCTTTTAATCTAGTCTACTTGAAGATTGGGTACAGAACTTTGCGCCGTTCTGCAATCTACCTCGGGAACTGATCATTCATGCCTATCTTCGTGCCAGCAAGTCTTTTACCCAGCAAGTATTTTACCCAGAACACGGTGGCCTCCATCATTCTTAAATGGAAGAAGATTGGAACCACCAAGACTCTTCCTAGAGCTGGCCGCCCGGCCAAACTGAGCAATCGGGGGAGAAGTGCCTTGGTCAGGGAGGTGACCAAGAACCTGATGGTTACCCTGACAGAGCTCCAGAGTTCCTCTGTGGAGATGGGAGAACCTTGCAGAAGGACAACCATCTCTGCAGCACTCCACCAAATCAGGCCTTTATGGTAGAGTGGCCAGATGGAAGCCACTCCTCAGTAAAAGGCACATGACAGCCCGCTTGGAGTTTTCCAAATGGCACCTAAAGTACTCTCAGACCATGAGAACCAAGATTCTCTGGTCTGATGAAACCAAGATTAAACTCTTTGGCCTGAATGCCAAGCATCATGTCTGGAGGAAACCTGGCACCATCCCTACGGTGAAGCATGGTGGTGGCAGCATCATGCTGTGGGGATGTTTTTCAGCGGCAGGGACTGGGAGACTAGTCAGGATCAAGGGAAATATGAACGGAGCAAAGTACAGAGAGATCCTTGATGAAAACCAGGACCTCACACTGGGGCGAAGGTTCACCTTCCAACAGTACAACGACCTTAAGCACACAGCCAAGACAACGCAGGAGTGGCTTTGGGACAAGTCTCTGAATGTCTTTGAGTGGCGCAGCCAGAGCCCGGACTTGAACCCGATCCAACATCTCTGGAGAGACCTGAAAATAGCTGTGCAGCAACGCTCCCCATCCAACCTGACATAGCTTGAGAGGATCTGCTGAGAAGAATGGGAGAAACTCCCCAAATACAAGTGTGCCAAGCTTGTAGAGTCATACCCAAGAAGACTTGAGGCTGTAATTGCTGCCAAAGGTGCTTCAACAAAGTACTGAGTAAAGGGTCTGAATACTTATGTAAAATGTGATATTTCAGATTTGTATTTTTAATACATTTGCAAACATCTGTACAGAATGACACACACATTTGGGATTTAAAGTGCAAAGGAAAAAAGGTTCCTTATTAAACCAAGAATGATATCATCACTCCATTGTTACACATATCTACCTGGATTCAATTAAATAAAATGCTTCCTCTGTGGTACCGTAAACTCTGAGTCAAGTATTGAGTTCACTTATCCAAGAGCAGCTAGACGTTCATAAGGACCTGAGAGCTCCTTTGTCCTCAGGTGGGAGTGCAGTGCACATAATGTATGTATTAGTGATGAACACTCAACTCAGAGCAACACACATTCCCATTGCTATACTTCAACGAAATGACAGTAACAAATTAACCAAGAAGATCGCTGACTTCCTAAGCAATTCGTGTGTTGAGCAGGAGAAGCAGTATTTTTTTTAATGAAAGAAAGGAGATGAAAGCTAAATGCAGGAATTGCCTGTTAATGAGGCTAGGAGAAAATGATTATTCCAGACAGAGTAGCGTCTACAGTAGTTTTCTATGCTTTGTATTCCTGTAGTTCTAAACATAGACTTAGATGATTCCACATCAGTCTCTTTCTCAGAAGAGCACAATTGTAGCATGGGATTAAGCTCAGTGTCTCGAGCCCTAGATACAGGATTACTGAAGCTACAGTGATTAAAACTCCTAACCACGCTGCTAGGCTAACTACTATTATTAGCTAAAGGACTAATCATAGGACCACACTGTCCAGCAATCCAATAAACTGGCGGAGCCAAACACGGCAACCTGCTCTATATTCACGGTCAGTTCAGTATCAGGACTGCAGAGCAGAGGTGGTCTGAGGTTCAGTACAGTACAGTGTGAATTCCTAACACACAGAGGCAATAGTCATGTAAATACAATAGAACTGGATGGATGCCTACAGGAGAGATTTAACACTTTGTCAAACAGAATTTTCCCCACTGCTGGCATAAAATCACTGTTTGTTTTGGAGGCTGTGGCGTGTGACTGCTGGGCCACTGCATGGTTTGATGTATAATTCATGGGGATATCGCTCATATAATTCATGGGGATATCGCTCATAAAAGTGAAATAGCCAACATCAAAAGAAATAAAAAGGTCACCACAGCCCTGTTCATTGCTGTAGTGCATTAAATGAAGCAAAACAAAGCACTAGTACAGGACAAAATAGGAGGCTGGTACAAATGCTTATGAATACTTGTTCTGCAACATAATGCCAATAAGAAAAACAAAGCATTACTAATCTTCTCTATCCAGACATCTCCTAAGCTAAGCATCCCTGGTGGTGCCAGGGCTGGAGGTGGACCCAGTACTGATTGACTGAGAAGGAAAGATGGGTTCAGTACTGAGGGAGTAAAGAGGAAATATGGTTCAGTACTGAGGGAGTGAAGAGAAAAGATGGGTTCAGTCCTGAGGAAGTGAAGAGGAAAGATGGGTTCAGTACTGAGGGAGTGAAGAGGAAATATGGGTTCAGTACTGAGGGAGTGAAGAGGAAAATGGGTTCAGTACTGAGTGAAGAGGAAAGATGGGTTCAGTACTGAGGAAGTGAAGAGGAGGACTAAATACTCACTGTCCAGGAAGTCAGCAGAGACGGGGTCAGTCATCAGCATGTGGGATGATAGCAGCTTATAGACCTCCCCATGCTCATGCTCAGGGAGAAAGTTCAAGATATTTTGGTCCACCATATCTGACTGATACAAAAGGATAAAAGGTGGGAGCGTCAGTGTCTATGGCCCATCATTGTCCATGCACATGTCATATCACGGTCATATTATCAGGTACGGTATTACATATCATAGTCAGTGTCCCAATTGCAATAAAGTATACATTGATTTGAATGAGTGTATTGAGATCATAAGTGGAAGCTTAACGTTTAACGCATGATATAATCAGGAACATGGTGGTTGCAAGATTTAATCTATATCCTTGTTTACTGTGCAGCTATTCTTATATACATTAATATGAAGTTACAAAGGACAATAATGGAATCAAAACTTTTTTTCATAACCATGTGCAAAGACATAATGCTGTTACAAGCTAGATCAGCCTGACTCTCACTTACCGGTAAATGGCCAATGAGTGAAGACACGCTGTCGGACACATATATAATGTTTCCATCTGTAGTTAGTGCTATGAGGAAACCGTCTAAAGCCTGTGGAAGGAAAACAAAGTGATTATTATTATGCCGGCTACTATAATTGTTGTGTGTTACATTTGTTTCAGAGGTGCATCATGCTGGTGCTGGCCTAAAGAGGTTAATCAGGATGTCAAAATACAGTATTCCTTCCAGTACTAGTGAACGATGTCCTTTGGCTTTATTTAATATCAGAGGAGATTAACGTGGTGCTAAACTGATTTTACCTCCAGCATCAACTGGGTGAACTCCTCATTACTGAGGAACAAAGGCTTCCAGTCCTGCCGGATCTCACACGACTCGGTCTGTGCTGTGATTTCTGAAACAGAGGATAAGAGAGGTAAAGGCCAGGAATAGGGGTTAGATAGATCTGTTAGCACTACATTAGCACTGTCTCCGACAAAAAAAAATCTTGGTTGACCAAGAGTCATCTGTTCTTTCAACCAATCGATTTGTCAACATTTTAAAACAGGTATTTTTCCATATATAGACACATGCTGTGTGTTTTAATAAAATCAACTATATGCACTGTGTTTGTCTGATGCTTTAAGCAAACTGTTTGATTAAATAATTAAGAAACACAAATGACTAGACGGAGTTTGACCGCAATTGATTTGAATGTGCTGGGCCTGGCTCAGACTTTCTGCGCTAGGTAAAAAAAAAAGGTTCATCAGGATGTCCTCATTTGTTTAGGAAAAACATTCCCTATTCCCTCAACCCTTTGCTCTCTTTACATGACATATGTATGCATGGCATGCACGTGACCAATGGGGCCTGACCTATAGCATATCATAATCACATCAATAAATTGGTAATAACAAACTCTGAACACCGTAACACATGACAACAAAATGGATGTAGAGAACGTGACAAATAAACTCGAAACGGGGGAATGTTTACTGGTTGCTCAGGAAACAAAGGGGAAGTCAGATGTGTGGAATACATTTGACTAGTTGTGGAAAACACTGGCGATCAAGAAAAAGAAAGTAAGGAGCAAGCGCTGCATGCATATTATGTGTACCAAACAGTATCTGTTAGATTACAACATAATCTTTCTGACTGTTTGGAACAATGTAAACAACACTGAATAAATTATAAGCGTACCAGAGAGTCTGTTGTAACGTTTTTTTTGTAAAGCCTTTATTACAGCAAAGACTAAAAACAGTCACATTCATTCATGAATGCAATTTCCGAAATGGAACGGTTTAGGCCTGTTTATTGTTTACGCTAATTATTCAATGGTCACTTTCTTATTTTATTTTAAAACTAAAACGCTTGATTGCATTTCATATCATGAATGACTCCTATACTGTTTGATGACATTAACAATTACATTGATTGATACAGTAGCCTATATAAGTATTGAAATATGGGCCTAGGTAAGTTACAGTATTAAGACTAAACAGGATGCGCTCTTAGGCCTACAGCTCGATGGTGGTTATACAAGGCTGCTATACTAAGCCTGCTAATGATAATGACATTACTTATTATTATAATAATGATGATCATAATAATAACAGTAATAATAACAAGAAGGAGATCAAGGAAAAACTAGGGTTATTATTATAAATATAAAGCCTTTATTACAGCATAAAATAAATAAAAAACTGCAGAATTTGTGAAATTGTTTATCCGACATGTGGTTGCTTGAGCCTTGATGATCAGTAGGCTATTAAACAAACACTCAAACAGGCAACAGAAGCAGGATCTGTCTTATTTGCATTTGGAAAGTATTCAGAACCCTTGACTTTTTCCGCATTTTGTTACGTTATAGCCTTATTCTAAAATTGATTCAATTGTTTTTTTCCCTCATCAATCTACACACAATACCCCATAATGACAAAGCAAAAACCGGTTTATCACTGAAATATTACATTTACATAAGTATTCAGACCCTTTACTCAGTACTTTGTTGAAGCACCTTTGGCAGCGATTACAGCCTTGAGTCTTCTTGGGTATGACGCTACAAGCTTGGCACACCTGTATTTGGGGAGTTTCTCCCATTCTTCTTTGCAGATCCTCTCAAGCTCTGTCAGGTTGGATAGGGAGCGTTGCTGCACAGCTATTTTCAGGTCTCTCCAGAGATGTTCGATCAGGTTCAAGTCCGAGCTCTGCCTGGGCCACTCAAGGACATTCAGAGACTTGTCCCGAAGCCACTCCTGCGTTGTCTTGGCTGTGTGCTTAGGGTTGTTGTCCTGTTGGAAGGTGAACCTTAGCCTCAGTCTGAGGTCCTGGGTGCTCTGGAGCAGGTTTTCATCAAGGATCTCTCTGTACTTTGCTCCGTTGATCTTTCCCTCAATCCTGACTAGTCTCCCAGTCACTGCCGCTGAAAAACATCCCCACAGCATGATGCTGCCACCACCATGCTTCACCGTAGAGATGGTGCCAGGTTTCCTCCAGACGTGACGCTTGGCATTCAGGCCAAAGAGTTCAATCTTGGTTTCATCAGACCAGAGAATCTTGTTTCTCATGGTCTGAGAGTCCTTTAGGTGCCTTTTGGCAAACTCCAAGCGGGCTGTCATGTGCCTTTTACTGAGGAGTGGCTTCCGTCTGGCCACTCTACCATAAAGGCCTGATTGGTGGAGTGCTGCAGAGATGGTTGTCCTTCTGGAAGGTTCTCCCATCTCCACAGAGGAACTCCGGAGCTCTGTCAGAGTGACTTTTGGGTTCTTGGTCACCTCCCTGATCAAGGCCCTTCTCCCCCGATTGCTCAGTTTGGCCAGGTGGCCAGCTCTAGGAAGAGTCTTGGTGGTTCCAAACTTCTTCCATTTAAGAATGATGGAGGCCACCGTGTTCTTGGGGACCTTCAATGCTGCAGAAATGTTTTGCTACCGTTCCCCAGATCTGTGCCTCGACACAATCTTGTCACGGATCTCTACGGACAATTCCTTCGACCTCATGGCTTGGTTTTTGCTCTGACATGCACTGTCAACTGTGGGACCTTATATAGACAGGTGTCTGCCTTTCCAATAAATTGAATTTACCACAGGTGGACTCCAATCAAGTTGTAGAAACATCTCAAGGATGATCAATGGAAACAGGATGCACCTGAGCGCAATTTCGAGTCTCATAGCAAAGGGTCTTGCACAAAAAAATTTTAAACCTGTTTTCGCTTTGTCCTTATGGTGTATTGTGTGTCGATTGAAAAATGATTTAATCAATTTTAGAATAAGGCTGTAGAGTAAGAATTATGTGGAAAAAGTCAACGGGTCTGAATACTTTCCGAATGCACTGTATATGGATGATTTATAAAGCCAGGCACATTTAACAGTTAGGCTATTGATTATAGACCTAATTAAGTTGGGGTTTCTTCTCTCCTCACTTTTCTTAGACAATTAAGGCAAGGGCTGTTTTCTCGTCTCCTAACTCCGGTGTCTTGTACACCATTTTTTTTATTTGCTACTGCTCGACTAAAGAAATCTTGGTCGACCAAAAGCCTATCGACCAAACAATAGACTAAATGGGGTCAGACCTACACTACACTCCAACATCCAGGGGGCCATCGCTGCCAAATCGCTAGTAGTGGAAGGATCCTGATTAATACCTCTGAATAGACCAAACTGGTCAAGCTTTCAGACAAAATAGGAGACGCAAAACAGAAGAGGAAGAGAGGTTAAGAAATATCCCAGATCGGGACGGTTTCTGTCTAAAAGCCATCTCGTAAACACTGACAGCTGTGACCTAGACTGAGTTGAGGTTCTGTCTGTCTGGGCCAAGCTTGGTAGGGAAGTGGAGAACTCCTCTCTTTTCTCTATGTTCCTGTCCGAACAAATACTATACTAGACAGCTAATGTCATCCACCCTCCTAGTTCCTTCCTTCTTTTCCCACCTGTTCTGGGAGCAGTGATGTTCTTTATGTAGGGCAGGACGCAAGCGCCACATGCACACGCACACAAACACACGCACGCACACACACACACACACGTACAGTGGGGAAAATAAGTATTTAGTCAGCCACCAATTGTGCAAGTTCTCCCACTTAAAAAGATGGGAGAGGCCTGTAATTTTCATCATACGTACACATCAACTATGACAGACAAAATGAGGAAAAAAAATCCAGAAAATCACATTGTAGGATTTTTAATGAATTTATTTGCAAATTATGGTGGAAAATAAGTATTTGGTCAATAACAAAAGTTTCTCAATACTTTGTTATATACCCTTTGTTGGCAATGACACAGGTCAAACGTTTTCTGTAAGTCTTCACAAGGTTTTCACACACTGTTGCTGGTATTTTGGCCCATTCCTCCATGCAGATCTCCTCTAGAGCAGTGATGTTTTGGGGCTGTCGCTGGGCAACACGGACTTTCAACTCCCTCCAAAGATTTTCTATGGGGTTGAGATCTGGAGACTGGCTAGGCCACTCCAGGACCTTGAAATGCTTCTTACGAAGCCACTCCTTCGTTGCCCGGGCGGTGTGTTTGGGATCATTGTCATGCTGAAAGACCCAGCCACGTTTCATCTTCAATGCCCTTGCTGATGGAAGGAGGTTTTCACTCAAAATCTCACGATACATGGCCCCATTCATTCTTTCCTTTACACAGATCAGTCGTCCTGGTCCCTTTGCAGAAAAACAGCCCCAAAGCATAATGTTTCCACCCCCATGCTTCACAGTAGGTATGGTGTTCTTTGGATGCAACTCAGCATTCTTTGTCCTCCAAACACGACGAGTTGAGTTTTTACCAAAAAGTTATATTTTGGTTTCATCTGACCATATGACATTCTCCCAATCCTCTTCTGGATCATCCAAATGCACTCTAGCAAACTTCAGACGGGCCTGGACATGTACTGGCTTAAGCAGGGGGACACGTCTGGCACTGCAGGATTTGAGTCCCTGGCGGCGTAGTGTGTTACTGATGGTAGACTTTGTTACTTTGGTCCCAGCTCTCTGCAGGTCATTCACTAGGTCCCCCCCGTGTGGTTCTGGGATTTTTGCTCACCGTTCTTGTGATCATTTTGACCCCACGGGGTGAGATCTTGCGTGGAGCCCCAGATCGAGGGAGATTATCAGTGGTCTTGTATGTCTTCCATTTCCTAATAATTGCTCCCACAGTTGATTTCTTCAAACCAAGCTGCTTACCTATTGCAGATTCAGTCTTCCCAGCCTGGTGCAGGTCTACAATTTTGTTTCTGGTGTCCTTTGACAGCTCTTTGGTCTTGGCCATAGTGGAGTTTGGAGTGTGACTGTTTGAGGTTGTGGACAGGTGTCTTTTATACTGATAACAAGTTCAAACAGGTGCCATTAATACAGGTAACGAGTGGAGGACAGAGGAGCCTCTTAAAAAAGAAGTTACAGGTCTGTGAGAGCCAGAAATCTTGCTTGTTTGTAGGTGACCAAATACTTATTTTCCACCATAATTTGCAAATAAATTCATAAAAAATCCTACAATGTGATTTTTTGGAGAAAAAAATTCTCAATTTGTCTGTCATAGTTGACCTGTACCTATGATGAAAAATACAGACCTCTCTCATCTTTTTAAGTGGGATAACTTGCACAATTGGTGGCTGACTAAATACTTTTTTCCCCCACTGTATTTAGAAGAGAGATGCTCTTATCCAGAGCAACTTACAGTTAGTGCATTCATCTTAAGATAGGTGAGACAACCACATATCACAGTCATAGTAAGTACATGTTTCCTTAATAAAGTACAGTACATGTTTCCATAATAAAATACAGTACCAGTCAAAAGTTTGGACACACCTACTCATTCAAGGGTTTTTCTTTATTTTTACTATTCTTTACATTGTAGAATAATAGTGAAGACATCAAAACTATGAAATTACACATATGGAATCATGTAGTAACCAAAAAAGTGTTAAACAAATCAAAATATATTTTATATTTGAGATTCTTCAAATAGCCACCCTTTGCCTTGATGACAGCTTTGTACACTCTTGGCATTCTCTCAACCAGCTTCACCTGGAATGCTTTTCCAACAGTCTTGAAGGTGTTCCCACATATGCTGAGCACTTGTTGGCTGCTTTTCCTTCACTCTGCCGTCCGACTCATCCCAAACCATCTCAGTTGGGTTGAGGTCGGGGGATTGTAGAGGCCAGGTCATCTGATGCAGCAATCCATCACTCTCCTTCTTGGTCAAACAGCCCTTACACAGCCTGGATGTATGTTGGGTCATTGTCCTGTTGAAAAACAAATGATAGTCCCACTAAGCGCAAACCAGATGGGATGGCGTATCGCTGCAGAATGCTGTGGTAGCCATGCTGGTTAAGTGTGCCTTGAATTCTAAATAAATCACAGACAATGTCACCAGCAAAGCACCCCCACACCATAACACCTCCTCCTCCATGCTTTATGGTGGGAAATACACATGCGGAGATCATCCGTTTACCCACATCGCGTCTCACAAAGACACGGCGGTTGGAACCAAAAATCTCAAATTTGGACTCCAGACCAAAGGACAAATTTCCACCGGTCTAATGTCCATTGCTTGAGTTCCTTGCCCAAGCAGGTCTCTTGTTATTATTGGTGTCCTTTAGTAGTGGTTTCTCTGCAGCAATTCGACCATGAAGGCCTGTTTCACACAGTCCCCTCGGAACAGTTGATGTTGAGATGTGTCTGTTACTTGAACTCTGTGAAGCATTTATTTGGGCTGAAATATCTGAGGCTGGTAACTCTAATGAACTTATCCTCTGCAGCAGAGGTAACTCTGGGTCTTCCTTTCCTGTGGCGGTCCTCATGTGAGCCAGTTTCATCATAGCGCTTGATGGTTTTTGCGACTGCACTTGAAGAAACATTCAAAGTTCTTGAAGTTTTCCAGATTGACTGACCTTCATATCTTAAAGTAATGATGGACTATCATTTCTCTTTGCTTATTTGAGCTGTTCTTGCCATAATATGGACTTGGTCTTTTACCAAATAGGGCTATCTTCTGTATACCAACCCTACCTTGTCACAACACAACTGATTGGCTCAAACGCATTAAGAAGAACACACCTGTTAATTGAAATGCATTCCAGGTGACTACCTCATGAAGCTGGTTGAGAGAATGCCAAGAGTGTGCAAAGCTGTCATCAAGGCAAAGGGTGGCTATTTGAAGAATCTCAAATATAAAATATATTTTGATTTGTATAACACTTTTGTGGTTACAACATGATTCCATATGTGTTATTTCATAGTTTTGATGTCTTCACTATTATTCTACAATGTAAAAAATAGTAAAAATAAAGAAAAACCCTTGAATGAGTAGGTGTGTCCAAACTTTTGACTGGTAGTGTAGTTATCAGCAAAGTCAGCGCTTTTAGGAAAAGACAAGCGCAAGTGTTTTTTTGTGTGTGTTTTTTAAACGCCATACACACACACAGGTCAGCAGGAGGCCAACGTCAATGTGATGAATGACGCAGCCCACTACATTACACATTCCTACCTTTCTGTGTCTGCAGGAAGTTGATTGTTCTCTGCAGTATGGTGGATTTGTCCATCTTGCGCGGATGGCCTTGGCCCTGCAGCATGGTGCACAGCTCCTTGATGAGCACATTGAATTGGTCTCTTCGTTTCTTTTCCGATTTGTTACGAGATGCCCTTTAATAGAAAACATTATAAATGTACAGGATTACATTTCTTACCATTTACACTGAGTGTACAAAACATTAGGAACACCTTCCTACTGTTGAGTTGCAGCCCCTTTTTCCCTCAGAACAGCCTAAATTCGTTGGGCAAGTTGTCGAAAGCGTTCCACAGGGATGCTGGCCCATGTTGACTCCAATGCTTCCCACAGTTGTGTCAAGTTGGCTGGATGTCCTTTGGTGGTGGACCATTCTTGATACACACGGGAAACTGTTGAGCGTGAAAAACCCAGCAGCGTTGCAGTTCTTGACACACTCAAACCGGTGCGCCTGGCATCTACTACCATACCCCGTTCAAAGGCACTTAAATATTTTGTCTTGCCCATTCACCCTCTGAATGGCACATACACAATCCATGTCTCAATTGTCTCAAGGCATAAAATCCTTCTTTAACCTGTCTCCTTCCCTTCATCTACACTGATTGAAGTGGATTTAACAGGTGACACCAATAAGGGATCATAGCTTTCACCTGGTCAGTCCATCATGGAATGTTTTGTACACTCATTGTACATTAAAACTTTGAACATATACACATTATACATTTATTTATAAAGAAGTGCATTTGAGGACAGTAGCTAATGAGCAAGAGATGCGGTGGAAGTTGCGAGCTCAACAATTTTACCTACAGCTTCTTATTTATTAAACACACTCATGCTAAGAAGTGACCACTGCTAATAAATAACCACCATCACAATTCACTCATTCATCAGCCACCATAAAACAGCTTGCAGGATGCTAAGAGAAGGATGATAGTCTAGTGAAACCAAACAATATCCCTTCTGATAGCACAAGCAAACGTTTCTGAAGATTCATCCCATATGGACTTATTTAGATGGGAAAAACTCTGATATCAACAGCATAGCATGCACAAAATCCACCATTAAAACAAAAAAACATAATTTTTATGTGCTTGTAGTTTTTGCTGCCATTCTCCCCACACAAACTTTTGATGAATCTGACCCCAGCTGAACCCACCTGAAAACGTATACACTGACTAATGATTTAAAAGTCTACTTTCAGTCAGGCTTGTGTGCATCATTACTGGAAAGCAAAAAATGTCTTGACCTTGTTGAATATATGGAGGGACCCTCTCCTTAACACCTTCCTATGACTTTTTTGTAAACTGTCTAGGCACAGAAGCCTTTCAAAACACTTGTCTTTGTGCTGAAGGTGTTGAGGTGAAAAGTGATTTCTAGAGCTGAAAGTGTGAAGAGTCTTCACATCAGGAAAACAGACACCTTCATAGATGTAATGTCAAAGTAGGGCCATGCTAAAGACGACCTTTCATTAACATACAAGCTGAAGGAGGCAACTTCCACTTGTCTCTGTCTGCTTCATCTCTCGTCCTCACTCTCAACCGTCTATCTCTCATAGAAACACAAACACTCACACACAACCATTACACACAACCATTACACACAAACATTACACACAACCATTACACACAACCATTACACACAACCATTACACACAAACATTACACACACAGACATGCAGTAGTGGAATACCTTTTTGCCCTGTCTTTTTCATCTTCATCCATCAAATGGTCCACACAGCTGCTGGTGCTAAAGGGAGGGGGAGGGGAAAACCAGTTGGAATGCTGTTTCTCTGAATTAACACCAATGTCATCAACGGACAGATACAAAGCAGGTGGATTCGAATCCCCCTTTACCCTACAACATTATGAACAGAGATAGACACCCTTGGAGTGGAAACCATTCTTAAAAATTAATTAATCTACATCTTATACAACAGCAGTCTCCAACTATGGTCCTAAAGAAACTGACTTGTGCCTAGATGCTTTATTCTAGGGCGTTCACATAGTACAGTAGTTGACCAAGTATAGCCCTGTATACAGTGCATTCAGAAAGTATTCATACCCCTTGACTTATTCCACATTTTGTTGTGTTACAGGCCGAAATCAAAAATGATATATATATATTTTTTCTTCTTCTCATCTACACACAATACCTGTAATGACAAAGTGAAAACATGTTTTTAGAAATGTTTGCTAATGTATTGAAAATGAAATACAGAAATATCTCATTTACATAACTATTCACACCCCTGAGTCATGTTTGAATCACCTCTAGCAGCGATTACAGCTGTGAGTCTTGACATTCGTGTTTCTTTACGTAATATGTAATCGTTGTACTGTATGTGTGTCTCTAGTTTTGTTCAATGTTGTGTTAGTGTATGTAAGTGGTTTTGTCTGAAACTTTGTTCCCCCTGCTGCTGTTTGACTAGGTCTCTCTCGAAAAATAGATTTGATCTCAATGATAAAAACCTGTATAAATAAAGGTTAAATAAAAAATTAAATAAAAAGTCTAAGAGCTTTGCACACCTGGATTGTACAATATTTGCACATTATTATTTAGAAAATTCTTCACGCTCTGTCAAGTTGGTTGTTGATCATTGTTAGACATTTTCATGTCTTGCCATAGATTTAAGCCAATTTAAATAAACTGTAACTAGGCCACTCAGGAACATTCAATGTCATCTTGGTACGCAATTCCAGTGTAGATTTGGCCTTGTGGTTTAGGTTATTGTCCTGCTGAAAGGTGAATTTGTCTCCCAGTGTATCCTAAAAACTCCCTAGTCCTTGCCGATGACAAGCATACCCATTCTTGAAAATACTGTATGAAGAGTGGTACTCAGTGATAAAGTTCATTTATTTGCCACATTTTTAGCAGTTTTACTTTAGTGCCTTATTGGAAACAGGATGCATGTTTTGGAATATTTTTATCCTGTACAGGCTTCCTTCTTTTCACTCAGTCATTTAAGTTAGTATTGTGGAGTAACTACCATCCTCAGTTTTCCCCTATCACAGCCATTAAACTCTGTAACTGTTTAAAGTCACCATTGGCCTCATGGTGAAATCCCTGAGTGGTTTCCTTCCTCTCCGTCAACTGAGTTAGGAAGGACGCCTGTATCTTTGTAGTTAATGGGTGTATTGATACACCATCCAAAGTGTAATTAATAACTTCACCATGCTGAAAGGGATATTCAATGTCTGCTTTTTTTATTTCTTCTTTGCGAGGCATTGGAAAACCTCCCTGGTCTTTGTGGTTGAATCTGTGTTTGAAATTCACTGCTCGATTGAGGGACCTTACAGGTAATTGTATGTGTGGGGTACAGATGAGGTAGTAATTTTTTTTATTTTTTATAATATTATTGCACACAGATTGAGTCCATGCAACTTATTATGTGACTTGATAAGCACATTTTTACTCCTGAACTTATTTAGGCTTGCCATAACAAAGGGGTTGAATACTTATTGACTAACGACATTTCAGCTGTTCATTTTTAATTAATTTGTAAACATTTCTACAAACTCCACTTTCACTTTATGGGGTATTGTGTGTAGGCCAGTGACACAATCTCAATTTAATACATTTTAAATTCAGGCTGTAACACAACAAAATGTGGAAAAAGTATACGGGTGTGAATACTTTCTGAAAGCACTGTATATTGTTAGAATGTAGGGTAACTCGGTAAGTCATACACTACATGACCAAAAGTATGTGGACTCCTGCTCGTCGAACATCTCATTCCAAAATTATACGCATTAATATGGAGTTGGTCCCCCCTTTGCTGCTATAACAGCCTCCACTCTTCTGGGAAGGCTTTCCACTAGATGTTGGAACATTGCTCTGGGGACTTACTTCCATTCAGCCACAAGAGCATTAGTGAGGTTGGGCACTGATGTTGGGCGATTAGGCCTGGCTCGCAGTCAGCGTTCCAATTCATCCCAAAGGTGTTTGATGGGGTTGAGGTCAGGGCTCTGTGCAGGCCAGTCAAGTTCTTCCACACCGACCTCGACAAACCATTTCTGTATGGACCTCGCTTTGTGCACGGGGGCATTGTCATGCTGGAACAGGAAAGGGCCTTCCCCAAACGGTTGCCACAAAGTTGGAAGCACAGAATCGTCTAGAATTTAATTGTGTGCTGTGGCGTTAAGATTTCCCTTCACTGGAACTAAGGGGCCTAGCACGAACCATGAAAAACAGCCCCAGACCGTTATTCCTCCTCCACCAAACTTTACAGTTGGCACTATGCATTGGGGCAGGTAGCGTTCTCCTGGCATCCGCCAAACCCAGAGGTTCCTAGAGGTTTCCACTTCACAATAACAGCACTTACAGTTGACCGGGGCAGCTCTAGCAGGGCAGAAATTTGACGAACTGACTTGTTGGAAAGGTGGCATCCTAAAGTCACTAAAGTCATCCTAAAGTCCATGTTAAAAGTCACTGAGCTCCTCAGTAAGGCCCTTCTACTGCCACTGTGTGTCTATGGAGATTGCATGTGTGCTCGATTTTATACACCTGTCAGCAACGGGTGTGGCTGAAATAGCCGAATACACTCATTTGAAGGGGTGTCCACATACGTTCGTATATATAGTGTATTTCTCCATACAAACACATGTATTTAGCAGTGACAGGAAACACAAGAAAGAAAATAAAAGTAGCCGAGATACTTACTCCCATTCCCTCCGGCTAGACGGACATAGGGACCCAAAGTCGGAAAGGTTGTCCATTCTCACTCCTTCGCCCAGCCAGGCCCTATCTGAAGTCTGATGTATCCCATTCGCGCTAGCTGCGCTGAAACTCCCAGGAAGAATCTAGTGATCACCTGCTGCTGCCCACCTCCTCCTCCTGGAGTCCGCCACAGAAATACAAAAACCTGGGGAGGATAATAAGAAAGAAAGTGGGCTTGAGTAAAGGGAAGGGAAGTCTACTGTAGTTATGGCATATCTATGTCAATTACTCATACATCCGATAATTACTGTATTTTAATTAAACTGCAGCAGTTTCATTCAAGTGTCATAGCGGTATTATGCCCAGCAACAGTGCTGCCCCTCAATATTCTCTTATTCACACTCAAGCAGGTCCCCAAACCTTTAGCTCCAATTCTATTCTGAACAGGTGTACTTTATAATGCTTCCTCTAGAGCTTTCATTGGAGCTAAAGCTATGCTTGTGTAAAACAACAACAATAAATGCATACAAAAGTATTCTGTTTATTGTAAAATACAATAGACTACCTCAAGGATAATTATTATTTATCAACCCAGATCCTGTGCATATCTCAGTGATTGAACACATTACCAGAAAAAAACATAATTATTAATTGTGATTCATTAGCCATGATTTTCCAACAGTGAACAGCATGTATTAAAGGAAGTGTGTTAAACATCAATGACCACCTGGATACAGCAATTCAACATTGAGGACGCAGCATTATGTGCGGGAGGAGCTCTACTGACCTAGAAAAATACCAGAGGCAGAGACACCTCTTTTGTTAACAAAGAGAGTGGAAGAGTTACCTCATTCAACCCATCACAAAATATAAAGAAAAACTTGAGCAAACACCTCTGGGAACTCAAACAGCCTTTGTCCATTTGCAAATGTATCCCTAATAGAAAAGTAAATCAGAAGCCGGTTACATAACAAGCAAACATTGTTTTTCACAGCCAGCCATGAAATCAAATACAACTGAGGAAGAACCATTAACCATGTGTTTAAACAAGAGGAATGTGATTGATATGTTGAGGTCAGATGAAAGAGTTAATTAGCCATGTACCATTAAGCCCCATGATTGAACCCCTTTCATCTTAGCTTAATGTCTGCAGTGTCTGAACCATAGCCTATAGGTAAAGAGCATTGGGCCAGTAATCTAGAGCTCACTGGTTCAAATCCCTGATCTGGCAAGGTGGAAAAATCTGCTGTTCTGCCCTTGAGCAAGGCAGTTAACCCCCCAACAACACCTGCTGACATGGATGTTGATTAAGACAGCCCCCTGCACCTCTCTGATTCAGAGGGGTTGGGTTAAATGCAGAAGACACATTTCTGTTGAATGCATTCAGTTGTACAACTGACTAGTATCCCCCTTTCCTTTCTTTGAAATTCTGAACAGGTGTACCTTTTCCATCTTCCACCGTCAGATGTAGTAAACTACACAGTAATAAGCCCCTTACCAATCTTTTCGATCAAATCAAAGTTAACCAAGATCAAATGCGATAATTACTATATTTTAATTAATTTGCAGCAGTTTCATTCAAGTGTCATAGCTGTATTATGCCCAGCAACAGTGCTGCCCCTCAGTATTCTCTTATTCACACTCAAGCAAGTCCCCAAACCTACTTGAAAGTCATCCTATTTCCAATTCTATTCTGAACAGGTGTACTTTTTAATGCTTCCTCTAGAGCTTTCATTGGAGCTAAAGCTATGCTTGTGAAAAACAACAACAATAACTGCATACAAAAGTATTCTGTTGATTGTAAAATACAACACAAATGCATCTACTCTTACACCAAGCTAGTATTCCATGCAAAAATCTTTCCAATAATCTAGCGTGGGGGAACAACAAATCATTTTTTCCTTTACTCCAATTAAAAAGAATAGAGGTCTGTGGGCTGGAAATATATAAAAAATATATATATATATTGTGTCTGTGTAATTATGACAATTGGTGGCCATTTTCCGTTCATTGCGGTTCAGTATGTCTGAGAATGGTGACTATGTGCCCGTTTCCATTGGGCCGAGACCCAGTTCTTACTCCATACGTCCACTGACTGACATACAGAAGCGGCCTGAGAAGGGGCCAACATGGATATTACATTTCACATAGCTTTATTCATCTAAATGAAATCCATGTGCTCAGGCGAGGAAAACTGAAATGTGATAAAATTATGTGCCATAAAAAAACGTACAAAAAAATCTCATAATACATTTCAAAGCTCAACAAATTAACCAAAACACTTTATGGTATTTATGACATTTTCATTTTCATTAACATGAAAATTGTTTCTTGATGGTGCCTGCTGCTTGTCACCATGCCCAATAAGATTATGCACAATAAATCTTTACTATGGCTCCCTTCATTACTCCGAGGGTTCGCTTAACTCAAAGATTATATTTTAGGCACAATTGATACCTACTTCAGCTTTAATCTTCCCTTTTGTTGTTGAGGGGTTTTTCAATCAAGTCTCAACTTTACCTCATGCCTGTGTCAAAGAATGTATCAATAACTCTGTATTTCAGGTTGTTTCCTTAAAGGGAAACTTCACAATTTTTCAACTTCATATTCATAATCTCCATAACCACCCCAACATCAACATATGTGAAAATGGCAAATTTCTATGTTTTGTAGTAAAAAAGATAGAGGAAGATACGTGTTTCCAAAGCCGTTGACTTTGTGACTGTGGTAACTAGTGACAACCATCAATTTGGGAAGAGGATTAATCTTTGACTTTACTTCCTGGATCAATGTGCTTCTCCATGATTAAACTAGCCGACTAACTAACCCCTGTCTTGAGTGAAAAGGAAACAACAGAGAGCTTCACCTCCATTGGCTCCCTAAGCCAAACAATGGGAGGGACATCTCACGCACTCAGTGACCTACTCCAACCAACATCCACTGAGGTGAAGAAATAATTGCATCATGTCCCATGACTAAGCTGGGGAAAAAATTACATTGGCAGATAATTAATTCATATGGTTTCATAAACTAGGCCTACTTAGCTACCCATCTACTCAGGCTGCTGACAGAAGAAACCAAATTATTATATGGAAATGTCAAATGACAGATCTCAAACCTTTGAAATCATGATGTGAAAATGTATCAAAATTGAAAACTTTGCAAATGCAACATTTACATGAAGTATTGAACAGCAATATTTGGGTATTCCATAATTGAAGAGTAAATTGTAGGCAAGTCTATATTACAGACTCCTTCTCAGATGATAAGTCACTGACCAAGGCATTGAACTAGATCCTGAGCTTGCCAAATGCCTTACTGGAAGATTTATATGTTCCCAAAATACACCATTTAAATAATTTCAAGATTCCTCACTTGATGAATTGACCAGACATGATTTGACAAGGCACTAAGCCTCCTCAACCAATCAGTGACCATGCAAGTGCCAAAAGCACTTTGTTCTAATCAAGGTAAACATGGTTTTTAAAACGATGTTTCTCAAAAAAGACAACTCATACACTTGCAAGGACACACTCTACTTGTAAATCTATAGGCTACCAGTGAGCTGAACTGTCATGGAGCCTTTTAAGAAAATGATTAACTACGTTGGGGAATACACAAAGAATATATAACACTTCTCTATGAAAACGACATATAATGCATATAAATTAACATTGTATAATAGTTAGCCTACTTTATTTGTATTTTGACACCGTCAGAAACAGTAGCCTACAGATCTCCAAAATGGTAGCAAAACCAACCGGTAAACGTTTTCATTATCACAAGACTAGAGTGACAAAAAATGCAAAGGACATAAACATTTGACATACCTTGAAAACTGGACTTTAGTTGACATAAAGATCCATACTTTACTTTTCTCGGTACTCATTTTCCAACATAGCCTACTGTGCAATTCACTGAGCCATGTAGGCTATCCTAAGCTTGACTCTCCACAAACGCATCGCGAAAATACCATAAATTATTGCATACATACGCTGCCTAAGTATTATTCGAAACACAATTCAAGTAACAATCCCTATTCGGTACAAACACTGTACAAGATTTCGGGAGTAATCGTTTTCAGGTCTATGCTCAGTCCCTTTTCCCCTACCACTCAACCTCTGTTGGCAGTCCCTTGTAAACAGGACTGAGCCGCTGCAAACAGGGAAAGTAGGTCAGTCGGTAGCTCAATACTTAGCTAAGGACATCATTAGCAACCGGCTGTACATCACACGACTAGGAGTATACATAGTGAGAAAAATAATAGCTCGGATAATACTAACACTTGAATGCCATTTAGGTCACATTATTCTGAATTCGAACGTTTTGTATTAATTTCAGTGCCGAGTTTATTCAATGTGAATTGAAACGTTGTAGCCAACATCAGGGGGTAGAGAGCGGGGCATATAATATCTCGGATAGGTTCTAGGTTTGCTGTCAATGGGTTGGCTCCCAATCACTAATAACGTTTTAATAATGTTGCCAATGACGTATACGATGGAGGCCTCACCTTCATGTTACCTGTTTCATGTAGCCTATAGGCTGGCAATTCATGACGTGATGACAAATTAGGTTAGGTTGTCTATCAAATATTGTAATTACAATTTGATAATGAAAAGTTCAGAGATCAAGATGAGTGACATTTGACCAAAGTATTTGTAGTAGGCCAACATACTGTACAAGGTGACATTTTTATTTTTATTTTTTATGAATGCCTATTCTAAGAAAATATCTTGCCCTGCGTGGGTAAAATCACTGGGGAAGCCAAACCAGGAAAAAAAGCCATATTACAACATGTTGTCATAATTGCGTTGTTTGCTCTATAACCTGTTAGTTCATATGCCTTGCCACCGTGATATAAAGGCCTTCGGCCGAGACAATATGAAGACCCAGTGGCAGAATAAATTCAACCACATCTTTGTTTCATCACAAAACCGGAGAGCAACCTCTGTCCGGTGAAGTCCACAAAGCATATTGCATGTAACAAAGAGTTACATGACCTACAGCATGGTCAAGAAGGTTCATGTTTCCGACATTTTCAGACTACTAAACAACTATTGATTTAGAACCACGGAGAGTTACTGCAAGTTGCAAAGAAAACAGGAGCTGCCTCCACTATTCCAGCACCATTTCAACGTCAACATTTCAACATCATCAAATCACCTATGCTTAGTCTAATACAGTGACAACTAAAAGATACCAAAAACGATTTAGTCCAATCAACATAAGCTAAATACAGTATGATGTTGCTGTCCATGGTTCTGATTTGTGTGTGTGTGTGTGTGTGTGTGTGTGTGTGTGTGTGCGTGTGTGTGTGTGTTCGTGCAAGTAGAAAAAACATGTTGACTCATCCTACATCTAGAGAAACGCCAATGCCATCCTCCTCCCTTTCATGTTGAAGAAAAGGTCTATGACTCTGTCATACACTACAAGCTTTTATTTTTTGTTGTCCTAGGCTACCTGTCTAAAATGCTTGCTCGCTAGCCTAACTTTCTTTAATGGGCAACGTTAGATAGTTAACATAAGCCTTCTACTTCTAGCAACATATTGAACTTCCATCCTCTCAGTCCAGGGGCACAATGTATTTTATGCTTGGATCAGAATCGCCTTTATAATCATTGGCTAGTAAGGCGAATTTAGTAAAACCACAAGTCCAAATCCCTATCTACATCCATGGCTAATTTAGGAAAAGGCCCATTTTAGCTAGCCACAGGATGACAACAACACAACGAGATGCAATAATTAAAGTTGTTTCTATCGATGACATATTTCTCTGCGATAGGAGTGAAGTCAAATCCAAACTGGCTTCCCTTAACACTTTTTTGGTGGTGCGCCAGGACCATTCACAGTTGAGCTCACTCAGTTTAGCTCAACGATGATTGGCTATTATTTTATACTTTTTTTAAATCAAGGGAGACCAAATGCTCGCTGGCTTCTCTTGCATTCAATGCTACTGGCATCAACAATGTCATACTCCTTATGACCAGACGCATCTGATAGATGGCCTACACATACAGAGACAGAGGGGTGCTGTTTCGCTCGCTCGGGTTGCTTTCTCCGGTGAGATACTGTATATACACAACCCAGTTATGGGAAATAATAAAAGAGGCCAAGATCTGATAGACTTTCACAACACACAAACCCACATTTACAGTGCACACATGGTGACACACAGATTCAGATTCTACATACGCTCCTGTATTTTTTATTACAAAAACATTATTCAGTAAGGTCAGTGTCCAGTACCATGAATACCCTGTGCATGATATGTCCCCTCACAAACCAGTCTCGCTTGATCACTTCCGCTACACTGGAAATATTGATATATCAATAAATGTGTTTGGAAGCTGCTCTTATCTATTAACAAACACGTTACTCAATGTTTTATGAATATCAAACGCAGGCTACTGTACACATACACAGAATGCAGGCTACTGTACACATATATGGACAACTTTAAACTTGTCAGTAAATGAATAACTAATTACAGCCATAAGCTTCCTGTACAAAAATGTAAAATGTCTGCAGCTAAAGTCTCAGGGGTGGACATTTGTTATTTCTATACAAGCTTCAGCTCCAAGACCTGTCTACGAACTCAAACTGGATACAAAACAGGACTGTTTCTTTCCATTTGTGACCTTTGGAAATACTGTGGAGCACAAGCTGGATAATACAAGGCTTGGTTTTCAATGCCAGCAATAGTCAAACCGATACAGCAAAAAAAAAAAAGATTCAAAAGTCCCTTAGTACTTAGTATGCACATTCACAATCACACCAGGGGAGTCACTACTTCACTCACTGATGGCAAGACATGCTCTCTCTACTGTAATCAAATCAAATGTATTGGTCACATACACATATTTAGCAGATGTTATTACGGGTGTAGAGAAATGCTTGTGTTCCTAGCTCCAACAGTGCAGTAGTATCTAACAATTCACAACGATACACACAAATCTAAAAGTAAAAGAAAGGAATTAAGAAATATATAAATATTAGGACGAGCAATGTCGAAGTGGCATTGACTAAAATACAGTAGAATAGAATACAGTATATACATATGAGATGAGTAAAGCAGTATGTAAACATTATTAAAGTGACTAGTGTTCCATTATTAAAGTGGCCAGTGATTCCATGTCTATGTATATAGGGCAGCAGCCTCTAAGGTGCAGGGTTGAGTAACCGGGTGGTAGCTGGCTAGTGACGGCTATTTAACAGTCTGATTGCCTTGAGATAGAAGCTTTTTCAGTCTCTCGGTCCCAGCTTGGATACACCTGTACTGACCTCGCCTTCTGGATGATAGCGGGGTGAACAAGCCGTGGCTCGGGTGGTTGATGTCCTTGATGATATGTTTGGCCTTCCTGTGACATCGGGTGCTGTAGGTGTCCTGGAGGGCAGGCAGTGTGCCCCCGGTGATGCGTTGGGCAGACCGCACCACCCTCTGAAGAGCCCTGCAGTTGCGGGCGGTGCAGTTGCCGTACCAGGCGGTGATACAGCCAGACAAGATGCTCTCAATTGTGCATCTGTAAAAGTTTGTGAGGGTCTTAGGGGCCAAGCCGAATTTCTTCAGCCTCCTGAGGTTGAAGAGGCACTGTTGCGTGGGTGAACCATTTCTTATTGTCAGTGATGTGTACGCCGAGGAACTTGAAGCTTTCCACCTTCTCCACTGCGGTCCTGTGGATGTGGATAGGGGCGTGCTCCCTCTGCTGTTTCCTGAAGTCCACCATCAGCTCCTTCGTTTTGTGTCCTCCATTGCCATGTCCTGTGTATCTAAGTAATCATGACAACCTGTCCACGACTCCCATCCCCCCCATGCAGTGGACACTATAATTTCTCCTATTACCTGTTTTATTCTATTTCATTATATTTTATTAACCTTTGTCTATTGCAGTAGTAATATCGTAATAACAAAATAATAACTCTTAATCTCGTAAAGACAAAATGCAAGTTGATGCAGAAATTCTGGCAGGTTTTAGATGCCTGATTTCACTTCAACAGTCATTCAGTCAGAGACACACCACCCCCAAGCTATTTGTCTAGTTCAATAGAAAATCCTAACCTGAAATTAGGAATTTTGCCCTTACTTTTAGAACCTAGTACACCTTATATAATCTATATTTATGGCACTTGCATTTACACACTTGCGTCATAGACCATAATAAGCAAGGCTACAGTTATGAACAACCTATAATTTTCTCTCCTTCTCTCTGTCTACTAATCTGCCTCTGCTTTATTATCAGACTAATGTTCTTTCATTAAAGCCGTCAGCTACAGTAGGCCTAGCTCATGATAAATGAACATTTACATGTGGGTCTATTGTATAAGAGGAGATGAGGAAAGTCACAAACTAATTAAACAATGTGGGAGCGTATAATTAAGGTGACCTGTTTTGAATTTAACTCTGACACTTTTTTATCACACGGAAAACACAAATGACAGCTCAATTAAATCAGAGGCTTGCAGGCAGTGAAGAGCATTTATATTACCGGCTACAGCAATTGCTTTCCATATAATCTCTGAGTAGTGACATAATGAATGACAGTTGACTCATTAACCACTGTTGTTACAGGTCTGTGAAAACAACGCTGCTCAAAGGCATAATTAAAGAAATATAACTATTTTCAGAGTCCCATGCTTAATTAATATCAAGGGAACATAGTTAATTGCAAGTATGCTTCATTAATTACAGTACCCTTTATAAAGTTATTGTGCATGTGGTTTCATTAATCTGCATACAGTATAACAGACTAATTTACTCATATGGCAAATAATATTGCTTACTTTACCCTTCCTATTTTGCAGGCAATTGTGCTAATGCTAAGCTGTGGTAACTATGCCATATTCTTGGTCGTGGCTCTTAGAATCCAAAGATTACTTTATAGTTATCCATTAGATTAGGAAAATTATTGACCTTTCAATTGACCATGACACCATCATTGTAATGATATATATTTTATTGGATATAAAAATGTACCCGTATTGGTGTTGAAGGGGACAGTTTTTGAATCAGCATTATTCAAATACACTGTATGTGGACACCTGCTCGTCGAACATCTCATTCCAAAATCATTAATATTGAGTTGGTCCCCCCTTTGCTACTATAACAATGGTTTCCACTAGATGTTGGAACATTGCTGTGGGGACTTGCTTCCATTCAGCCACAAGAGCATTAGTGAGGTCGGGCACTGATGTTGGGCACTTAGGCCTCACAGTCAGCATTCCAATTCATCCCAAAAGTATTCAATGGGGTTTAGGTCAGAGCTCTGTGCAGGTCAGTCAAGTTCTTCCACACCAACCTCGACAAACTATTTCTGTATGGACCTCGCTTTGTATACGGGGGCATTGTCATGCTGAAACAGGAAAGGTCCTTCCCCAAAACTGTTGCCACAAAGTTGGAAGCACAGAATCGTTTAGAATGTCATTGTATGCTGTAGCGTTAAGATTTCCCTTCACTGGAACTAAGGGCCTAGCTCGAACCATGAAAAACAGACCCAGACCATTATTCCTCCTCCACCAAACTTTACAGTTGGCACTATGCATTTGGGCAAGTAGCGTTCTCCTGGCATCCGCCAAACCCAGATTTGTCCGTCGGACTGCCAGATGGTGAAGCGTGATTCATCATTCCAGAGAACGCGTTTCCACTGCTCCAGAGTCCAATGGCGGTGAGCTTTACACCTCTCCAGCCGACGTTTGGCATAGCACATGGTGATCTTTTATTTTTATTGAATATTAAAACATACAATCTACTTGCAGTGAAGCCGCTCAACATCCAGAGCGACCCACAGAAGCAACCAAGGGCACGTCGACAGATCTCTCACAAGGTCAGAAAGGGGACCCGAACCAGTGACCTATCGGCCACCGGCCCAAGCTCCCAACCACCAGCCCTCCAAGATCCCCCCCACAGTTCCCCAGGAGCTTTTTTTTTTTTTATCCATTCCCCACCCCCACGCCACTGTCCCCCAATGGTCCAACAAAAAGAAAAAAAAGAAAACAGACAAAAAAAAGAAAACAATGCAAAAACAGAAGACATCAAGGACACCAGAAATCATAACAGCAAGGCCAACTGAATACGTTTGAGTGCATGTATGGCACTATTTACGTGTGTATGTGTGTGTGTCCGTGTATGTGCACGTGTATGCGTTTGAATGCGAGTGTGTGTGTATATGCATATGTACACGCGTACAAACACCTGCGTGGCATCAGCCTCAGGCAAACAGGCATTAGATGTAACAACGTTGCCCATCAGTGTCATATTATTATTATTTTTAATTTTTTTTAACTTCATTTTTAACTTTTATCTTTGACTGTAATTCATCCGCGCATGGTGATCTTAGGCTTGTGTGCGACTGCTCGGCCATGGAAACCCATTTCATGAAGCTCCCGACGAACAGTTTTTGTGCTGACGTTGCTTCCAGAGGCAGTTTGGAACTCGGTAGTGAGTGTTGCAACCTAGGTCAGATGATTTTTACGCACTACGCGCTTCAGCATTCGGCAGTCCCGTTCTGTGAGCTTGTGTGTCCTACCACTTCGCGGCTGAGCTGTTGTTGTTCCTAGACGTTTCCACTTCACAATAACAGCACTTACAGTTGACCGGGGCAGCTCTAGCAGGGCAGAAATTTGACAAACTGACTTGTTGGAAAGGTGGCATCCTATGATGATGCCATGTTTAAAGTCACTGTGCTCTTCAGTACGGGACATTCTACTGCTATTGTTTATCTATGGAGATTGCATGGATGTGTGGTCGATTTTCTACACCTGTCAGCAACGGGTGTGGCTGAAATAGCCAAATCCACTAATTTGAAGGGGTATCCACATCCTTTTGGCCATGTAGTGTATATTGATCATAATTTTGATTGAAATAAGGTTATCTGAGTAAAACCTAAAAAAAACATTCACTCGTGCTTGTCAAAAATGTACCCTTATTGCATGATGATCCCAGAGTAAACTGATTTCAGGACGATGATGCTGTATCACACTGAAAGAACTGTTCCTATGCCAGCGGCCAAGAAGTCTGAGGCATATATGATTCATAAAGATCACCCACATTTTACTGCATTATTCACCATCCGCCTACGTAGAGATTAGTTCCTCTCTGTTATGTAGGTCAGGCGATTGGATAATGGGATGACACTCAGTGTTCATAAACGGTCCCCTTCTACGTAATAAATGGAGGGACTGCAGCGTGTGTCACTCCCCTGTACCTAAAGCCCAGCTGTTGCCCTCAGATCTTTGAAAAAAGAGAGGGTCTTTTAACATTGCTATCAATGAAATGTTGAGCCAAACTGCCTTTAGCAGGCATCTGTGATGCCGGTATCATGATGTCATCACAGTCGTCATTTGAAGCACTGACTGTCATTAATTACTGAGCTCATCTACATGACTCCCTGTCAAAATAAAGGTTAAATTAAATTAAATGAATCAGGCTGTGGTACTTCGGTTCTCTCTGTGTTCCCATGGAAACATTGTGCGGTGGAAATGCATGTGGTCCTCTCTTTTCCATCAGCCAACGCAGTTCTTTCCCTCAACTCACTGACTCAAAGCAGAGTCCTACCATAGGTAAAAAATTATTGGAAGTTAGTCTCAGAATGGCCTTGTTTTCGCAAGACTGAGGACTGGCTTTCTACTGAGTACTGGCTTTCTAAAGCCTGATCCAATCCTAACCTAAACCTTTTAAATGCAGCCTCCACATCATTGTTGGCAAAACTAAGAGTCAATTGTTGATAAATATTTAATATTCACAAGGCTTAACATTGTTTATCATAGCTTTTCTTTCTTTGCAAAATGAAACGCACCATGTCCCATCTCATCTGCCAAAAGGTCATCCTGTCCTTATGACCGTCTGAGATGTACTGTGTAGACAATGTTTCCAAATGAGACACCATTGGAAGCCCTGGGGCAGCAGGCATCATGTGAGTGGAGAGCAGCTGACAGGTCTAAAAATCCCAAATTAAAACCTGACTGTACCTCAGAATTCATTTCATGCCATGCATGCATGGACTGAGTACGTTCAGAATGTTAATATATTCATGTTGAGATAAGATAAGGATATCAGATCTTATCATGTTGGGTGTCATGCAGCTTAACAGAAAGTAACTGAATGCTTTGCTTAGGCATAAATTGCATTTGACACTAATGGACCTTACAATAAATACACAAGCAGACTACAAAGCATGCAATCAATGTATTTGTTATCTTCAAAATGATGAGTGACATGGATATCATTAGGTGACAAAATATACACATCCAAAGGTGAGTATTCATAAATAATCTATTGGTAACAGCAAAACCCTAGATTTTAGTAGACACTCTTATCCAGAGTGACTTACAGGAGCAATTAGGATTAAGTGCCTTGCTCAAGGGCACATCGACAGACGTTTCACCTAGCCGGCTCGGGGATTCAAAACAGCGGCCTTTCAGTTACTGGCCCAACGCTCTTAACCACTAGGCTACCTGCCGCCCTAGATAATTCAGATAACTCTAAGGAAGACCTTTTTCAGAAATGTTTGATTGTACTAATCTGGTTCAATCAATTAAGACATGTTCAGATTCAACAATAATTCAGAGAGCGGGCTACAGTGCCTTGCAAAAGTATTCATCCTCCTTAGCGTTTTTCCTATTTTGTTGCATTACAACCTGTCATTTAAATGGATTTTTATTTGGATTTCATGTAATGGACATACACAAAATAGTCAAAATTGGTGAAGTGAAATGAAAAAAATAACTTGTTTAAAAAAATTATACAAAATAAATAACGGAAAAGTGGTGCGTGCATATGTATTCACCCCCTTTGCTATGAAGCCCCTAAATAAGATCTGGTGCAACCAATTACCTTCAGAAGTCACATAATTAGTTAAATAAAGTCCACCTGTGTGCAATCTAAGTGTCACATGATCTCAGTATATATACACCTGTTCTGAAAGGCCCCAAAGTCTGCAACACCACTAAGCAAGGGGCACCACCAAGTAAGCGGCACCATGAAGACCAAGGAGCTCTCCAAACAGGTCAGGGACAAAGTTGTGGAGAAGTACAGATCAGGGTTGGGTTATAAAAAAATATCAAACTTTGAACATCCCACGGCGCACCATTAAATCCATTATTAAAAAATGGAAAGAAAGGGCCGCCCACCAAAACTCACGGACCAGGCAAGGAGGGCATTAATCAGAGAGTCAACAAAGAGACCAAAGATAACCCTGAAGGAGCTGAAAAGCTCCACAGCGGAGATTGGAGTATCTGTCCATAGGACCACTTTAAGCCGTACACTCCACAGAGCTGGGTTATATGGAAGAGTGGCCAGAAAAAAAGCCATTGCTTAAAGAAAGAAATAAGCAAACACGTTTGGTGTTCGCCGAAAGGCATGTGGGAGACTCCCCAAACATATGGAAGAAGGTACTCTGGTCAGATGAGACTAAAATCGAGCTTTTTGGCCATCAAAGAAAACGCTATGTCTGGCGTAAACACAACACCTCTCATCACCCCGAGAACATCATTGCCACAGTGAAGCATGGTGGTGGCAGCATCATGCTGTGGGGATGTTTTTCATCGGCAGGGATTGGGAAACTGGTCAGAATTGACGGAATGATGGATGGCGCTAAATACAGGGAAATTCTTGAGGGAAACCTGTTTCAGTCTTCCAGAGATTTGAGACTGGGACGGAGGTTCACTTTCCAGCAGGACAATGACCCTAAGCATACTGCTTTAGCAACACTCAAGTGGTTTAAGGGGAAACATTTAAATGTCTTGGAATGGCCTAGTCAAAGCTCAGACCTCAATCCAATTGAGAATCTGTGGTATGACTTAAAGATTGCTGTACACCAGCGGAACCCATCCAACTTGAAGAATGGGCAAAAATCCCAGTGGCTAGATGTGCCAAGCTTATAGAGACATACCCCAAGAGACTTGCAGCTGTAATTGCTGCAAAAGGTGGCTCTACAAAGTATTGACTTTGGGGGGGGTGAATAGTAATGCACACTCAAGTTCTGTTTGTTTTGTCTTATTTCTTGTTTGTTTCACAAGAACAAATATTTTGCATCTTCAAAGTGATAGGCATGTTGTGTAAATCAAATGATACAAACCTAAAAAAAAAATCAATTTTAATTCCAGGTTGTAAGGCAACAAAATAGGAAAAATGCCAAGGGGGTGAATACTTTCGCAAGCCACTGTATAGCCTACATATTCTTACCTCTTTGTTGATTGATATCCATTGAATTCTGTCCATTTTCTGTTTTAGAATGATTTGCACAAATATGAAAAGATAGATGGTATCATCATAAAACAATATCAATTTAGATCATACAAGGGACAAACCTTACCTTAAATTGAGGAGATCTTTACATTTCAGTTAAGTGCCTGCACCTGCTGTCCTTTCAAATTCAAATCCAAATGTTTCAGTTGAGCAGTTAGGTTCCCGCAAGAACCCCCACCAACTAAGGAGGTTCCTCGATGAACCCCACCTCCTATGGGGTTCTTGGAATAACCTTTTGTGGGCCATTTTCAGTGTCAAGGTTCTTTGAAGAACTTTGAGGATCTTAGAAGAACCCTTGTTGAACCCCTCATTTTTAGAGTGTAGCAATTGACAGGAATGAAAAATAGGATCATATTTTTCATGGATAGTTTGTTCTCACTCTCAAAGCTGTTCCAGTGTGCTTTGCTTCCAACTGTATCAGCTGCACCTCTTAAATGTATGTGGTTTATTATAATGATGGTGACAATGATGATGATACTTTGTCAGCCCAAAGTGCCTCTTCAGGGTATTGTAACATAATCAGGGCCTTTCTGCAGCCAATAATTTAATTCAAGATGTAACCTCCTCTCAGAGCTTGTGTGCACAAAGAGTGAGCTGTATGGTCCTTCCACCCGTGCCCTAGAATCATGACCTACATATCCGCTCACACACCGCTTTAGGTAATTGTCATAATGTAGGCTGCAAAGATCATGTCTTTTGCTCCTGAGCAGGACGGTATAAGAGGCCTGTTCAATGACAGGACTGATGATTTATTTATTTTGTGGTGTATGCTTAGCAGTTTGTTAAACGGTAATAAATGTCTGAAATCTATGTAGTGTAATGGTGAAGAAGTATTTAATAAAAAATAAAAATCTTTACCAAGCTACATCAATAATAATGTATAGTTTTTAAGTTGAGTATTATTAAAACGGTCACTTTTTAAATAAATGCAATAAAGCAGAGTCTATTGAATGTTGGTATTAATTATTTAACTTATGTTTATGCCCTGGTAGTTTTAAAGTAATTGATCATTTATTAAATTTGCAGGCATTTCCTTTAGGCCCAGTTCATAATGAAACCCTTTGATTAATTGATTTACCTGATGTTAATTGATCAATTATAACATTTGTACAGGGACTCTATTACAGTGGCTTGCGAAAGTATTCACCCCCCTTGGCATTTTTCCTATTTTGTTGCCTTACAACCTGGAATAAAAATTGATTTTGGGGGGGTTTGTATAATTTGATTTACACAACATGCCTACCACTTTGAAGATGCTAAATATTTTTTCTTGTGAAACAAACAAGTAATAAGCAAAAAAACAGAACTTGAGCGTGTTTGGAGAGCTCCTTGGTCTTCATGGTGCCGCTTGCTTAGTGGTGTTGCAGACTCTGGGGCCTTTCAGAACAGGTGTGTATATATACTGAGATCATGTGACAGATCATGTGACACTTAGATTGCACACAGGTTAACAAATTCTGTGACTTTTGAAGGTAATTGGTTGCACCAGATCTTATTTAGGGGCTTCATAGCAAAGGGGCTGAATACATATGCACGCACCACTTTTCCATTATTTATTTTTTATAATTTTTTGAAACAAGTTTTATTTTTTTCATTTCACTTCACCAATTTGGACTATTTTGTGTATGTCCATTACATGAAATCAAAATCAAAATCCATTTAAATGACAGGTTGTAATGCAACAAAATAGGAAAAACGCCAAGGGGGATGAATACTTTTGCAAGGCACTGTAAGAATATGTTGAAGGCTAGCTGTATTGGGTGCAGATGATTGAACTGCTCACTTTTGTTTCTGTGTCTGCAGGTATTCAGACGAGTAGGCATACAAAGGTATGTCAATTTCTATTGGTATGTTATGCTGATCACATATACATCCTCCTCCCTTACCTCTTCAATGAATATCCCATAGGCCTCTACATTATGGACAAGGTATGTGTATGAAAACCATTATCAAAACAGTTTTTTACATTCACATTCATCACAAACACCAAGGTATGAATTCTGTTGTGCGCATGTTTTGTTAATCATCTGTATACTTACATTTTTTTTGGATTCACAGACTTCACCCTCCCTACACCTCTGATGAATATAACAGGAAACCTGTTAGATCACCATGCACTGCAAAATCATTCTGGCTATGGATACGGAGAACATCGACACATTAACATCAACACGCCAGAGGATATATCTATTGACAGACTCTCCTCTCTGGGAAAAGGAAAAGCCGCCACAAATAAATATGATTATTCTACAATAGAATTTGCACAGTTTTGACATTTGAACCCACGTAAGTCAAAGTTTATAATCTGTAAAAAATAATTTTACAGTTTCCTGATCCTTTAAAACGTATGAACATGTATAAATACCTTTTTTCTAGTTCATACCAGGGAGTTGTCAGACCTACACTCTACTGCAGTGATTCCTACACTGTGGGGTACAAGGGGTTGGCAGAGAGGTAGGGGCTTTCAGGGGTTGGCAGAGAGGTAGGGGCTTTCAGGGGTTGGCAGAGAGGTAGGGGCTTTCAGGGGTGGCATGAGTGAAAACGTTTGGGAAGCACTGCTCTACTGTACAGTGACTTAGACATTTGCTAATTTGTTAAACATTCAGGGAGAGGCGCCTCAGACAATCCACGGACAGTGTGTATGTTGTAGTATTCCGTAACACAAACAAATGATTACGTCAGTAATAGACGCACACCAACACCCTGAGCACAAGAGCTGAAGGGCTGGGCCCGCTCAGATTGTGAAACCAAACTGTCTTCCTCTGAGAGCACCAGTGTAGCCACACCCAACCCTTGACTGTGACCTTTTGCCTTGGGAGACTCCGATAAAGCCAGAGCAGCCAGGATTATCACAACCGGACATGAGAATAGACACTCCAGAAAAAAAGAGAGCCAGAATAGCCCAGATATATAGAAGGCATCCCTGTCTTGCACACGGTCGGGGATTACAATACACCCAGATTAAAGTATCTTCACCTCTCAGTTAACTAGACTCATTATGTGGGAGATCTCTTCCATGATCCCATGAACAAGTTACACTGATCACAGTATGTTTAAGGATTCCAGGTCATCTACTTACAGTAACCCCCATAGCTTACCGTGCTATGGGAAAACAAATGCCGTTAGAGGAAATGGCATAATGTTTCTAGCTCATTTGAATGGATCCTCTGAAGCTACATGCTGACACAAAAAACATTACTCATATTTGAACAACCGGAAGAAAGGAACATAAAAGGTAAAGCAATGAAGTGTCTTATCATGGTAGGTCTCTGCCTGTAGCTAGTGGGTACAAAGACAGTGTGCTGTGGACCAGAGATGAGCGATGACGTCTGTACTGGCAGTTATAACCCGAGCTGAACATTTCGTCTGTCACAGTAAGAAGGTTAAAGAGGGTGACATGAATACCAGACATACTCTCAAGAGTCATGTGCAACATAGTTCCACTGGGCGAATGAAGCCACCGACAAGTACACCAAGGAATGCTACAGTACTACTACAGCACACAGGATCACCAGGATGTTCTGCTTACTGACATACTGCACCACAAGCTACCTGACATTCAGTGCATTCGGAAAGTATTCAGACCCCTTGACTTTTTCCACATTTTGTTACGTTACAGCCTTATTCTAAAATGGATTAAATAAATGTTTTCCCTCATCAATTTACACACAATACCCCATAATGATAAAGCGAAAACAGGTTTTTAGAAATGTTGCAAATGTATTAAATATAAAAAACAGAATACCTTATTTACATAACTATTCAGACCCTTTGCTATGAGACTCAAAAATTGCGCTCGGGTGCATCCTGTTTCCATTGATCATCCTTGAGATGCTTCTACAACTTGGAGTCCACCTGTGGAAAATTCAATTGATTGGACATGACTTGGAAAGGCACACACCTGTCTATCTATGGTCCCACAGTTGACAGTGCATGTCAGAGCAAAAACCAAGCCATGAGGTCGAAGGAATTGTCCGTAGAGATCCGAGACAGGATTGTGTCGAGGCACAGATCTGGGGAAGGGTACCAAAATATTCCTGCAGTATTGAAGGTCCCCAAGAACACAGTGGCCTCCATCATTCTTAAATGGAAGAAGTTTGGAACCACCAAGACTCTTCCTAGAGCTGGCCGCCCGGCCAAACTGAGCAATCGGGGGAGAAGTGCCTTGGTCAGGGAGGTGACCAAGAACCTGATGGTCACTCTGACAGAGCTCCAGAGTTCCTCTGTGGAGATGGGAGAACTTTCCAGAAGGACAACCATCTCTGCAGCACTCCACCAATCAGCCTTTATGGTAGTGGCCAGACGGAAGCCACTCCTCAGTAAAAGGCACATGACAGCCCGCTTGAAGTTTGCCAAAAGGCACCTAAAGGACTATCAGACCATGAGAAACAAGATTCTCTGGTCTGATGAAACCAAGATTGAACTCTTTCGCCTGAATGCCAAGCGTATTGTCTGGAGGAAACCTGGCACCATCCCTACGGTGATGCATGGTGGTGGCAGCATCATGCTTTGGGGATATTTTTCAGCGGCAGTGACTGGGAGACTAGTCAGGATCGAGGTAAAGATGAACGGAGCAAAGTACAGATGAAAACCTGCTCAAGAGCGCTCAGGACCTCAGATTGGGGCGAAGGTTCACCTTACAACCGGACAACGACCCTAAGCACACAGCCAAGACAACGCAGGAGTGGCTTCGGGACAAGTCTCTGAATGTCCTTGAGTAGCCCATCTAGAGCCCAGACTTGAACCTGATCGAACATCTCTGGAGAGACCTGAAAATAGCTGTGCAGCGACACTCCCCATCCAACTTGACAGAGCTTGAGAGGATCTGCAGAGAAGAATGGGAGAAACTCCCCAAATACAGGTGTTCCAAGCTTGTAGCATCATACCCAAGAAGACTCAAGGCTGTAATCGCTGCTAAAGGTGCTTCAACAACGTACTGAGTAAAGGGTCTGAATACTTATGTAAATGTGATATTTCAGTTTTTTTTATTTTATAAATTTGCTAAAATTTCGAAAAACCTGTTTTTGCTTTGTCATTATGGGGTATTGTATGTAGATTTATGAGGGAAAACAACAATTTAATCAATTTTAGAATAAGGCTGTAATGTAACAGAATGTGGAAAAAGTCAAGGGGTCTGAATACTTTCCGAATGCACTGTATTTAGGTTATCATGTCAAGCTTTTCTACCTCTAGATTTGCATGGCTATATTTTCACCATATGTTTAATCTGTTAGATGAATATGAGTTATCTGACAGTAGCAGAAAAGCCTTTATTTTTTATTTTTTTACCTGTCATGTAATCCATAGCTTGATAGGATTGTGTTGTGTCATGCCTGTAGTTTAGTCTGTCATGCCTATTCAACTGGGGTAATTATCAGCACGTGAACCTTGATCTCATCTTTGTTACACTTCATTTTTAAAAAGTGAAACACATGCAAAGAATATTCCTCACTGCTGAAAGAAGTGGAGGTGCCATGACTGACTTTCCAAAAAAGCTTGGTTGGTTATGATTTATTTTTCATCAAAATGTTATCACTATGTAACTGCATTGGGACATAAAAGACTAGGGGAAAGATGTACATCTACGGTACTTTACTCTCTATAATATATCACTGTTCAGGAGGTTTATACAAGCTATCAATTCACCTAAATTCAACTCAAGGAATCTACAAAGTATGAACTGAGGCAGCCGTAGTCCAGTTACAAGTAATTGCCAGTAGAGGCAGCTTTCATAGAAGATCTCCAGTTCATGCTAGCTGTTATTTTAATCGCTCATCACACTGGTGACAGATGCAGCCTGGGCCCACTACCTCAAAAAAGGAGCTAATAATCTATTCCAGATGTGTTGACATTCTGACCTAATTATAACTGATCAGATGTAGGTTGAGAGAATGCCAAGAGTGTACAAAGCTGTCATCAAGGCAAAGGGTGGCTATTTGAAGAATTTCAAATATAAAATAGATTTTGATTTGTTTAACACTTTTTTGATTCCATATGTGTTATTTCATAGTTTTGATGTCTTCACTATTATTCTACAATGTAGAAAATAGTAAAAATAAAGAAAAACCGTTGAATGAGTAGGTGTGTCCAAACTTTTGAATGGTAGTGTATGTTTCACAAGTTTGGTTAGAACAGTACAGTACAGCACTGTACAGTGAGTTGAGCACAGTAGAGTACAGTACAATACAGTAGTGCAGTACAATACAACACAGTACAACTCTGCTGTGCTGCACTGTGATGTCCACACTTGTGAAACATGAGGAGAATGACATTCATATCCATAATTATGCATTTCTGTGTAGTAGAGATCAGGGACCCATGATGTAATTCTGTTACTGTAATTCTGTTACTGGGTGTAAATCCACTTCACTTATTGTAGTTCAATAACCAAAATAGATTTGTTCAAACTCAAGGTGCCATGTCATAGCTGACACCCCATTCTTTCT
Source organism: Coregonus clupeaformis (assembly GCF_020615455.1). Lineage (NCBI taxonomy): Eukaryota > Metazoa > Chordata > Actinopteri > Salmoniformes > Salmonidae > Coregonus > Coregonus clupeaformis. Next base: position 30,358,504 of record NC_059200.1, read on the forward strand.
GCAGACATCTTTGAATCTTAATACGGAGCAGATATTTAAGAGTGGTCGCATAAAAACCTGAGGGAGATTTTACCACAATTCCGTTACCAAAGTTTTCCTCTGCACAGTTCTTCCTCTAAATACGTTTTTATAAATGTTTCAGTGGAAATTGTTAAAAGTAGTCAGTGTGCATAGATTTGTATGGTTTGTTAAACTTTGAAATCAATGGTTTTTATTTGGCACCCCCAAGTGAGTCAAAGCGTAATTCCGTTACCGTGGAATTGCTCATGAGTGATTATAAGTACGTCATATTCTTATCCTGTTGATAGATGCATCACACTTGACTGTCACTTCAGTACAGTAGTTAAATGTTAATTACTGCTCTTAAATCCATTCCAATTAGGTGCCAAAAGTAGGGCTTAGCAATGCCCTTCAAAAATGAATGAAACAAATATTTTGCTACACAACGACTTTCCAGGAAACAAGCCCCCAGTGTCCAGGTCCATTAATGTCAGTCACTGCCTGAGGACATAAGCGGCAGGAAACCAACTATCAAATGCATGATGTTGGTGATGTGAGGCATGTTTATGTTGATATCTAATGTGGAACAGTGCAGCTGACACTCATGTGACATGCCATTGTCAGTGTCCCAAAGAAACATACTATAACCACTAGGTGATACAACAAGTGAAGAGGGGCCCGTAAATAGATGCTTGCTGTGCAACAGCTGTTCACTGCCAGGGTGGCTGCCTTTATTTTCACATCAAATTCTAGAGGTATAAGGAGGTTTAAAATGTAGTCAAAATCACTAACTATTGACTTCTACTGGCCTGTGAAGCTATGATAACCCCTGCTATCTGCTATCTTCCAAACCTCCTGTTCCCATACAAACGCACTAGGCAATTGAGGACTAATGCTACCAGGCATTTAGCACCCCAAAATCAAACCATCATAGTTTTGGAGTTAGACCCTTTTCTCGGATTAGCCCTGACCTGTCCGTGACATAAAGGGTCATGGCACAGTCTCTGTCTGACCACAGTCTGTCTGATTTAATCAAGTCTGAATCCATTCCGAATCATTCTCTGAATGTGTTTCATTACCTAACACTTGCATTTACACTGTATTAGGAGCATTGCTATTTCTCTGCAGAGCCACTTTTCTGAAGTGCAGGTTTGATTGGATTGTGTCCTGAGTTGCTGCTGAGCAGAATGCTCCTAGCCGGTGAACTCTAAAAGTAGAGACCTCGTGACCCCAAAGTGAGAGGTCAGACAGTTAGAGGCCGTGTCAGTGAATAGAATATTGTCTGGTGAATAGAATATTGGCAAACAAAGCAAGAGACAGAGAGCTGTATATTCATATGCAGTTAATAAAATTGACTCTAAATTTAACTGGGAAAATATTTTATGTACAAACATTCTGCGACTACGCGAATGCCGGTCCTTGAGAGCTGTTGACAGTGATTTGGTGGTCCTCAGAACGGAAAAGGTTGGGAACCGCTGCAGTAGGCTAAATCCTCACTGATGTCCCAGAATAGAGGAGTTCACCTGGGTGTCACAATGCTAACATGTCGCTTCAAAAAATTTAAGTTTTTGGTGATATAAAACTGCCCTTTAAAAAGAAAAACTCCAGCCAGCACACTTGAGTTGAGCTTGATGCTTCCCTTTAACAACAATACCTAATAACACGATAATAAAAGCACTTCAGTGATACAGACACTCTTCTCAGGTTAGCCTTTATGCAATGAAAAACTACAAGTAGGTCAGTTCCATTGAAAGAGTACATAATGAAGCATTCTCAGGTACATTATAGAAACAGGAAATGGTGCTCTGCGATCGATCCTCACTGCTCACGGCTAGACTTAAGAATAAAGTGAATTCGCTGCTCATCTCCAAACCCCTATAAAAAAAACCTGAAGTCATGTTTCACTCATTTATTGTGTTGTTGAAATGAATCGTCATGAGTTGAACATTCATCAAAGCTTTGAAGAGAGCCACTGTCTTTCTTAAAGGGACAGAGCACAGGGGAAAAAATGACTTTGCTATTGCATGGACCTGCTCCATTTGTGCATGGCTAGTCACATTTAGCATCTCCAGCGATATTCCAACTAGCATTCCGTTTAAGCTTGCAGGACATGGCCCAGTAACCTACTTTCCCTCCAGCAGGCTCCGTAACAGCAGAGGCTGCGTGTCATCAGTTACCTAACGTTCACACAGCATCTTTTCAGGCAGAGAGACGTGAAAACCCTCTACAGCATAAGGAGGGGGCAGAGACCCCCATTTCCTCTCTGTACACCCTTCCGATTTAAAAAAAACCTGTCAAGGAGCTCTGTGAAAGTAAAGGTTATAGCATCACCTCTTTAACAGAGCTCACTGCATCTGTTCTAAAGGCTCATAAAAAGCATTTGTATATTTTCAACCTTTATAACCAAGGCTTGAACTGACCCTCTATACTGCCATGACACAGCTTTGCTAGGAAGACCTTATAGAGCCCCACAGTGGAGGTGTCATAAAACCTAGCTGTAAAACAGGGAAATGGTTCCAATCGTTTTTCCACCATTCATTTTTCCCATAGGGGATTTTAGAAACACTTAAAATAAGGGCTGTGTTTCGTGTAGACTTATCCTGACGTGACTTTTTGATAACCATGTAAATCTCTCGGACAAGGTGACTTATCAATATATTCGGCTCTATTTACTCTCAGATTCGAAAATGCTAATTAGTATCAAAGTAGACATCATGCAAAATTAGAAATCCCTGCAAGCTCCTGTACGTCATCTCTAGCTGACACCTTTGCTAACAGGTATTGTGTCAATGTAATATTTTTTTGCCACTTTATTAATTTCTACATTTAGCTAACATTAGATAGTTAATTCAGAGATTCTTACCTTTGCCTCGATTCGGCAGTCTCGTCCAGATCATCATGGCATTTGTAGTTCTTTATGATAGCCACATTAGCCTAATTAGCATTTCATTTTTGGGGTGGTAAATACAGGTGAATATTTTGATAAAAGTCACCTTGTCCTTGAGAGATTTACACGGTTATCAAAACGTCATGCCAGGGTAAGCCTACACAAAACACAGCCCTTATTTGAAGTGTTTCTAAAATCCCCTATGGGAAAAATGAATGGTGGAAAAACAATTGGAACCATTTCCCTGTTTGACCGCTAGGTTTTATTGGTATTATAACTCATACTGTGGTACTCTATAGTAGAGGCAAACAGTGAGAGTGAAAGGGAAGAAGTATCTATAGATGGGAAGGTTCATGGAGAGATAGATAAAAATGGGCAGATGAGTGAGGAAAAGGAAAATAAAAGGAGAGGGCAGCCAGTAGAGGGCAGACAGTGTATCTCTTGAGTTAAAAGTCTAACTATTAGTGGGTTGGCTCAGTTAAATAAGCTTAGCTACTTCACTTCACCATTACTTCACCTCACCTCACTGTGGCTCCTAAAAGCCTGACCACATGGGACCAGCCTCATCACAGACCAGATTAACAAGAGTAAAACCATCAACATAGGCTACCAATTAAGGCTCCTGGAACACTTTATCAGGATCATTATGAGCCAAAAATCATCAAATCGTCAGTATCAAGGCAAATGGAAACTTGAATAATGTAATGTCTTCAAAATAATGTCTCACATGATTGCAGTGTGTGTTGAAGTAATTCAACGATGACCACTAACGTTTTGCCATCATAGATTTAATTTGTGAATAATATCAATTATCTGAACTAAGTCAATACTATTTCTGAGAGTCTGATATACATTGAGGATGTGTGTGGAGAAGAGTCCCCATCATCATCATCATCAATCATACCACGTAATCATAGGCCTACATTTTCTTAGAAGGATGAACAGCTTTCGATGCAATTATTTTCTCCTGACGCCCAGAACAACTGCGCAGCACGGGTTAGTTTAGTTTCCTTTCTTTAATAAATACATCTGGGGCGTGACGTCACTGCAACCGGCTCATGCTTCTTCATGAGTCATGAGTTACATAACAATGTCTATTTTAGTGATTAACCTACATAACTTAGATTTTGTAAGGACTGCTCTCCTGACAGTGTGCTCACGATCAACCTTTCAGAATTAAGTCACTTTTATATAGGACCAAAACTATAATTCCACGACTGGTCTGGCTCGCATGGATAGCCTACTGTATTTCCAAGTAGGCTACAGGCTATTCAACACATCCAAAAGGTGCAGCCTTATTCCTAAATACTGGATGAAAAATCAAATATACATCACTTGGTCTAGCCTGTCAAATTAGGTAATATAATAGAAAACCATGAAATCACCTGGAAGATCCCATTTCCGTCAAATGCACGACTATAAAACCACAGACTATCATGCACCAGCATATCAGTGGAACATCAACTTTCGATCAAGTTTAGCCAGATGTCACTCACTCCACTCAATGTAGGTTACGCTTGAACTTGCTGTGAGTAAAAGTAATGCATTAACTTACTTAATGTAAAGCAGCAACGTGGCGACGATTCCGATATGAAAATCCCATCCGAGAAATACAAAAAGGCTTTTAGACTACCATGAAATAGTGTTATATAACTGGCACCGTTTCTGTATGCAATGAGATTCTTCGAAGTGCTTTCTCTGCTGATGTTCATTTTCCAAACCACACACCTCAAAATGTAGATCATCAGCCATCGTCGCACCTTAAAAGGAGCTACAGGGAGTGACCAAACCAAGCGCGTCGTATCCAGATTCGCTACAGTTGGGGAGGGGAGGAGCGTCCGGCACGAGCGCATATCCTCAGTTCATTTCCATAGAAGCGTAGCCCGCCAATGTAATCGCCTAAAATTATGGACAACATTCACTATTCAGCCAATTCGTTCGTAGTAATGACCAAGGCCATCTGGCATCTGCTTCTGCAGGACAACCTCGTCCCATTTGTATCACATTGGCTATGTTTCCAATTTATGCATGCATCATGTGCAGTGCTGCAGCCTTTTTGGTTTCAGTTCTAATGCCGCGTTCAAAACAACTGGGAACTCGGAACTCGGAAATCTCCGACTTCTAACTTCAGTGCGTTCAAGACAACTGGGAAATCGGAATAAAACGAGCTCCGATGGGATATATCGTTTTGAACGGTCATCCAACTCGGAATTCCAACTCTCGAATTCAGGCCTCTTTTTAGAGCTCCGACTTGGCAACTTGAAGATCACTGACGTTACGATTTGATCTAGTATTTTTCTGAGTTCCCAGATGTCTTGAAAGCACCATAAATTGACGCCCATCCTTCAACTTTTTACCAAAACAGAGGCGGGGTGTACCCCTTTGTTATTATTACATTTAAGGATTCTAGCTTTACTTTCTTAATACATCACTGTTGTTTTGCTTGCTTGAATCATTTGTCTTGGTCAGAGAGCTGTGTTCACATCCAGCACCCTGGCCCAAGAAGGGTTAGAATCCCTCTATTTTATAGTGCATGTATAACCCTCCTATTTGCTATTTTGACCTATTTTCATTCACTTCAAACCAAAATGCTTGCAATACATGTTCTACCCTGGGTGGGTTTTAGGCATTTATATAGTTCCATGCTTAGTCATCATTCATACAAAAATATATAATATTATTTTTGAGTGCTTTATAAGCAAGCTGTACATAAACTCTATTAAAACCCTTAAAAATGTGGTAATTTCAAGAGTCCTTGCACTCCAAAACAGCTTTGACCTGAAGTGAATTGATTTGAAAATCTGATAATAGCACAACCTTTATGGAAATCACTGCTCTTTGGTGAATCACCCTTGTTTACATTGCATTATAACCTTACAGGATATGAGTTCAATGTGTGTCCATGGTGACAGGGTGACTTCATTCTATTTCAGAAGAGGAGAGCAAGAGATACCTCTTAGCCATTGCCTACCCTTGTGGTCTTCCCTGGCTGTATTCACAGCTGCGGGAAGTAGGGGTGCTGAGGGTGCTGCAGCACCCCCTGATAAATAAAAATAAAAACAAAAATATTTTTTAAGTATATATATATATATATATATATATATATATATATATATATATATATATATATATACACACTACCATTAAAAAGTTTGGGGTCACTTAGAAATGTCCTTGTTTTCGAAAAGAAAAGCAATTTTTTTGTCCATTAAAATAACATCAAATTGATCAGAAATACAGTGTAGACATTGTTAATGTTGTAAATGGCTATTGTAGCTGGAAACTGCTGATTTTTTTATGGAATATCTACATACGCGTACAGAGGCCCATTATCAGCAGCCATCAGTCCTCTGTTCCAATGGCACGTTGTGTTTGCTAATCCAAGTTTATCATTTTAAAAGGCTAATTGATCATTAGAAAACCCTTTTGCAATTATGTTAGCACAGCTGAAAACTGTTGTGCTGATTAAAGAAGCAATAAAACTGGCCTTCTTGAGACTAGTTGAATATCTGGAGCATCAGCAATTGTGAGTTCGATTACAGGCTCAAAATGTCCAGAAACAAATAACTTTCTTCTGAAACTCGTCAGTCTATTCTTGTTCTGAGAAATGAAGGCTATTCCATGCGATAAATTGTTAAGAAACGGAAGATCTCGTACAACTCTGTGTACTACTCCCTTCACAGAACAGTGCAAACTGGCTTTAACCAGAATAGAAAGAGGAGTGGGAGGCCCCGGTGCACACTGAGCAAGAGGACAAATACATTAGAGTGTCTAGTTTGAGAAACAGACGCCTCACAGGTCCTCAACTGGCAGCTTCATTAAATAGTACCCGCAAAACACCAATCTCAATGTCAACAGTGAAGAGGCAACTCCGGGATGCTGAACTTCTAGGCAGAGTTGCAAAGAAAAAGCCATATCTCAGACTGGCCAATAAAAATAAAATATTAAGATGGGCAAAAGAACACGAACACTGGACAGAGGAATATTGGAAAGAAGTGTTATGGACAGACGAATCGAAGTTTGAGGTGTTCGGATCACAAAGAAGAACATTTGTAAGACACACACCAAATCAAAAGCTGCTGGAGGAGTGCTTGATGCCATCTGTCAAGCATGGTGGAGGCAATGTGATGGTCTGGGGGTGCTTTGGTGGTGGTAAAGTGGGAGATTTGTACAGTGTAAAAGGGATCTTGAAGAAGGAATGCTATCACTCCATTTTGCAACGTCATGCCATACCCTGTGGACGGCGCTTGATTGGAGCCAATTTCCTCCTACAACAGGACAATGACCCAAAGCACAGCTCCAAACTATGCAATAACTATTAAGGGAAGAAGCAGTCAGCTGGTATTCTGTCTATAATGGAGTGGCCAGCACAGTTACCGGATCTCAACCCTATTGAACTGTTGTGAGAGCAGCTTGACCGTATGAAGTGCCCATCAAGCCAATCCAACTTGTGGGAGGTGCTTCAGGAAGCAAGGGGTGAAATCTCTTCAGATTACCTCAACAAATTGACAACTAGAATGCCAAAGGTCTGCAAGGCTGTAATTGCTGCAAATGGAGGATTCTTTGACGAAAGCAAAGTTTGAAGGACACAATTATTATTTCAATTAAAAATCCTTATTGCTAACCTTGTCAATGACTACATTTCCTATTCATTTTGCTATATTTCCTATTCAAACTCATTTCATGGAAAACAAGGACATTTCTAAGTGACCCCAAACTTTTGAACGGTAGTGTATATATATATATATATATACTAAAAATGTCCCACCAAATTAGTGCACAAGGCATTTATACTCCTGTATGAGCGGAAAAAATTCTCTACAAGTAAACTTTGAAAAAAATGTGTGCACAAATATTTAAGTGATTAACTCGATTACATTTGTTTATCGTTTGACAGCCCTACATAAAACATGATTATTATAACATAAAAAACGATCACTATACGCCTACACAGACATGTATTAGGGGTTGTCATAGTATCCATGGTAGCAGTTGCATAAATTATTAATTTCCTTATTAACAATTCACACCTAACACACCAGTGGAGTCATCATGGTACATATTCTTTTAGCATTAGTTGACCAGGATCCATGGAGCAATGACAAGTAAATGAAATTAACTGTGTTATACAACTCCCATCTACCTTACAGACCTGGCAGCCTGAGGATATGCCATCATGGTTAGTCAGAGAAGAGGGGAGAAATAAAGTGAGAAACACACATTTACACACACACATTTACACACAAATGACAATCAATTAACGCAAGCGTCCAGCCAGTCACATACGATGTACTGCTGGGATATTTTTTTATTTATTTTTTATTTTTTATTTTTTATTTAATTTTTATATATTTTATTTTTTTATTTTTTTATTTTTTTTCGGGGGGAATGGATCAGCTTAATATTGCAGATAGATTGTATCTTCTATCAATGTAATTGTCTGCATCACTTCCAATCCCCCATGTTTATTTTTATTTTTTATGTACTGCTGGGATTTAGTAGTCCAGCATTTCCCCAAAGCCAAACAAGAGAACATTGAGTTAATATAGCCGCATACAAACATGGTCTCTTTTTTGCTTTCTTGAGTAGTTGTGGGTTGTGGGTTCGATTCCCACGGGGGACCAGTATGAAGAAAAAAAATATATATATATATATATATATATGTATTCACTAACTGTAAGTCGCTCTGGATAAGAGCGTCTGCTAAATGACTAAAATGTTTTAAAAAAAGAGTAAGGCACCTCCAAAATGCAGGTGTTTCAGCCTAGCTTTCTGTGGTGGTGGGGCAGCCAGCGGGAAGTACGGAGCATAGGGGTTGGTCATGTTCACTAGTTGCGCCGTGATTGGCTCAGTGTTCATCACTCATGGGGACACTATGTCACCGCCAAGTCTAAGGGTAGAGCTTGAAAATTCAAGCCCCTTGGGTGCTGCCATAGAGTTACATTAGAAGTGCCCATCGAAGAAGGCTCAAGGTCATTGGCCACAGATAAAATGACGTCAAATCACGTTATATCTACAGTAGCTTTGATTGGACTGATCATGTCAACATCATACTTTCAAAATCTTAGCTAGCTGTCATCATCATGAATCAAGTCGGCAATCTACTGGCAAATCATATGAATCATATCATATCAGTGTCACGCCCTGACTCAAGGGACTTGTATTTGTTGAGTCAGGGTGTGTATTTTCTGTGTTGTGTTTGGCTATGTTGATTGTCTATGTTAGATTCTAGTATGTCTAGATCTATGTTGGCCTGTGTGGTTCCCAATCAGAGGCAGCTGTCGCTCGTTGTCTCTGATTGGGGACCATACTTAGGCAGCCTTTTAGCACCTGTTAGTTGTGGGATCTTGTTGTCACGATCGTCAGGGAGAGACCAATGCGCAGCGTGATGAACGAACATACTTTAATTAGTTAAAGTGTAAACACACATACAAAACAAGAAACGACTCGTGAAGTCCACGGTATCAATGACCGAACACGGAACAAAAACCCACAAACACAAAGGGAAAACATACAGTTTAAATATGGCTCCCAATCAGAGACAACCAGCCAACAGCTGACACTCGTTGCCTCTGATTGGGAGTCACTCAGGCAAACATAGAATTAAACACAACAGAATTACCAACATAGAAATACACACATAGAATGAACACACCCTGGCTCAACATAATGAGTCCCAGAGCCAGGGTGTGACAGTACCCCCTAAAGGCGCGGACTGCGACCGCGCCTCAACTAAACAAAACAGGGGAGGGCTGGGCGGGCATACCTCCTCGGCGGCGGTTCTGGCTCCGGCCTTGACCACCACCCTCCAATACACCCCCCATAGCGCCCTGGTCCAGTCTGGCCCCGCCGGCTGGAGCCGAACTGGACTTAGCAGGAGCGGTTAGCTTCAGCTCCATAGTGGAGCAGTTGGACCGGTACCTACCAGGCACCGGTGACCCAGGCACGGGGTTGTGCTGGACTGACGACGCGCACCCCTGGCTTGGTGCGTGGAGGAGGAACGGGCCTTACCAGGCTGGACGACGCGCACCCCTGGCTCGGTGCGTGGAGGAGGGACGGGCCTTACCAGGCTGACGACTCGCACCTGGCTTGGTGCGTGGAGGAGGGACGGGCCTTACCAGGCTGACGACTCGCACCCCTGGCTTGGTGCGAGTGGCAGGAACAGGCCGGGCCGGGCTGGCGACGCGCACCGTAGACTTGGTGCGAGTGGCAGGAACAGGCCGGGCCGGGCTGGCGACGCGCACCGTATACTTGGTGCGAGTGGCAGGAACAGGCCGGGCCGGGCTGGCGACGCGCACCGTAGACTTGGTGCGTGGAGCAGGGACAGGCCGGACTGGGCTGGCGACGCACACCGTAGGCTTGGTGCGTGGAGCAGGGACAGGCCGGGACCGGGCTGGCGACGCACACCGTAGGCTTGGTGCGTGGAGCAGGGACAGGCCGGGCTGGGCTGTCGACGCACACCGTGAGGCTTGGTGCGTGGAGCAGGGACTGGCCGGACTGGGCTGGCGACGCACACCGTAGGCTTGGTGCGTGGAGCAGGGACAGGCCGGACCGGGCTGGCGACGCACACCGTAGGCTTGGTGCGTGAGCAGGGACTGGCCGGACTGGGCTGGTGACGCACACCGTAGGCTTGGTGCGTGGAGCAGGGACAGGCCGAACCGGGCTGTGGAGACGGATAGGAGCCCTGGAGTGAAGAGCGGCCACAACCCGTCCTGGCTGAATGCCTACCCTCACACACTCTGTGTGAGGCATCCGCACAGGACGTACAGGGCGGTGTATCCGCAACCTGGTGGCCTCCAGAATCCGCCTCTTTTGCCTCCGTCAGCCCCGTCGTCCATGCCGTGTGCCCCCCTAAAAAAATTTCTGGGGTTGCCTCTCGACCGCCCGACGACGACCCTGATCACGCCGTTGCTCCTCTCTACGGCGCGCCTCCACCGTCTCTTCTCCCGGCGCTTCCTCCCATGTCCAGCCCAAGAGCTGCCCCTGGACACGCTGCTTGGTCGTTGCATGGTGGGTTTTTCTGTCACGATCGTCAGGGAGAGACCAATGCGCAGCGTGATGAACGAACATACTTTAATTAGTTAAAGTGTAAACACACATACAAAACAAGAAACGACTCGTGAAGTCCACGGTATCAATGACCGAACACGGAACAAAAACCCACAAACACAAAGGGAAAACATACAGTTTAAATATGGCTCCCAATCAGAGACAACCAGCCAACAGCTGACACTCGTTGCCTCTGATTGGGAGTCACTCAGGCAAACATAGAATTAAACACAACAGAATTACCAACATAGAAATACACACATAGAATGAACACACCCTGGCTCAACATAATGAGTCCCAGAGCCAGGGTGTGACACTTGTTCCGTGTAAGGTATGTTGTGTGTATGCTACCTTGGACTTCACATTTCGTTTGTTGTTTTGTCGTGGTGTTTATTCGTTAAATAAACTTGTATGCTTATCACGCTGCACCTTGGTCCTTCTCGTTCGTAAACGATCGTGACAGAAGATCCCACCAAAATAGGACCAAGCAGCGTGTTCAGGAGCAAATGCCGGGAATTCAACGGGAGGTTACATTAGTTGATGTCCTCCTCGGTTGGGGGAGAATTACGGAGGAAGAGGCCGTCCGTTACCGGAGGGCGATGAATGAGGATGCCCAGGTAGGAGAGGAGAAACGGCGCCAACAGTGCCGACGACGGAGACCCGAGAGGCAACCCCAATAAAAAAATTGGGGGGGGGCACACGGTGTGGACGACGAGGCAGCAGGTGGCAGCGACAGGGCAATTCTGCAGGTTAGGAGAGGAGGCCACCAGGTTACGGGGGCTATTGGTTCAGAGGGAGCAGGAGTTATTTGGTCAGAGGGAGGAGCTACAGGAGGCTATAAGGGAGAAGGAGAGTGTAGAGGCACGGCGAGAGGAGCTGGTTAGGCAGCAGAAGGAGCGGGGGTTTATAAGGGAACCCAGTCTCGCTCCTCGCATCAAGCAAGTGGTGCGTGTCGCCAGTCCGGTCCGGCCCGTTCCTGATCCCCGCACTAAGCCAGTGGTGCGTGTTCCCAGTACGGCCCGACCCATTCCTGCTTCCTCCACAAGGCCAGTGGTGTGTGTTCCCAGTACGGTCCGGCCCGTTCCTGCTTCCCGCACTAAGCCAGTGGTGCGTGTTCCCAGTACGGCCCGACCCGTTCCTGCTCCCCGCACTAAGCCAGTGGTGTGTGTTCCCAGTACGGTCCGGCCCGTTCCTGCTCCCCGCACTAAGCCAGTGGTGCGTGTTCCCAGTACGGCCCGACCCGTTCCTGCTTCCCGCACTAAGCCAGTGGTGCGCATCGCCAGCCCAGTCCGGCCTGTTCCTGTCCCTCGCACCAAGCCGGCCTGTTCCTACCCCTTGCACCAAACCAGTGGTGCGCGTCGCCAGCCCGGCCCGGCCTGTTCCTGCCCCTCGCACCAAACCAGTGGTGCGGCCGCAGCCGGCCCGGCCTGTTCCTGCCCTCGCACCAAGCCAGTGGTGCGCGGCCGCCAGCCCGGTCCGGCCTGTTCCTGCCCCTCGCACCAAACCAGTGGTGCGCCGCCAGTCTGGCCCGGCCTGTTCCTGCTCCCCGCACCAGGCCAGAGGTGTGCGCGCCGCCAGTCCGGTACGGCCCGTTCCTGCTCCCCGCACCAAGCCAGTGGTGCGCGTCGTCAGCCCGGTCCGGCCCGTTCCTGCTCCCCGCACCAAGCCAGTGGTGCGTGTGTCCAGTCCGGCACGGCCCGTGCCTGTTCCACCGGTGCCTGGTCCGGCACCGGTCAGCTGCTCCACTCCGGAGCCAGAGCAATCCGCTCCACCGGGGTCCAGTCCTACTCCGGTCAGCGGATCCACTCCGGAGCCAGAGCAATCCGTTCCACCGGGGTCCAGTCCAGCTCCGGTCAGTCGCTCCACTCCGGAGCCAGAGCAGTCCGCTCCACCGTCGTCGGGTCCAGCTCCAGTCAGCGGTTCCAGTCCAGACCCAGACGTAAGCCCCTCTCCAGGTTCGGGGTCTCCCACGCCAGGGTCCAAACAGGGCTTGGTACATCGTGGGAGGAAGGAGAGGGGAAGCAGCGCGCCGAGGTCCAGACCAGACCAGGGGCGCAACAGGGAGGTGGAGATTAAGTGGTGGTCACGCCCGGAGCCGGATCCGCCTCCAAGGAGGAATGCCCACCCGGCCCCTACCCTGTTAGGTTTATGTGGCGCGGTCGGAGTCCGCACCTTTGGGGGTACTGTCACGCCTGACTCAAGGGACTTGTATTTGTTGAGTCAGGTGTGTATTTTCTGTGTTGTGTTTGGCTATGTTGATTGTCTATGTTAGATTCTAGTATGTCTAGATCTATGTTGGCCTGTGTGGTTCCCAATCAGAGGCAGCTGTCGCTCGTTGTCTCTGATTGGGGACCATACTTAGGCAGCCTTTTGGCACCTGTTAGTTGTGGGATCTTGCTCCGTGTAAGGTATGTTGTGTGTATGCTACCTTGGACGTCACGTTTCGGTTGTTGTTTTGTCGTGGTGTTTATTCGTTAAATAAACATGTATGCTTATCACGCTGCGCCTTGGTCCTTCTCGTTCGTAAACGATCGTGACAATCAGATAAAGATAAATAAGCAATCACTAGCCTGCTATTCAGTGGAGTGGCTGTGTGGTCCCAAGTCTGGGTTTAAGGGTCTCTTTTCCAAGAATAAAATTATTAACGTTCAACATTGACCATGCTGTCTATGAAGCATGATTTGTGCCAGGCTGAAAACAACTGTTAACTCGGAACTGGGAAATCTGACTTCAGAGAGTTCAAGACAACTGGGAACTTGGGAAAACATGAGCTCCGACTGGGAAAATACGTTTTGAACGGTCATCCAACTTGGAATTGTAAGTCGGGAAATCGGGCCTCTAGAGCGTCGACCTGAAGATCACTGACGTCATCATGATTCAACCTTGTTTTTTTCAGAGTTCCCAGTTGTCTTGAAAGCACCATAAATCCAGAGAATGCCAGACTTTGATGACAAAGTTTGATGACAAAATTTGCCCAAGAAGGACTGGCGTGCCACCTTCCTGTTCAAGTGAGCACAGGACAACAAGGTGAGTCCAAAAATGTATTGTATGCTGCTGTATAAATGATGTAATATGCCAGGGAGATATGTATACTGTAGCTAAGAAAGTAATACTAAGTGTATGTTGTGTAGTAAGCTTTTAGTAGACCATGTGACTCACCCTGATAATGTGGTCTATTTTCCCCTCTTAATTTCGCCTACTGTTCTGACTTGGTGGTGCACATGTAGCCTATAGCCTGTTTTAGAGAAATGTAATCATCTAATATTGTAAGAGCTTTCATTGTCTGCTTATATGCCCCCTTTATTTATCCTACAGTTCTGACTTGGTGTACAGGGAGAACACTGTAAGAACGACCCATGTTCTGAATTCTGTCGCTGTCCATTTCAAAAGTGCTGAACAAATAGTTATATTGACTACGTCCGTCCTAGTGTACTGACTGACTTGCAGGGGCTTTTTCATCCAGATGGATCCAGAGAGGAGTGCGTGACTAGCAGAGGTGCAGACGTTTTTCAGGGGGGAACAGGACACATGGAATATGACTCATACTGTGAAAACCCCACTGCAGACATCCTAATCGAAACTATGGATTGCCTCTTATCCGCTTGTCGTCCCCTTATGCCATAGTTTGTACATCTCAATTGTCAGTAGAAACCACATTTGTTTAAGCAAGCCAGCCATATGAGCAATTTTTTTTAAAGGCAATAAATGAGGCTGAATTAACTGTTTCGCTGCCAGACAAGGCTCCGCTCATAGCCAGGTGTAGCAGTAGTAAGGTGTTGGGACTGCTGTTGGGACTCTGCTGTTGGGACAGCTTTATGTAGGCCCTAACAGTTTGTGGGCACCGTTCGTCACATAATGTATTGTTTAGTGTTGTGTAGTGGCTTTGCTGGCATGCATCCCAATTTTTGTTTTTTGTTTACCCCACCAAGATTTACATGCTAAAATCGCCACTGCTCCAATCCTGACCTGAAACACATGGCTGTCAGTCTTGCTGTGACGAGTTGGTTTCAGAACGGGTTTGTTTTGTACGTGTAAGTGTAGTATGTCTACCCAGTGCTATTTATTATATGTTCATTACATTAATCTGAAGTTTTATATAAATTAAGCCTGACTAAAATCTGAGGTTTAATGCTAGGTATGCCTTTTTGTAGGATGCATAGTTTTTCTTTGAGGCAATGGTTAGATTTCTTAATCATTGGCCATTTAAGTAGAGCATTTCGAAGTTACTAGGCCAGTCAGTGGCCTTGGTTTCCATATTTCCTCCGTCAGAACCTAGACATGTTCTCAAGGTTTCCATGATTGTCTTAACTTTCCATGTTTTTAAACTCTTGGTTTGCTGCCTGTCATGAAGTCAAGACCTTCATTCTTTCTTGTTTTTCCGGTAAGTATTTGCTGTGTGACTTGCAAGTATTTTTGTTATCAGTTTTGAAGCACAAATCAGAGAGTAATGCTTTATTGAACAACCCCTTGTTTTCCCCAATTACTATTCTATTTCACCCAATTGTCAAACCCTGATGGCATACCTTCATTTTAGGACGACAATGTCCCTGCCTTTCTGTGTGATTTCATGGTGTCAGTTTGAATATATCTTTATTGAGACAAGCTTACAGAAAGAGACCCAGGGTGGTCTCTACAAGCATGATCAATAAAAACAAACAACTTCATGGGTATTTCATGCATCATTATGAATTGTATCAAATTAGGTGAAAACAAAAACAGAATACAACATATGTGACAGTCAAAAAGAGCCTTGGGAGTTCAACAAACTAGAATGTGCAAATCACATTTAAAGGAATCTGTGAGAAAAAAACACATTCTAAAGCAACAAACGTATTAACATGAAGATGGATTTGTGGTACGTGACATTAAGCATCTATTTTATCCATAATTTTTCATTTTGATACAATCTATCCTCCTATGATGCAAAGCCACATCTGTTCATATCAGGTTGATACCTAGAGATGTTTATCAAGTATTTAGATTCAAAACAATGACTGAATGATGATTGATTACCTTAATGGCATATGGCAATACACCAAAATACAAGGCTCTTCCCTAAGAAAACATATCAAAAACATGTTTTTGACTCATCCCCAAAACCCTGTTACCAGCTTAGATTTAATAGGGTCCCATGTCTTTAAAAATAGTTGTCCCTAATTTTTTAACTGCTAAAACTGGACAAACTCATTGAGCAATTGCTGTATATTCTTATGCCTGACCACCACATTGTATACTTTCGTGCCTCTCCAAGCATATAAATCCTGAACATCAACCATCCACTATTGCACTGCATCAGTGGGCTCTAGGCTGTAGCCTCACTGTCTTCTCTGTGTGTTGTGGTAGTGATGTGGTCATCCTCTCCTGGTCCACACACAGCCTGATCCTCCTAGTCCTGCTTTCCTTCTCTCGTCTGATGTGACCCGGAGCCCTCGTTCCATGCAACATACACAAAGAGGGCCAAGACCACATGGACAGCTATCACTGCCACGATGGCAGCATAGAAATAACTGTCATTGCTGGAATATCCAGAAGCTAAGGAAGCAAGAGAGAAAAACATGTTTTTGTATATGACATTAAAACAGTGTAGGCCTATGGAATAGCCCTCATGATGGCAGAAATGGATGTCTTTAGAAAATGACAAAAACATTAGGAACATTTACATAAAATATTCCACTAAACAACAACAATGTGGCTCCTGCTGCGCATAATTAGATTTTTGGTGGGCTACCCCCTTAGCTATCACATTTACCTTCAAAAATATATGATTTTGATGTAAAATATAATCCTATTGGCAGGGTTATCATCATGACTGTGAAAAACAGCAACGTCTTCAGTACAGACGCCAATGATCCATCGTTCCTGAAAGAGAATGAAACAAAGAAAACCCCTTTTGTTTTAATTTAGATGATTTGGTGACCACATATCACACATCTAACACTTTACTTGCTAGATTCACACACTGTTTCTTATGCAGGAAAACAACGCGGAAATGTATAAGGAAAAAAGAAAAATGTCTCCAGTATATTTTCATCATATGCATAACCCCATTATTCGTTTGTGCATGTATCGGCTAACTGTAGAGTAATTTAGCTAGTTTGCTAACCCTGGGCAGAGAGAGCAGCTACCTATATTTCTTGTCTGGTGATGATTTTGTAGGGGGTCAAATACTGTATGCCCATGCTGAGGTACAGTAGCTAACAATATTACATGTAAGCATGTAGCTACATGCAAGTAGCTAGTATTGCATAAATTAAGTTCACAAGCTGGCTAGCAAGTTATCTAGCTAGCTAACAATCCATCCCGTCTCAGTTAGCTAGCAAGGTTCCAGTTTTGCAACACTTTGCCTATCTGTAACAACTTACCCTCTGAAATCTGGAACAGGACCTTGCATTGAGTTTAACGATTGTTTATTATAGTTATCCATTTTTGGTTTAACTGACTGACACAAGCAATATATTTCTATAAAAGATTACAATGTCGATGGCTCTTGCAGTGTGGCGATGTAAACATAAAGGACTTCCTGGTTACATCACATGACCATGACCTATTCAATTGAAAGGGGCAGGATGTGAACGTTGACCAAGTCAATGGTGCTGACATGGTATATACACTACCAGTCAAAAGTTTGGACACACCTACTCATTCACAAGGGTTTTTCTTTATTTGTAAAAAAAAAAATGTTTTTATTGTAGAATAATAGTGAAGACATCAAAACTATGAAATTACACATATGGAATCATGTAGTAACCAAAAAAGTGTTAAACAAATCAAAATATATTTTATATTTGAGATTCTTCAAATAGCCACCCTTTGCCTTGATGACAGCGTTGCACACTCTTGGCGTTCTCTCAACCAGCTTCACCTGGAATGCTTTTCCAACAGTCTTGAAGGAGTTCCCACATACAGTGGGGAGAACAAGTATTTGATACACTGCTGATTTTTCAGGTTTTCCTACTTACAAAGCATGTAGAGGTCTGTAATTTTTATCATAGGTACACTTCAACTGTGAGAGACGGAATCTAAAACAAAAATCCAGAAAATCACATTGTATGATTTTTAAGTAATACATTTGCATTTTATTGCATGACATAAGTATTTGATACATCAGAAAAGCAGAACTTAATATTTGGTACAGAAACCTTTGTTTGCAATTACAGAGATCATACGTTTCCTGTAGGTCTTGACCAAGTTTGCACACACTGCAGCAGGGATTTTGGCCCACTCCTCCATACAGATCTTCTCCAGATCCTTCAGGTTTCGGGGCTGTTGCTGGGCAATACGGACTTTCAGCTCCCTCCAAACATTTTCTATTGGGTTCAGGTCTGGAGACTGGCTAGGCCACTCCAGGACCTTGAGATGCTTCTTACGGAGCCACTCCTTAGTTGCCCTGGCTGTGTGTTTCGGGTCGTTGTCATGCTGGAAGACCCAGCCACAACCAACTTCAATGTTCTTACTGAGGGAAGGAGGTTGTTGGCCAAGATCTTGCGATACATGGCCCCATCCATCCTCCCCTCAATACGGTGCAGTCGTCCTGTCCCCTTTGCAGAAAAGCATCCCCAAAGAATGATGTTTCCACCTCCATGCTTCACGGTTGGGATGGTGTTCTTGGGGTTGTACTCATCCTTCTTCTTCCTCCAAACACGGCGAGTGGAGTTTAGACCAAAAAGCTCTATTTTTGTCTCATCAGACCACATGACCTTCTCCCATTCCTCCTCTGGATCATGCAGATGGTCATTGGCAAACTTCAGACGGGCCTGGACATGCGCTGGCTTGAGCAGGAGGACCTTGCGTGCGCTGCAGGATTTTAATCCATGACGGCGTAGTGTGTTACTAATGGTTTTCTTTGAGACTGTGGTCCCAGCTCTCTTCAGGTCATTGACCAGGTCCTGCCGTGTAGTTCTGGGCTGATCCCTCACCTTCTCATGATCATTGATGCCCCTACGAGGTGAGATCTTGCATGGAGCCCCAGACCGAGGCTGATTGACCGTCATCTTGAACTTCTTCCATTTTCTTCCAGTTGTTGCCTTCTCACCAAGCTGTTTGCCCTATTGTCCTGTAGCCAATCCCAGCCTTGTGCAGGTCTACAATTTTATCCCTGATGTCCCTTACACAGCTCTCTGGTCTTGGCCATTGTGGGAGAGGTTGGAGTCTGTTTGATTGAGTGTGTGGACAGGTGTCTTTTATATAGGTAACGAGTTCAAACAGGTGCAGTTAATACAGGTAATGAGTGGTGAACAGGAGGGCTTCTTAAAGAAAAACTAACAGGTCTGTGAGAGCCGGAATTCTTACTGGTTGGTACGTGATCAAATACTTATGTCATGCAAGAAAATGCAAATTAATTACTTAAAAATCATACAATGTGATTTTCTGGATTTTTGTTTTAGATTCCGTCTCTCACAGTTGATGTGTACCTATGATAAAAATTACAGACCTCTACATGCTTTGTAAGTAGGAAAACCTGCAAAATCGGCAGTGTATCAAATACTTGTTCTCCCCACTGTATGCTGAGCACTTGTTGGCTGCTTTTCCTTCACTCTGCTGTCAGACTCATCCCAAACCATCTCACTTTGGTTGAGGTCGGGGGATTGTGGAGGCCAGGTCATCTGATGCAGCACAACATCACTCTCCTTCTTGGTAAAATACCCCTTACACAGCCTGGAGGTGTGTTGAGTCATTGTCCTGTTGAAAAACAAATGACTATGTCTCACTATGCCCAAACCAGATGGGGTGGCGTATCGCTGCAGAATGCTGTGGTAGCCATGCTGGTTAAGTGTGCCTTTGAATTCTAAAAAAAATCACAGACAGTGTCACCAGCAAAGCACCCCCACACCATAACACCTCCTCATCCATGCTTTACGGTGGGAACTACATCCGTTCACCCACACCGCGTCTCACAAAGACACAGCGGTTTGAACCAAAAATATCAAATTTGGACTCCAGACCAAAGTACACATTTCCACCGGTTTAATGTCCATTGCTCGTGTTTCTTGGCCCAAGCAGACCTCTTCTTCTTATTGGTGTCCTTTAGCAGTGGATTCTTTGCAGCAATTCACTACTACCTCTGAACAGTTGATGTTGAGATGTGTCTGTTACTTGAACTCTGTGAAGCATTTATTTGGGCTACAATTTCTGAGGCTGGTAACTCTAATGAACTTATCCTCGGCAGCAGAGGTAACTCTGGGTCTTCCATTCCTGTGGCGGTCCTCATGAGAGCCAGTTTCATCATAGTGCTTGATGGTTTTTGAGACTGCACTTGAAGAAACTTTCAAAGTTCTTGAAATTTTCCGTATTGACTGACCTTCATGTCTTAAAGTAATGATGGACTGTTGTTTCTCTTTGTTTATTTGAGCTGTTCTTGCCATAATATGGACTTGGTCTTTTACCAAATAGGGCTATCGTCTGTATACCCCTTACCTTGTCACAACACAACTAATTGGCTCAAACGCATTAAATTAACTTTTGAGAAGGCACACCTGTTCACTGAAATGCATTCCAGGTGACTGCCTCATGAAACTGGTTGAGAGAATGCCAAGAGTGTGCAAAGCTGTCATTAAGGCAAAGGGTGGCTCAGCTGGTAGAGCACAGCGCTTGTAACGCCAAGGTAGTGGGTTCGATCCCCGGGACCACCCATACACAAAAAATGTATGCACGCATGACTGTAAGTCGCTTTGGATAAAAGCGTCTGCTAAATGGCATAATATTATTATTATTATTATTATTATTATTATTATTTGAAGAATCATATAAATATAAAATATATTTTGATTTGTTTAACACTTTTTTGGTTCCTACATGATTCCGTATGTGTTATTTCATAGTTTTGATGTCTTCACTATTATTCTACAATGTAAAAAATAGTAAAAATAAAGAAAAACCCTTGAATGAGTAGATGTGTCCAAACTTTTGACTGGTACTGTATTTTTATTTGTGCAGTGTCAATCAGTGTTATTTGTACCATGCCTATGTTTCTAGCAGGAGCATTTTATTCATCATTGTTGTTACTGGCCCTAAAAATTGCCAAAGACTCCAGCCACCCTAGTCATAGACTGTTCTCTCTGCAACCGCACAGCAAGCGGTACCGGAGCGCCAAGTCTAGGTCCAAAAGGTTTCTTAACAGCTTCAACCCCCAAGCCATAAGACTCCTGAACAGCTAATCAAATGGCTACCCTGACTATTTGCATTGTCCCCCACCCCCCACCCCCTCTTTTTACGCTGCTGCTACTCTCTGTTTATTATCTATGCATAGTCACTTTACCTCTACCCACATGTACATATTACCTCAATTACCTCGACTAACCTGTGACCCGCACATTGACTCTGTACCGGTACCCCCCTGTATATAGCATCACTACTGTTATTTTACTGCTGCTCTTTAATTATTGTTTATTTTTCTATTTGTATAATTTTTGTATTTTTACTTATCTATTTTTTACTTAACACTTATTTTTCTTAAAACTGCATTGTTGGTTAAGGGCTTGTAAGTTAGCATTTCACTGTAAGGTCTACATCTGTTGTATTCGGCGCGTGTGACAAATACATTTTGATTTGATGGAGATATTTTTCTTACTATTTCTACAGATGTACTCACTTATTGTGGCTGCTTCTTGTTATGTATTGTTGTCACGACTTCCGCTGAGGCTGCATCCCCTCCTTGTTCGGGCAGGCTTCGGCGTTCGTCGTCACTGGCTTACTAGCCACTGCCGCCCCAATTATCATAATTACATTTGTCTTGTCTTGTCAATCACACACACCTGGTTCTTACCCCCTCATTAGTCCGTGTATAAGTGTTCCCTCTGCCCCCTTTATCAACGCCAAGGTGTCCCAATGTCCCAACGCCCCATGTATGATCAATTCCATTATGCATAAAGTGGATTTCTCCTTCATTCAGCACTTGAGTAAGATGAGATAAATTAAAGGTGAAAATGACTAATTTTAGTTGGGACTGATGAGGGACAATATCACTGATGAGGTCAAAACTGTTTTATTCTCATTACCTGGGTGACACATCAGTGTCTTGCTTTAAACCTCTTCGGCACTTGTATTGTTTCATATATGCTCTACAAAATATTCTACGTACAATTTATGAAGGACAACTTTCATGTACAAATCTTGGCTGCAATACAAACTTTTCTCTACACTAAATCTAAAAAGAAAAGGTTCCTGGAGTATCCTTTAGGGGTTCTTCAAATTGAAACTGTGGGGAAACCCCTATAAGCTCTTTGAAGAACCCTTTTAACGGGGTTATTCAAAGAACCCCTTCTAATGGATCCTCAAATAACCTTTTGAAGAACCTTTTGGGGTTAATTTTTGAACTACCCCCCCCTTCCCTATTATTATTATTAATAATAATAATAATAATAATAATAATAATAATAATACGCATAACAATAACACAATATTTTAGTTCTCAGTGTTTATTATGATTTTAGTGGCAAAACAGAATTTAAAAAATCAAAATATGAGGTAAACTCCCAGCAGAGCCCCAAGTCTAATATCCTCTGGCGTGTTGATGTTAATGTGTTAATGTTCTCCGTATCCATAGCCAGAATGATTTTGCAGTGCATGGTGATCTTACAGGTTTCCCGTAATATTCATCAGAGGTGTACAGAGGGTGAAGTCTGTGAATCCCCAAAATAGTAATTATACAGATGATTAACAAAACATGCACATGACAGAATTCAAACCTTGGATTTTGTGGTGAATGTGAATGAAAAAAACGGTTTTGATAACGGTTTTCATTCACATACCTTGTGGAGATCTTTACATTTTTCAGTTAAGTGCCTGCACCTGCTGTCCTTTCAAATTCAAATCCAAATCTTTCAGTTGGGCAGTTAGGTTCCTGCAAGAACCCCCACCAACAAATGAGGTTCCTCGATGAACCCCACCTCCTATGGGGTTCTTGGAAGAACCTTTTGGGGGCAATTTTCAGTGCCAAGAACCCTAAGGTTCTTCGAAGAACTTTGGGCACCGTGGCCATGGCAGTGAGCAGCCAGGTGATGCCCAGGTAGCAGCAGGTGTTCCTGGTGCTGAACAGGCAGTTGTAGTGCAGGCTGTGGCAAATGTAGCAGTAGCAGTTGATGGCAATGGCTGTGATGTTGAAAATGGAGCCAATGACACTTAGGCCCATGATGAAGCCGCAGAGCTGGCAGTGCACGTCCCCAACGGTCCAGTCATTGTGGAAGATGGCCAGGAGAGCCAGGGGGTAGGGGTACACTGCCACCACCATGTCTGCCACCGACAGACTCACCACAAAGATGTCCCTACAAAAGACAATAAAATAATTTTAGTGGTCAAACTTACTGAATACAAACATGCTTCCATATTAAATACACTATATATAAAAACGTATGTGGACACCCCTTCAAATTAGTGGATTTGGCTATTTCAGCCACACCCGTTGCTGAGGAGGTGTACAAAATTGAGCACACCGCCATGCAATCTCCATAGACAAACATTGGCAGTAGAATGGCCTTACTGAAGAGTTCAGTGACTTTCAACGTGGCACCGTCATAGGATGCTACCTTTCCAACAAGTCAGTTCGTCAAATTTCTGCCCTCCTAGAGCTGCTCCGGTCAACTGTAAGTGCTGTTACAGTGAAGTGGAAATGTCTAGGAGCAACAACGGCTCAGCCGCGAAGTGGTAGGCCACGGTTGCAACCCTCACCACCGAGTTCTAAACTGCCTCTGGAAGCAACTTCAGCACAAGAACTGTTCGTCGGGAGCATCATTAAATAGGTTTCCATAGCCGAGCAGCCACACACAAGCCTAAGATCAGCATGTGCAATACCAAGCGTCAGCTGAAGTGGTGTAAAGCTCGCTGCCATTGGACTCTGGCGCAGTGGAAACACGTTCTCTTGAGTGATAAATCACGCTTCACCATCTGGCAGTCCGACTGACAAATCTGGGTTTGGTCGATGGCAGGAGAATGCTACCTGCCCCAAATCATAGTGCCAACTGTAAAGTTTGGTGGAGAAGGAATAATGGTCTGGGGTTGTTTTTCATGGTTCGGGCTAGGCCCCTTAGTTCCAGTGAACGCTACAGCATACAATGACATTCTAGACAATTCTGTGCTTCCAACTTTGTGGCAACAGTTTGGGGAAAGCCCTTTCCTCCATACAGAAATGGTTTGTCGAGATCAGTGTGGAAAACTTGCCTGGCCTGCACAGAGCCCTTACCGCAACCCAATCGAACACCTTTGGCATGAATTGGAACGCCGACTGCAAGCCAGGCCTAATCATCCAACATCAATGCCCGACCTCACTAATGCTCTTGTGGCTGAATGGAAGCAAGTCCCCACAGCAATGTTCCAACATCTAGTGGAAAGCCTTCCCAGAAGAGTGGAGGGTGTTATAGCAGCAAAGGGGGGACCAACTACATATTAATGCCCATGATTTTGGAATGAGATGTTCGATGAGCAGGTGTCCACATACTTTTGGTAATGTAGTGTATGTCTGAGTGTTTCAGTGCATACTGATCTCACGACCAGACAGTTACTGAATAATATTCAGAGACACACTGTCCAGAGTATGTGAGCGGAGTTGACGCTCATCACTCATGGAGCTTCTCACCTCCATGTCCTTTCCTCTCCGCTAAAAACCGCTCCACACTCACAGGGGGGAAAAAAACTACTGCTCCAAATTCGCTCCATTCATTAAAATCACAATTGAACCAACACCCAACTATTTTTGTGACTACCTGGACCTACCATTTGGTTTTGAAGTATTGAAACCAAACCATATGATTTGAATGAAAAGTATTTTAATAAACATGAAAAGGTGAATGTAAGAAGCGCTCATCATTTCAAATAGGCTACATGTCATATTTTAAACAGCATATAAACACTCTAAATAGGTCAGGAGCCAGACAGGGCGCCTAAGAAGGAACAGAAATGAATTATTTAGGTTATATTATTTCAAATATTTCAAGGCTATAGCTTACAAAGAAATACATTGTGAAGCATTTGCGAGTGCGACACACTAGGCTGTTAGGGAGTCAGGGACATTAAGCGCTCAGCATTTAAACAACATGTATTTGTATTAAATCATTATAGTCTATAAATTGCGCATATAGGCTGTGACTTACTTAGAAATAAATACAAAATAAATGAAAAATGCCTTTGAATAATTTGTTTTGAAACACCAGTTTGGCCAGAGTCTGTGGCTTCAGGCTCATGCGATGGTACCTTGAGAGAGAATATCCACTCCACGCTTGCAGAGCCACTGGGGATACTAAACACCCTTTTGGTCACTCTTGCCAGGCTGAGCAGGGATTCAGAGTTTTTGTTTTGTTTTTGTTTTTTCGATAGGTAGGCCCAAAGGTTTTTAGGTAAAATAACCCAATCAAAACAGAAAGCTCCTTGAAAGTTGGAATATGCCAAGCCTATTGGGCCAAAATCAAGTATGGCCTATTGTATAGATAATAGAACAAAAATGAAGGAAACTTTTAAGAGATCTGATTTTGGGTTATAAATACGTTGCTACAATGACACACTTAATTAGCTACCCACCTCATTCCTTACTTTTAGCATATGCATGTAGTAAGTACACCATCAGGCTTTCCGGATATGTGTCTTTTCAGATTCAACAATTATTATTTCATTGTGAACACTACATCACCGCACTCCTCTTGCTCTTGGTCTACATCTTTGTAAGTCACCTTGATTTTGCACCTGTGTGTTTTATCAGTTTCTTTATAACAAATATTTAGCGAACTCCATGACAGTAGCTAAAGCAAGCGGCTATAGCAGCACACAAGTAGACTACAAATGCATGAAGGGCTGGGCATGCCCTGAGCTCATGAAGTGAGCGCTACTGGAGAGAAATTGGAGCGGGCAAGAAGGCGGAAGCTCCAGCCTTTGGGAATCTCGCTCCATGCTCAGCTGCTCGCTCCGCTCACATACTCTGCACTTGTCTGGATTCACGAGACTAGGTGCATACTGATAGTAGTATTTGTTCAGGTAAACATGAGCCGCAAATCTGTGATGTAACCTTACAAGTGTCTGAGAAGCATCAGCAAAATCATTTTCTGCTGTGGACTCAATATGTCGCCGTTTGATTTATGGAGCTTGATTCCTCCTGACAGGAGTAGAGTCTGTGTACAGTATCTCTCTCCCTTCGATGACCAATACCCAGCCAGAGAAACACACACATCTCAATTATGGAATTGTCTGGACTCTAAGGAGGAAATTATTATCCTAAAGTTAAACCAAAGGCAAAATCCTGGTATTTATTCACATGAAGTGAGAAACATTGGCTTGTGCGTTCATTATGAATGATTTCACATGCAAAAATGCACCTTATATATATATATATATATATATATATATATATATATATATTTTTTTTTACTGAGTGGTTTAGGTTCTGTACAGAGGTTCAGTAGCTTGTTCATAGAATAATAAACATATGGATTACTACAGCCTTGAAAGCCATGAGCTCTCATAATGTCTATATACAGTTGAAGTCGGAAGTTTACAAACACTTAGGTTGGAGTCATTAAAACTCATTTTTCAACCACTCCACAAATTTCTTGTTAACAAACTATAGTTTTGGCAAGTCGTTTAGGACATCTACTTTGTGCATGACACAAGTAATTTTTCCAACAATTGTTTACAGACAGATTATTTCACTTATAATTCACTGTATCACAATTCCAGTGGGTCAGAAATGTACATACACTAAGTTGACTGTGCCTTTAAACAGCTTGGAAAATTCCAGAAAATTGTGTCATGGCTTTAGAAGCTTCTGATAGGCTAATTGACATAATTTGAGTCAATTGGAGGTGTACCTGTGGATGTATTTCAAGGCCTACCTTCAAACTCAGTGCCTCTTTGCTTGACATCATGGGAAAATCTAAAGAAATCAGCCAAGACCTCAGAATTTTTTTATAGACCTCCACAAGTCTGGTTCATCCTTGGGAGCAACTTTCAAACGCCTGAAGGTACCACGTTCATCTGTACAAACAATAGTACGCAAGTATAAACACCATGGGACCACGCAGCCGTCATACCGCTCAGGAAGGAGACACGTTCTGTCTCCTAGAGATTAACATACTTTGGTGCGAAAAGTGCAAATCAGTCACATAACAACAGCAAAGGACCTTGTGAAGATGCTGGAGGAAACAGGTACAAAAGTATCTATATCCACAGTAAAACAAGTCCTATATCGACATAACCTGAAAGGCCGCTCAGCAAGGAAGAAGCCACTGCTCCAAAACCGCCATAAAAAAGCCAGACTACGGTTTGCAACTGCACATGGGGACAAAGATCGTATTTTTTGGAGAAATGTCCTCTGGTCTGATGAAACAAAAATATAACTGTTTTGCCATAATGACCATCGTTATGTTTGGAGGAAAAAGGGGGTATCTTGCAAGCCGAAGAACACCATCACAACCGTGAAACACGGGGGTGGCAGCATCATCCTGTGGGGGTGCTTTGCTGCAGGAGGGACTGGTGCACTTCACAAAATAGATGGCATCATGAGGAAGGAAAATGATGTGGATATATTGAAGCAACATCTCAAGACATCAGTCAGGAAGTTAAAGCTTGGTTGCAAATGGGTCTTCCAAATGGACAATTTTTTTAATATGTTTTTATTTAACCTTTATTTAACCAGGTAAGCCAGTTGAGAACAAGTTCTCATTTACAACTGCAACCTGGCCAAGATAAAGCAAAGCAGTGCGATAAAAACAACAACAACAAAGAGTTACATATAGAATAAACAAAACATAAAGTTAAAAATACAATAGAAAATATAGATACAGTGTGTGCGAATGTAGTAAATTATGGAGGTAAGGCAATAAATAGGCCACAATAACCCCAAGCATACTTCCAAAGTTGTGGCAAAATGGCTTAAGGACAACAAAGTCAAGGTTTTGGAGTGGCCATCACAAAGCCCTGACCTCAATCCTATAGAAAATGTGTGGGCAGAACTGAAAAAGTGTGTGCAAGCAAGGAGGTCTACAAACCTGATTCAGTTACACCAGCACTGTCAGGAGGAATGGGCCAAAATTCACCCAACTTATTGTGGGAAGCTTGAAACGTTTGACTCAAATTAAACAATTTAAAGGCAATGCTACCAAATACTAATTGAGTGTATGTAAACTTCTGACCCACTGGGAATGTGATGAAAGAAATAAAAGCTGAAATAAATCATTCTCTCTACTATTATTCTGACATTTCACATTCTTAAAATAATGTGGTGATCCTAACTGTCAGGGAATTTTTACTAGGATTAAATGTCAGGAACTGTGAAAAACTGAGTTTAAATGTATTTGGCTAAGGTGTATGTAAACTTCCGACTTCAACTGTACATGATTCAACATTTTTCCCTATACCAATCATGAGGTTGCTATAACCTAGCCTGTGTATGAAAGTTTACAACGTAGGTGGACACAGGTCGAGCGAGACATTTGAGGTGAAAGACAGTGACACATGGACAGACAGTGACACATTAAATACTGCCTTGCACACTCTTGCCTGCATCTAGCTGATATAGGGTGTAATTATTAGTCCAACAGTTGCAAATGAGAGATTCTATTGGACAAATTCAGGTACAGTGGGGAAAAAAGTATTTAGTCAGCCACCAATTGTGCAAGTTCTCCCACTTAAAAAGATGAGAGAGGCCTGTAATTTTCATCATAGGTACACGTCAACTATGACAGACAAATTGAGAAAAAAAAATCCAGATAATCACATTGTAGGATTTTTTATGAATTTATTTGCAAATTATGGTGGAAAATAAGTATTTGGTCACCTACAAACAAGCAAGATTTCTGGCTCTCACAGACCTGTAACTTATTATTTAAGAGGCTCCTCTGTCCTCCACTCGTTACCTGTATTAATGGCACCTGTTTGAACTTGTTATCAGTATAAAAGACACCTGTCCACAACCTCAAACAGTCACACTCCAAACTCCACTATGGCCAAGACCAAAGAGCTGTCAAAGGACACCAGAAACAAAATTGTAGACCTGCACCAGGCTGGGAAGACTGAATCTGCAATAGGTAAGCAGCTTGGTTTGAAGAAATCAACTGTAGGAGCAATCATTAGGAAATGGAAGACATACAAGACCACTGATAATCTCCCTCG
Organism: Coregonus clupeaformis; assembly: GCF_020615455.1. Lineage (NCBI taxonomy): Eukaryota > Metazoa > Chordata > Actinopteri > Salmoniformes > Salmonidae > Coregonus > Coregonus clupeaformis. The sequence continues at coordinate 30,387,527 of NC_059200.1, forward strand.
ATCTGGGGCTCCACGCAAGATCTCAGCCCGTGGGGTCAAAATTATCACAAGAACGGTGAGCAAAAATCCCAGAACCACACGGGGGGACCTAGTGAATGACCTGCAGAGAGCTGGGACCAAAGTAACAAAGCCTACCATCAGTAACACACTACACTGCCAGGGACTCAAATCCTGCAGTGCCAGACGTGTCCCCCTGCTTAAGCCAGTACATGTCCAGGCCCGTCTGAAGTTTGCTAGAGTGCATTTGGATGATCCAGAAGAGGATTGGGAGAATGTCATATGGTCAGATGAAACCAAAATAGAACTTTTTGGTAAAAACTAAACTCGTCGTGTTTGGAGGACAAAGAATGCTGAGTTGCATCCAAAGAACACCATACCTACTGTGAAGCATGGGGGTGGAAACATCATGCTTTGGGGCTGTTTTTCTGCAAAGGGACCAGGACGACTGATCCGTGTAAAGGAAAGAATGAATGGGGCCACGTATCGTGAGATTTTGAGTGAAAACCTCCTTCCATCAGCAAGGGCATTGAAGATGAAAAGTGTCTGGGTCTTTCAGCATGACAATGATCCCAAACACACCGCCTGGGCAACGAAGGAGTGGCTTCGTAAGAAGCATTTCAAGGTCCTGGAGTGGCCTAGCCAGTCTCCAGATCTCAACCCCATAGAAAATCTTTGGAGGGAGTTGAAAGTCCGTGTTGCCCAGCGACAGCCCCAAAACATCACTGCTCTAGAGGAGATCTGCATGGAGGAATGGGCCAAAATACCAGCAACAGTGTGTGAAAACCTTGTGAAGACTTACAGAAAACGTTTGACCTGTGTCATCGCCAACAAAGGGTATATAACAAAGTATTGAGAAACTTTTGTTATTGACCAAATACTTATTTTCCACCATAATTTGCAAATAAATTCATAAAAAATCCTACAATGTGATTTTCTGGATTTTTGATTCTCATTTTGTCTTTCATAGTTGACGTGTACCTATGATGAAAATTACAGGCCTCTCTCATCTTTTTAAGTGGGAGAACTTGCACAATTGGTGGCTGACTAAATACTTTTTTTCCCCACTGTATGTTTATTCCTGTTTTGTTCCGTTTGCTTCCATTTAGGATTTTTTTTTTTACAGAATCGGTGGAATGAATACACCCCTGATCACTACATTCATTCTCTGATCCTTTAATTGGGTGGACAACATGTCAGTTCATGCTGCAAGAACTCTGACAGGTTGGAGGACGTCCTCAGGAAGTTGTCATAATTACTGTGTAAGTCTATGGAAGGGGGTGAGAACCATGAGCCTCCTAGATTTTGTATTGAAATCAATGTACCCAGAGGAGGATGGAAGCTAGCTAGCTATTTGGTGACGTGATTATATTTAGTATAGTTTTATCTAAAAATGATAACTTTTTGAATGTTTCACCATTTTTATTTTTATGAAATTCACTGAGGAGGATGGTCCTCCCCTTCCTCCTCTGAGGAGCCTCCACTGGATTCATTACCCCAGAGAATGCGTTTCCACTGCTCCAGAGTCCAATGGCAGTGAGATTTACACCACTCCAGCCGACGCTTGGCATTGCGCATGGTGATCTTAAGCTTGTGTGCGGCTGCTCGACCATGGAAACCCATTTCATGAAGCTCCCCACGAACAGTTATTGTGCTGACGTTGCTTCCAGAGGCAGTTTGGAACTCGGTAGTGAGTGTTGCAACTGAGGACAGACGATTTTTACGCGCTGCACACTTCAGCACTCTGCGATCCCGTTCTGTGAGCTTGTGTGGCCTACCACTTCGCGGCTGAGCCGTTGTTGCTCCTAGAAGTTTCCATTTCACAATAACAGCACTTACAGTTGACCGGGGCAGCTCTAGCAGGGCAGAAATTTCACGAACTGACATGTTGGAAATGTGGCATCCTATGACGGTGCCACGTTGAAAGTCACTGACCTCTTCAGTAAGGCCATTCTACTGCCAATGTTTGTCTATGGAGATTGCATGGCGGTGTGCTCGGTTTTATACACCTGTCAGCAACGGGTGTGGCTAAAATAGTCGAATCCACTAATTTGAAGGGGTGTCCACATACTTTTGTATATATAGTGTAGTTGGGAACAGATTTTTTATGACCCAATACCATGGTATCGGGTTTATGAACTGACGCATCAATCCGTTCTTTTCAATTTAAACTATTATATACAATTCTGGCCACCAAAACAAAGCTCATATATGGGGCATTGAACAGTCAGCGCTGTGCAGACTCAAACAGAATCAATAGATCATCTCTTTTGGTACTGTCCTTCGGTGACTCGCTTTTGGAGTCAGGTCCAGGAGTGGTAGTTAAGTCATAATGTCTGTGTTCAGATGGCCCTACAAACAGTACTGTTAGGAGATCTGAAAAACCACGGTCAATCAATGGGAAAAATGATTATACTCTTAGGTAAAGTATTTATTTATGGCAATCTCGGTAGAAATGGTACAATGGTAGAGAGGTTCAAGACCCTTGTAAGACATCACAATAAAATAGAGGGTATGTATTGCAAAAGGAAATAGTAAAATGGTAGTGCACTGGGAAAGATGGGTTAGTCTGTGGACATTTGAGGGTTGGAATTAAGATTGGAGTGATTGGTTGTTTTGGTTGAGTCCAGTGCGATTAGGAAAGACACTTTATATACAGTACCAGTCAAAAGTTTGGACAAACCTACTCTTTATTTTTTACTATTTTCTACATGGTAGAATAATAGTGAAGATATCAAAACTATGAAATAACACATGGAATCATGTAGTAACCAAAAATATATATTTTATATTTGAGATTCTTCAAAGTAGCCACCCTTTGCCTTGATGACAGCTTTGCACACTCTTGGAATTCTCTCAACCAGCTTCATGAGGTAGTCACCTGGAATGCATTTCAATTAACAGGTGTGCCTTGTTAAAAGTTAATTTGTGGAATTTCTTTCCTTCTTAATGCGTTTGAGCCAATCAGTTGTGTTGTGACAAGGTAGGGGTGGTATACAGAAGATAGCCCTATTTGGTAAAAGATCAAGTCCATATTATGGCAAGAACAGCTCAAATAAGCAAAGAGAAACAACAGTCCATCATTACTTTAAAGACATGAAGGTCAGGCAATCCGGAAAATGTCAAGAACTTTGAACGTTTCTTCAAGTGCAGTCGCAAAAACGATCAAGCGCTATGATGAAACTGGCTCTCATGAGGACCGCCACAGGAAAGGAAGACCCAGAGTTACCTCTGCTGCAGAGGATACGTTCATTAGAGTTACCGGCTTCAGAAATTGCAGCCCAAATAAATGCTTCACAGAGTTCAAGTAACAGACACATCTCAACATCAACTGTTCAGAGGAGACTGCATGAATCAGGCCTTCATGGTCAAATTGCTGCAAAGAAACTACTACTAAAGGACACCAATAAGAAGAAGAGACTTGCTTTGGCCAAGAAACACCAGACATACAGAGAGAGAGAGAGAGAGAGAGATAGAGAGAGAGAGAGAGAGAAAGAGAGAGAGGTTTATGTTTTCCACCAAGTCCTCCAACCAGGGGAGAGGGGGGTCTTTTACATCGTCGCTGGGTGTTCCATCCCAACCACCATCAGATAGCTGTCCCTGATATCCTCTTGCTATTCTCCACATCTACAAACTCCCTCACAGCCTTAACAAATATATTCTTACCCACTCAGTTCCTCACATTAGGAGACTTCAAAATTCAAAATATATTTGTTATGAACAACATAAAAAGTAATGAATGAGCCCCAGCTGGGCAAAGTGATAACCAATTAAATGGTTTATTTTTGATTGCAGCATGTAATGCATCCAATGAATAATAAAACATTGGTTGTTCCATACTAGCATCATCAATCTTCCCCATCGTCCTTCCCTTCGCCATTTAGATAGACAACAGGTTCCATTCTTGATTTAGGAGGAGGATCTGCATACAGTTCACCAGAGTACATTTGTCTAGGACTTTCTATCAGTCCATTATATTTGATTATTCCACTTCAAACCAGGTATGGTGAAATGATATAACCTAGTGTTGATTATAGCCAAAGAAAGAATCATAATTTAACCACAAATCAGATTCAGGACAAGATCAGTCCTCTAAAGATTAGATAAGTCACACATGGGTCCCCTGTAGCTCAGTTGGTAGAGCATGGCGCTTGCAATGCCAGGGTTGTGGGTTTGTTTCCCACGGGGGGCAGTATGAAAAATGTATGCACTCACTAACTGTAAGTCGCTCTGGATAAGAGCGTCTGTTAAATGACTAAAATTTAAAATGTAATCTCGCGCGCTAGACCAAGGCCCCAGTTGACAAATACCATGGTGCTCCAGCCAAGCCAGATGTGTGATTAAGTATCTACTTCTTGATTATCATATTACCAAACCACTGATCTTGGCTCTGCCTTGACTCAACTGTCAACTGTCAACTGTCAAATGCTCTCTCTCTCGCTCTCTCTTGCTGTATTTCCGCTTTGTGGTTGGCAACATCACAGTGTTCTAAACAAGCTGACATATGGTTGCATTTCAATTACTAGATGTATTTCACAGAATTATTTTTATTTTTTACATTATTTTACATGATTTTACTCCAAGTCTCAAATGCACTGAGTAGGTGTCTAGTAAAATGACCCTGATTGAAAATGGCACAAACATTTGTGATGTGAGAGACACCTGTATTTAAAAAAATCTAAAACATAACATTTTGAGCATCTGTGAAGGAGAAAACGTACAGTTATGACTATAACTACTGTTCCCTGAAGGAGAGAAACGAGGTACAACACCGCTATGGGGAATTCGCACGCCAGCGCCCTCTACTTAAGAACATTAGAATCATGCCTAACAAGGCCAATGAACACCGTGCCTCACCAGAAGCCCCGCCTTCCACAGGTGATAAACCAGAGGCAAGGATTAATTTCTTCAATTCAGTACCGCTTTTCACTGAGCCCAGAACTGGGAGACGCGGGCCAAATAGGTGTTGTACCTCATTTCCCTCCTTCAGGGAACAGTAGTTCAGTCGGTCAACTCGGTACAACAAAGCTATGGGGATATGAATTCACGTCCCAAGCCGACCCAAGTGGACACAAAATGAAATGTCCCATGGCAGACAACAATAGGAAAGCCTGCGTGCTGCCTAATGAACCTCTCCTGTCCCAGCCATACGCACACTGTAGGCTACACTGGGGACAGTGACAACCAAGCGATAAAACCACAAAACAAAAGTGTGTGGTGATGTCCAACTCGCAGCAGCACAAATATCTCCTACAGGCAACCCTTTAAAAAACGCATAAGACACCGCAAGACCCCTTGTGGAGTGGGTGCATACACCATTTTGTAATTCCTGCCATTTGCTGTCACATGACAGAGAAATAGCCTCCACAATCTAGTGGGAGAGACACTGCTTAGAACAAAAAGTTGGTCACACAAACAGACACACTTGGTCTGCTCAATGTACATGTGTAACGCTTGTACCTGACACAGGGCATGTAACCTCTGCTGCTTCTCAGAAGCAAACGTAGGAGGCTAAAAGGGAGCTAAAAAAAAAAGCTATAAAGCTAGAGACCTGTAGGACATACTCATGGCCATAGGGGCGAAGGCCACATTAGGATGCAACGTCACCTTAGAGTCGCCAAGGGCGAAACCTCATATCGGAGGTGTGAACGGGTCACGCGTAGAGATCTTCAACGCGTTTAACCAAGGCCAAGGCCAAAGCCACAAGCAGGGCGGTGTTGTATGAGAGGATCTTCAGATCCACAGACTCCATCGGTTCAAAGGGGGCCTCACACAGCAGATTCAAAACTAAAGCCAAATCCTAAGTGGGCGCAATAGGTTTAGAAACCGGCCTGAAACAGTGCACACCTTTTAAAACTGCACCGCCAGGGGAAGAGCCCCTGGAGTGGCACCATCAATTCCCACATGACATGCTGAAATAGCTGCCATATCCACCATCAGGGTGGAGACGGCCCTGCTTGTAAAGCCTGTGGAGGAATATTAAAATGTCCACCAGACATTCCTTTATTTTGGCACCAAAGCTCGAGCACCAGCCACTTATATCCATTCAACCCTCTAGTGGAGGGTGCCTTTGCAGACCACACATTCCAAATCACTGCCCACGGGTGCCAGACCTGCCCATGCACCTGGGACAACAGGTCCCTGTGCAAGGGGAGTTGCCATGGGTCCCCGCCTAAAAGGTGAATGATCTCCGAGAACCAAGGTCATTTGGGCCAACGGGAGCCACAAGGATCAACAACAAGCCCTCCAGACGCACCCTCTCCAGCGTGGGCTGAATCAGGTCCACAGGGGGAAACCCGTAAAGTAGGGACCGAGGCCACTGGTGCGCGAGAGCATCCATTCCCAACAGAGCACTCAGGTCCCTTATTGAGAAAAACTGCCGATAATGCGTGTATTCTCGCGATGTGTAAAGATCTACATCAGCCCTGCTGAACATTTCCCATATCCGGGAGACCCCTGAGAATGCCCCCCGGAGCGAGGAAAAGTGTGCACCACTCCACAGCAGTAGGGAGCGAGCCAAGGATAAGAGGGGGCAAGACCACACCCCTACCTGTCTGTTGATGTATGCCACCACTCTCCCTCTGTCGGTCCTCACCAGCACATACTGGCCTGCCAACAATGGGGGAAAGTGCCTGAGCACTATGTACGCCGAATTGAGCTTCCCTCACACAGCGCATCCAACCCTCGGGGGGATGAGTCTGTCGCGATCACCTTGCGGGATATAACTCGACCCATGTCCCCAGTGACAACAGCTGCGGGTCCCTCCACCAAGCCAGAGCCCGTAGGCATGACGGGGACACCCAGAGTGACCGGTTTAGTGTTTATCACCCACTGCTGGAAAGGTCAAATCAGCAACAGCCCCGGGGGAACCATGGCTATAATAGAAGCCATCTTCCTAATAGGCACAGGCACTGGCGAAATCACACTATGTGACCTAGCCGAAATTGGGCCAAGCAAAGCCAGAAACTGGCCTCCTTCTTTGGGAAAAATAATGCACGATTCTCGACTGAGTCTAACCCGAGACCCAGAAATGGAATGCGCTGAGATGGAGTCAAATGTCTCTTCTCTTGATTCACCATGTAACCTAGAACCTGAACATGGGAAACCAGCATGGATGTGTGTAATAACACCGCGCATTGACTGTAACAACCAGCTGTTTGTGAGAATTCCCGAATTTGTAGACCCTGAAGTGTTTGTTAAGGTCATGCAGGTCTAAAAAGGGACGCAAAGGACCAGGAAACACCAGCTGCACCAGCCATCTTGGCCCTCTGACATAGGCACCACTCTGACAAAAACATGGGGGACGCAAAAGGAATCGTTGCCTGTAGGATGTCACTGTTCACATAATCCAGAGCGACACTGCGCATGCGCACAATTGACACAGACCGTGAGTCTCCCGTAAAGTGCAATCTGAAGGGGCAGAACGCCACCTTGTGGACTGGGAGAATTCTATATGTTCTTTTTTCATGCATTTTTATTTTTTATTTTCACTATTCTCAACAACCGAGTGTCTGACTGTGGGGAAGGGAGTCTTTTTTAAATTCAGCTTACATGTGGAGGACACAACACTCTTGTCACCCGTAAACACTGTGGAACTTGGGGTAGAAATAAGTGCCGACGTTTGCCTGCAGCCCGGTCCACTCTGGGTTCGGGGGCTTCGACTACCGGTGACATACCCCGATTGGCCGTGCCACTTGGGGGTACTGTTGTCACAGCGAACATCTGGGGAGGGGGGAAAGGGGAGACCCCAGACCATGCCACCTCCCCCCTAATCGCGCTAGGTTCCTGGGGGCTGCACTCATTAAAAATAGACCCAGGTAAAAACTTTATCATGGAGGTTATCATGCCCATCATTCATAGGTAACGGTTTGTAACCCAGCTGGAAAAACGGACCCCACCTGTGATAACAGACAGGGCGATTCATAATTGAATCCAATTCCCAGAAACGAAACGTGTTAAGCAAGAAACAGACAACACATCTTGTAGTTCATATGAACCTCAGATAATATGTGTGAGATAATAGCATGATTGCCAATTGCCTACCGAGTCCATAACCTGTATTACTAATCACCTCATAGGGACCAGTGAGCTGAAGGGAGGAATCAGCAATTAATCCCAGTAATTAGCCACCTATGGCGGAGGAGTGCCCCCTTGTGGACAGACAGTGCCTGATACTGTATAGCCCGCCTGAAGGTCAGCATTTTTATGGGCACAGGAGCTCCAGCAATGCCAAACACCGAGACACTGTTGTCACAGTACTATATGCTAGCCGACGTCAGTCAATGCGGCTTCTCAGTAGCCTGGCATTATCCCCGTGGGCTAGCACTAGCCAAGCCCGCTTCCAGCACAGAGCTAGCCAAAGAAATTCATGTGGCGTCTGCCTACGCTCTCGAGAATCTCTCTGACCGCAGCATGGTCCGTTTAGAATAACCAAGCAACTGAATGCTATGTATGCTAAACGAGAGAGCTACACAAACAATTCCACCATGGGAGGCAGGAATCTCCCCTGACAGTACGCTAGCTAGCTTGCCTTGACGAGTCAGCAAACCTGGATAGCATGTTATGCAACGCTGTTTAGCTAGCCTGATCCCGTCAACATAAATAATAATAATAAGACTAGATCATCGACCAAGTCTGGGAAGAGAAGTAAACGGTGCTTGACCGAGGCAGGCACAGGCGGCAGGGAGTGCCCACCGACCCGGCCGCCCTCTCCCTTCAAGTCGCCTCCCTTAGCCGGTGACAGGGTTAAGCAAGCATCGTTTCTGCATGCCTCAGCCCAGGCAGATAAGACATTTGATCCGACCAAAGCCCCAATTCATCCCGGGTCCCGTAACTCAGACCCAGCCAAGGTACGGACATCCGTGAGAGGAAGCCCTAAGAATTCCACATTTGCCAAGGGAACCTGCGAGCATCACGGACTAGGGGAACAGTGCCAACTGCGGCCAAGCCACTGTTACTTACACTGTCCCTTCGTCCCGCACACAAGCTGACCTGACCGGGGGCAGCCGGAGCATGCACCGAGCCGAGACATACCAGACAAGAAAAAAACGTGAGTATCTTTTAATTTATTTGGGCATGGTCTTGAACCCCAACCCCGCTTGTTAACCTTCATCGTTTTGGTTGCATTAGCCATCTTACTCAGGCAGTTAGCCAAGCTAAACAGGCAGAAGAATAACTAACAGATTCAGCAAGAAACTCACGAAACCAGTTACCAAGCTTAAACACATAACGTCCAGAAGGATGAACATGCCCTCCTTAAGTGAGACAGTTAAGTTGGAGGAAAGCCTGATAGATTTCGTATTCCCATGTTTATTTTAAAGAATGCGTGAAATTGTTCTGCTCAGCTCGAGGTGAAGAGCGGAAGAATTGAAGTTTTCAATCCGTGCCTCGGGTTTATCACATGTGGAAGGCAGGGCTTCCTTTGAGGCACGGTGTTCATTGGCCTTATCGGGCGTGATTCTAATGTTCTTCAATATAGGGCACTAGAACGCGAACTCCCCATGTTGTAGAGAGTTGACCGACTGAAAGGGAACCGTTTTTTATTTATTTTTTATTTAGAAAGCCTTTTGGTGATACAACTATGTATGGTAGCCTATATATAAAATATAGACTTCAGCCCACCCACTAAAATGATGTGAACTGTGAAATTCAAGTACATTTCAGATATGAAATCAGGCAGGGTACACTAAATCAGGGTCTAACCAAGCAGCAAGCAACATCCTAAGCACAAGTGATAAAAATTAACATGGTCATAGACAAAGTTGTTGTAGGTGGGGATAATCACACAAGTATTAATTTTTTTACATACCATTTATTTTTATTATGACGAGGAAAAGGAAAAGCAACCATATCTTACATCAACACATCATATAATGAGTTGAGACATTCTTTATTGCCCTTAAATCCTGACCACTTTTGATGCTGACAGAGACATGGATTACCCCACAGAACACTGCTACTCCAGCTGCTCTCTCAGCATCTGACTATGTGTTCCCTCGTAGTCTGGGAGCATCTGGTTGTAGCGATGGTGGCACGGGGCTACTAATTTCTCCTAAGTGGAGATGTTCTCTTTTCCCCCTCCCTCACCTGTCTATCTCCTCATTTGAATTCAATGCCGTCACTGTCACTTGTCCACTCAAGCTTTACATTGTTGTCATCTATTGCCCACCAGGTGCTCTTAGAGAGTTCCTCAATGAGCTTGACACCTTGTTACGCTCATTTCCTGACGATGGTTCACCACTCGTCGTACTCAATGTCCCGACGCCTGACTTTGATACATTTATTTCCACCTCTTTCTTTCTGCTCCTTTCCTCTTTCGACCTCATCCTTTCACAGTCCCCTCCCAATCACAAGGCATGCAATGCGCTTGACCTCATCTTTACTAGAGGCTGTTCATGTACTAATCGCACAACAAACCCCTTCCGTGTCTCTGATCACTACTTTGTTTATTTTTCTCTCTCTCCTCCAACCCTACCCACTCAGACCCTACCCAGATGGTCATGCACCGTCGCAATCTTCACTCTCTCTCTCCCACTACTCTCTCCACTTCTTTCATATCATCTCTACCTTCTGCTAAATCCTTCTCTCTCCTGTCTCATGATTCTCACTTTTCGACCCTACTCTCCTCCCTTTCCGCATCCTATGACACTCACTGTCCCCTATCCTCCCGGCCGGCACAGCCCTCCCATCTTGCTCCGTGGCTGAGTCCATTATTCCAACAACATTTCAACTTCAAAATTTCAACGTCATCAAATCACCTATGCTTAGTCTAATACAGTGACAACTAAAAGATACCAAAAACTATTTAGTCCAATCAACGTAAACTAAATACGATTTGGCTGTCCATGGTTCTGATTTCTGTGTGCGCGCGCGCGCGAATGCGTGCGTTCATGCAAATAGAAAAAACATGTTGACTCACCCTACTTGTAGAGAAAAGCCAATGCCAACCTCCTCTCTTTCATGTTGATGAAACGGTCTATGACTCCCATACAGTATGCTTTTAGTTTTTGTTGTCATAGGCTACCTGGCTAAAATGTTTGCTCGCCTAAAGTCCTTTCATGGGCAAAGATGAGCCAGCTAGTTAACATTAGCCTACTACATCTAGCTACATATTGAACTTCCATCCTCTCAGGCCAGGGGCACAATGTATGAATTTATGGTTGGATCAGAATCACCTTTATAATTATTGGCCAGTACGGAGATTTAAGTAAAACCAGAAGTCCAAATCCCTATCTCCATCCATGGCTAATTTAGGAAAATGACTATTTTAGCTAGCTAGCTAGCTAGCCACTGGAGGACACCAACACAACGAGATGCAACAATTCAAGTTTTTTCTGTAAATTATGTTTTGCTCTGGATATGATGTGATTGGTGTGAAGCCAAATCCAAACTGGCTTCCCTTGACACTTTTTTTGGTGCGCCAGGACCATTCAAAGTTGAGCTCACTCAGTGTAGCGCAACGCTGATTGGCTATTATTTTATTTTTTTATCAAGGGAGGCCAAATGCTCGCTGGCTTCCCTTGCATTCAATGCTACGGGTGGAAACAATGTCATACTCTTTTTGAACAGACAACATCAGATATATGGGCTACACATACAGAGACAGAGGGGCGCTGATTCGCTGGCTCGGATGCTTTATCCGGTGAAATACATTCAGCCCCTTGCGAATTTAAGGAAAATTATAAAACACAGAGACTTTTAATTTTTATTATTGGTCAATTTTTGGGGTAGCCTAGCTTCCTTTAGCAGCCATGAATACACGCCATTGTCCGTCAACTTTTCTCCTTCCCCCTTCTGACACCCAGGTGCGTGTCTGGCAGACAGCTTGATGTCAGTCCACCACCTACTGCAACTCTCTGTTGGCTGGGCTCCCTGCTTGTAACATCAAACCCCTGCAACTTATCCAGAATACCGCAGCCTCCATGGTGTTCAACCTTCCCAAGTTCTCCCATGTCACCTCGTTCCTCCACACACTCCACTGGCTTCCAGTTGAAGCTCGCATCCACTACAAGACCATGGTGCTTGACTACAGAGCAGCAAGGGGAACTGCCTCTCCCTAACTTCAGGCTACGCTCAAACCCTACACCCCAACCCGAGCACTCTGTTCTGCCACCTCTGGTTTCTTGGCCATCCCACGGGAGGGCAGCTCTAGGGAGACCACATTTATAATACCCAAATGCGGGACAACAGGATGATTTCCCGGGACAGTGTAGCCTACATGAATACATGTTTTTGGCAGCACTCCCCCCCACCACACACACATCTCGCTCCCGCTACACCGAGCAAGCTTATTGAATTGCATGTAGCCTACTCTTTTGCCAAGCTTGCGCAAAATTTGGTGATGCAGAAACGAGACCACATGTGTGGGTGATTTGGGACTATTTGGCCAAGGAAACATTTCTGAACAGTTATGAAGGGAGACTTTAAAACGGGACTGAGTGAAGTAGCAGCAAATAGGTTGAATGAGCAACTAATGAGCATGGAGAGCCTTACAAGTTTGATGAAAATTACCTTATATCGTTCAGTCTAATACAGCAATTTACTTACTTTTGTAGCTCTTCGTTAGAAGCACACTATTTACATTTTAGTAATTTAGCAGACACTGTTATCCAGAGCGACTTACATTTAGTGAATTCATCTTAAGATAGCTAGGTGGGACAACCACATATTACAGGCATAGAAAGTACATCTTTCCTTAATAAAGTACAGTAGCTATCAGTACAGTCAGAGCTAGAAAGGGGGTGGTCAAGTGCAAGTGATGGCTCAGGTTTTTATTTATTTTTATTTTTGGGGGGTACCCTTTACTCAGTACCTTGTTGTGTGTAGATTGATGAGGAAAAACATTCATTTAATCAATTTTAGAATAAGCATGTAATGTAACAAAAGGTGAAGGGGTCTGATTACTTTCCGAAGGCACTGTGTATATATATATATACAGTGGGGGGAAAAAAGTATTTAGTCAGCCACCAATTGTGCAAGTTCTCCCACTTAAAAAGATGAGAGGCCTGTAATTTTCATCATAGGTACACGTCAACTATGACAGACAAAATGAGGGGGAAAAAATCCAGAAAATCACATTGTAGGATTTTTAATGAATTTATTTGCAAATTATGGTGGAAAATAAGTATTTGGTCAATAACAAAAGTTTCTCAATACTTTGTTATATACCCTTTGTTGGCAATGACACAGGTCAAACGTTTTCTGTAAGTCTTCACAAGGTTTTCACACACTGTTGCTGGTATTTTGGCCCATTCCTCCATGCAGATCTCCTCTAGAGCAGTGATGTTTTGGGGCTGTCGCTGGGCAACACGGACTTTCAACTTCCCTCCAAAGATTTTCTATGGGGTTGAGATCTGGAGACTGGCTAGGCCACTCCAGGACCTTGAAATGCTTCTTACGAAGCCACTCCTTCGTTGCCCGGGCGGTGTGTTTGGGATCATTGTCATGCTGAAAGACCCAGCCACGTTTCATCTTCAATGCCCTTGCTGATGGAAGGAGGTTTTCACTCAAAATCTCACGATACATGGCCCCATTCATTCTTTCCTTTACACGGATCAGTCGTCCTGGTCCCTTTGCAGAAAAACAGCCCCAAAGCATGATGTTTCCACCCCCATGCTTCACAGTAGGTATGGTGTTCTTTGGATGCAACTCAGCATTCTTTGTCCTCCAAACACGACAAGTTGAGTTTTTACCAAAAAGTTATATTTTGGTTTCCTCTGACCATATGACATTCTCCCAATCCTCTTCTGGATCATCCAAATGCACTCTAGCAAACATCAGACGGGCCTGGACATGTACTGGCTTAAGCAGGGGGACACGTCTGGCACTGCAGGATTTGAGTCCCTGGCAGCGTAGTGTGTTACTGATGGTAGGCTTTGTTACTTTGGTCCCAGCTCTCTGCAGGTCATTCACTAGGTCCCCCCGTGTGGTTCTGGGATTTTTGCTCACCGTTCTTGTGATCATTTTGACCCCACGGGGTGAGATCTTGCGTGGAGCCCCAGATCGAGGGAGATTATCAGTGGTCTTGTATGTCTTACATTTCCTAATAATTGCTCCCACAGTTGATTTCTTCAAACCAAGCTGCTTACCTATTGCAGATTCAGTCTTCCCAGCCTGGTGCAGGTCTACAATTTTGTTTCTGGTGTCCTTTGACACCTTGGTCTTGGCCATAGTGGAGTTTGGAGTGTGACTGTTTGAGGTTGTGGACAGGTGTCTTTTATACTGATAACAAGTTCAAACAGGTGCCATTAATACAGGTAACGAGTGGAGGACAGAGGAGCCTCTTAAAGAAGAAGTTACAGGTCTGTGAGAGCCAGAAATCTTGCTTGTTTGTAGGTGACCAAATACTTATTTTCCACCATAATTTGCAAATAAATTCATAAAAAATCCTACAATGTGATTTTCAGGATTTTTTTCCCCTCATTTTGTCTGTCATAGTTGACGTGTACCTATGATGAAAATTACAGGCCTCTCTCGTCTTTTTAAGTGGGAGAACTTGCACAATTGGTGGCTGACTAAATACTTTTTTTCCCCACTGTGTATGTATATATATATTTATTATATACATACACAGTACCAGTCAAAGGTTTGGACACACCTACTCATTCCAGGGTTTTTCTTTATTTTTACTATTTTCTACATTGTGGTTCCCACCGTAAAGCATGGAGGAGGAGGTGTGATGGTGTGGGGATGCTTTGCTGGTGATACTGTCAGTGATTTTATTTAGAATTCAAGGCACACTTAACCAGCATGGCTACCACAGCATTCTGCAGCAATACACCATCCCATTTAGTTTGCGCTTAGTGGGACTATCATTTGTTTTTCAACAGGACAATGACCCAACACACCTCCAGGCTGTGTAAGGGCTATTTGACCAAGAAGGAGAGTGATGGAATGCTGCATCAGATGACCTGGCTTCCACAATCACCTGACCTCAACCCAATTGAGATGGTTTGGGATGAGTTGGACCGCAGAGTGAAGGAAAAGCAGCAAACAAGTGCTCAGCATATGTGGGAACTCCTTCAAGACTGTTGGAAAAGCATTCCAGGTGAAGCTGGTTGAGAGAATGCCAATTGTGCAAAGCTGTCATCAAGGCAAAGGGTGGCTACTTTGAAGAATCTAAAATATATTTTTATATGTTTAACACTTTTTTTTGGTGTTATTTCATAGTTGATGTCTTCACTATTAGAAAATAGTAAAAATGAAGAAAAACCCTCAAGTCGGTGTGTCCAAACTTTTGACTGGTACTGTATATATTTAATATCATAAGCCCAACATAACTGCA
This sequence comes from Coregonus clupeaformis, assembly GCF_020615455.1. Taxonomy (NCBI): domain Eukaryota; kingdom Metazoa; phylum Chordata; class Actinopteri; order Salmoniformes; family Salmonidae; genus Coregonus; species Coregonus clupeaformis. The sequence goes on from NC_059200.1 coordinate 30,402,807, forward strand.
AAAGAGACAGGTTGGAATGTCAATTCTCATCAAATGCGTAGGAAGCAATTTTTCGTGATGTTCAATTGGTAGTTACAGTCTTGTTCCATTTCTGCAACTCCCCTACGGACTCGGGAGAGGCGAAGGTCGAGAGCCATGCGTCCTCTGAAACACGACCCTGCCAAGCCGCACGGCTTCTTGACACACTGCTCGCTTAACCCAGAAGCCAGCTGCACCAATGTGTCGGAGGAAACACCGTCCACCTGGCGACCGAAGTCTGCTTGCTTGCGCCAAGCCCGCCACAATGAGTCGCTAGAGTGTGATGGGACAAGGAAATCCCATCCGGCCAAACTCTCCACTAACCTGGACGACGCTGGGCCAATTGTGCGCCACCTCATGGGTCTCCCGGTCACGGCCGGCTGTGACACAGCCATGGTCTCTGCTGTGCTTGACTGTACTGTATTGTGCTGTACTGTGCTGTCCAAACTTGTGAAACATAGATGTCTATGATTGTGAAATGTATACTGTTGTTATTAGATGCACTATTGACAAAGGTCTCAATATCTACTTTTCACAAAAGGAATCCAGAACAGGAGTCCGAGGCGATATATTAAATGTAAGATCCCACTAAGCATTTACAGACGGCAACGTCTTTTGGACACCTTTTTTTGGTCCTTTCCAGACCGGCACTCTGTTGTTTTTCTTTTTTTGTTGGAGTCCCAAACATAGACGTCTATAATTGGTTCAGATTTGGTGCAGTCCGGACTGACCTCGATTTGGCCCAATCATAGACATCTATGTTTCACAAGTTTGGACAGTACAGCACAATACAGTACAGCACAGCAGAGACATACATTACAGTAGAGTATAGTATAGTACAGCACAATACAGTACAGTCGAGCACAGCAGAGACCATACATTACAGTATAGTACAGTACAATACAGTAGAACAGAGTACAGTAAAGTTGAGTACTGTATTGTACCCTACTTTACTCTAATGTACTCTACTGAACTAAACTGTACTCTATTGAATTAAAATACTGTACTCTACTGAATTAAACTCTACTGTCCTGTACCATACTCTACTGCAGGGGTTCCCAAACTTTTTCACTCAGGCCCCCTTCCAGCATTGGGGAAAATCCCGCGCCCCACGTCTATTTTTATGGGCACAAGCACTGTTCATGAGACAAACTGTTCACACCCCTCTTGTTGGAGGAGATAACTTTTTGCAGGTGTAGCCCTTTCCTGCAGTCAAATGACCTAGTGGCCTCATGGGTGGAATGTTATTCATAGTTTTCATAATTAATAAACATTATTTCAAAAAACCCGCTGAAAATCCAGTGTTTCTATGTCAAATGCTTTTGTTATATTTCAGTCTTCTGTGATGTATATAAAGTGTAATATTGGGATGCAAACTCAAAATGGAATACATTTCAACTCTATATCTCACATGGTACAGGTGTCTTCTTTTATTAAGCCCATAACCATGTGTGTGAGGTGTATACTTTTGTTTCAAAGTAGATTTGTTTAAGACTACCAAGAAACAATCTGTGTGACCCTGATTTAGCCACTGCAGTAAAAGGTTAAAGCTTATTTCCTACAATTCTACACATTTTGTAATGGGGTGCAGATACATTTTGGCTGTTTTTAAAGCTAATTTTCTTGCAATTCTATACATTTTGCAATGTTTAATGTGTATTCGTGTGATATTTGAGTGACTCAAACAACTGGGCTAAGAAACCTAGCTAAAAAACTTTAGCTGACATGGGCTAGTTGATCTGGACATTTCTGACAAGTTATAAATAGCTCTCTATGGTATGCAATGACTGACATGACAAGAGGAAAACTGATAATGCACTACCCAATTTCGAAATTGCACCTTCTGCATTCTACTATTACAACTTCCAAGAGTAAGTTGAAAGCCAGATTGAGTTCCTTAAAATGTTTTAATAAAAATAAGAATGTATTTTTGGGAGGACCCCCGCGACCCACCTGCCAACCCCACAGTTTGGGAACCACTGCTCTACTGTACTGTGATGTTCAAACTTGTAAAACATAGCCTAGATGTCTATGATTCGTTCAGATTTGGATCTGGTTCACACCGACCAAATTTGTACTTGTTTAGGTGCAGAGCTCAATAGAATAATACCCAGCATGTTTTGCAAGTGTTTATTTTTACATGTACATTTTGGTCATTCAGCAGACGCTCTTTGAACATCATCGCTGGCAGTTTTAAAAGCTTTTGACAAAGCTAACATAAGTGCATGTGACAGATAGGAGCAATAATAAATATTCTGGTCAATTTTCAGTTGGCTCCTGTCACGACTCCCTCCGAAGCTGCCTCCTCTCCTTGTTCGGGCAGGCTTCAGCCTTCATCGTCACCGGCCTTCTAGCCAATGCCGCTCCTCTTTTCATCATTCCATTTGTTTGGTCTTGTTTTTCACACACACCTGGTACATATCCCCTCATCAGTCTCTGTATAATTATTCCCTCTGCTCCCCCATATCTTTGTGTGTTATTGTTCCATGTGGAGGTGTCGCTAGCTCGTGTTGAGCATTATGTTACTTTTATCACTGGGATATTCACCCGCGTGTTTTGTTTTCCCAGTACGCATTTAAGTCGCACTGTATTTGGTTTACACATTGCTGTGGACTGCTGTATTGGCCAAATAAACCCTATTCTATGATTCACACCTCCTGCGCCTGGCTCCATCCTACTCACCTTGTTACAGAATAACACACCCAAACAGCATGGAGTCATTGAGCGGGTCCGGGAGCATTCCACCATGTTAGCCAGCTCAATCACAAATTTGAATGACTGCAGTATCTGCAATAATTTGATATAATTGTATATACAATTGCATTGTTTACCTCTGTCAACAGCTGCGGCTCCTGTCCTTACAGCAGGCGATAGGGCGAGTACTTGGTGGAGGCCTGGACACTGCTGTTGTGTGCAAAGAAAATTACCTTCAGGTTGTCCTACCGTTCCTGGTACCCGTCAAGGGACTTGCCCATGGCAGTATTGAGGGTCTGGTTGGTCCATTCATCCAAACCTGGAGGAGTGGGTAGGAAAGGGATATCTATTGACAATGTCTGATTTATGTACCGTAAAAAAAACTAAAACAAACAGTTGGTCTGTGGATGATATGCAGTGGAAATCCGGTGCTTCACCCCCCAGTCCTCGAACAAGGCTTTGTTGGTCTAAAGAAAATCGCACATCAGTAAATAAACTTGGCTATTTATGTAGTTGGTGACAGAATATAGCTGTAGCTCAATTGGTAGAGCACGCCTGGGTAGTGGGTTCGATCCCCGGGACCACCCATACGTAAAAATGTATGCACACATGACTAAGTTGCTTTGGATAAAAGCGTCTGCTAAATGGCATATTATATATATATATATATATATATATATATATATATTATTACCTTGTTTCAGAGTTCACAACCTCAGTCACTCAAGATTACCTCAGGAGCACCGTGGGTGTTGAAGATCTCCATCATCGCCTTGGAGGTGGCCTCGCCAGTCTTATCCTTGATGGGTATCATACAACATGAAAATCGATTTTTGGTTCCAAGCACCCTTTTTAATGGGTTATAGAAGGGAATTTAGAGTTAAGCACATTCTCTTCCTTTACTGACCTTAATGGGTATAGTCTCCACCCACTTGGTGAATTAATCGGTCGCCGTCAGACACCAGCGGATGCCATTCCTGGATTTCGTGAAGGGTCTGATGAGGTCCACCCCTAACATTTAATGTGTTAGAGAGAAAATTACTTTATTCTTACCCGTGTCATACAGTATGTAGTTTTCATATTTGTAAGGATACTGACACAAACGTTTGAATATTGAACAACCATTACAAAACAACTTGCAAAATTTGAATTGTGACACACTTACCGATCATGTGCCATGGTGAAACAACTTTGATGGGCTTCAACTCCGGCGCCAGTCTTCACCCTCTCAAACGTCTGGCAGGCTAGACAGGTACTGACCTATAAGTACAAAGTGACAAATTGAAACACTGTGCGCTCTGATATGACATTCATCGAAATCATAATAATTTCAGATATAATAGCATGTAATTGATAAACAAAAGGTTATTTCACTTGCCCAGCTGTCCACATCCTTGACAACCCCACGCCAGAAGAAGCGTAGGTTGATTTTGGCAATCATGCGCTTCATGCCGAAATGTCCAGCATGCATCTCTGTCAGCACGGCCTCCTTAGTGAAAATCACCCTCCTGTGTGGCTGGCGATCCTTCCCCCGTAGGTACATGTGATTGCCTAACAAGTTGGAAGACAAGAGTTGTTGAAATACTAAAGTCTAAGTAAATTTGCACTGCTGTCTTTCTCTGTTTCTCGCTCTCTCCATCTCTCTCTTCCCACATCTCTCTCTCCCACTTCCATCCTCTCTCTCTCTCTGTATGGGTCTTTCTCTGTATGAGTCTCTCTCTGTCTAGCGAAGACACCTAGTTAAGGGCAGTTGGAGTTACAATAATTTATTACACCTATCCATTTGATTGATCAGGGTTAACTTATAGCTAGATACCTCAATATGACAGACATATAACTAAATGTATAGCTTGCGACATGTAGACGACCAACTAGCTAGATGGAAAATGGTTGTGCATAAATCCTTCCAGTGATCTAATAGAAATTAACTGCTTAACGTTACCCTGAATTGTGAATTTCTCTGCCCCCCTACGAATGTTGCGCCTCTTGTCGAGATCAGTTGTGGCTTCATTGTACTTTGCCTGGTTGGAAAGATAAAACCTCCTCGAGGGATGCCATTAAAGTGCAAGCTACAGACAAACAGAAAGCTACAATAACAGTTAACTAGCTAGATAACCTGAACAAAATAAAACGGTGTTTTTGGCAGGGGGACACTATTTGGCATGACAGGCTCGCCATAGAAAATAAACAATTAAGTGCTATTTAAAGGTGCATTTCATGAATTTCACCTGCAAATTTAACTTGATTCGTGGGCAAGGGCATCCCTGCAGGAAGTTTGCCTGTGAGACACTTTAAAAGACAATCACGTTCATAGAGGCATACTTAGTAGGCCTACAAACAAAGACAGTGCCTCTTTAATGAAACACACATTGAGGTCTAAATCACTAGGTTATGTATCCTGAGGAGAACTATTATGGGGGCGTGACTGTCCAAATACTGCCTTAAATATCTCTAAGAGCCCTTTGTTTATTCTCTATTTCCCACTGATCTGTATCACTTTCACTAGGATATTCTGGCTAATGTATTGTATCAAAGGAGGGAGGAGCACAAAGTTGAGGAGAGATGCAAATCTACACAGCAAATTTGCGATCAGAATTTTAACACCCACATTGTTAAATTCAACACGTTCTTAGAAATGAGATGTGACCATCTCAAATAATGTAAAAACAAACACTTTTGAAAGTGTTGATACACTAACACCCCAAGAATGTTTGGTCCCTAACACCATGGGTGTTGCAAATTCCGTCTTAAATTAACACTTTATTAGAGTTGATGATGTTATATTTTCTCAGTGTTAGGGAATGAACACCTGTGGTGTTACAGTAACTCGTTTTGGGGTGTTGTTTTAACACTAAAACTTTATTTACATATTTATTTCCCAGGGGGCCTTTTGAGTGAATTTTAGAGGTACCAGTCATGCAACAATGACAGAGACATGATTGTTGCGTTCGATGGCTTTCAGTCCTGTAGCCTTCACCAAGTGAGTGCCTGTCAGCCGCAGGAATGCGTAATCAGGGTTTTTATTACTTTACCCAACATAAGATACGTCATAGAAAACGACGGGGACGAAGCCCAAAACAAACACACATATATATATAACACAGGGATGTAACCCAAACAAAAGAGCGTGGTGTAAACCTCTAAATAATACGCGGGACGAGACCCGTAATAACAAGTGTACAATACTCGGTATGTAAACTGTAATACAATGTACTCACGAGACCAACGGAAATGGGACAATAATCGACAAGGACAATTGGGAACAGAGGCCACATATATACACATACTAATCAGAGGGAATGGGAACCAGGTGTGCGTAATGAGACAAGACAGTCGGGGGTTGGTGGTAATGAACCAGGTCAGTGACGCCTAGAAGGCCGGTGACGTAGACCTCCGGAGCTGGTGAACGGAATGAGCAGCAGTACTGGGGGGATCCGTGACAGTGCCTAAGTGAATATGTTATCATAAAAATCTAAATACTTGTTTTGACAATACCATACTTCGACAGCCTAGTTTTACCCTAACACATTGGTCTGAAACTCCTGGTTTGCAGGCCACATCAGCAAGTCACATTCCTATTGGAATCCAGGCAGAGTTAGGATAACCAACAATTTGAACTTTTAATCACCCGCAACTGCAGTTAGAATGACTGCCAAGGTAGGAAATGTTAATAATTTAGACTACCTAAACATCTAAACTGGAACAACCATCTCGATAACGGGTGAAATAAGTCCAACCACTTACAGATTGGATTAGTTTAGGGAAATGTATGTTATTTATCTTTGTGTAGTATTCGATCAATTAATCAATCAATGTGCATGCAGAAACATAGATATTAAAACAAAATATTCTAAAAAGCAACCTGCAACAAAGCATGCTGGGAAATATGATAATGAGACCCCTCCCATGTCTTTTTCACTCAAGAGAGTTAACGGAAATTAACTCAACACAGTCAAGTAACAACAACAACACCTCGCGGTGGTGATTCCACTGTGATTCAACACTTAATTTATTCACTGCAGGTGGTTTCAATTTCAATCCCACTGGTGTTAACCCCAATAGAATCAACACTCAGATATAACACTCAACACTTTTTACCTCAACACAGAGATTTTAACACCCAACATTTGCTGTGTAGAAAAATATAGGTTCTAGATCCAGACAGCTTGTAGAGTAATGTAGATGACCAGAATGTCATCTGATAGGCATAGCCTATTAGAAATAAGGCCTACAGCTCAGCGTAGTCTGTTGACTGTGACACCAAAATGCTTTAAAATTGTCCCAACTCCCAAGTAATGCAGTACTCCTGATATTCCACACTAGACTGCATCCAAGTCTCTTCCGACTTCTCCACAGATGGGTTGGAACCAATAATTTATATAAACCCTGGATTGCTGATACTATGTATTGGCCAGTGAGAGGCTTTGAAGCCACCGGTCGGCCAGATTGGCACTCCCCATAAGGAGCAGTCCTCCATAGCAATGAATGAAATTCTATAGTATTTAAATTAAATGTTTAAAAGAACAAATTACATGTATTTAAGTATTTTTTGTTGTTGTAGTGGGGACAGTAACACTAGAACTTTAAAAAAAGTACACTTTAAGGAAAATGTTTTTATATGTTTTTTAATTGTTATGTTTAGCTCACATAATATAATTTCAAAGTATGCATTAAGGTGTCTTTAATAGAATAAACGTGGCAAAAACAAATGTAGACATTAATAAATTAATTTATATGAAATCCAAAATATATTTTTTTACAATGAGGGGGGTGCCAAGATGGAGACATGGTGGTTTCAAAACATCATCTAAGGTATATATAAATCATTGGTAAAAAAAAAAAATCTGCTGGAACATGCTAATGTTACTGTCCTCACTACAACAACAAAAATACTAAAATACACATAATTTTGTCCTAGAATTCCATTCATTCCTAGGGAAGACTGCTTTTCTGAGGAGTACCAATTTGGACGATTGGTGGCTTCAAAGCCTCTCAATTATGGAGGACTAAAAGTGCCACAATTAAATAAATAAATACACCATTAAATAATTACTTAAATGTGTCATTAATTAATTAAAATTAGAATTAAATACATAAATGTGTTATTAAATGTGTCATTAATTAATTCAAATACCGATTCATTTTATGTAAAATACATATATAATAATTTCACTATTTACATTTACATTTCATGGTCCTGCGTTGGAGTGCTTCCTGAATTACTTAAAACTGTCAAACTGACCCATCAAAAGTTGGTAGGCGGAACCTAACGCCTGATTGGTTACCCTCTGCATCAAGCCAAGACAAATCAATTCCGGATAATGGATTGATGCAGAGCTACTGAACACATTCCAATACACTGGGTGGCGCTATTCACCTCTACGTTGGTTTAGTTACACGGTTAAACAGAACTTTCATTGCAACGGCTAAAAATCAAGAGAAGACTCGGTCCTGCTAGCCCCAATGTTGAGACGCTGTGTGAGGTGCAGGACAAAATGTCTAAAAGTTGCCCGGAGCTGCTGAGAGAAGCAGCGAATTTGATTGAGGAAGCTCTGAGCAGAAGTCCAACGGCTCCTCGCGGCACCGGTGACTCCGGCAGCTCAGTCACAGCAGATACCGGCCGCTCAATCACGTACACCTGTCCAAGGTAAGCTAAGTAATTTCATGTTAGCCAGGTGTGCTACTATTTAATGATTCGGGACACACGTGTAGGTTAAATTAGATCGACTCGAACATGTATTTGCATGCGGTATTATGATGCTTCGTGCGTGACACGTTTATTGTTAATGGGGGGAAGCATAAACCTAGCTAGTTCGCTAATCGGCTAAATGGTGTTAGCTGGCTTGAGCATCCCAAGATAGAAGTAGAGGCTGTTTTAGCTGACTGGTGACCATTGAGCTGTTACGTTTTTCTGTGTTGCAGCGGAGGTAGCAAGGCTCTTTGCGCCATATAACATTGGAGCCAGAAGGAATATGACGAGACGACCAGCACAAGTCCAAGTTAGCCGAAGAAGCTACACACACACTGTCTGTTGTTTGGCTGACCACAATGCGGATAAAATTCCAAGCGTACTGTTTAAAGCTGAACTTCTTACTTCAGGACTTGGAGAGCAAAAAGTAACATTTTCAGGTCAGTGCGAAACTAGGCATTTACCAAAAGTAAAAAAAAGTTTGTACTGTCTGTGGCTTGTTGAAATTATTTGCATTTCTTTTTATAGTGACTCAAACTTAATTGGTGTTCATAGTGTCAATAATAGTTATCACAGGCTTATTTGCTTAATTTAAGGTGAGGTGAGTTATGATTTTGTTTTGTTTTTTTCTCCAGGGAATGACCACGATCCCATGGTTATAACAAATAAACTGATGGAAGTGTTTCCGAAGCTCCAACAAGGGGGAGGCTTTGAATTTCTAAAACTTGTAGGATCTACTCGCAGTCGAAATCTTGCGTTGCTTCAGTGTCCCAGCACTGGATACACCCTTGCCTATCTGAAAGATCCATCGACGATGATTGGACAGGCTACAATCTACATACGTCCACTTCAACAGGATCTACCCTTAGATTGTGTACATACATTTACAGAGACTTAGTTTAATACATAATCAAAACAAAGATTACTGGTGACTTTTAATCATTAATTAAAAGCCATTTGTTGTTGTTGTTAGGAGAGCTCACGTCCTGCCTCTGGTCCAGTCATCCCCTGCATCACTTGTCAGAAGGAAGTTCCCTTTTCAGAGATGAAGCTGCACAGATTGAGCTGCAATGGGTATGTACTTCTTAAAGCAATGCAAGGGTAGCATAATTTATTTTCTTTGGGAATATGTCTCTCTTATTGTTGTGCACACAAATAAGCGAGTATGACCATCATTTCAATTGTGTTAACTTCAAGGACACCCATGCAGGAATCAGAAAGAGAACAAGAGGGAGGCCAAAGTGAAGAAAATGATAGTGAGACAGCCCTAGTCAGTGACAGTGTTCCAGTGAGGCCTGAAACATCAGCTGAGAGTGCAGTAGTACCGGCAGTGATTGTCAACGAGGAGTTGGATCGCAAAGAAACAGACAGTGGTTTGTGTCATCACAATAGTGTTGCTATAAGATTGTGTGTAACTGAAAAGTTAATAGAAAGATAACACCTGTAGGATATAATTAGATAAGATAATACAGTTACAGACAACTAACCACTTAGTCATTATATCCACAATATGATAGTTATTTATCCGAAATCTAAATGTGGAAGATATTTTGTGAATGCACCAATTGTCAACCTTACAATATCGTTGCAATATCGACATCAAGGTGTTAGGTCAAAAATGTGATATTTGATTTTCTCCATATTGCCCAGCCCTAATGTCAATGCATACACAGTTCAGATGAATTGACACAAGTTCAGTGTCTTTGAAAACATTAACACACTGTGCAGTAGTTGACTTTTTTTTCTTCCATTTACTAAAATCAAACTGTTCTGCACCTTCAGTGCTAACAGTACAGCATTCATGTTAGTCATTCTGTGGACCATAATGAGACAGGAAGCTTCAAAGAAACAGCTTTTTTTCCTTTCTTTTAAAAGGAAAGTAAACTTTCAGTTTTTCCTTGCTTGTTCTAACACAACAAATAAAAACATGGGTTGGACATCAGTCTAAGATTCTTGATAACACTTCCACAGTCTCTACATATAGTCTAAGTGCATCAGTAACAGAAACTCCTGGAGCTGGCAAAATTGCAACCTCTTCATCTGAGAGCTCACGGGCCAGCTGAACCTCGGGACTGACACAGTGCCTCGATGAAGGCAGTGAGGTCCGTTCCAATCGATCCCATATTCTTCAGGAACCTGAATGGATGACAAGCATAATCAGTCTTGTACTTAAAACTAGTTTGACATGTCCTTACACAAGATTGTTATTTTTGGTCACCAAGGCAGTGAGAAATGAAATGTTACTTATTCAGTTTTTTAAAATAATACAGCTTTGCATAGTATGCACTGTAGAAACTACAGCTCACAGGTTGATCTTTAAAAGCTCGGGAGATTTTAAAGAGACAATAATCTATAGTAAATGTTTCATTTAAAGTATCACATTTAGCACCATTTTTTTCTCCCATAATTCCTTTGGGGAAACAATTTTAAGAAAGTGTTTAAAGTTCATTGTTAACCTCAGTAGGATCCTCCTCAGGGCCTTGCTCTCTGTAACTTCTCCAGAGTTGCTGTGGTGACTGATTCCTTTCAGTTCTAAGACCGTGGAAGTTCCAAGCATCTCGAAAAGAGTCGAGGCTTTGCTGAACCAGTGGAAGGAAAATCCGGTGCAGAGCGAAAAGATGGACTTCATTGTCTGGATTCAGTGTCTCCTGATCTTCCAATGAAGTAAAGATCTGATAGAAGAGGTCCAGGGCATGTTCATAAACATCTCTCCACATCCTCTCTATTCTGTGTTTAGGATAAAATTGAGAAATTGTTAATTTATGACATATGCTAAAGTACATTCAACTAGTATGTTAGTTGTGTGAGCCTAGTTGCCAAACATATTTCTTTACCGCTGATTGTGGACACTTCTGCCTGTGATGTGTGAATTCCTGTCGGTACCTCTGCTTCTGATCATGAATTCTGCTACATCTGCATTCTCCCCCCTTTGTCAGACCGTACCCTTGATGGCAGCCCATACTGCTCAACAGCGGCGATAAAGCTCTGTAAGACCGTATGAGCTCTATTATTGCCGGCCACAGTCAGGTAGACCACTAAACGACTGAATCCATCCACCCCACCGTGGACAACAAATCTCCACCTGTTGCAAACACATGAAAAAATATAACTTTATTGTATAACAATTGTAATGAAACATATAGAAAGATGCATTGTTTATCTGCTAATATCACTGACCTGATAAGCTTATGGTGGCCATCTATATGCCACAAAGAGTTTGGGCCAGGAACAAAATACTGCCGTCGCCTTAATACACGCAGCCTCAGACGTCTCATGTAGACTCCCTCTGCATTGACTCTGCGTAAAGACTCTTGCAGTCTTGAGACTGAGGGGAGGAATTTAAAATGAATAACCACACACTCACTGGCTACTTATTTTGAGGATATAGTGGTGTCATAATAAAATAAATAATGTGTGTAAAACAGTCAACTATTACAGAACCACCACAGCTTCAAAATGTACTTTACTGTCAGATATTGTACATATATATATATATATATATATATATATATATATATACACATATATATACACATATATAAAAATTATATATACATATATATATATATATACACATACATACATATACATACATATATACAGTGGGGAAAAAAAGTATTTAGTCAGCCACCAATTGTGCAAGTTCTCCCACTTAAAAAGATGAGAGAGGCCTGTAATTTTCATCATAGGTACACGTCAACTATGACAGACAAAATGAGAAAAAAAATTCCAGAAAATCACATTGTAGGATTTTTTATGAATTTATTTGCAAATTATGGTGGAAAATAAGTATTTGGTCAATAACAAAAGTTTCTCAATACTTTGTTATATACCCTTTGTTGGCAATGACACAGGTCAAACGTTTTCTGTAAGTCTTCACAAGGTTTTCACACACTGTTGCTGGTATTTTGGCCCATTCCTCCATGCAGATCTCCTCTAGAGCAGTGATGTTTTGGGGCTGTCGCTGGGCAACACAGACTTTCAACTCCCTTCAAAGATTTTCTATGGGGTTGAGATCTGGAGACTGGCTAGGCCACTCCAGGACCTTGAAATGCTTCTTACGAAGCCACTCCTTCGTTGCCCGGGCGGTGTGTTTGGGATCATTGTCATGCTGAAAGACCCAGCAATGTTTCATCTTCAATGCCCTTGCTGATGGAAGGAGGTTTTCACTCAAAATCTCACGATACATGGCCCCATTCATTCTTTCCTTTACACGGATCAGTCGTCCTGGTCCCTTTGCAGAAAAACAGCCCCAAAGCATGATGTTTCCACCCCCATGCTTCACAGTAGGTATGGTTTCTTTGGATGCAACTCAGCATTCTTTGTCCTCCAAACACAACGAGTTGAGTTTTTACCAAAAAGTTCTATTTTGGTTTCATCTGACCATATGACATTCTCCCAATCCTCTTCTGGATCATCGAAATGCACTCTAGCAAACTTCAGACGGGCCTGGACATGTACTGGGGGACACGTCTGGCACTGAAGGATTTCAGTCCCTGGCGGTGTAGTGTGTTACTGATGGTAGCCTTTGTTACTTTGGTCCCAGCTCTCTGCAGGTCAATCACTAGGTCCCCCCCGTGTGGTTCTGGGATTTTTGCTCACCACTGTGATAATTTTGACCCCACAGGGTGAGATCTTTCGTGGAGCCCCAGATCGAGGGAGATTATCAGTGGTCTTGTATGTCTTCCATTTCCTAATAATTGCTCCCACAGTTGATTTCTTCAAACCAAGCTGCTTACCTATTGCAGATTCAGTCTTCCCAGCCTGGTGCAGGTCTACAATTTCGTTTCTGGTGTCCTTTGACAGCTCTTTGGTCTTGGACATAGTGGAGTTTGGAGTGTGACTGTTTGAGGTTGTGGACAGGTGTCTTTTATACTGATAACAAGTTCAAACAGGTGCCATTAATACAGGTAACGAGTGGAGGACAGAGGAGCCTCTTAAATAAGAAGTTACAGGTCTGTGAGAGCCAGAAATCTTGCTTGTTTGTAGGTGACCAAATACTTATTTTCCACCATAATTTGCAAATAAATTCATAACAAATCCTACAATGTGACTTTCTGGATTTCTTTTCCTAAATTTGTCTGTCATAGTTGACGTGTACCTATGATGAAAATTACAGGCCTCTCTCATCTTTTTAAGTGGGAGAACATGCACAATTGGTGGCTGACTAAATACTTTTTTTCCCCACTGTACATACATACATATATATTTATATATATATACATACATATACATACATATATATATACATACATACATATATTTATATATATATATATATTTATATATATATATATATACACATACACACATATATATATACATATATATACACATATACACACATATACATATAGATAGATAGATAGATAGATAGATAGATAGATAGATAGATAGATAGATAGATAGATAGATAGATACCACATGCTCGAACAGAGATGACCTGAGATTTTTTGCCTCCTATGATATTTTGCTTTTCTATGATTATATTATACCCTTTACAGCAGGGGCACATCCGGACAGCTGAGAATATTACTGTCAGATATTGTTCCACCTCTATTAAACAGGAGGCTAAAAATCACAGGACATGTCTATCCTGATGATACAAGTCAGCCGTCCTGAAATGTGTGTTTCTCTTCACATTTCTTCTACACATTCTACATCTCAGAGGCGATGTCTTTCCATAAGCGGGCTTCCTTCACCTTTCAAAGGGGCAGAGCTCCAAATTAAAAATACATTTAAATAATGCCCATATTATTATCTACTCACTTGGAACATGCACACCTCTTGCATTCAGGTGACCACGCATTAGCTTGTAGCCGGTGTTTGGATGACTTCTGTGAATTTCACTTACAATACGGTCTAACTCCTCATCATTCACAGCTGAATAGAGATCTGTCTTTCTGTACAAACAAGAAAAACACAACATCAAGTAATGTTACCTTAAACGTCATATTCTTTCCGAGTGTATGAGAGCAGCAATTCATAAACAGAAAACTCATGAATTTAGTGTAAATACCTTAAACTGTATTGTTGCATGCGCCTCCTGATGGTCCTTTTTGACACACCGAACATCGCTGCAATTTGAACTGCGGGAACTCCACAAAGAAGTTGATGCTCCAGAACTGCACTCGGTATGTCAAACGCCAAACGCCCCGGTCCCTGTGTGTGTTGGGCCTGAAGTGCCCTGGTACCAGAGAAGCGGTGGACAACTTCTTCTAGATTTGCAATCACTCTGTGGTCGATATCTTCGTCGGAAAGTGCGGAAATGACTCCAACAACTTCAATAAGTTCCTCTGCTTTACTAGCTACATGCTCTGGGTCAGCAGGTCCTGCTTCTACATCCTCTGCTAAGTTTAAAATGTCTCTAACCAACTCCCTGGAAAGTTCACGGAGATCCTCCATTGTCTCTATCCAGGTTGGCCTACTCTACTTCAGACCAAAGCAATGGATCAGACTAGATTCGCGTTAGCCCCGCCCACTGACTTTGATGGGTCAGTTTGACAGTTTTAAGTAATTCATGAATCACTGCAATGCAGGATCATGAAATGTAAATGTAAATAGTGAAATAATTATATATGTATTTTACATAAAATGAATCGGTATTTGAATTAATTAATGACACATTTAATAACACATTTATGTATTTAATTCTAATTTTAATTAATTAATGACACATTTAAGTAATTATTTAATGGTGTATTTATTTATTTAATTGTGGCACTTTTAGTCCTCCATACTCAATGGCCAAAACATAGCATCAGCAATCCAGGGTTTATATATGTCATTGGTTGGAACGCGTCATCTGACTACAGCGCCTTTGTCTGGGCGCGCTGCGCACCGACCGCGGGGTCTTCTGGTTGTTGCATAAGCAGTGAGACGCACAGTTACTTAACCCGAATGTTTTCCATTCATTCGTACTGAGAATACAGTTGAGTACATTCTTCTTCACAACAAAACCATTGTAGCTAGTGTTGTGCAACTCAGATGCGTGGTCGTTTTCGATTTATTTCATTTTTAACGTTGTCTACGGCCTACAAGAAGGAACATAACGAGACATGGAGAAATGCAGCGGGACAACGAAGGCAACTTCTAAAAAAAGAAACGCTTCCTCAACTGAGGCAAGTCTTCCAGACTGCAAAAAGCTGAAATCGAAGGATGGTGGCAAGACTAGCTCAAATAAAGTACAGAACAAGGGTAAGTGAGTGAGTCAAGGTTTTGAGTAGCCTAAAGTCTGCCTGGTATGCTACATAGAAAATGGCCATGTTCCAGAGCATCAAAACGACTGCAGCCGACTATCAACAAATCACTTTAAATCATAAATAAGGACTCATATTAGTCAGTCAGTCACAATTTACGCAAGATACATTGCGGGTTTGATCCTCTCGAACATTGCCAATGGTTTAAAAGAAAGAAATACGTTAGCCACCTAAAAATAATTTTACTTGCCCACAGAAAAGACTAAAATGGAGAAGGTCTCAAGCAAGAAAAAACACAAATTCTTGGGCAGCACAGAAGTTTCTCAAAGCTCTAAACATGCAAGCAAGAAGAAGATTCAGGATGGATGGCTAGAGGTGACAAAGAATGACAAAGGACAACTTGTATTTAAAGGTATGCCTACATCTGCAACTCTGTTTTAACACATGGACATTCCTTCCACAGAAGGCTCAGTCACAAGTCATTTTTCTTAGACTTCCCACAGTTCCAACCTAACATGTCACCAAAAGAAGTACTTCAAGCTGGCAGCTTTGGTGGTACCTACTTCAGACCAATATACTCAAGTGTCACAAGTGAGTAGCCACACAAATGTAAAATCATTACTTTGGATGTTATGACTTCATTACTAATGTAGGTTAACCACATTGCTAATCACACTTTTTTGTTTCTTTCATCATAGAACAACATTGCGAAGATGAATGGAAGGAGCTCCCTGAGGATTGGCTGAAAGGTTTGAACGTTCCAACACAGGTGATTATACGAAACCAAACCTACTCTATACACTGACTGTGTTTAGGCCTACCAAACCAAATTAACGATAAAACACCTATAAACACATCCATTGTAATAGAGCCACCCAAACAAGCCTGAACATTTAAAGCTGATAGATATAATGCAAAGATAAAGCATTATAAGACTTGTCATAAGCATGCCCACCAATGTTGTTATTATCTCATAATGATCCTGACTAAGTTAGACATTTTGAGTCAGCTGGAGATTTTCTGAAATATAAGCCCAATAAGACATTACAAGGCCAGGCTGATAATAAATAATAAAGCATTATGTGTGTTATCAAATATGTGTTTCCCCATGCAGGTGGCCTCGTCAACATACAGAGACAGGGTAAACACATACAAAGTGAAGTGTGGAGGCAGTCTAGAAATGTGGGAAAGCAGTGGATGGATTGTAACCCAGGATCCCTATGGGTGGTTTCAGTGGTACTGCAGGTATTTGCAGAATATATACAGTAGATTCAGACTGGGTATAAAAGTCTCCTTTCTATTCTCCTACATTATAGTGTCTTCTTCCTCAGAAATGTAAATTCCCTACAGGTTTTACCAGGGTCGGCGTACTAAGGATGATGAGCGTCAGATCGGGCGATGGGCAAAGTGTGCTGGGGTAAAAGGCAGGTGGAGAAATAATCTTATCACCAAAGTAGTCCGATCAGGCTGTGGCTTTGACAACCCAACAGTGTCTCCTGTTGTCAGACAGACATTACAGCACTGGGGGTACCGACTGACAAAGGAGGACTACAAGGAGGGTGCCAAGAGGGTTAAACCAAAATAACCTTGCACCCTGCTTCTATTCATTATACAGGTACAGCAGTGGAGGCTGATGGGAGTAGCTATAGGAGGACGGGCTCATTGTAATGGCTGGAATGAATTTAAATGGAACGTTATCAAACATATGGAAACCACGTTTGACTCCGTTCCATTTATTCCATTCCAGCCATAACAATGAGCCCATCCTCCTATAGCTCCTCCCACCAGCCTCCACTGGGGTACAGAAAGAAGTGCATGAGTTCGAC
This sequence comes from Coregonus clupeaformis, assembly GCF_020615455.1. Lineage (NCBI taxonomy): Eukaryota > Metazoa > Chordata > Actinopteri > Salmoniformes > Salmonidae > Coregonus > Coregonus clupeaformis. The sequence continues at coordinate 30,420,233 of NC_059200.1, forward strand.
TATTTTATTTGCAAACATGTGTTTGATGTTTTTTTTATACTTTTAAACGCAATGTTTAATTTTTAATGTGACTTAATAAAATAAAGATACCTAAATCCCTTTCTTGGAGCTTCTGTCTAATAGTTATTATCATGCGTCTTTCACCTCTTATGAAGTGTGTATTGTGTGCTGCAAAAAGAATGAGCTATAGAGCTCGTCAGCTTGTAGTCCTAAAACCCGGAAATTAGTTACCTTTGGTTTGTTCAGCCATCTCTAATGGAAGAAAGAATAGGGTTTTGGAATAAATGCCGAAAATAAGGTCTGAGGATAACACAGACTTAGGAGATCTTATACATTTTGTTCTTTATAAATACATTTGATTTGAGTTAATGTAAATAACCTTTATGAATTATACAGTGGCGTGACTTTAGCATGTAAATCTTGGTGGGGCAACAAAAAAAAGTGTTTAGATACATGCCAGCAAAGCCACAACACTAAACAATACATTAATTGGACTATAACGGTGACAAATGGTGCCCACAAACTGTTAGGGCTTACATAAAGCTGTCCCAACACCTTACTACTGCTACACCTGGCTATCAGCCTCATTTACTGCCTTTTAAAAAAACATAGCTGATATGGCTGACTCGCTTAAATGTGGTTTCTACTGACAATTGAGGTGTACAAACTATGGCATAAGGGGACGACGAGCGGATAAGAGGCAATCTGTAATTTAGATTAAGACAATGAGCGAGCTAGGACGGACGTAATCAATTTAACTATTCGTTCAGCACTTTTGAAATATACAGCAACAGAATTCAGAACATGGGCCATTCTTACAGTATTCTCCCTGTACACCAAGTCAGAACCGTAGTATAAATAAAGGGGGCATATAAGCAGACAATGAAAGCTCTTACAATATTCGATGATGACATTTCTCTAAAACAGGCTATAGGCTACATGTGCACCACTAAGTCAGAACAGTAGGTGAAATTAAGAGTGATTTGGGACCTAATTATTAGGGTGAGGCACATGGGCTACTAACAGTTTACTGCACAACATACACTTAATATTACTTTCTTAGCTACAGTATACATATCTCCCTGGCATATTACATCATTTATGCAGCAGCATACAATACATTTTTGGACTCGCCTTGTTGTGCTGTGCTCACTTGAACAGGAAGGTGGCGCGGCAGTCCTTCGTGGGCAAATTTTGTCAAACTTTGTCATCAAAGTCTGGCATTCTCTGGTTTTATGGTGGAAAAAACAAGGTCAATCATGAAGATGTCAGTGATCTTCAGGTTGGAGCTCTAGAAAGAGGCCCGAGTTCCCGACTTGCAATTCCGAGTTCGATGACCGTTCAAAACGTATTTTCCCAGTCGGAGCCCGATTTTCCAGTTGTCTTGAACTCACTGAAGTCAGATTTCCCAGTTCCATGTTTCCAGTTGTTTTGAGCATGGCAGAAGTCATGCTGGATTGACAGCATGGCCAATGTTGAATGTTTATCCTTTTAAGCTTGGAAAAGAGACCCTTAAATCCAGACTTGGGACCACACACCCACTCCACTGAATAGCAGGCTAGTGATTGCTTTGCAATGCTTGCAGTTAGCCACTGATTCCTTCCAAACCACTCATTGTTGAATTTGCAATTTCCAACTTGTTGTGTAATGTTTATGTCCAATGGCTGATGAGCACCAATATGTTTTATCTACAATTTCTCTTCATTAGTTTATCTTCATATGACAAGGAAGGATTACTTTATCCTATCCCAGGTATTCCTTAAAGAGGTGGGGTTTCAAATGTCTCCGGAAGGTGGTGAGTGACTCCGCTGTCCTGGCGTCGTGAGGGAGCTTGTTCCACCATTGGGGTGCCAGAGCAGCTCTACCCTTAGATTTGGCGGTGACTTAGTGTCCCTATGAGTGACAGAACACTGAGCCAATCACGGCGCAACTAGAGAACATTACCAACCCCTACACTCCGTATTTCCCTCTGACTGCCCCACCACCACAGAAACCCCTGCATTTTGGAGCTGCCTTACTCAAGAAAGCAAAAAAGAGACCAAGTTTGTATGCGGCTTTATTAACTCAATGATTTTGCAAACATATATGTGACACGTATTAATGCCAAAATAACATGCAAAACAGGCAATCAAAAAAAAAAAAACCTGCCCTGAAATGACAGGTCGCCACTGGAATTATGAAGCCTTTATGTGCTTTTTTTATAACATAATTTTTCCTAAATTCACAACAAGTAACGTTAGCTGATTTAAGATTAAGATCTCCTAAACCTGTGTTTACCACATAACTTATTTTCGGCGTTTATCCCAAAATGCCATTCATTTTCCTCATAGGCTTTGTCCATCGAACCATGGCGGAGTTATTAGTGCCTACAAAAAGACAGTTACTATTTATCTTAGCCTTTAGCGTCGTACAAACTATTAACGTCATTTCCTGATAAAAATCAAAGAACGTTCAAATAGAATATGCACCAATCAGATAGTTAGATTTGTTGATCTCTATATAATTGACGGCAATTCTTCCAATCACTGCATGTCTTCACGACATCCGCCTCCTCTCCGTCAGCAAATCCGCTTTCTCAAGTGTTATCAAGGTTGTTCGTGAAATCCATTCTCTGTTCTTTGTACAGAGCTATTTTCCCTGCTTCGTGCGCTGGAATCGTATTGATCCAAACATTTATTTTGGTAAAGGTATGAAAAAAGTGTGGTTGAATATACAAAAATGGTGCTTTCATCTGAGAAGTAGCTTATATTAGTTAGCAATATGTTGCATTAATTTGCTAGGAAATAAACTATTGTGCTAGCTAGCTATGGTTAGCTAGGAGTGAGGATGGTTAGTTTAGTTAGCGATGTTGCTAGCCAGCTTCCCAAATGTATAAGGTAGCTAACGTTAGTTAGTTAGCTAACGTTAGTTATCGAACGTTGGCTAATACGTTTTAATTCGTTAACTAACAGATTGTTTCAAAATCGATGTTGGTTTGCTAGCTGCCAATGCACCATGCACGCCTTGAACTAGTTAGTTAGCTACCTAGCTAGCAAACAAAGGTGGCTTTCAAATTCGGCTAGTTAACGTTAGGTAGTTGCTTTACTCTATCTTGATAACATAACTAGCTAGCCAGTGATGTCGCATTTCATTACCTAGCCAATAGTATCTCTCAAAACGCCACTCTTTACAATCGACTATTTGCTTGTTAAACGTTAGGCAAAAATATTTTTTGACTGTGAAATTAGCAGTTATATAACTAACTAACGTTAAACACTCGTCTAGATAGCCAGCTAACGTATATCGTTCCTCTGGCTTTGAAATATTTCATTAAAAAAACAACTAATTAACCCGATTATGTTCGCTATAATGTAGTGACTCTGTGTTAATGACTGTCCTTTTTATTAGATGCAAGGAAACTGGGGCCACCGTGGTGAACAGCAGAATCATGGCCCATCTAGACACCAGATGGAGAATCAGAAAAAACCTGGAGATAACAGCAATGGACAGCATGCAGATGAGCAGGAGAGCCCAAGTAAGATGGGATTCATTGACTCCTGAACTCTGTTTTGGAAGGAAATGAAATCCTCCTGTATTAGATGATTCTAATATTTTGCTTCTCTGTAGATGCTGGGATTACCATAGATCTACAGAACTTCAGGAAACCTGGAGAGAAGACTTACACTCAGCGTAGCCGTCTCTTTGTGGGAAATTTACCAACTGGTGTTACAGAGGCAGAGGTGGAGAAGTTGTTTTCCAAGTATGGCAAGGCAGCTGAGATTTTCATCAACAAGGACAGGGGGTTTGGATTCATTAGATTGGTAAGTTGCTAGTGTAGTGGATAACCAAGTGCATCGCTACTGCCTTACCAAGATCTATAAATGCTGTCGCCCCGGATTCAGAATTGCCTTGGCATTTCTAGGTCAGTGCTATTGACAGTGTCTCGAGTGAGTTGTGTTACGTTGAGAAGGGTTGTGAGTTCGCACCCCGGTCAGGTGGAATGGCCACTCTGTCACTAGCATATTCAAGAGATGGAAGTTATATTCCTCAATCCTAAATTATAGGGAAAACAGACTGGTTGACTGATATCACACATGATTTGCGCAACGATGTGGCTGGAAGGTGTGAGTTGTTATGAATTTGAACGGTTAGATAGTTAGCAACAGTGGGGAATCATAGGTCGCTTCGTTTCAGCATGTATCTTATTGATACCATGTCTTGTTTTGAGGTGTTTTGACTGTCATGTCTGTGTTAATATGGCAAAAATGTACTAGCTAATCAACAACTGTAACTAACGATGTATGTGAGACAAGTGCTCATTGTGTTTGTTTTCAACGAACATATGGAGACGAACTATAGTTCTGTTGTCAACAGTCTAAAGGCGTCCACAGTTCGAAAGAGTTCATGCATATATTATGACAACATTTTGTGACATTTTGGACTTTTTTCAGCTGTTCGGGCACACATTTTTTTCTGGAGGCAAGCTGAAGTTCGGAGCCGAAGTCTATACCCCTTCGTTGGTGATTGGTCAACAGTAGGGATGCTTCAATAGTCTTTGTCATTCAACCAGAGACAACTTGTTTTCATGCAATGTTTTTCATTGAGAAATACTGCACCAAACATCTTAGATGTGAAATTGCGTGACTAAGATCTCTTTGACAAAAATGTTATCTTAGATTCCTTCTGACTTTTGAGGAAGTGTATACTGGCGATGGTGTCTCAAAATGGACAAACGGTGTTATTGCCGCTTTTTTCTCGTTTTTCAAACGAATGTCTTTTAAGGGAGTATGCAAGCACACGTTTGGCTAGCTGAGTTCAGTTGGGCGCCAGCCGAACTGATATATGCTGATGCCAACCTCGTCTGTTTTTCCCAATAGTTGCGCAAGCGTTGGTTTTGTTGCGAAACAACCAACCTTTGTATTCATGTGACTACTTTGGAAATGTTCTTATTTTATAATTTTCTACCAACAGGAGACAAAAACAGTGGCTGAGATTGCTAAAGCCGAACTTGATGAAACCTCATTCAGAGGCAGACAGTTGCGCGTGCGGTTTGCGACACATGGTGCTGCTCTAGCTGTGAGGAATTTGCCACAGTTCATTTCCAATGAGCTCCTGGAAGAGGCTTTCTCCTTCTTTGGCCAGATCGAAAGGGCCATAGTTATAGTGGATGATAGAGGGAGACCCACAGGAAAAGGGATTGTGGAATACACAGCCAAGCCTGCGGCAAGGAAGGCTTTGGATAGGTGTGCAGATGGAGCCTTTCTATTGACCGCGTAAGTATAATGCTGTAAATGTATTTTAAAAAACATGTTGACGTTTCAAATGCATTTGTTGTGATGTTTTCAAATTGGCAAAAGTCATGCTGATTGTTTTCCGCTGTCAGATTCCCCAGGCCAGTAACAGTCGAGCCAATGGAGCAGTTTGATGAGGATGAGGGACTGCCAGAGAGGATTGTGAACAAAAACCAAGTTTTTCACAAGTGAGTAATCATACTGAGTTGGCATGCTTTCTCAGAATGCATTGGTCAGAACTGTGCGTACAACAATCTCACACTTTGCTGCTGAAAAGAGGTACAATCCATAACATGAAAATGTTGCGTACTGAGCTGTTTTTCTTGTGTAAAATCTCTCCGCCAGGGAGCGGGAGCATCCACCGAGGTTTGCTCAGCCAGGGACATTTGAGTATGAGTATGCCATGCGCTGGAAGGCCCTGTTGGAGATGGAGAAGCAACAGTATGAGCAGGTGGACAGGAACATCAAGGAGGCTCAGGAGAAGCTGGAGCAGGAAATGGAGGCAGCCAGACATGAGCACCAGGTTGTCCTGATGAGACAAGGTATGTATGGTCTCGGTCCACTCTAAAGATGCCTTATCAATACAAAGTTTAGGACACTGATGAACACAACGTGGTGTCTTATGGGAAAATGTGTATTCCTTGAAGTGTCCTACCACCAGATTTAGCCCAGATGTCAATCTTATACTACACCGCTTGAATGTAGTCCTGTTGGCAATTGATTCATATTGTTTAGGTCTATACACTGGGTGACTAACAATTGGGGTGTTCATCTCATTACAGACCTGCTGAGGCGTCAGGAGGAGTTGAGGAGAATGGAGGAGCTCCATAATCAGGAGCTGCAGAAGAGGAAGCAGATGGAGTTGCGTCAGGAAGAGGAGCGTCGCAGGAGGGAGGAGGAGATGAGGATGCACACCGAGGAGAGGATGAGGCGGCAGCAGGAGGGCTTCAAGGGGAACTTCCCTGGAAATGTGAGTCTTTGCTTCTTGACACTGGTTAAACGCACAGATTTAAAAGAAAAATCAATCATTATTCCTCAATACACAGAAATGAAAGTTGCCTAAAATATTTCTAAGCATCTTTACAATTGTGTTTTGTTTGTGGTTACTGGTATTCAGCAATTGGAAAAAGGACAAGTATTCGCTAAAACAACTATTTTGGTTGGGTATTCTGAAAGCTGTCTTGTTTAATGTATCTGATTTAAAGAATGCCTTTCTAATATGTTTTCATCCTTTTTTTTGTGGGAGCAGGAGATGCGGATGCACATGCAAGGTAAGTTTTCCATTAAATCACATTTTATTGGTCACATACATGTGTTTAGCAGATGTTATTGCGGGTGTAGCAAAATGCTTGTGCTTCTAGCTCCGACAGTGCAGTAATATCTAACAATTTCAGAACATATACCCAATACACACATCTAAGTAAGGAATGAATTAAGAATATTTACATATATGGACGAGCGATGTCAGAGCGGCATTGACTAAGATACAGTAGAATAGTATAGAATACAGTATATACATATGAGATGAGTTAGCGGTCAGATCTTCACTGAGCTATCAAGGGTACTGTGTTATCTAGTATATATTGCATTGGTTTGCTGATGTGTTGTCTGTTTTGGTTTGGTGTAGGTCAAGGAATGAACAGAAACTCAATGGGTGGTGGTGAAGGAAAGCCTAGCGGGCCCAACCCTGGAGCTGCCAACATGCCTGCCGAGAACCCCCCTTTAATGGTAATATTAGAGACCACTTATAATAATATAATATGCCATTTAGCAGACGCTTTTATCCAAAGCGACTTAGTCATGCGTGCATACATTTTTTTTAGGTATGGGTAGTCCCGGGGATCGAACCCACTACCCTGGCGGTACAAGCGCCATGCTCTACCAATTGAGCTACAGAGGACCGAATAACAAACAATATATTTACATACCAAGATTAACAAATGTATTGTGCGAACAGAGATAACCAAATATGTATCCTGATAAAGTGTCATGTAAATATACAGCTGCAACAGACTCGCTTCAATTTTTCTAATTGTCGCCCATGTTACATTTCTTTTTTGTTTTCTCCAACAGGGGGCAGGAAACGACATCATGCCTGTAGGAGGCCAGCCTGGCTTCCCAAGGGCCCCCGGCCAAGGCCCTGCTGATTTTGCCAACAAGCGTCGCAGATTCTAAAATCGTCAATTCAACTTTTTTACTTTTCAAACTGTACTATATTTTAAGTCATACTTGGATTATTACATTTAATGTACTGTGAAAATTGTATGGGGAATATTCTGATTTTTGTTTGTTTTAAAATAGTGTCAAGTTGGCATTTTCGTATTTCAGATGAATACTGCTTCTGTATAGACTTTATTTTTATTCCTCAAAACCAGTGGCGTAGTGGAGGGTAAACGCAGAAAAATGCATTGCATGTGTGTGGAGTGTTGCTTTTTTCACTGCGACCGGCGATCAGTTTACCCACCTATTTTTATACCACTACACCACCGCTCAAAACAATGTGCTTTTATATAGCAATAGTACATTTGTCACTCATTCTCTCTCTAAGCCTTTCTGAATAGCTTTAAATAAAATCTTAATTCCATGTAGGTTTTTTGGTACTTCATGTTTTATTTGAGTTAACTGTGTTAGAATGTAATCCTTTCCTTCAAAAGGCTGGTTCAGCGAAGGTATAGAAGACATGCATGAGATAATGTAATTGCCAGTAGTTACAAGTATGATTTGATGACTTGGCCTTTATTAAAGCATTTAGATTTTTACTAAAGCACTGCTACACTTATCAATCAGTGAAAATTATATGAAAAATGTATGCAGTCACTAACTGTAAGTCGCTCTGGATAAGAGCATCTGTTAAATGACTAAAATGTAAATATGATATAGTATAAAGATATTTGAGTGAAGCATACCATTGTTTCTATAGTCTAATATACAAGCTGGTGTACTGTAAAATAGGGGGTTTAACTCTTTATGGCCATTTAACATTGAACTCAACAAACAGTGTTTGTCTAAAAGGTCAACTTTTTTGCCAGTCTACAACTCACCACATTGACAAACTGCACTTGACATTTATTTACAGATCAAAACAAAAGGGTATATTGCCTATTGATTTGACATTTTTCAGGTCTGTCAGTAGAATCTTTCTTTGATAGTTGCCATTAAATGAAAAAAAGCTAGCTATGAGGTATTCCATGTTTCCAAAGGCAGCAGGAATGTGATGTGGCAGGACATCAGGCCTGGACCAACAGCATGCTGTTTTTAGTGCAGACCTTCATTTAGCTTTAAGACAGTCTCACAGATCTCAGGAGTAGCTGGTTAGCTTGACTTGTAGACGTCACCTGCATGTTTTAACTCCAAGCAACCGGTCTACAGGAACAACAGATAAGTTCCAAGGTTTCAAAAAAACGAATGGTGGTACATTCAAAATTGTATTATTACACGTGAATTAATGAACACATTCAATTAAAATTCCTGCCAAGACAATGTTTTTCTTGGCTATTTTTCCAACAATGTAATAAATAAATGGCACCAGAGTTTGCTCCAACTGACTTGTCAGTGACAGTTATGCTTCCTCAGCTCTGATTGTAGAATACACTGGGGGTTTTAGGACCAGATCTCATAAAGTTTTAAACCAAATTTGCTGTAATCATTATTTTTTACAATCTATTTATTAGAGTAGGCCTACTTACGCAGTCTTGTGCACGCCAACTCTCCTGAACAAGCATGACTGCATCTGCGCAAAATTGAAACCAGAGAAATTGTTGATATGCTCGAACACATGCGTGTGAGCCAATGTGCATCGAAAGAACGTGCACACGTAACGTCAACTACCAATTAAATGGTGGAATGGGCGGGCATTGAGCGATGACAAAAAAAAACGCCTTTGAATCAGATGACCTAATAACGTATCTGGCTGGCCTGATAGCTAGTACTAGCCGTTCTAATTATTCCTGTGGTACTAGCTAGTTAAACGAGAAGTCTGGCAAAAGCGTGCAAGGACAGTGTTGTAGATCTAGCTTGTAGCTAGCGGTTTCTTTATCGATCGTGAACTCACAACACAGTGGTGTCACAATGTGGACGTGTAAAAACCTGTGGAAGAAGTTCGCTCCACTCGCCAGAGCCTCTTCAACTTTGTGCCTGCAAAATGCAAGGGGAGCAGGTAAGTAAAATTGCTAACGTTAATTAACGTAGCTAATTAACGTTAGCAGCTTGGTGGGCCCTGGATAGCCAGTGCAACTTTGAAACTGTGCAGTTGTTAGCCGGTTGGGTAGGCTAACAAGCAATACATATCCAAAATATAGCTATATATTATTAAACTGTACACCCCAAGTCAAACATTAACTACTTCAGTCTGGTAACTTAGCTAGGTTAGCTAGCCAGTAACGTTAGACATGTAATGTGCAGCAATATGCACTAACTACAGATTCGGATAGTTAGCTACTGTTAGTTAGCTAGCTAACTAACTAAACAGTCAGCTAACGTTAGCTAGCTAGTTACTAACGTTATATTAACTAGCAGTAGTCAGCTGGCTCACTTCACTTGGTGGGTAATGAAACATAAAGATCTGTCTGTTAACTAAGATAAAATATTATCGCATTTAAACAGACGTGGCCCTGTCATATAATAACTGTTGTCGTGCAACCTCCCCCATGGTCATGTATTCCGCCAAGGTCGTTGCTAGAAAGTATGTCCACCGTTGCTACGTGGTGGGCACCGTCATCTCAACCTCATTGGACCATCGTTACAGAAAATGTTGTAGGAAAAAAGTCCAGTAAGTCAGCTGAAATAGATGTGAACTTGAAACTTCAGTTATTTTTTTTATCACATTTTGGCGCTATTCGAATGAATTATATAACTTGTGGGCTGAGCTTGTAACACGGTCACGGGTGCATATACACATAACATTTCTTTCCAACTGTTTATAATATCAAACTGGATCATCCATCGGGTGTATATGTATTTTAGGAAGTATTAGTATGATTGAGCCATGCATCATTATCAGCCAGTCAGGTTATCTTTGCAGATAAGGTCTTATTGAGATGGTGAGACAAAGAACAGATTCATCTGATATGTTAAATACCTTTATGAAATCACCAGAATTGACTAGTGTCATCACTTGTCACATGCAGGCTATTTATGTTTACTTTATAACCATTAATCCACTCAAAGGTAATGTACTACTTGAGTTAGGCTAATGGAAAACACTACAGCAGGAGTCCTCAACTCTAGTCAAGGACAGCTACTGTATGTACAGGCTTTTGCTCCAGCCCAGTACTTAACACACACCTTGATTCATTTCAGTGTTGAACAATGAGAGAAGACTTACACTGGTTCCACAGGCCCACATGTCCTCAGGAGCTCCAGGGAGTGGAGGGGACAACAACTTGTACTACCTCCTATTTGGAGCAACCTGTGTAGGGGGAGGATTTTATGTAAGTAATAAATATCCTGCCCATTTCTTTCAGTTATGCACACTCTAGTTTCAGTGCATTATACTTTTGTCTAATCACAATGTGAATGAAAAGGATTTTGATTGTAATACTGTGAATCATGCTTTGTTGTGAAAGTGTTCTGTTACGTGGTTAGTGCTATAGGCTAGCTTAAATATAACTAAACAAGTCAGGCAAATATATTGGACACCATAGGTCGTTGACCTTTGTAGCTGATGACTGTTTTAGTACAGTCAAAATGTCATCAGGGCTTCAAACTGTAAGGTGCTATTTCAAGTCTGGTCTGCATTTGATGTCTTCTGGGTTTTGGCCAGGCCATAACTGTGTGGGTCACCCTATTAATGATTTATGTATGAATTTATTCAATGGAATTGAACAGTTGTTGTCATTGCCCTCTTGCCTCATTCACCCATTCATTATGTATTTTGCCAGAGGCCTTTAAATACTGTATGTTGGACCTTCTGGTTTTCTACCTGGCAAATGTAGTTATTTAAGATTCAAGTGAGTTCAAAAAGCAAGTTTTTTTTTTTCTGAATCAAAAAGGGGCTTAGGTGGTGGGCGTGGTCGGGCCCGTCAGCGCGGCTGCATTTTAGAGAACATTTTAGATGCCTCCATCTTGGCGATTGTAGAAACATTTTTCAATCAATCAATCAATCAATTTTATTTTATATAGCCCTTCTTACATCAGCTAATATCTCGAAGTGCTGTACAGAAACCCAGCCTAAAACCCCAAACAGCTAGTAATGCAGGTGTAGAAGCACGGTGGCTAGGAAAAACTCCCTAGAAAGGCAAAACCTAGGAAGAAACCTAGAGAGGAACCAGGCTATGAGGGGTGGCCAGTCCTCTTCTGGCTGTGCCGGGTGGAGATTATAACAGAACCATGCCAAGATGTTCAAAAATGTTCATAAGTGACAAGCATGGTCAAATAATAATCAGGAATAAATCTCAGTTGGCTTTTCATAGCCGATCATTAGAGTTTAAAACAGCAGGTCTGGGACAGGTAGGGGTTCCATAACCGCAGGCAGAACAGTTTAAACTGGAATAGCAGCAAGGCCAGGCGGACTGGGGACAGCAAGGAGTCACCACGGCCGGTAGTCCCGACGTATGGTCCTAGGGCTCAGGTCTCTCAGTTGGCTTTTCATAGCCGATCATTTAGAGTTGAAAACAGCAGGTCTGGGACAGGTAGGGGGTTTCGTAGCCGCAGGCAGAACAGTTGAAACTGGAATAGCAGCAAGGCCAGGCGGACTGGGGACAGCAAGGTGTCATCATGCCCGGTAGTCCTGACGTATGGTCCTAGGGCTCAGGTTCTCAGAGAGAAAGAGAGCAGAGAGAATTAGAGAGAGCATACTTAAATTCACACAGGACACTGGATAAGACAGGAGAAGTACTCCAGGTATAACCAACTAACCCCAGCCCCCGACACATAAACTACTGCAGCATAAATACTGGAGGCTGAGACAGGAGCGGTCCGGAGACACTGTGGCCCCATCCGAAGAAACCCCGGACAGGGCCAAACAGGAAGGATATAACCCCACCCACTCCGCCAAAGCACAGCCCCCGCACCACTAGAGGGATATCCCCAACCACCAACTTACAATCCTGAGACAAGGCCGAGTATAGCCCACAGAGGTCTCCACCACAGCACAAACCAAGGGGGGGCGCCAACCCAGACAGGAAGATCACGTCAGTAACTCAACCCACTCAAGTGACGCACCCCTCCCAGGGACGGCATGAAAGAGCACCAGCAAGCCAGTGACTCAGCCCCTGCAACAGGGTTAGAGGCAGAGAACCCCAGTGGAGAGGGGAACCGGCCCGGCAGAGACAGCAAGGGCTGTTCGTTGCTCCAGCCTTTCCGTTCACCTTCACACTCCTGGGCCAGACTACACTCAATCATATGACCTACTGAAGAGATAAGTCTTCAGTAAAGACTTAAAGGTTGAGACCGAGTCTGCGTCTCTCACATGGGTAGGCAGACTGTTCCATAAAAATGGAGATCTATAGGAGAAAGCCCTGCCTCCCGCTGTTTGCTTAGAAATTCTAGGGACAATTAGGAGGCCTGCGTCTTGTGACCGTAGCGTACGTATTGGTATGTACGGCAGGGCCAACTCGGAAAGATAGGTAGGAGCAAGCCCATGTAACGCTTTATAGGTTAACAGTAAAACCTTGAAATCAGCCCTTGCCTTAACAGGAAGCCAGTGTAGGGAAGCTAGCACTGGAGTAATATGATCAAATTTCTTGGTTCTAGTCAGGATTCTAGCAGCCGTATTTAGCACTAACTGAAGTTTATTTAGTGCTTTATCCGGGTAGCCGGAAAATAGAGCATTGCAGTAGTCTAATCTAGAAGTAACAAATGCATGGATTAATTTTTCTGCATCATTTTTGGACAGAAAATTTCTGATTTTTGCAATGTTACGTAGATGGAAAAAAGCTGTCCTTGAAACAGTCTTGATATGTTAGTCAAAAGAGAGATCAGGGTCAAGAGTAACGCCTAGGTCCTTCACAGTTTTATTTGAGACGACTTTACAACCATCAAGATGAATTGTCAGATTTAACAGAAGATCTCTTTGTTTCTTGGGACCTAGTACAAGCATCTCTGTTTTGTCCGAGTTTAAAAGTAAAAAAGTTTTCAGCCATCCACTTCCTTATGTCTGAAACACAGGCTTCTAGCGAGGGCAATTTTGGGGCTTCACCATGCTTCATTGAAATGTACAGCTGTGTGTCATCCGCATAGCAGTGAAAGTTAACATTATGTTTTCGAATAACATCCCCAAGAGGTAAAATATATAGTGAAAACAATAGTGGTCCTAAAACGGAACCTTGAGGAACACCGAAATGTACAGTTGATTTGTCGGAGGACAGACCATTCACAGAGACAAACTGATATCTTTCCGACAGGTAGGATCTAAACCAGGCCAGAACTTGTCCGTGTAGACCAATTTGGGTTTCCAGTCTCTCCAAAAGAATGTGGTGATCGATGGTGTCAAAGGCAGCACTAAGGTCTAGTAGCACGAGGACAGATGCAGAGCCTCGGTCTGACGCCATTAAAAGGTCATTTACCACCTTCACAAGTGCAGTCTCAGTGCTATGATGGGGTCTAAAAACCAGACTGAAGCATTTCGTATACATTGTTTGTCTTCAGAAAGGCAGTGAGTTGCTGCGCAACAGCTTTTTCTAAAATTTTTGAGAGGAATGGAAGATTCGATATAGGCCGATAGTTTTTTATATTTTCCGGGTCAAGGTTTGGCTTTTTCAAGAGAGGCTTTATCACTGCCACTTTTAGTGAGTTTGGTACACATCCGGTGGATAGAGAGCTGTTTATTATGTTCAACATAGGAGGGCCAAGCACAGGAAGCAGCTCCTTCAGCAGTTTAGTAGGAATAGGATCCAGTATGCAGCTTGAAGGTTTAGAGGCCATGATTATTTTCATCATTGTGTCAAGAGATATAGTACTAAAACACTTAAGTGTCTCTCCCGATCCCAGGCCCTCGCAGAGCTGTGCAGATCCAGGACAGCTAAGCCCTGGAGGAATACGCAGATTCAAAGAGGAGTCCGTAATTTGCTTTCTAATGGTCATGATCTTTTCCTCAAAGAAGTTCATGAATTTATCACTGCTGAAGTGAAAACCATCCTCTCTTGGGGAATGCTGCTTTTTAGTTAGCTTTGCAACAGTATCAAAAAGAAATTTTGGATTGTTCTTATTTTCCTCGATTAATTTGGAAAAGTAGGATGATCGAGCAGCAGTGAGGGCTCTTCGGTACTGCACGGTACTGTCTTTCCAAGCTAGTCGGAAGACTTCCAGTTTGGTGTGGCGCCATTTCCGTTCCAATTTCCTGGAAGCTTGCTTCAAAGCTCGGGTATTTTCTGTATACCAGGGAGCTAGTTTCTTATGACAAATGTTTTTCGTTTTTAGGGGTGCAACTGCATCTAGGGTATTGCGCAAGGTTAAATTGAGTTCCTCAGTTAAGTGGTTAACTGATTTTTGTCCTCTGACGTCCTTGGGTAGGCAGAAGGAGTCTGGAAGGGCATCAATGAATTTTTGTGTTGTCTGAGAATTTATAGCACGACTTTTGATGCTCCTAATTTGTTTTTACACTTTTTGCATTTTTAAGCCAGTTTCCTACAATTCTACACATTTCTCCATGGTGCTGAGAGAACTTTGTGCTGTTTTAAAGCTAATTTCCTGCAATTCTATACATTTTGCTATGGCTAATGCTGTTCTTTTGCTCAAACATAATAACAAAATCAATACTGCTAGATTAATTGTTTTTGGAATTTTCAATTCTCACTGACTGTCTAGGTTTTATTTTGGTGATTGTTAGTTCTCAAAGATTATATTTAAAGAAAAATATAAAGGGTCCATTATAATTTCTACATACTTTATATCTGGTTTTAGTTGTTTAAGTTTACACTGAAAGTGTTTTTCCATCACAAAAACTAATTTGTTTTTACACTGTTTGGACTTAGGTGTCCTGAAAAAACGCTTAGGTGGCCCGCCCAAGGATTTAAATGGCAGAAAAATCCCTGAAAAGAGGTTTAAAGATGTAATGTTTTGTATCTTCACAGGCTTACCGCACCATCAAAGAAGACAAAGAGCGATATCAGGAACGAATTGATGAAATTGCTTCCAGACCAAATAAGGTAGTCCCAGCACAACCAATCACAGAGGCCCCAGGTGAGAACGTGTGATTCATAACACACGTTGGCAGTCTGAAATTACATCTGCATTTTTTTTGTCTTTACAGTTTAACAAAATTACCCTTGTGGTGTATATCTTGTCTTTCAGGCGAACAAGCTGCTGAAACTCCAGAAGGTGAGAATTTTAGTTGCTTGCGGATAACAATCCTGTCTCCAACCCCTATTCATGGCAATGTCATACATTAACATATCTATATTGTGTTTTATGTAACAATGTGCATCATGGTATAACATTAGTAGTCAAGTAAGACTCTTAAAAGGCTGAATTATGTTGTGTAGTCCAGATGAAAGCAAGATTGTTGTTAAATTTGACCCTGTGGGTTCTTGCTAGGCATTGAGCCTATTTTTGAGAAATGGTATAAACCAGTGTTCAAACCCTAGAATAAAGGATTATTTGATGACTTTTTTAAAGATGAAAAACACATAAGCCTATATATTTTATATTTAGACGTTTATTGTAGAATTCTGGAAAAGCACCACTAGGGGGCATGGGTGCTTATGTTTGGATATGTTTTAATTTACATGGTTCTTTATTTTTTTATTTGTGACTTTTCAGATTTTTAAGTTTGGTGGGCATAGCAACATTTCACTGAAAACATGAATACTTCAATGCAGTTACCCCTGGCATCACACCAATGTCACTTCTGTATGCAGCACTAATTCCGCTGTTATTAATAGTTTGTAAATAGTAAAAGTAAAGCTAACACATGAAAACTATAGTTTTGTCTACCAACCTACCATGCTTCTGCTTTCTATTTGTTCAACCTAGCCACGTTTGGTCAATCATACGGCCCTTAGCTGTTGGAGCAGTGTAGAAGGCCTTTAGCTACTAATATATGTTGATTTTGCATGTGATCTCTCACCATGAAGAGACCTCTGAGGAGGGTTCTGGCTCTGAACCTATAGCAGCTGAGAGCGAGGAGAGCTCTGAACCTATAGCAGCTGAGAGCCAGGCGAGCTCTGAGCCTGTAGCAGCTGAGAGCGAGGCGAGCTCTGAACCTATAGCAGCTGAGAGCGAGGAGAGCTCTGGGCCTGTAGCAGCTGAGAGCGAGGCGCGCTCTGAACCTATAGCAGCTGAGAGCGAGGAGAGCTCTGAGCCTGTTGCAGCTGAGAGCGAGGAGAGCTCTGAGCCTATAGCAGCTGAGAGCGAGGAGAGCTCTGAGCCTATAGCAGCTGAGAGCGAGGAGAGCTCTGAGCCTATAGCAGCTGAGAGCGAGGAGAGCTCTGAGCCTATAGCAGCTGAGAGCGAGGAGAGCTCTGAGCCAATAGCAGCTGAGAGCGAAGCCCCGCTTTCAGCTATGGAGGAGAGCTCCCCACCTCCAGAGGAACCAGCCCCCTGTGAAACAACAGAACTATCTACAGGTTCTATAGATTATATAGCTATTCATATACATATATACCTCCGTCACATGTCTGGAACTTCCAAAAGCATTCACACCCCATTATGTGTATAGAGGTGCTTAAGTTCAGAGACTGAGAACTGGCTTATCTAGTTGCATGTCCTGAGTGTTGCATGGGGCCAGTTTCGGGTCTAACCTCCTGTTCTATCTGTGGCATGTGACTGTTTCTCTGTTTTAACGCCCTCTTCAAGTGGCTCACCTCCCTTCAGCACATTTCCCTGTTGTCACAGTTTGTTATCTCTACTTTGTTCCTATTCTGCAAGTTTTTTTTTGTCTTCTCAAACTTGGATCAACTGTCTGGGTACAATGTGTACGGTACTCATCTGACCTTGTTTTGTGACAGCACATGTATTGTGGAACTCCACTCATGCCCCGCCATACCATGTCCTTGAATGTAATGTGTACTATTTCAAATGTATAGCTAGGATGGGATAATTGAATGTAACAATTGGATGGGACAGGTTGGTGGGGGCATAGTCATTGGCGTTTGTCGGCTATCTATGGATGTCTGTTGGTTGACGGAATACCTAGCCCACAGGTCCATGATTGTGAATGGATCTCCTGTCTCACATTTTCTGTGTCAATCAAACTTTAAGTTTGATTTTAATTAGTTTAAAATCTTGACTAACACAACAGCCTTTCCTATCTCTGCATCTTTTCCCGTTATAACTATTGGATGTTATGGGAATGTTCTGTTTTTTTATTGCATATTGTTTCAACTGAATTTTTTGTGTGTTATTGCAATATGTTTTGCCTTAATGTTCTGGTTCTGCTAATTGAGGGAGGTAGATCCCACCTTTACAGTTAACTCCTCTATAAAGTCCTTTGAGCTGCCTACATCATATCAAATGGAGAAGAGCTAAAACCAGTGCAGCACGTTTTCAAGCATTCTGTTTTTCTACCACTCCCCTCAACCTTTACGGTCATGCCTACTAACAGAGATTACTCCTGTTACGGAAGATGCTCCTGCGGAAACTCCGGAAGTAACCCCTATTGTCGAAGGTGAGGGTGATAGCTAAAAGTTGCTAGTAAACTCCCCATTTGAGTCGAATCAATGCTTGGCCTGTAAGTATTATAGACCCCCCCCAGAAGCTTTTTAAAAGAATGTTGGTAAAATACACAGAAGTGTCCCCTGAAGTTGCTGCAGTGGAACCAGAGGATCCTCCCGCCACACCAGAGGTTGAGATTGGTAAGGCATGGTTGCATGGACGAAGAAAGCAGGCCCTCCACTCCCATAGGTTTTTTATGTGGAGTTCACCCTATAATCATGGACTATGGATTACCCCCAACAGCACCTGAACCGGTGGTAGAACCAGCTCCTGAAAAATCAGTAGAGACGCCTGCTGCTGAGCCAGTAGTTGAGAGTGGTAAGATCTGACTTTATGGAAGAAATACTTTTTCATCTTTATTTTAGTGGAAATGGAGAGAGTTTATAAAACATTAAATAACTATGGACCCATGCTAACAGAAGCAGCACCTGTAGCTGATTCTGTCTCAGAAGAAGCAGTGGAGCAGCCAAGTTCACCAGCTCCGAGTGGTAAGAGCTTTGGCCAATGAAGATTACGTTTTTTTTGTAAGTGTGAAGTCGCTACTAGCCTAATGAATAGGCAGTTAAATTTTAAATATGCCATTGTGCTAAACAGAACCTTTAGTGGAACCGTCCCCCGTAGAGGTTACAGAAGAGCCTCCTGCTCCCGTTGTGGAGAGTGGTAAACACTCAGACCAGTGCATGGGAAAATAATCCCATATTTTCAATGATCAAAATTGATTTTCAGATTTTTTTCCCCCAATTTGCCTAACACTTCGGTTATACTAACAGAATCAACACCAATAGCAGAATGCCTTCCTGCAGAAACAGCGGCGCCGCAAACTACGACTGAGACGGAGAGTGGTAAGACCTGAGTCCAGCCTCTGCTGGAGGGGGCAGACAGACAACACAGCACTATGGTTTTTCCTGTAAACACGATACGGTTACTACAGTTGATGGTTACCTTGATTTCATTTTCTCCTTCCCTGTTAAGGTTACTTGTGGTCTATGTTTGGGTCCTGGTTATGCTAAGTGATAAAGCTCTCACACATGGATGGATAACAATTTACTTTTTGTTTTTAAGGTTACTTGTGCAATGGTCATCATTGTACAGCTAAACGATAATCTCCTACACATGGTTCTGGTGTTTTTAGACTAGAGGTTTTCCACTGTACAGCAGGATGCAGCATGCTTGGGGTCTACCTCTGAGTCCACAGTGTCAGATGAGACAGTGATTTTACCTCTTTGCTGTCCCAGCTGCGGAACCTGCAACTGTTGCACCTGCCGAGGTCCCTGCACCTACCCCTGAGTTTCCATCACACGCCCCATACCTCTTGATTGGCGGAGGCACGGCCTCCTTTGCTGCAGCACGCTCCATCAGGGCCAGGGACCCAGGAGCCAGGGTTAGTGGGCTTCTCTCTGTTGTTGATCTATGGAGTCACCAAGAACTTAGCAAGCAGTGTTATGATAAGTAGGCTCATGGTTTAGGTTTCGCAGAATACCTCATGTTGATTTCTTTAGACATGACTAATCTATTTTAGCACTTTACCCAAAATATATTTTTGTTTTGATATCTGTCCACAGGTATTGATTATCACTGATGAACCAGACCTTCCGTACATGAGGCCTCCTCTCTCCAAGGAGCTGTGGTTCTCTGATGACCCCAGTGTGGTTGACACCCTGCGCTTCAAACAGTGGAACGGCAAGGAGAGAAGGTGTGTGTGTGCACACGTTTACAGAACAGTCATCATATGCAATATTCCTATATTAATGCATGTTTATTTCTGGTTTTCAGCATCTACTTCCAGCCTCCCTCATTCTATGTCAGTCCTCAGGATTTGGAGAAAGTGGAGAATGGAGGAGTGGCTGTGCTCACTGGGAAAAAGGTTTGGTGCTTTTTGTTTTTTATAGCAAAGCATTCTGGTCTTGAGTTATTTTCTATATAATTGAAGAATTTGCTTACATTTAATTAGTTATACCATCTTTTTCCAAACAGTACTTATTCCGATTTAGTAAAAGGATTTATCAAACCTTCTTGGAGAATGCAATGGACAGCATCCAAGGATAATCTTCAATAATTAATTTATTGGTGAATGAATTATTAAAGTGTATCCTTAGAGTGCTGTCCATTTCACTCAATGTATTTTACTAAGAGAATCCAGCACCCAACCTCATGAAGAATAATCTGTGAGTACGTTGTCGTAATATCAATTTTTTATCAAACCTTCCCCAATCTTCTTCAGGTGGTGCACATGGACGTGAGGGGGAACAAAGTGACACTGAGTGACAACACAGAGATCTCCTATGATAAGTGCCTGATTGCCACAGGTAAGCCATGATGATAAATCCATCTTATGGAGCACATCCAGTTTAGCTGCTGAGTTGGGTGCGACATTCACAACAGGCTAGGACTTGTACACTGAGCAGCAATTAATTTGAGCTTTCTTTCTTAAGGTGGAGTCCCAAGGAATCTGCAAGTGATTGAGAGAGCCGGAGAAGAGGTGACAAAGAGGACTACACTGTTTAGAAAGGTAAACACATTGCCTTCAGAATCAGATGTTTTGAAAGGTGTGGGCAGTAGCCAGAAGACGGTCATTCATTAATTTGGTGTTTGGTACCGCTGACATGACAACGTAACATGCTGAAACTAGGTCCTTTACAATGTTCGGTAGGGGCTATTATTTTAGTCATCTTCAGGGACTGCACGGCATAACTTCGACATGTTCTATCCGTAAGGAGAGCCACCAGGGGGAGCCTTTGTGCTTGATTGACGCTATCTGGTGGCTCTATTTTCGGGCTGGAGTTAAGGCGGCGCTAGTGTCAAACGCACGTTAGTTTGCAATTTCGTCATGTAAAAACTGGCGCACTGGCATTTTCCAGCCCTAAAGCCAGGTTCGGAAATGTACCTGTCTTATATCAGCTCGCTTGCGCTCAGATGGGCGGAGTGGAAATATTTGCGGTGTCCTTAAAAACATGATCCAAAGTGCTAATTTCAGGCAGCGAGAAAGGCTTTTTTTTTGTCTGCCCAATTCAATCGCGAAGTAGTCAAGACTGTCGATAAAGGGTTTGGCTCCTGAGACCGCTTGGAAATAAATCTTAATCACCAAAGCTTTATTAAAATATCAAGTTTGAGAGGAGTAAAACTGAGCTGACGTTCCCTTTTTATCTATGCATTGTAGGCAGGCCCACATCATTTTAGTCATGCAGGTCCCGTTTTGGACGTGCATAAAACCCTCCATGATGCAGTATACATGTCCATCATGAAACGAGATGAGATGTGTGATGTACCGATTCCATGGTACAGTGTGTATGAGTTGATATATAAAAATATGATGCAAGATTCAAGACTACGTGCTTTTCAGCTAAAATTATTGTACAGAATTCTTGCCACCAACAAAATGTTGAATATTTGGGGCATACAATCATCGCAGCTCTGCAGATTTTGTTGTGAGGATACAGAATCAATAGATCATTTGTTTTGGTATTGCCCTCAGGTAGCCTGTTTCTGGTCCCCGGTTCAGGAATGGCTGAAAAAGCATAACATTAATCTAATATTGACCCTAGAAATAGCATTGTTGGGAGATCTGGAGAGACCTGGTCATTCAATTACTAATATACATACTCTTAGTAAAAGTATTTATCTTCAACTCGCAATCTGTGGATTCTATTCGATTAAATAGATTCAAATTGTATGTTAAACATCACAGCATAGTTGAAATATGTATGGTGCGTAGAAATCCGACGAGGGTGGCCAGCTGGGATGGGCTGAGGGTTGGGATGTGGGAGTGGAGTTGCTGGGCGGGGGATAGAATGATGGTCAAATATATAAAAGTAAAAAAATAAAGCCAAAATATAACAAAAAGGAAGTTTGAATGACACTGAGGGGCAACGTTGTTACAGCGAATGCCTGTTTGCCTGAGGCTGATGCCGCGCAGGTGTTTGTACACATGCAAATACACACACATTCTCATTCAAACGTGCACATACACGGACACACACACGTAAATAGTGCCATACATGCACTCAAACATTCAGTTGGCCTTGCTGTTATGATTTTTGGTGTCCTTGATGTCTTCTGTTTTTGCATTGTTTTCCTTTGTTTTTCTCTTTTGTTAATTTTGTTGGTGCATTGGCGGCGGGTGTCTTGGGGGTGGGGAATGGAAATATTTAATTTGACAAATTATTTTTTCGGGGGTGGTCTCGGATGGTTGCGGGGCAGCTGTCGGGGAACTGTGCTGGTGGCCTGGCGGTTGGGAGCTTGGGCCGGTGGCAGATAGTTCGCTGGTTCTGGTTCCCGTTTTTGACCTTGTGGGAGATCTGTCGACGTGCCCTTGAGCAGGGCGTTGACCCTGGTTGCTTCTGTGGGTCGCTCTGGATGGGAGTCTGTTAGATGACTGAGTGTAATGTAAATGTTGAGCGGCTTCACTGCAAGTAGATTGTATGTTTTTAATTTAAAAAAGAGATGAGAACCTCGGTGAATACCGGTGAACCTCATGTATATAGAAGTTATCTGTAACCTGTAAAAATGGCTTGTTTTCCGTTTCATATGTTAAAATCCCAAGCCCTTCCTTAGGCATACTATAGCGAAGGCTGGTTCGACAGCAATGCCTGTCTTTTTTATCCTGGCCATTTTTATGATATCATTACATTAAAAAATAAACATTGTTTTTCGTTACATTTTATTACAACCAAACTTGTTAGAAGGATTTACCTTCCTGGTTTTATGTTGACAACGTGGCGCGCTTGCAATGCAACTTCTGGACATGTGTGAATGCGATCTGACCTGTGAAATGGTTCCGATTATGTTCATACAGTGAGGGGAAAAAAGTATTTGATCCCCTGCTGATTTTGTACGTTTGCCCACTGACAAAGAAATAATCCGTCTATAATTTTAATGGTAGGTTTATTTGAACAGTGAGAGACAGAATAACAACAACAAAAATCCAGAAAAACGCATGTCAAAAATGTTATCAATTGATTTGCATTTTAATGAGGGAAATAAGTATTTGACCCCTCTGCAAAACATGATTTAGTACTTGGTGGCAAAACCCTTGTTGGCAATCACAGAGGTCAGATGTTTCTTGTAGTTGGCCACCAGGTTTGCACACATCTCAGGAGGGATTTTGTCCCACTCCTCTTTGCAGATCTTCTCCAAGTCATGAAGGTTTCGAGGCTGACATTTGGCAACTCAAACCTTCAGCTCCCTCCACAGATTTTCTATGGGATTAAGGTCTGGAGACTGGCTAGGCCACTCCAGGACCTTAATGTGCTTCTTCTTGAGCCACTCCTTTGTTGCCTTGGCCGTGTGTTTTGGGTCATTGTCATGCTGGAATAACCATCCACGACCCATTTTCAATGCCCTGGCTAGGGGAAGGAGGTTCTCACCCAAGATTTGACGGCACATGGCCCCGTCCATCGTCCCTTTGATGCGGTGAAGTTGTCCTGTCCCCTTAGCAGAAAAACACCCCCAAAGCATAATGTTTCCACCTCCAAGTTTGACGGTGGGGATGGTGTTCTTGGGGTCATAGGCAGCATTCCTCCTTCTCCAAACACGGCGAGTTGAGTTGATGCCAAAGAGCTCCATTTTGGTCTCATCTGACCACAACACTTTCACCCAGTTCTCCTCTGAATCGTTCAGATGTTCATTGGCAAACTTCAGACGGGCATGTATATGTGCTTTCTTGAGCAGGGGGACCTTGCGGGCACTGCAGGATTTCAGTCCTTCACGGCGTAGTGTGTTACCAATTGTTTTCTTGGTGACTATGGTCCCAGCTGCCTTGAGATCATTGGCAAGATCCTCCCATGTAGTTCTGGGCTGATTCTTCACCGTTCTCATGATCATTGCAACTCCAGGAGGTGAGATCTTGCATGGAGCCCCAGGCTGAGGGAGATTGACAGTTATTTTGTGTTTCTTCCATTTGCAAATAATCACACCAACTGTTGTCACCTTCTCATCAAGCTGCTTGGCGATGGTCTTGTAGCCCATTCCAGCCTTGTGTAGGTCTACAATCTTGTCCCTGACATCCTTGGAGAGCTCTTTGGTCATGGCCATGGTGGAGAGTTTGGAATCTGATTGATTGCTTCTGTGGACAGGTGTCTTTTTTTATACAGGTATCAAGCTGAGATTAGGAGCACTCCCTTTAAGAGTGTGCTCCTAATCTCAGCTCGTTACCTGTATAAAAGACACCTGGGAGCCAGCAATCTTTCTGATTGAGAGGGGGTCAAATACTTATTTCCCTCATTTAAAATGCAAATCAATCTATAACATTTTTAACATGCGTTTTTCTGGATTTTTGTTGTTGTTATTCTGTCTCTCACTGTTCAAATAAACCTACCATTAAAATTATAGACTGATCATTTCTTTGTCAGTGGGCAAACGTACAAAATCAGCAGGGGATCAAATACTTTTTTCCCTCACTGTAAAACACAGGCCTATTTGGGAGCAGTATAACGTAAGTGGACGTTCTCCCTTGCTATTTATATTGGATCTTTGTCCAACTGCAGTGAAAAGTTTGGATGCGTGTTAAACCCTCCATAGTCTGTGTTGTTTTAATATTATATGCCCACAGGGAGAAATTATGGTACCTGTAAGTGTGACAGCCTATTTGTTTAGAATTTTATTTGAATTATTCCTTCGCTTTTCAGGCCTTTATCAATAATTAATTTACAGTAGGCCTGGCCCCTATATCAGGGTAAATGCAATTGAAGTCATGCAATTACTTAGAACATGTGGCCTGCAAATGGGTTCACGTGAACGTATTTAGCAAAGATAGGTCTACATTTTGTTATTTATTTTCTGTAAGCCAATTAACAAACTATAACGGACTAACATTGGAATTCCAAGGTAATACATAAAAGACCGTAAATACACAAGCAACCACATGTATCTCCATGGAGCTCGTTCTGATTGGCCAGTGAGGGGCCAAGTCTCAACACACCCACAACTTGTTTATTCATCAAAACCCAGCTCTTTCACATCAACGCGGATAACTGTGATGCTGAAAATAGCAAAAATATTTCTGACACTACTGAACCTATAGCGCTACCGCATGCGTTTAGATTTACCATTGCGTTAGGTTTGTTACAATCGAGCCCTCAGTTACGTCATGTTTTGCATTAAACTGTAGTGATGTCTATTATTCAAAATAAATTATGCTTTAAGATAACAGTGCCAGCAAGTATGTTTTTTGACAGGGAATACTTGTAGTTACTATTCAAATCCACCTTGTGAAAATGCTTTTTTGCTATCATCCCTAGGTTGAAGATTTCAAATCTTTGGATAAGGTCTCCAGGGACACCAAATCCATCACCATAATTGGAGGAGGTTTCTTGGGGAGTGAGCTGGCCTGTGCCCTGGGCAGGAGATGTAAGTTAAGTAGGGCTGACGTTATTTAGTCGATTGTTTGGTGTATGGGCTGTTGGTCGACCGAGATTTCATGGTGTTCAAGACACCTGTCTGAGTGGACTGATCCATTGTGCAGGCCGTGGGGATGGCACAGTCCATCAGTCTAAGACATGTGCTACTGAAAATGTATATGGTTATACAATGGTGCAACACAAATAAAATATTATTTTATAACAACTGCGCTTTCTCCCGCATTGGATAGTGATCACTGTCTGCAATTCTGAAACACATCAGTGCGCTGTTGAATTGGCGCCTTTTCCTAGACCATGTTGCTATGTGCATAATAGCAAAGTTAACCAGCATATTGGTGTTGAGAACAATGCGGCAGCAGCAGAGTTAGGAGACGAGAAAACAGCCCTTGCGTAATTGTCTAAGAAAAGTGAGGAGAGGGGAAACCCCAACTTATTTAGGTCTATAATCAATAGCCTAACTGTTGTGTGCCTTGATTTATAAATCATCCATATATACTGTATATCTACAGAAGTAAGACAGAGCCTGCTTCTGTTGCCTGTTTGAGTGCTTGTTTCATAGCCTACTGATTCCCTGAGCACCAAGCCTCACGCAACAATTTCACTAATTCAGCTGTTTTCATCTTTGCTATGCTGTAATAAAGGCTTTACACTTTTTTCGTTAGACCTTGGTATTATTTATAATTTATTTACTGTTTACACTGTTCCAAATTGTCAGAATGTTTGTATTTATTATAATAATAATAATAATAATAATAACCTTTTTCCTTATTGTTATTGTTAATGTTATTATGATCAATATGTCATTATCATTAGCAGGCTTAGTATAGCAGCCTTGTATAACCACCATCGAGCTGTAGGCCTAAGAGCGCATCCTGTTTAGTCTTAATAATGTAACTTACTTAGGCCCATATTTCAATACTTATATAGGCTACTGTATCAATCAATGTAATTGTTAATGTCATCAAACAGTATAGGAGTCATTCATGATATGAAATGCAATCAAGCATTTTTTGTTTTTAAATAAAATAACTAAGAGACCATTGAATAATTAGCATTAACAATAAATAGGCCTAAACCGTTCCATTTCGAAAATTGCATTCACGAATGAATGCGACTGTTTTGAGTTTTTGCTGTAATAAAGGCTTTACAAAAAAACTAAAAAAAATTACAACAGACTCTCTGGTACGCTTATCATTTGTGTTTACATGGTTCCAAACAGTCAAAAATTATATTGTAATCTAACAGCACCTGTTTGCCTCACATAATATGCATGCAGCGCTTTCTCCTTACATTATTTTTCTTGCTCTCCTGTATTTTCCACAACTAGTCAAATTTGTTCCACACATCTGACTTCCCCTTTACCTCCTGCGCAACCAGTAAACATTCCCCCGTTTCGAGTTTATTTGTCACATTTTCTGCATCCATTTTGCTGTGTTACGGTGTTCAGTTTGTTTTATTGATGTGACTATGATATGCTATAGGTCAGGTCCTATTGGCCACGTGCTTGCGATAGGGAATGTTTTTCCTAAACAAATTAGGGATTTCGGTAAGATAACTTTTCAGTCAGAAATGACTGTAATTATGTTGCAGCTTCAGCAACACGGACAGCGCAATACACACAGTTGATGTTCTGTGGTGGTCGCTGTAGCAGGGAGGAGAGGGAGACAACGGGGGCTAGTCACACAGTCCCTCAATGTAATTTGTGTGTCTTAGTTATTTAATCTAACTGTTCGTTTAAAGCATCAGACCAGCTCAGTGCATATAGTTGATTTGATTAAACACAGGATGTGTCTATGGAAAAAGTTGTAAAATGTAGGCCGATTGGTTGAAAGAACAGACTATCTTGGTCGACCAAGATTTTTTTTAAAGTGGGGACAGTCCTAAAGTTAAGACTACTGTCTGAATCAAGGGAGAAATTACACTGACTGAACCAACAACCAACATTCACCACAGTGAAATGCCCCTTTGTAAGGTGTCTGTCTGTCTTCCATCCTTTTCCCAGCTGCTGATTCTGACCTGGAGGTGGTCCAGATGTTCCCTGAGAAGGGCAACATGGGAAAGGTGCTACCGGAGTATCTAAGCAACTGGACAACAGCCAAAGTCAAGAGCGGTAAGGAGGGAAACCTCTTAATCTCTATAACTTGTATGTTTCACTAATGGACTGTATATGGGAGTTCCTTCTCCCCTGTGGAAATGACTGAGACGGCCATTGCCAACCTATACATTTTTTAAAGAGAAGTTACATTTTTAAAGAAGTTATTTATACTGAAATTCAACTCTCACCTTTACAGAGGGAGTGAAGGTCATCACAGAAGCGTTGGTTAAAGGTGTCACCTACAAAGATGGCAGAGTGGAGATCAAACTGAAGGATGGTCGCGTGGTGAAGACGGACCATATTGTTGCAGCTGTTGGGCTGGATCCCAGTGTAGAGCTGGCCAAGTCAGCAGGTCTGGAGGTAGACTCTGACTTTGGGGGCTTTCGGGTCAACGCAGAACTGCAGGCTAGGTCCAATATATGGGTGGTAAGTGCAAATTCGAGTGGTTGTCTTCGGATGCTACTTCATTTTCATCTGAAAGGTCAATTCTTAGTAAAGAAGAGCTCCCCCATTGAAAGATTGATAACATATCTCATAAGTTATGCATCCTTAACTCTCATACTCAAGCACAAGGAAACTATAAAAAAAAGTATTGTAATTTATTACCGATGTGTCATGACTATGTAGGCAACTATTGTGATCCTTAGTGTCCTCTGTTTACAGGCAGGTGATGCAGCATGCTTCTATGACATTAGACTGGGCCGCAGGCGAGTGGAGCACCATGACCATGCAGTCGTGAGTGGCCGGCTGGCCGGAGAGAACATGACGGGAGCCAATAAGCCCTACTGGCATCAGTCCATGTTCTGGTACGAGTCATATCATTCAGTTTCCTTGTCAGTAGTCGTCAGTGACTCCCTCTCCTCTAACCTTGTATCTCATGTCCTATTGTGTCCCACAGGAGTGACCTGGGGCCTGATGTAGGCTATGAGGCCATTGGGATAGTAGACAGTAGCCTTCCAACGGTTGGAGTATTTGCCAAAGCCACTGCTAAGGACACCCCCAAAGCTGCCACAGAGAAGTCCGGTATAACCATCCACATTATACTGATTTACAGTCAACATAATTGGCAGGCTCCAGCCACCCAAGTCATAGACTGTTCTCTCTGCTACTGCACGGCAAGCAGTACTGATGCACCAAGTCTGGAAGCAACAGGACCCTGAACAGCTTCTACCCCCAAGCCATAAGACTGATAAATAGTTAGTCCGGGTAGCTATTTAACTATTTGCATTGACCCTTTTTGCATGAACTCTTTTGACTCATAACATACGTTGCTGCTACTGTTTATTATCTGTCCTGTTGCCTAGTCACTTTACCCCTACCTATATGTACATATCTACCTCTTACCTTGCACATCAGCTCGGTACTAGTACCCCGTGTATATTGGGAAGTTATCGTTACTCATTGTGTATTTATTCCTCGCGGTATAGTTTTTTTCTCTCTGCATTGTTGGGAAGAGCCCGTAAGTAAGCATTTCACTGTTTACAAAGCATGTGACAAACTATTTGATTTGATTCTACAGAAGGACCCTCTGTACTTTACAAATCAACTAAATGTTTCAACCCCCCCCCCCAAAACAATTGTTTTGAAGACCTAGCCTGAGCATCTTTCCTATCCTGATAGGAACTGGAATCCGTTCGGAGAGTGAGACTGAGGGGACGGCCAGTAGCCCTGTAGCCTCCTCCACCCCTGAACCCCCTCCAGTATCCCAGCAGAAGGACGACTACGGGAAAGGAGTGATCTTCTATCTGCGAGACAAAGTGGTGGTGGGCATTATCCTGTGGAACGTGTTCAACAGAATGCCCGTCGCAAGGAAGGTGAACTGTCACAAATATCAGAGGATGCATATTTTCTCTGTTCTTCAAACCGCTCCATGTCACTTAAGTGATGTTGAAAACCGAGTTAAATATAGACTGATTTGCTTTGCATTCTTGTCTTTGCAGATCATCAAAGATGGAGAGGAACATGCCGATCTGAATGAAGTGGCTAAGCTCTTCAACATTCACGAGGACTGAGTCTTCTCTACTCTGGGGAGGCTGAGCCTATGCTGGGAGACGTATGCTGTCACTACTCATAAAGGCTTTGAACTTTCACAGTCATCGCCAGGCTTTGGCAGACCCTACTATGATGATGCACTTGAAAAGAAAAGGGAGAATCTCTGGACACAAATTTACTCTGTACATTTCATGTCGCTGGAATATTTTCATGTTTGTAATTTCTATCACATGCATGTGTTTTTTTTCTTATTGTCTATTCAAGATAGTGAGTAGAAATATTCACCATGTATATCAGTCTAATCATTCTATATAGTATAAAAGCCGCCCCCATGTCCCCAGATCTATTCTGTTGCGTTTTGTGATCAAGGTGAAATTGTCCATCTCGGGAATACAGGGGACAGTGTACAAGCCTAACAACATACTGGTATGTGGAGGTTGTTTTTCAGTGTGATCAGAGCAGCTCATATTGTTAGGCTGCAATAAAAATATTTTTTAATAAATGATCCTACCATTTGCATTTTTATTTCCTAAGATGTTATCACTCAGTTAGGGGAACTGGTTCTGATATGGACTGCTACCATAAGTCCCTTGATACAAGTTTTCTTGGAAATGTATTATAACATCATGGTTTCACATCGTTGGTAATTAAATCACACAAGCTCAAATATGGAGTCTATTAGGCAGTGGCTTTTGCTATGGTTTACCATGTTGAGACCCTTTAGTTCAGGACTGCCCAACCCTGTTCCTGAGGGGCTACCGTCCTGTAGGTTTTTGCTCCAACCCTAATCTAGCAACCCTGATTCTAATAATTAGCAGGTTGATAAGATGAATCAGGTTAGTAACACCTGGCGTTGGAGCGAAAACCTACAGGAAGGTAGCTCTCCAGGAACATGGTTGGGCAACCCTGCTTTAGTTGAACAAAATATCCATTCCCAACCATCACTGCTCACCTGCCTGCACTGCTCCCACATAGACTCTTCCTGTCCTAGGAGTTCTCAGGTTAAAGTGCCATGGCTCTCCTCAGAGTGGATGGGAACAGGCAGTCCTGCTCAGAGGGCACCTGACCTGTGTGGGCTACAGCGTACAGAACCACTCACTGGGAAAGTAGGTCTGCAGTATAACTATGCTCTACAGAAGGCTACCACATTCAAAATTAAAGCTGGCCTACTTAACCACTATGGAACTGGAAATGCTTTTACATGCAAAAACTTGCATGATTTTTATGATTTTTCAGCATCTGCTGACACTGGCTCTTAAACACCTCCCTGTGGGAAGGCGGGAAAGGTTTTACAGATGTGAGGGAAATGTCTTAACACGTGTGAAGTACAGCTAGCATCCCTTTTGCTAAGGTAGTCTGCCGTAAGCATAGTTACTATTTTACAAAACAGTAATGTGTGAAATGTATTGCCGCCTTATGTCTGACTTTTACTACTGAGTTCCTCAATAGGTGTTAGAATGTATCTATGTGTTGAAAGAGACTGAAGTAATTCTATCCCTTCGAGGGATAGTTTAATTAACTAGTCGAGAGAAAGAAATATGCAAAATGTCTTCCCCTTTTTTATTGTACACCTTGAAAGTACTTTCCTTTGATAACAATGTTGTGCCCTTTATTGTTGCATTTGTCTGCTTAACTGCCTTGAGTGCCCGTCTTCAAGCTTGACTTATTCAAATTCAAAATCCTTTTACCAATTAATATTTATTTAATAAATTCTTGAAATTAATTATTTTAATAATGGAGATAGATATGTATCTAGAAATATACTGAACAAAAATATAAATGCAACATGCAACAATTTCAAAGATTTTACTGAGTTACAGTTCATATAAGGAAATCAGTCAATTGAAATGAATTCATTAGGCCCTAATCTATGGATTTCACATGACAGGGGTGCAGCCATTGGAGGGCATAGGCCCACCCACTTGGCAGCCAGGCCCACCCACTGGGGAACCAGGCCCAGTCATCAGAATGAGTTTTTCCTCACAAAAGGGCTTTATTACAGATAGAAATACCCCCCACGTGGTCTGCGGTTGTGAGGCCGGTTGGATGTATTGCCAAATTCTCTAAAATGACGTTGGAGGCAGCTTATGGTAGAGAAATTAACATTCAATTCTCTGGCAACAGCTCTGGTGGACATTCCTGCAGTCAGCATGCCAATTGCACGCTCCCTTAAAACTTGAGATCTGTGGCATTGGGTTGTGTGGCAGAAATGCACATTTTAAAGTGGTATTTTATTGTCCCCAGCACAAGGTGCACCTGTGTAATGACCATGCTGTTTAATCAGCTTCCTGATATGCCACACCTGTCAGGTGGATGGATTATCTTGGCAAAGGAGAAATGCTCACTAACAGGAATGTAAACAAATGTGTGCACAAAATCTGAGAGAAATAAGCTTTTTGTGTGTATGGAACATTTCTGTGATTTTTTATTTCAGCTCATGAAACATGGGACCAACACTACATGTTGTGTTTATATTTTTGTTCAGTGTATATATATTTGGGGAATGTATGTCCACGTTCTCTGTTATGATTGTGTTTTTATTTTTAGGGGGAAAAACTGATTTATTTCATAGAAAATGCCTTGACTGTGGATCCAAACAGTGCTCATTAAAGTCTAAAGCCAAAATAAGATAAAGTCTCAAAGTATTTGGAACTTTAAAAACGCACTGACAAAAAAAAAGAAGAGGTATAAAATGCTGCTGTCTGTTTAAATATTCCTGCTGTAATTCCTGGAGCATGCATTTAGCTATGAAAAAGACATAAAGCTTGTGGGTCTTTCATACAAAAGATCACATGGCAAAACTTCCCCAGACCTTGAATTATAGACCAGCATCATCTTGGATGTTACACCTGCAGAGAGCCAGAGGCTTAGAGGGCTCAATAAAGATTTGTCTGGGTAGCGGAGCAACACCATGTTTCTCTGCCTAGGTTCACAGACTCTTCACTGAGTTATATGCCTCTAAATACTTCTTCATCCATTTGTATTTTATTTTATGCATAGAGCTGTAAGCGGAGAATGCTTTCACTAGTCCTATGGATGGTATGGGTCTCATCCGTCTGCTTTCTACAAGGCAGGTAAGAAACATAATTGTCTTGCCTTTTGACGTAGTAAGTACTTATTATTGTTTTATTATAGCCTATGCCTGTGGTTGTTTGAGTAAAACTAGGAGGAGACTAAGAAAAATGAATATGTTGATTCAATGTGCATTTATAATGTGTAAACTGAAGAAATAGAGATCTGCTACTTTTGAAGTGAGAGAAGTTGTTGAACCATGGGGAATATACAATGTTTTCCCAATTATATGAAAATCACTAAGGCTAATTGCCTACAGAGAAATATAATCAGTTGCCTCCTTGAAAGGTTCATATGTTCTACAATATATTATGTTGTTTAAATGTGCCTAAAAATAATACATATATAATATATATTTAATTGATTTTGATTAGCATTTTGTAAAAATAATGACCAATAAATGTAGGATTTTTATTTGGACTTTATACTAAGAGGCGTATGACGTAGTTATCCCTCCAAATTTTGCAGACTTTTACCGCGTATTAAATATTTATCCATACAACAACTCTACATTTAGCTTAACAATTTGATACGATTCTGCTGTTAGTCTAATGCATTGGGACTAGACCGGAGAAGTCCTACACTTAACAAAGTAGGATAATATATGAAAGAAAACCGATGAGAGAGGGAGAGAGTAGCTCAGTTGGTAGAGCATAGCGCTTGCAACGCCAGGGTTGTGCGTTCGTTTCCCACGGGGGGCCAGTATGAAAAAAGAAAAGAAAAATGTATGCACTCACAAACTGTAAGTCGCTCTGGATAAGAGCGTCTGCTAAATGACTTAACTGTAAATGTGATTTGGAACGTTGGGAAAGAGATGATTTTGTCCAGGGATAAGATATACATAGTCTACATAAAGGAGAAAGCTACATGACCTGTGTTTTCTAAAATCAATATAAATGATCACACCCAGTCAAGTACCATATCTTAATTGTAATTATATGAATATTACAATTTTATTACAAAACATAGTCACTACTTAACTGCTTGTGGCTCATTACAAAGAAATAGTAATTACAAAGAGCATATATCATCCTAGCCATTCTTATTTCCGAATTATATTTTCAGAGAAATATGTTTTTGCAGAAAATCACTTGAGATGCACCTTCATGAATCAATTCCTCTCTCTCACATCCCTTTATTATGACCATCTGAAACAGTAGTTGCCCATCAGTTCCAGATAATACCTCTCCTGACATTCCTCTCACAGTTTCCTCCTCCTCCTCATCCCATCTGGCAGGCCTGGGACCTGTAAGGAGATGAAGCTACCTAGCAGGCTAGGGAAGGCCCCTTCCCCATCTGACTTTCTGGATAAACTCATGGGAAGGACATCTGGGTATGACGCCCGCATTAGACCCAACTTCAAAGGTATAATGCAATACACTGTAGAGTAGATTACACAATACAACAATACACATACAGTTATACACATTATGGTACAGTACAGTAAACCCTAAACAGGTGGGTGTAGTACAGTAGCTTTACAGAATAAATCTAAGATACAATATTATATAAATCTAAAAGATTTCCACTTTCACATTATAATTGTTATTTGTTGTGATACTTAAAGACAAAATTACTCAGAGCATTTGTTTTTGGTCATTTTGCGTGCATGTTAACCCACAGACCTAGGGCTCTATTAAATCCGCATCGCAGAAGTTCAGCTTTACAGCGTGATTGAAATTTAAAGGCAATATTCCCGCTTTAGCGGAGACTGCATTCACAGTAAACACTCCATATGTCGACTCGATCAGAAATTACCTTAAAATGTATGTCGCGGGATCAGATTAAATAGAGCCCCTAGTTCAGTCTGTTTCTTCACAGCCAGCAAAGCCAGCAGATTCCATCTGACATAGTTCCTCTTTATTTCTCAAGGGTCAAATCTCATCATATATATTTTATACTTGCTCCACATCACTGAAATATGCCAGTGAATGCCATGCAAAGTAACTCCCTGCTGATTGTCTATAAATATACTAATGTAACTTAAGTAGAATCAATAAATTATACCCTCTTAGGAAATGAGATTATGAAATATTTATGATGTCAGTAGTTGAGGGATGCAATATACTAATGAGAGCATATTGGAAATGACAACCATTTTATCCTGTCTGTTTGTGATAACTCAGTCTAATACAAGACAGCTTGCCACATTATAAACTGTGTAAACACATCCGCCGCTGTGCAGTCAATCATCTCTAAAATGAAAGGCCACCTCTTGCTCCCTACATCCCTACTCAAAACCTGCTCATCAAGCCTGCTTATGTTTTTCACCACCCTGATCAACAAGTCCCTGCTGACCGGAGAGGTACAGTACCATCAATCTTCAAAACAGCTGCAGTCACCCACTTACTGAAGAAACCCAACCGTGACCAGGACATCCTATCCAACTACACGTCCATCTCCAACCTCCCCTTCGAATCAAAAGTACTGGAGAAAGTGGTTGCAAACCAGCTTCAATCACATCTGTCATCTAATCAGTTGTAAAAGGTTTTCCAATCTGGCTTCCGGCCCTTGCACAGCACCGAAACAGCTCTGGTTAAAGTTACCAATGACCTGCTGATGGCTGCTGATTCTGGATCTCCTAGCATCCTCCTCCTCTTAGATCTCAGTGCTGTTTTTGACTCTGTACACCACATCATCCTCCTGTGGTGTCTCAGAGAACACACTGCTGTCTCTGGAACAGCTCTGAACTGGTTCTCCTCCTACCTCTCCAATAGGAAGCAATACATCGATCTGGACTTTCTAATAGTGGAGGAGTCCTCAGTCACATGCAGCGACCCACAGCGGTTAGTGCTGGGGCCTGTCCTGTCTTTAATTTACATGCTCCCTCTCGGCCAGATCCTAAGCTGCCTAGAGGACATCAGGGCATGGATGAAAGAGAACTTCCTCCAGTTGAACAGTAAAAAGACTGAGGCTATGCTTATTGGGACACCCAAGCAGGTCACCAGTGCTGGAAACATCTCCCCTACAATCAACGGCCAAGCCATCCACCTGTCCTCTGTCATCTCCAACCTAGGAGTCAAGTTTGAAGCTTCTTTGTCCTTCGATGCCCACATTAAACAAATATGTAAAACATAATTTTTCCATCTTAAAAACATTGCCTGGTCATACCATCACTCTCCCAGCCAGATGCATAGAAACTCATCCACGCCTTCATCTTCTCTCAGATTGACTACGGCAATGCGCTGTTTGGGGGCCTCCCAGCCAAATCCCTACAGAGGCTCCAACTAATCCAGAACAGTGCTGCCAGGGTCCTGACCAGGACCAAGAAGTCAGACCACATCACCCCGATCCTGGTCCAACTCCACTGACTACCGGTCAACTACAGGATCAACTTCAAAATGGTCATGCTTGTATTTAAAGCCCAGCGACCTCATCTCAATCAGCAAGCCACCTTGCACTCTCCGCTCCAGCCACTCCCTACTGCTTCAAGTCCCCAAGACACGTCTCCGAACTATGGGGGACCGACCCTTCTGGTCCCTTGCTCCTCGCCTATTGAATGTTCTCCCTGACCATCTGAGAGCCGCTCCATCACTCAGAACCTTTAAAGCGGCCTTAAAACCCACTTCTACAGACTGTCTTTTTCATAGTCCTAGTCCCAATCTAAAATGTATTTAGCACCCAGCCCACTATTGCTATTTTACCTGCCTTGATTCTAAATGTGTTGTTTTTATTGTATACAGTGGGGGAAAAAAGTATTTAGTCAGCCACCAATTGTGCAAGTTCTCCCACTTAAAAAGATGAGAGAGGCCTGTAATTTTCATCATAGGTGCACGTCAACTATGACAGACAAATTGAGGAAAAAAAATCCAGAAAATCACATTGTAGGATTTTTAATGAATTTATTTGCAAATTATGGTGGAAAATAAGTATTTGGTCACCTACAAACAAGCAAGATTTCTGGCTCTCACAGACCTGTAACTTCTTCTTTAAGAGGCTCCTCTGTCCTCCACTCGTTACCTGTATTAATGGCACCTGTTTGAACTTGTTATCAGTATAAAAGACACCTGTCCACAACCTCAAACAGTCACATTCCAAACTCCACTATGGCCAAGACCAAAGAGCTGTCAAAGGACACCAGAAACAAAATTATAGACCTGCACCAGGCTGGGAAGACTGAACCTGCAATAGGTAAGCAGCTTGGTTTGAAGAAATCAACTGTTGGAGCAATTATTAGGAAATGGAAGACATACAAGACCACTGATAATCTCCCTCGATCTGGGGCTCCACGCAAGATCTCACCCCGTGGGGTCAAAATGATCACAAGAACGGTGAGCAAAAATCCCAGAACCACACGGGGGGACCTAGTGAATGACCTGCAGAGAGCTGGGACCAAAGTAACAAAGCTTACCATCAGTAACACACTACGCCGCCAGGGAGTCAAATCCTGCAGTGCAAGACGTGTCCCCCTGCTTAAGCCAGTACATGTCCAGGCCCGTCTGAAGTTTGCTAGAGTGCATTTGGATGATCCAGAAGAGGATTGGGAGAATGTCATATGGTCAGATGAAACCAAAATAGAACTTTTTGGTAAAAACTCAACTCGTCGTGTTTGGAGGACAAAGAATGCTGAGTTGCATCCAAAGAACACCATACCTACTGTGAAGCATGGGGGTGGAAACTTCATGCTTTGGGGCTGTTTTTCTGCAAAGGGTCCAGGACGACTGATCCGTGTAAAGGAAAGAATGAATGGGGCCATGTATCGTGAGATTTTGAGTGAAAACCTCCTTCCATCAGCAAGGGTATTGAAGATGAAACGTGGCTGGGTCTTTCAGCATGACAATGATCCCAAACACACCGCCCGGGCAACGAAGGAGTGGCTTCGTAAGAAGCATTTCAAGGTCCTGGAGTGGCCTAGCCAGTCTCCAGATCTCAACCCCATAGAAAATCTTTGGAGGGGAGTTGAAAGTCTGTGTTGCCCAGCGACAGCCCCAAAACATCACTGCTCTAGAGGAGATCTGCATGGAGGAATGGGCCAAAATACCAGCAACAGTGTGTGAAAACCTTGTGAAGACTTACAGAAAACATTTGACCTGTGTCATTGCCAACAAAGGGTATATAACAAAGTATTGAGAAACTTTTGTTATTGACCAAATACTTATTTTCCACCATAATTTGCAAATAAATTCATTAAAAATCCTACAATGTGATTTTCTGGATTTTTTTTTCTCATTTTGTCTGTCATAGTTGACGTGTACCTATGATGAAAATTACAGGCCTCTCTCATCTTTTTAAGTGGGAGAACTTGCACAATTGGTGGCTGACTAAATACTTTTTTCCCCCACTGTATATACAGTATGAAAAAAAGTATCAGTAGAGCTTTGAGACAACTCTGTAATGAAAAGTGCTATACAAACGTATTAGTATTATTATTATTATTATACTGAACAAAAATATAAACGCAACATGCACCAATTTCAACAATTTTACGGAGTTACAGTTCATATAAGGAAATCAGTCAATTGAAATAAATTCATTAGGCCCTAATCTATGGATTTCACATGACTGGGCAGGGTCACAGCCATGGGTGGGCCTGGGAGGGCATAGACCCACTCACTGGGGAGCCAGGCCCAGCCAATCAGAATGAGTTTTCCCCACAAAAGGGCTTTATTACAGACAGTAATACTCCTCAGTTTCATCAGCTGTCCGGGTGGCTGGTCTCAGATTATCCTGCAGCTGAAGAAGCCAGATGTGGAGGGCTGGCGTGGTTACACGTGGTCTGCGGTTGTGAGGCCGGTTGGACGTACTGCCAAATTCTCTAAAACGACGTTGGAGGCGGCTTATGGTAGAGAAATGAACATTCAATTCTCTGGCAACAGCTCTGGTGGACATTCCTACAGTCAGCATGCCAATTGCACGCTCCCTTAAAACTTGAGATCTGTGGCATTGTGTTGTGTGACAAAACTGCACATTTTAGAGTGGCCTTTTATTGTCCCCAGCACAAGGTGCACCTGTGTAATGAGCATGCTGTTTAATCAGCTTCTTGATATGCCACACCTGTCATGTGGATGGATTATATTGGCAAAGGAGAAATGCTCACTAACAGGGATGTAAACAAATGTGTGCACAGAATTTGAGAGAAATAAGCTTTTTGTGCATATGGAAAATGTCTGGGATCTTTTATTTCAGCTCATAAAACATGGGACCAACACTTTACATGTTGCGTTTATATTTTTGTTCAGTATATACAGTAAGAGAGTTCTTATTCCATTGTGCGCTGGAAGACAATACTATCCCCTGTCATTAAATAGACCTGACAATGTTTTCAGATCCATTTATATTTGCCACAGATGCTCTGCCACATATCTTTTCCTTTAAATATTAATAAACATGGATGAATGATGGATGAACATGTACTGTATGAGTAATGCATTTTACTGTACATGCTAAGCAAATAAAGAATTGTCTGTATCAGAAAACAGCATAGTGAAACACATTGAAATTATGATACAGTATATATGAGTAGCTGCGTTTCTCATGGACTATTTTGCAGGTCCTCCTGTGAATGTCACCATCAACCTGTTCATCAACAGCTTTGGGTCCATCACAGAAACCACTATGGTGAGGGATTTTTATACTCATCCACCTTTCCTCCAAACAGGGTCTGTTCACTCCCTTTAATAGACTGTCTCTTTTATACTATAACTACCATAGGACTATCGGCTCAATGTGTTTCTACGGCAACAATGGAACGACCCACGACTAGCCTATAAGGAGTACCCTGATGACTCTCTGGACCTGGATCCTTCCATGTTGGACTCCATCTGGAAACCTGACCTTTTCTTTGCCAATGAAAAAGGGGCAAACTTTCACGAAGTCACCACAGACAACAAACTGCTGCGGATATTCCAAAATGGGAATGTCCTCTACAGTATCAGGTGACCAGTGTCTCTAAAACAGTAGTGTCTCCTCATAATTATATATAAGAGTACAATTGTATTATTTATAACGTGATCAGTAACAATAATTATCAACATTCAATTTGAAGCCACAGGTAATGTTAGTGTACAAAACTCCCCGTACCTGTCTTCTGTTCACCCTCTCACTACATGCTTCTGGTTCTGTGAGCCAGGTTAACGCTGATTCTGTCCTGCCCCATGGATCTGATGAACTTCCCTATGGACATTCAGACGTGCTCTATGCAGCTGGAAAGCTGTGAGTTTTATTTTCTCTATTTTTTATCCATTCTTTGCACTCGGCTAGTTTCACTCCCTGGTGCCTCTTTTTCCCCTTTCTCTACACTTGACTAGACAGGCTTTGATGTTGACAACTTTATAAATAAACTTGTCTCTCCCTCTGTAGTGGGCTAGATCATGAATAAAAGAAACCCATGTTCTCCCTTCTCCTCTGTGCTCTAGTTGGCTACACCATGAATGACCTGTGTTTCCAGTGGCTGGACATTGGCCCTGTGCAGGTGGCTGATGACCTGATGCTTCCTCAGTTTGTGTTGAAAGAGGAGAAAGACTTAGGCTACTGCACCAAGCACTACAACACAGGTAGATTCTGGACTCTCAATGGTATGTTATTGCCACAGTTTGCTTAATGACAATGTCTTCATCTCTAACCATCTGGCATCTGCTGGCAGGTAAATTTGCCTGCATCGAGGTAAAGTTCCACCTGGAGAGACAGATGGGTTACTACCTGATCCAGATGTACATCCCCAGCCTTCTCACCGTCATCCTCTCCTGGGTCTCCTTCTGGATCAACATGGACGCCGCCCCAGCTAGAGTGGGCCTTGGTATCACCACAGTGCTCACCATGACAACACAAAGCTCTGGGTCCAGGGCATCCTTGCCTAAGGTAAGAGAGGAAATGTTTTATATTTTGCTCAGGTGTTCTAGCTGGACAACCTACATACATTAAATCAAAATTGATTTCAAAAGATGCTTTAATTCAGAAAATGCCAGTTACCAGTTTTATACTTAATACCTAATCATTGCACGTTATTTCAGTGGTGGAAAACATCATGCTGTTTATCTGCATGTTGAAGTTCTAACCCTTATTAATTTTTTTGTGGGTTGTGTAGGTGTCTTATGTGAAGGCCATTGATATCTGGATGGCTGTGTGTCTTCTTTTTGTGTTCGCTGCACTGCTGGAGTATGCAGCAGTAAACTTTGTCTCACGACAGCACAAAGAGTTCTTCAGACTGAG
Organism: Coregonus clupeaformis; assembly: GCF_020615455.1. Lineage (NCBI taxonomy): Eukaryota > Metazoa > Chordata > Actinopteri > Salmoniformes > Salmonidae > Coregonus > Coregonus clupeaformis. The sequence goes on from NC_059200.1 coordinate 30,460,756, forward strand.
GAAAAATATCAAAGAACAACAGCGGCAGAGAACTGTGAGTCCAAGCCCCTGTGCAGCCCACCCCTCAGGCTGCTGTCACCTGCTATTCCCTCTATGCCCCGTTATGCAGCAGTTATACAGTTCAGCTGGCTGTCGTATCTCATGCTGGGAGATCCACAGACCTGTTCTAAATTCAAGTCATTTTCTTCCTTCTTCTGGGTATAATTGCTCTACTCAACAGCTTGGCTTGCCGTTTCACTTTGGATCTCAAAATAATAAGTAACCCAAAAGAAAGTGATCAAAAAAATTATAAAAAATGATCTGGAATTAACTGAATTGTGGTAGTAGTTTGTCTGTAGCTCCACAGTTAGCCTTCCACTATATTATGAAACATCCCAATACTTTTCCCTGACACCTGCATCTAGATCAGTTTCAGGGACCGGGTAGCCTACTTTCTTTTTACCTAAGTCTCATCTTATTTTTAGATCTTTACACATTCAGTTGGTATTTCTCAGACTCTGTTTACATAATAATGTACTTGAATGTCTACAGTAATGTGTCACTGCATGTTGTTTAGATTGAATCACAGTATTCCCGTATGCCTGCTAAACCTCCATGTTGCTCTGGCTCTATCAGCAGGGAAGTGGTGATAGCAGCAAAGTGAAAGGTAACAGCGTGCCAGGCAACAACGCCTGCCAGGGGACCTTGTCTGGCCCTCAGCAGTGCAGTGTCTGTGCCAGGGTAAAAACTCCTACTCTTCTCACGCTGACTGGAGTCTAGTTTAATGGGGGGTATTCCACTGTTTGTTCACTTAGAAAAACAAAATGGTAGATCTCACTGAGTGATAAGGTGTTGTCATCGCTATCTGTTGTGTAATCTCTCTCATGTGAAATGTATTCATCACAAAATCCAAGTCCTTTTTGACTTTGCCACACTTGAATAATCATAATACTGTATGTGGCAAGTAATGTGGAGAAAATGTTGCAGGTTATGAGGGTGACAGACATTTTACCCTTTTCCTTTTGTTCTTTCCTAGGAGCAGGAGCTGGCAGAGCAGAGCCAGGCCTATTTTCTCCATAGTTATGGAGTAGCAGAAGATGCACCACCAGAGATGGATGCCCCAATCTTTCAGGCCTTACCTCCTGGGTTTCCACTGTATGACATCCGCAGGCGGTTTGTAGATCGGGCAAAAAGGATTGACACTATATCCAGGGCTGTGTTCCCGCTGAGTTTCCTCTGCTTCAATGTTTTCTATTGGCTTACCTACAAAGTGCTGCGGAATGAAGCCATCCGAGCTACTCTGTGACAAACCAACATCTGAGGACTGAATTATATCACTAGAAACCAGTACGGAGTTGAATCTAGTCTTCAACAGAACACTTTGAGACAACGTTAGAAATCCATCAGCTGTGCCAATGGAAAAATAACTGACTGCATGTCCAGTTCCATTTATTGTTTATGAAAGTAAGCAAACCTGATGTCTCTTCCAAGTGTCATCCTTAACCATTTGTTTTTTGTACAATTCCAATGGAATGCACTAATGGTATATAGGCCTTCTTGCACTACGGATACTTTTAATGTCACCCCCATGGAGAGCACAAGCCCAGATATTGAAACAGGACTGCATGGAAAATGTTGGACATATTGTAAAATATATATTTTTTGTACTCTTGTGGATTGCCACATCATAAACCCCTACAAATATATTGATTTCAACCTAATATGGTACACTTTATGTAATAGTACATTATTGGTACATGAATAAACAGAAGTGAATGCTGGACATTTTGAATTGTCTAGTTAGGTAATGTCCTTCATTATCGTACTGTGTCAAGTATTGGCTTTGTCATCCTCAATGAATGCACCTTGGACTTGTTTAAAATGGTCAAATAAACAAATCAAAAAGCCAGATGAATGATTAGTGTGAAAATGACTGCTGTTGTAACGGTCTCAGTGATGCTCTTAAACTTGTGTCCATTCTTTAATTATAAGTCAGTGAAAGAAAACATACATAAGAGGGGAATGGAAGTTCAGGATACAGCATACATCAGGTTTCCCCAACTGGCAGCCCGGTTTTATTCAGCCACCCATGTTTTCTGAGCTAAAAAAACATTTGTTGTGTGTTTTTCAGAAAATCAGCTCAAACTGAATTTAATTAGGAAAATCTGTTCCCAAGTATAATAAAGAGACGTGATGGTATACAAATGTAAGCAAGGTTTGAAATAAAGTTTTAGTCAAATATATCTGTTTGGGATTCTTGCGGTCAATTTGCATCTGTAATTATGTTCCGGCCCCCCAACCATCCTCTCAATAAAAAAATTGGCCCGTGGCTGAATCTAGTTGATGATCACTGGTGTACATCTTCAGGAGTATTAAATGCACAGCTATTCCATTAGAAACACTGAATAATACATGGCAATTATCTAGTTTGTTTTCCCGAGAAGTATTTAACAACTATAACCTACATTCTGCCCCCAAGGAAGACAATTATGTAGCACTTTTGCTTTACACAATTGAAAGTCAATTAGGTGGAAGGTATCATCCAAACTTCATTACAGATACAGTACATTTAATGTGTAACTGCATGTGTCAGACAACTCAAGATCACTTGTCTAACTGGTTCCAATGTTTCAACGTATACTAGAGGTTTATCAAGTGAGAACAGTAAATACAGTACAAGTTCAGGTACAGTTACAATACATATTTTATTGATAAGTGACCCAAGAAAAGAGAAACAGCTTAAAACTGGATGACCTGGCCCTGAAAGAGTAAGAAAAAGGATAGAGATGTCAAAAAATATAACATTTCACAGATTGCTGCAAATAGATTAAAATCACTATATAAGAAGCTCAATTGTCTTAGTGTCAATCTCATTAACTCCACCCTCTGCTTAGTGCCTACCTTTTGCAATTAGGCTACTATACACAAAGTTTGCTGGCTCTCAAAACTGAAGAGAACCAGTATTATTACCTTTCTCTTCTTGTCTCCTCCCAGTTCAAAGTGTTTGCATCGCTTGATGGGCACCATTCTCTTTTGCCGACAGTTGGGCTCCACACACTCCAGCCTCAACACAATCTTCTTTGTAGTTTTAGCCTGCAGGACAAATCACAAGGATTCAAGCATGTAACATAAAAATATGGAAATGATTTATGTGCTGACTAGTAGGGTAGACATGGTAACAAACAGAAAAGTGCATATGTAAATATTTTCCCCATTATGATTCTTGCATACCTTCTTCCTGAAAATAGGCTTGGTCTGGCCACCATAACCAGATTGCTTTCTGTCGTATCTCCTTTTGCCTGAAATACATTGTTACCGGATTAATGCATGCCGAGGTAGACACCACACATAAATACATCTGAATGTTCAAGTAGCCAGGGAATGGGAAGTAATGACACATGGCAGCTCTGCTTCTAGCTCCTACGTTTTACAAGCATTTCGCAATAACATCTACTAAATATGTGTATGTGACCAATAACATTTGATTTTAACGTTAAACTCCGTAGCAAACTTACCCTGTGCATACAGAGAATCCTTGCCCTTCTTGTACTGGGTAACTTTGTGAGTTTGATGTTTCTTACATTTCTTGCAGTAAGTCCTGCGGGTCTTCGGTACGTTTACCTAGATACAAGATAAACACTAGTAAATGACTGTACCAAATATATTATAGTTAAGGCTTCCTCTCTACTGAAGCCTGTGTCACATTGCTTGATAGCACTTTCAGTAACGTTAGTTAGCGATCTTGCGAAGTATACATTAGAAGTGTTCGCTTAGCTAACGTCAACTACGTGGCTGGCTAGCAAACACCTCTGCGAATACGTTAGTTAGGGCCACAAGCAACTGGCTCGTATGTATATGCATTAGCAAATACACATCTTTGAAATAGTTGTGAATTAGAAATTAGCAATGCGTGGAGAGAAAAAACATACCATGACTGCACACTCCTGACGCAGGAGCTCAAAGAAAGAAAAATATCATGAGACCGCATGTAGATGACGTATACCGGTAGTAAACCGGAAATTGTGGGTCGGCTGGAGAGCGTTTTCGCTAAACCTAACTCCAACAATTTTCCTAACCTTAACCTCAGTCTCCTAACCCGCTACGATAATTATCCTAACCTGCTGTGTAAATTCTCCTAACCTGCTACGAAAAAGTTACTTCTGTATAGTGGCGTGAAAATTGTGTTTTCCCAATAAAATAGTGCCATCCTGTGGATTAAATCCGCATAGCAGAAGAGAATATCCTTGCATGGAAAGCACTGAGTGATTTGTATGGCTGTTCCCTCTGTAGGTCTACATTGTGACAATGAAATATAACTTTTTCATATATTAAAACTATTACTGAGCCCCCAGAATATTGAATATTGACTTGAATAACTGCATGTGGAAATGTACTTTTGTTCCAAATAATTAAATGCTTAGAGAGAAACATTGAATTATGAATTTATTCATTCTTGAAAATGTAAAAAAATATCAACATCACGAAATATTACACATAGACAAAGACGGGCCTGACACCATAAAACAACACATCAGATTTCCATCCAGTAGTACATTTGACCACTGGACATCCATAATGTACACTTATTTTGTAAAACAGAGTCATGATTCTCATTATCAGCCTGTTTATTCATTTCAATGTGTATTAAGGTGGATAAAACACACATGGAGCTTAGTAGTGATATGTGCTCGATCATAGTGAGAGGAATCTTGTAGGCTATCCGTTAAGGATAGATGTTGTTAGGTTCACAGTCTGGTCTCTGGAATGGCAAACAAGTCAAAAAGGTGATGCTACACCTATGGGGCCAAAAAGAACAGACATTTAAATGTACTAAGTACACACTCTTAGAGAATATCCAGAGACGGTCAAAGAAGGCTGGCATACTTTTCAGACATATTTTTCTGATGTGATAAGGATTATGCAGTGGAGATATCCCACTGATCATTATCAGAAGAATGCAGCCTTTGTGCCAGGTTATCACCCCTTTGAACTCACCGTTCTCTCTGGTCTCTAAGGGGAAGACGTTCTTCAGTTGCTCTATGACCTGTTGAAGGTGATAGGCTGTATCACCCTGCTCTGGCTCCAAGGCCGGCCCTGGTTACACAGAGGGAAAACAAAGGCATGATGGCTCCCTTCTAGACAAGCCCCTAATGGCAACATGTCTTTGATAGTTAATCCTCATATCAAACTAGCGTAGTATGTTACCTGGGGGTTCTGTGTTGGAGGCTCCTGAGCTTAGCTGTCTCCCCAGCTGGTCTCTTCGTGACACAGGAGAGTACACAGATGATGGTGTTCCAGTCGATACATTGTCCTCTGAATCCTCTCTGTTCTGTTGGACTCACAAAACATATTCTAATATCATGAGGAAATAAAACGATGCACTTTCATGTGGACAGGACTGTGCATTCGAGGCATCCTCCTGTCTGCTAATCTCTGGCTGGGACTCACCTGTTGTAGAATCTCCCTGAGCCGGTGGAGCTGGGACTCTAGCTCCTTGTTGTGGTCCTCCAGGATCTGCATACGGGTTTCCAGCCTGCCCTTATGGTGCCTCAGGTCTTTGGCCTCAGCCAGCAAGGCCTGGTCCTGGTAGTCCTCCTGGTCCACAGAGCCCTCTCTCAGGTGTGGACATGCCTGGGCCTCAGCATGCTGCCACTTCAGACGTCGGTACTCCCCCTGGAGCACCCTGGGGGAAATTATACCTTTGTGACCCCAGGCACTCATTTGTGTTTTTATGTCTTCATCTATGCTCTTATGGCAGATCAGAGGTAAACAAATTATGATTGGATATGATTTGATACCCTGATGGTAGAAGTATTTTGATTTGGACGTGATTGGACTGATCTCACCACTCATGAAATGATAATGACATGAGCGTTAGTGACCTCTCACCTGTTCTCATTCTCCAGCATGGCCAGTGTCCTCTGCAGCTCATCCTGGGTCTCACAGCCTGTATAACCCAGGTAATGATGACAGGAGGCCAGGGAGTCCTGCTCCAGGCGGTCAAGGTACTGATCCTCATCCCTGGCCATTAACAGAGGGAAGGACAGAATGAACTATGCGGACATGTGAGAAAACCTGAGTAAAGATAATGTAATGTTCTCTAAGGACACAGTCTCATCTTGTCGTATCATTAAGTAAGAGCTTTATATGATAAACTCACAGGCTCTCATTGAAGAAGGAGCAGTTCTGGTCATCCATCTCAGCGAGTCTTGAACAGAAGCAGACAGTAAAAACATAGTTCACTGTGAGGTAAAGGGAATATGTATCATGGGAGGGAATTCCAAGAAGTACAAATGCAGCAGTCTAAACATTACAAGGGGGAACACTTTAACTGTTGCTCCTAAATCAGGCTTCTGTGCTTTTCTGTAGACACTTTCCTTGGCAGAATTACATTTATGTGCTTTCTTCACTTGTTGCTTAAATTTTTATAAACATGATCTGGCAGAGAATGAGGACATGCCAGACTAAATGTTTTAATATGATTAAGCCGAAATAAGGGAGTCACACCACTCCACCATGCTCATTAGTGGCATCATGTTCATCTGTGTGGAGAAGATTATTTCAGAGAAAAGGCACATCGTGGGCAGTGCTGCTGAGGGCAGAATGTAGCGACAGATAAAGACTGCATGCATGGATAATGTACAGATTAAAATTAAGAAGTTACTAGAGAAGTTTTTAGAGATTTCTTCCCTGACATTGAAGTAAAGAAACTGACAAATGTGTGGCTGACATAATACTTGCTTTGTTGAAGTAAACACAGCGGTGCCGGGGATAGCCTTTGTATGCACGTAGTGTTCACTATGCGCAGGCTGCTGATCTCAGCCCAGCTGTTCCAAATATAGGCTGCAGGAGTCATTGCCTGAGAAACTGGGTTATAAGGTTCTGTGGACCCTGCTGACCTTCAACGTGCTCTCCTCCTGGCCCTAGCGCTGGTAGGCTTCAGGCCCACTTTTCTGACTCAGCCTGACCCAACACCCCCGGGGTGAAGTCTACCCAGCTAATGGGCAGCAGCAGGTGGCTGATGCTATATTAGGATTTCTTGACTCATACCTGCAGGCATAGTGCTCAATCCTGAAGTGTGTGTCTGAGTGGGGAAGCCTTGGGGACGAGCTGGGCCTAAAGGAAGCACAGAGATGTCAATCAAAGTCAGGAGTCAATCTGTGCTGACAGTCTCTGGATGTGCCATCACATAAGACCTCCCAGGCTTTAGAACTAATTATATGGACTCACGTCTCCTCACTCCCTGCCCTCAAGACAGACTGTACAGGCAGGTAGCCCCTCTGGGGATGCTTGCTGAAGTACTGCTTTGATCTGAACTTGTTCTTCAGTGTTTTGGCAAAATCACGCATCCTCTCCCCTGAGGTGGTCTGTTCAGAGATCAGAAAAAAATGTACATTTCAATTCCATGGGAATATTCTTGTAGCCATGCTTGGGTGTAGTATGGCATAATATAATTAGTCTTACTGGGGTGTAGTACTCCATGATGGGGTAAATTAAAGCCTTGGCCTTGGTACTACGCCCGGACAGGAAGCAGCTCTGACAAATGTCCACATTGAACTGCTTGAGGCTTCTGTATCTGGGGGAAAATGAGTTAAAAGCCTAAACATTATTGACATTCTCTTTATGGTTGAAATGGAGTTCCCCTGTCGAGGCCCTGTGGCTCACCTGAAGCCTTTGATGGGACACTGTTTGCAGATGGAGCACTTGGCCTGGTGTTGCGCATTCTCTGCCTGGACCACTCGCTGCAGCACGGGCAGCCACACCACGGACTGGGGCTCCAGGCTCATCCACTCCAGGAAGTGGGACAGCTGGATGGAGGTCTTCCCAGGAGCCTGCAGCCACACAGTGGGGAGGAGAAGAGGACCATGAGACCACCAGAGATCCCGAGGCAGGGGCCGTGCTCTCTGGCAGCTTGAGGGCAGCTGGTCCCCTTCAGAGACTGAATAAGTAGAGCTGTAGCAAATTACTGGCGCTTTACAGTCATTTATTGCCAGAAATAATTCCTGACATTGATGATAAGAAATGTTAAAGAAAAGCCTCATGAGTCACTAATGTTCATTACTGGACTAAATTCTCATTAAAATGGTTTGAAAGGCACTCCATGTTACATTTCTTGAGGGCCTAGATGAGAGAAATTGCATAATTAAATTGTCATTCCCTTTTGGGTTCCAGTGGTGTGCTCTAATACAGCTGTGGAGCCTGATAAAGCATGTCTACTATAGTAGCATCCCGAAGCCACTGGAGTGAAGGACTGCTTCTATCATGGAGACATACCAGAGGACAAATCACATATTTACTACACAAACAGACATGCATGTGCACATACAAATACACACAACGTACACAAATACCCCAATGTACACATAAGTACCTCCGTAAAGCCCACACAAACAAGCTGACAGATAGCAAAAGGTCAGAGTGACAGAGCCTGTGGTAATTAGCCCTTTCAGATAAGTTAACACAGCCTATTAAAATGCCATGACCCCTTTGAAATAGTTTAATGTTTACTAATCTCACTCAGACATGTCAAGATGAAACAGAAGCATATGACTGGCTGATCTAAAAGAGCCTATCAGAAACAAGGCATTGATGTCTCAGTATTTATCATTAATGTTTGACATTAGCTTTTAACATTATATGGTTTGAGTTATCATAACTGTCATCATAGATGGTTAGTTGAATAGGGCTCACAGTGTTTAATCAGGCATCTGCATGTCTCCACCATGGTCTCAGAGCTACTCTCAAAGACTTATAAACAACCTCAAATCCTCTGTGACATTACTCTGCTGCTCACATTATTTGGAATAGATTGCACCTTACAGATGCATAAAGAATGTTCAAAATCCACTTTGATAATCAACAACATCACATATCAAGATTGGAAATAATTTAATGACAAGTATCAGTTTTTAACACAGATTGGATTTTACTTATTGTAATCTTGCACAATAACAGGGAATTAGATGGGGAAAACCTTGGGCTATACTTAACAATAGCAGCTAGTTTGACCAATGTAAATCCTAGCTCACCATGCGAAAGCAGCTGGCCACGCTTGGCTCTACATTGCTCCCTCCGAAGGCGGCCACCTCTCCTAGCTGCCATGGGATCTGGATTATCTCCTGGAGCAGGGCACTGAGGTGTTGCTGATCAGCACATCCACCAGGCTCAGACACCTGCCAGAACAGATCTAACATACCCTCTCCTCAGACAGGACATATAGGAGACAACCTACACTTCTCTGTACTCTTAAACTTGCTTGTGGTGATTATTTACATTTACGTCATTTTAGCAGACACTCTTATCCAGAGCGACTTACAGTTAGTGAGTGCATACATTTTTCATACTGGCCCCCCGTGGGAAACAAACCCACAACCCTGGCGTTGCAAGCGCCATGCTCTACCAACTGAGCTACAGGGAAGTTACGGTTGATTGAAAATGCATCATATACAGTAACAAAGCACATCTTACATTTGCACTTCTCCTGAATGTCAGCATTGCATAGGCACACCAGTCCTGTCTTGAAAGATAGGATTCTCACCTGCCCATTACGGCCACTAGAGGGTGCAGAGAGAGAAAAATAGGAAATCTCAATGTTTGATTACCACGCAGTATGGGGTGAGGTGGATGTTTTTTCACAGCAGTATACATTTTTACTCAACGGAGTCAACTGCCATCTAAGCATGAGATAATTCAGTAATGCACCTTCACTATCTCTCTCCTTCTCACACACAAATGCACATCCACGCACATTCATAAGATATCCAGGTGTTTGCCCCAGAGCGCTATACTCACTGTATTGGCCTTTAGCCGCTCAGCTGAAGTGCATAGGAAAGCATCTATAGCCACACACACACACACACACACACACAATCTCCCAGGGACTATAGCACGCTATCCCAAGAGCGTAAAGGCCGCAGTATAAAACACACACACACAAACTGAGTGTTGTCACGCAACAATGGATATTCATTTGATACTTGGTTGGTGATGTTGCCCTGGGGAATATTGTTCACTAAACTGAATGGCTAATCCATGGAGCCCTGCTAAGAGTGATGTACTGTAGCTAAATGATCTAAAAGATAGAGAGAGCAACCCCTGATGTGGGGCTGACCTAGGATGTCTCTTAGAGGAAGAGAGGATGAGAGGAAGATGCAGAGAGAGATGGAGAGGGAGGGAGGGAAAATATTTAAGGGACAGAGTGAGAGAGGGATTTGTTATGGAATAGATAGAGATTGGGAATGGAAGGGCTAAAGGATAGACACAAAGGGGAATAAACTGTAGAAAAAGAAGATTATGTTAAGGTTAGGCAGACCTGTCATATACATTGAGCAGCCAGTTGAGACACATGTCCACACAGAGGGGGATGTCGAGCAAGATGCCATGTTTCTCCTGCAGCTGCTCGTACAGGCTGGTCAGAGCATGGATGACCTCCAGGACATCCATAACCTCCACAGCGTCCGCCACGGGGTCATTGTACCCCGAGTCCAGGCCCTGGAACACCGCTGCCACACAGCCAAGGCTCAGCTTGTCCACTGAGGGTAGAGGGGAAAGGGAGAAGGGTGCTAGCTGTAACACTACTGCTGCGGTGACTGAGTGGGGCTATTACTATTACAGGCCACCGGACACAGTAACACACTCACATCTCAAGGCCTGTTGTACACGTCGAAGCTTCATGGCTGTTCTGTAGGCAGAGAACCTGATATTGTTCAGATCAGCTGGGGAAAGATGGTAAATAAGGGCATGTTTAGATCAACACCATAATAGGAAGCATCCTTGCAATCAGGTGTATGCAGATATTTTTCTGCAGTCTTACCAAGTGCCTGGTAGAGCTCTTTCATCTGTGGATGATCCCAACAAGTGGTCTGGGTTTGATGGCTGTAGCGAGAGAGAGTAAAATGTAGAGAGACGTAGAGGGACAGGGGTCACAGTAAATATGGTGGTCACAGTAAACAAACTGGGACACGGGTCACGAAAAGAGGGAAGTTGTTGTGACATGCTGGTAGACTTGTATTTGTGCTGGAAGGCTGGTATTTTTTCACACTGGTTTAGACATTTTTTGTGTTTTTATTTATGCTTACTTAATGTAGTATGGCACTTTGTTGGGCGATATGGCACGTTCCCATGGAATCTGCACTGAACCTAAAATAAAACAATGTAAATCAAGCAAGCACAATAATGTAACATGGCAAATGTAACCAGAAGAGCAAGGGCACACAGCATGGCAAATATAATCAGCGTTCTGAGGGGGTTCTCCAGCAGAGAGAGAGAGAAACACCTTACCAGAGAGGAAATGCTGGGACCTGGGCCCAAAGTCTCTGTGGGCATCCTGCAGATGCCTCAGCCTCTTCTCAGTGGACTCCTGCAACAGGGAAACACACACACACTACAGCACACACATCTCTAAGCATGCTGCAGCACATTCCCAGGGACAGAGTAACATACTACATGGGATCTGACATCAAGAGGCTTTAGAAAAGTGATGGGAAAATTAGACTGCTGGAGAACATGCTTCCAGGGGAAGATCAGCATTGTAAAATCTCATATTGGATTTTAGCCACTCCCTTTTTTTGTACCTCCAGCAGTTTCCACCTGGTGTTGAGTTGCTCCAGACCCTGGGTGTTATCCTCTGACAGGGGGACACTGGAGATGGTCAGCTGGTGGACTAGCTGGTTGACATGCTTCATGCCCGCCTGACCCTGAGTCAGCTCCTCCTGGAACAACTACAACATAGAGGCCATACCAGTCACTAACATGGCAACCATTTGCCAATCATAACACAATATCCTGGTATGTAGCCTACATAGGGTCTTTGACCAAATGTGCTGTATCTGCTGCTAAAGCAATCTAGAATAGATCAAACTATATAATGTGTAGAGCATAGTTGCTAATTTTGTTATTCTATGCCCAAGCATTTGGAGCATATCAGCTCACTTTCAATGTTCGGCTCAGTAGTCATTATATAATGGAAAAGAAAAATTGACCTTAGTAGTGGAAAACAAAAATGGTTGTGTGTTGTTGATTCCTGCATACCTTGGTGGCATCGATGTGGTCCTGCAGTGAGTCAACGAGGAGGTCTCCTATGGGCCCCCAGGCCTCCTGCACCCCCTCAGCCTGCTCCATGTCCAGGCACAGCTCCTCCACGGCCCCCTGTAGCTCTGTGAGGCGCTCCAGAGTACACTGCATGTGTTTGTGGCGCTGAACGCTGCGTGACATCACACTCTCCCACAGGTTTCCGGCCACTGCAGCCTGCCTCCACACCCAGCGACCGCCACTCTGCTGCCGAGTACTCATGTCTACAGACAGGAGATGCAGAGAAACAGAAAGGGCAGATCTCACTGGAGAGACAATGACAAATCAGGATTCAGCTAATTATGAGATAAGCATTTTCTTCCTAACCAGGAACACATAACTAACTTCGTAACTTGTCGATCTGATAATTGGGTTTGCCATATCTTGTTGACTTCCCCACCTTTGTTGTCATCTGGATCCACAGTGGCACATTGTGACAGAAAGGCCTGAGCAGACTCCAACACAGAGTAAATAAAAGGTCCCCGAGACTTCAACTCCTCAACAAAAACCTACGGATGAGATCAACAGAACAGACATCCGTTCCATCATCATTCTATCTGCTCTGGGTTAAGTGCTGCACATAGCAGCATAACAAGACTTAACGTTAATAAAACCAGAAAACTGGAGCAGGATACTAGGGTGTAACAAGCCCCCCCCCCCTAAGAACAATATCTAATTGCGGACACAAAAAAGCAACGTTTTGAGAAAAAAATTGGTATGTGGATGAAGGTCATGCTTAGGCGAATAAACTATAAGAAATAAATGGCTACAGTTTACACTTTTTTAGTTAATTCATGAAATTTTGTTTTTAGAAAAGGGGCATTTTTATAAAGTACCAGGGTAACTGCTGGTTTGATGTAAAGTCCCTCTTTTTAACTCACCTGCACATTAATTTTCCTTTGTTCTTTCTTTGTTGTCCCTTTTCCATACAATCCATGATGTACAATTGCACTAAATATGATTTGAATAATGCAAGATTTTAAATCCCAGCAGTCTTTAAAATGACATTCAGGAGCAAAAGGTTTTGCATTATAGTTGTTTTTAATTCTTTTTTTTTTTTATCATTGGAATATAATATTGGAATGGAATATAAATAATAACATAAAATAACATTGGAAAATAACATTTAATAACAATAACTTAACTAATTAACTCAGTGTAACATTGATGTGGCAACTCTCTTATGCTCTGCTATTGCACGATTCTAATTTGTACCTGTAGGTCACAAATAAAGCTATCCCCAGTAAAATTGGAGCACAACTCATGAGCCCACCTCCTGCACTGCTCACACCTAATCCAGTCCCCACCTGTGACTGAAAACAGGGGGAGAGATGCCAATTGAAAAGCTCTCTCTTAAAAACATAGATAGCTATCTAGCTATATGACATAAAATGCTGTGTAAAATTGCTAAAATGCTATAAAGTTGCATTAACTGTAAAGCTATCAGTCACTAGTGGAAACATTTACAACTGAAATGAAGTTACGTTATATTTTTTATGTATTTTACCTCAAACGATCTGGTACTAAGATTGCTAGCTAGCACTCCTAGCAGCTTATGCTAACTAGCTAGCTGGCTAGCATTTACTGCTAGTGAAGTTGCTAGCTAGCAAGTTAGCATAAACTAGCACTAACTGGGCTAGTCATTGTCTAAATGACAGGTAGAAACACATTCATAACCATAAAGGGGTAAATCGCCCCCAGGGGCCAGTTACCCCCTAGTAGCCTAGTAGCCCAATTTTTCTCTCTAAACAAGTGGATTACTTATTTTAAGGCTTTCCTACTTGTATATTTAAAAAATATATATAGATCTAACTTCATTGGAATACATTTCATTTTTTAAAATCAACTTACCACTAAATCGTTTTGTTGAAATATCTCCAAAAGTTGTGTTGACACAGAGGACATTTTTCGTTCAGCAAGAACAGTGACAGCCAGGGAAAGTGTTGGGAAAATAATTTGGTGGCATCTTGTGGGGAGGGGCTAGTTTCCCCAGGGGGCTAGTTCCCTGTAGCTCAGTTGGTAGAGCATGGCGCTTGCAACGCCAGGGTTGTGGGTTCGTTTCCCACGGGGGGCCAGTATGAAAATGTATGCACTCACTAACTGTAAGTCGCTCTGGATAAGAGCGTCTGCTAAATGACTAAAATGTAAATGTAAAATATACTACCCTATACATAAGACACTGAATATCTTGTTTTTTTCTCCCTTGTAACTGAATTAGATAACAGACCTCTGTGGACTGGCAAATATAGCCAGGAGCAAACAAGAGAAGAAATATTCACAAGCTCAGGCTCCAGACTGAATCTGTGTTGATTTCCAATGACAATACTTTCAGACTACATCATAATGTGGGTTGAAGTACTCTCTCTCTATTTATAATTTCACTTGGACTACATTTCATACATTGCATGCATTGGGAGTTTGCGATTCAGTACAACTGACAGACGTCAAAGACTGTAGAGATGATTTTGCATGGGCATTTAAAGATCATCTAAACCATTCTTGCCAACCACCCCATAAACAATGGCTTAATGTAAAATAACTGTACAAAGCCATTATTATGCTCGTATTTGATTTATATATGGCACGTCTGTTGTGTACATATCCTGCAATAAATACACAATAAAAGTCAAACAAATAAAATGTATATCTTCTAGATTGTTTTGGCCTACCTGATGTACCTCACTCTGATGCTTGTAGCTTGTTATATCTCCATGTAAAGGCAAACTGTCAGATAGCTCCTCATCCTTCACAGATAGCCAATCAATGATGTCCTGTAACGAACGCTGTAGCCTCTCATTAATGTCTGAGAGAGTCTCCAGTCCTACACTGTGTGGATAGGAAATACATTTTGAAACACAGACAATCACTAATCGTATATACATTGTTAAATGTTGAGTAAATACAGCATTTTTCTCACAAATCATTCCAAAATATGTGAAAAGTTTGAAAGTGGGAGATCTTTATGTGTGGGTGGTTAAGAATTAATGGATGTGTTTCAAATGTACTGTACTGACTTCCTCATAACACCGCACCAGACCATACTCTCCATCAAGGCCTATCAGCACAGTGCGAGAATCTCAATTGCATAAACCTCGCATCCTCTCTCCTCTCTCCTCGCCTCCTTCTCAAAACCCATTGGATGAGAAAGCCAGAGGTGAACTTCTCCTCCAATGGGTTTTGAGAAGGAGGCGAGGAGAGAGGACGCGAGGAGTATGCAATTGAGATTCTGCCAAATATGCCCTAGAGTCCACCAGTGATCCCTGACCTGACCTCAGCCTCCAGAGTCAATCAATGCCCTGCCAGAGGCCACTTCTGAGCCCAGCAGTCTGAACGAGGGAACCCTCAAACACACAATCCAACATGGTAATGACAAGTAACATTCTTGCAGGGCATGTTTCCCTCTGCGTTATCTATGATTCAGAGCAACGTCTACTTTCTGTCAGTTCAACGTCAACACCAGAAATTAAAATGCTAAATCCAGCCTGTCTATTAAGTGCTGTGAGAGTCAGTGGGGGTCCCTTCATGGTTCATGTGCTAATTAAAGCCTGGGAGATAAGCTGTGGGTTAGCACTAATTTCCCCCGCTCTCCATAGAATTCTCCCCGGTTCAATGAGTTCCACTCTCCTCGGCAGTGACAAAAACAACACGGCACACAAGTAGCAATTTACTAAAATTGTAAACCGTAAGCAAACAGGAAAATGGAATTGACAAAACAGAGCCACAGACACAGGTCCAGAAAGTCAGGGGCTAAATTAACAGAAGTCACATGATATAAATACATCTAGAATGGCACATCACAACACATTTGTTAAAGAAAACACACCACAGTTAAGGATTTTGTGGAGTAAATATCTATTATAATAATTATAATAATTTATTGAACTTTTATAGCGCTTTTCATAACGGACAGAATCTCAAACCGCTTGTTAAGCAAAATAAACAACCACAAGCAATTTAAAAATGATGATGTTATTTTACCATCACACAAATGCTTCCTTCAAACTATCAGAGTTGTGTTTGACTTCTACTGGCATCACAGAAAAAGAAAAATGGGTTGTTCTGTATGGAAGCTGAAAGCTAATGCCTGGGGAAATGCAGGGTTGCATCTCTCTCCTGCCGCTTGACTGGCTTACCTTGTGTAATAATTAACCCAGAAACATCAGTCCTCGCATCAGCGTACACAAGACATACACACATGGACAGGCATAACACACACACACACACACTGCACAAATAAACATGCTCTTCGTGGACTCATGCTCATATTAAGACTCAACTCATACATAATATTATGAAAACACATTCATGTACAATACATTACATACATTACATACAAAGTTCATACTAAGTATGTGTGGTTTCTGCAGACCCAAGGCTAACGATAACATTTCAGACAGGGCCCGTCAACAGAAATACATCCTTTCTGCCCAGTGCTATACACTTCTTTCCAAGCATTAGGAATAATGCATTATACACAAATCCTGCCTCTGCACAGTCCTACCTGGTGTTATGAGGACTGTATTGGACTTTCCTACACCGCAGACACATCTCACAGTCTTCACACTGCCCTCCCTGCTGGCTGGATGGTCCTCTGCCGTCTCTGGCCCACTCCTGGTCCCTCGGAACCCCAGGGTGGGGCTGTGGCTCACACTGACACTGTGGCATGGAGAGGCGTCCCCGAGCTAGATGAGACACAAGCAGGTACACATGACAGATGGCCATTACAATACAAAAAAATAGACAGCAAATGTAGACAAAAAACGGACTAAATCTTCAAGTGATTTATTCCTGCAAACTATATACTGTATCTGTTCAAACCTTTATGCATGGTTGTGATCCTGACTGAGCCACTGTACACACTACAGGAAGATGTGTCACTGCAAATAAGGCAAAAATTCTGTGTCTTGTGCCAAATCTATGAGACTTGGCATTACTGCACACTGGGAGTCATGCTCTCTAGCGCTACATATGTAGGATCTTAATTTGACCTACAGTTGAAGTCGGAAGTTTACATACACTTAGGTTGGAGTCATTAAAACTTGTTTTTCAACCACACCACAAATTTCTTGTTAATCAACTATAGTTTGGCAAGTCGGTTAGGACATCTACTTTGTGCATGACACAAGTAATTTTTCCAACAATTGTTTACAGACAGATTATTTCACTTATAATTCACTGTATCACAATTCCAGTGGGTCAGAAATGTACATACACTAAGTTGACTGTGCCTTTAAACAGCTTGGAAAAATCCAGAAAATGATGTCATGGCTTTAGAAGGTTCTGATAGGCTAATTGACATAATTTGAGTCAATTGGAGGTGTACCTGTGGATTTATTTCAAGGCCTACCTTCAAACTCAGTGCCTGCTTGACATCATGGGCAAATCAAAAGAAATCAGCCAAGACCTCAGAAAATAAATTGTAGACCTCCACAAGTCTGGTTCATCCTTGGGAGCAATTTCCAAACGCCTGAAGGTACCACGTTCATCTGTACAAACAATAGTACGCAAGTTTAAACACCATGGGACCACGCAGATGTCATACCGCTCAGGAAGGAGACGAGTTCTGTATCGTAGAGATGAACGTACTTTGGTGCAAAAAGTGCAAATCAATCCCAGAACAACAGCAAAGGACCTTGTGAAGATGCTGGAGGAAACCGGTACAAAAGTATCTTTAGCCACAGTAAAACGAGTCCTATATCGACATAACCTGAAAGGCTGCTCAGCAAGGAAGAAGCCCCAAAACGGCCATAGAAAAGCCAGACTACGGTTTGCAACTGCACATGGGGACAAAGATTGTACTTTTTGGAGAAATGTCCTCTGGGCTGAAAGAAAAATGTGCAGTATTATAGCGAATCTCATACTATTTTACACATTTTGCTATGAGGCTGAGAGAAAATGGTGCTGTTTTAGAGCGCAGGGATTCTTGAAAGACGGGACACTCTAAAAATAATGTCCACAAATATTTATCTTAATACTAACAACATTTTAAATACAGTGGGGAAAAAAAGTATTTAGTCAGCCACCAATTGTGCAACTTCTCCCACTTAAAAAGATGAGAGAGGCCTGTAATTTTCATCATAGGTACACGTCAACTATGACAGACAAATCACATTGTAGGATTTTTAATGAATTTATTTGCAAATTATGGTGGAAAATAAGTATTTGGTCAATAACAAAAGTTTCTCAATACTTTGTTATATACCCTTTGTTGGCAATGACACAGGTCAAATGTTTTCTGTAAGTCTTCACAAGGTTTTCACACACTGTTGCTGGTATTTTGGCCCATTCCTCCATGCAGATCTCCTCTAGAGCAGTGATGTTTTGGGGCTGTCGCTGGGCAACACGGACTTTCAACTCCCTCCAAAGATTTTCTATGGGGTTGAGATCTGGAGACTGGCTAGGCCACTCCAGGACCTTGAAATGCTTCTTACGAAGCCACTCCTTCGTTGCCCGGGTGGTGTGTTTGGGATCATTGTCATGCTGAAAGACCCAGCCACGTTTCATCTTCAATGCCCTTGCTGATGGAAGGAGGTTTTCACTCAAAATCTCACGATACATGGCCCCATTCATTCTTTCCTTTACACGGATCAGTCGTCCTGGTCCCTTTGCAGAAAAACAGCCCCAAAGCATGATGTTTCCACCCCCATGCTTCACAGTAGGTATGGTGTACTTTGGATGCAACTCAGCATTCTTTGTCCTCCAAACACGACGAGTTGAGTTTTACCAAAAAGTTCTATTTTGGTTTCATCTGACCATATGACATTCTCCCGATCCTCTTCTGGATCATCCAAATGCACTCTAGCAAACTTCAGACGGGCCTGGACATGTACTGGCTTAAGCAGGGGGACACGTCTGGCACTGCAGGATTTGAGTCCCTGGCGGCGTAGTGTGTTACTGATGGTAGGCTTTGTTACTTTGGTCCCAGCTCTCTGCAGGTCATTCACTAGGTCCCCCCGTGTGGTTCTGGGATTTTTGCTCACCGTTCTTGTGATCATTTTGACCCCACGGGGTGAGATCTTGCGTGGAGCCCCAGATCGAGGGAGATTATCAGTGGTCTTGTATGTCTTCCATTTCCTAATAATTGCTCCCACAGTTGATTTATTCAAACCAAGCTGCTTACCTATTGCAGATTCAGTCTTCCCAGCCTGGTGCAGGTCTACAATTTTGTTTCTGGTGTCCTTTGACAGCTATTTGGTCTTGGCCATAGTGGAGTTTGGAGTGTGACTGTTTGAGGTTGTGGACAGGTGTCTTTTATACTGATAACAAGTTCAAACAGGTGCCATTAATACTTGTTTGTAGGTGACCAAATACTTATTTTCCACCATAATTTGCAAATAAATTCATTAAGAATCCTACAATGTGATTTTCTGAATTTTCTTTTCTCAATTTGTCTGTCATAGTTGACGTGTACCTATGATGAAAATTACAGGCCTCTCTCATCTTTTTAAGTGGGAGAACTTGCACAATTGGTGGCTGACTAAATACTTTTTCCCCCCACTGTATATACACTGAACAAAAATATAAACGCAACATTTCAAGTTTCAATGTCACATGCACAAGTACAGTGAAATGCCTTTCTCGCAAACTCAAAACATGCAACAATTTCAAAGATTTGACTGAGTTACAGCTTATTTAAGGAAATCAGTCAATTGAAATAAATGACTGGGAATACAGATATGCATCTGTTGGTCACAAATACCTTTAAAAAAAAGGTAGGGGCGTGGATCAGAAAACCAGTCAGTATTTGGTGTGACCACCTCATGCAGCGAGACACATCTCCTTCGCATAGAGTTGATCAGGCTGTTGATTGTGGCCTGTGGAATGTTGTCCCACTCCTCTTCAATGGCTGTGCGAAGTTGCTGGATATTGGCGGGAACTGGAACACGCTGTTGTACACATCGATCCAGAACATCCCAAAAATGCAAAATGGGAGACATGTCTGGTGAGTATGCAGGCCATGGAAGAACTGGGACATTTTCAGCTTACAGGAATTGTGTACAGATCCTTGCAACATGGGGCCGTGCATTATCATGCTGAAACATGAGGTGATGGCGGCGGATGAATGGCACGACAATGGGCCTCAGGATCTCGTCATGTGCATTCGTCATGTGCATTCAAAAAGCCAAAATCGGTAAAATGCAATTGTGTTGGTTGTCTGCAGCTTATGCCTGCCCATACCATAACCCCACCACAACCATGGGGCACTCGGTTCACAACGTTGACATCAGCAAACCGCTCACCCACACGACGCCATCTGCCCGGGATTCATCCGTGAAGAGCACACTTCTCCAGCGTACCAGTGGCCATTGAAGGAGAGCATTTGCCCACTAAAATAGGTTACTACTCCGAAATGCAGTCAGGTCAAATCAAATCAAACTTCATTTGTCACATGCAGCGAATACAACAAGTGTGGACCTTACCGTTAAATGTTTACTTACAAGGCCTTAACCAACAATGCAGTTCAAGAAAGAGTTAAGAAAATATTTAATAAACTAAAGTAAATAATAATAAAAAGTAACACAATAAAATAACAATAACGAGGCTATATACAGGGGGTACCTGTACCGAGTCAATGTGCGGGCGTACAGGTTAGTCGAGGTAATTTGTACATGTAGGTAGGGGTAAAGTGACTATGCATAGATACTGCTAAATGACTAAAATGTAAATGTAAATAATAGACAGCGGGTAGCAGCAGTGTAAAAACAAATGGGGGGGGGGGGTCAATGTAAATAGTCCGGGTGGCCATTTTATTAATTGTTCAGCAGTCTTATGGCTTGGGGGTAGAAGCTGTTAAGGAGCCCTTTGGACCTAGACTTGGCACTCCGGTACCGCTTGCCGTGCGGTAGCAGAGAGAACAGTCTATGGCTTGGGTGACTGGAGTCTTTGACTATTTTTGGAGCTTTCCTCTGACACCGCCTAGTATACAGGTCCTGGATGGCAGGAAGCTTGGCCCCAGTGATGTACTGGGCCATACGCACTACCCTCTGTAGCGCCTTACAGTCAGATGCTGAGCAGTTGCCATACCAGGTGGTAATGCAACCAGTCAGGATGCTCTCGATGGTGCAGCTCTATAACTTTTTGAGGATCTGGGGACCCATGCCAAATCTTTTCAGTCTCCTGAGGGGGAAAAAGTGTTGTCGTGCCCTCTTCACGACTGTCTTGGTGTGTTTGGACCATGATAGTTTGTTGGTGATGTGGACACCAAGGAACTTGAAACTCTCGACCCGCTCCACTACAGCCCCGTCGATGTTAATGGGGGTCTGTTCGGCCCGCCTTTTCCTGTAGTCTACGATCAGCTCCTTTGTCTTGCTCACATTGAGGGAGAGGTTGTTGTCCTGGCACCACACCGCCAGGCCTCTCACCTCCTCCCTATAGGCTATCTCATCATTGTCGGTGATCAGGCCTACCACTGTTGTGTCATCAGCAAACTTTATGATGGTGTTGGAGTTGTGTTTGGCCACGCAGTCATGGGTGAACAGGGAAAACAGGAGGGGACTAAGCACGCACCCCTGAGGGGTCACAGTGTTGAGGATCAGCGTGGCAGACGTGTTGTTGCCTACCCTTACCACCTGGGGGCGGCCCGTCAGGAAGTCCAGGATCCAGTTGCAGAGGGAGGTGTTTAGTCCCAGTATCCTTAGCTTAGTGATGAGCTTTGTGGGCACTATGGTGTTGAATGCTGAGCTGTAGTCAATGAACAGCATTCTCACATAGGTGAACCTTTTGTCCAGGTGGAAAAGGGCAGTGTGGACTGCGATTGAGATTGCGTCATCTGTGGATCTGTTGGAGCGATATGCGAATTGGAGTGGGTCTAGGGTATCTGGGATGATGCTGTTGATGTGAGCCATGACCAGCCTTTCAAAGCACTTCATGGCTACTGGCGTGAGTACTACAGGTCGGTAGTCATTTAGGCAGGTTACCTTTGCTTCCCTGGGCTTAGGGACTATGGTGGTCTGCTTGAAACATGTAGGTATTACAGACTCGGTCAGGGAGAGGTTGAAAATGTCAGTGAAGACACTTGCCAGTTGGTCTGCGCACTCTTTGAGTACACATCCTGGTAATCCGTCTGGCCCCACGGCTTTGTGAATGTTGACCTGTTTAAAGGTCTTGCTCACATCGGCTACGGAGAGCGTGATTACGCAGTCGTCCGGAACAGCTGGTGCTCTCATGCATGCTTCAGTGTTGCTTGCCTCGAAGCGAGCAGAAAAGGCATTTAGCTCATCTGGTAGGCTGGCGTCACTGGGCAGCTCGCGGCTGTGTTTCCCTTGGTAGTCCGTAATAGTTTTCAGGCCCAGCCACATCTTACGAGCGTCAGAGCCGGTGTAGTAGGATTCAATCTTAATCCTGTATTGATGCTTTGCCTGTTTGATGGTTCGTCTGAGGGCGTAGCGGGATTTCTTATAAGTGTCCGGATTAGTGTCCCGCTCCTTGAAAGCGGCAGCTCTAGCCTTTAGCTCGATGCGGATGTTGTCTGTAATCCATGGCTTCTGGTTGGGATATGTACGTACGGTCACTGTGGGGACGACGTCGTCGATGCACTTATTGATGAAGCCGATGACTGAGATGGTATACTCCTCAATGCCATTGGATGAATCCCGGAACATATTCCAGTCTGTGCTAGCAAAACAGTCCTGTAGCGTAGCATCGGTGTCATCTGACCACTTCCGTATTGAGTGAGTCACTGGTACTTCCTGCTTTAGTTTTTGCTTGTAAGCAGGAATCTGGAGGATAGAATTATGGTCAGATTTGCCAAATGGAGGGCGAGGGAGAGCTTTGTATGCGTCTCTGTGTGTGGAGTAAACATGGTCTAGTTTTCTTCCCTCTGGTTGCACATGTGAGATGCTGGTAGAAATGAGGTAAAACGGATTTAAGTTTGCCTGCATTAAAGTCCCCGGCCACTAGGAGCGCCGCTTCTGGATGAGCATTTTCTTGTTTGCTTATGGCCTTATACAGCTCGTTGAGTGCGGTTTTACTGCCAGCATTGGTTTGTGGTGGTAAATAGACGGCTACGAATAATATACAGTTGAAGTCGGAAGTTTACATACACCTTAGCCAAATACATTTAAACTCAGTTTTTTACAATTCCTGACATTTAATCCTAGTAAAAATTCCCTGTCTTAGGTCAGTTAGGATCACCACTTTATTTTAAGAATGTGAAATGTCAGAATAATAGTAGAGAGAATGATTTATTTCAGCTTTTATTTCTTTCATCACATTCCCAGTGGGTCAGAAGTTTACATACACTCAATTAGTATTTGGAGCGTTGCCTTTAAATTGTTTAACTTGGGTCAAACGTTTCGGGTAGCAATTCACAAGCTTCCCACAATAAGTTGGGTGAATTTTGGTCCATTCCTCCTGGTGTAACTGAGTAAGGTTTGTAGGCCTCCTTGCTCGCACACGCTTTTTCAGTTCTGCCCACAAATGTTCTATAGGATTGAGGTAAGGGCTTTGTGATGGCCACTCCAATACCTTGACTTTGTTGTCCTTAAGCCATTTTGCCACAACTTTGGAAGTATGCTTGGGATCATTGTCCATTTGGAAGACCCATTTGCGACCAAGCTTTAACTTCCTGACTGATGTCTTGAGATGTTGCTTCAATATATCCACATAATTTTCCTTCCTCATGATACCATCTATTTTGTGAAGTGCACCAGTCCCTCCTGCAGCAAAACACCCTCACAGCATGAAGCTGCCACCCCCGTGCTTCACAGTTGGGATGGTGTTCTTTGGCTTGCAAGGACCCCCTTTTTCCTCCAAACATAATGATGGTCATTATGGCCAAACAGTTATATTTTTGTTTCATCAGACCAGAGGACATTTCTCCAAAAAGTACGATCTTTGTCCTCATATGCAGTTGCAAACCGTAGTCTGTCTCTTTTATGGCGGTTTTGGAGCAGTGCCTTCTTCCTTGCTGAGCGACCTTTCAGGTTATGTCGATATAGGACTTGTTTTACTGTAGATACTTTTGTACCTGTTTCCTCCAGCATCTTCACAAAGTCCTTTGCCGTTGTTCTGGTATTGATTTGCACTTTTCGCACCAAGGTACGTTAATCTCTAGGAGACAAAACGCGTCTCCTTCCTGAGCGGTATGACAGCTGCGTGGTCCCATGGTGTTTATACTTGCGTACTATTGTTTGTACAGATGAACGTGGTATCCTCAGGCATTTGGAACCAGACTTGTGGAGGTCTACAAAAAATTGGCTGATTTCTTTTGATTTTCCCATGATGTCAAGCAAAGAGGCACTGAGTTTGAAGGTAGGCCTTGAAATAAATCCACAGTTACACCTCCAATTGACTCAAATGATGTCAATTAGCCTATCAGAAGCTTCTAAAGCCATGTCATAATTTTCTGGAATTTTCCAAGCTGTTTAAAGGCACAGTCAACTTAGTGTATGTAAACTTCTGACCCACTGGAATTGTGATACAGTGAATTATAAGTGAAATAATCTGTCTGTAAACAATTGTTGGAAAAATTACTTGTGTCATTCACAAAGTAAATGTCCTAACCGACTTGCCAAAACTATAGTTTGTTAACAAGAAATTTGTGGAGTGGTTGAAAAACCAGTTTTAATGACTCCAACTTAAGTGTATGTAAACTTCCGACTTCAACTGTAGATGACAGAACTCTTGGTAGATAGTGTGGTCTACAGCTTATCATAAGGTACTCTACCTCAGGCGAGCAATACCTCGAGACTACTTTAATATTAGACATCGCGCACCAGCTGTTATTGACAAATAGACACACACCGCTGCACTTTGTCTTACCAGACGTAGCTTCTCTGTCCTGCCGATGCATGGAAAATCCCGCCAGCTCTATATTATCGTCGTCCAGTGCGAGGTGAGTAATCGCTGTTCTGATGTCCAGAAGTTCCTTTTGGTCATAAGAGATGATAGCAGCAACATTATGTACACAATAAGTAAAAAGATAAGGTACAAACAATGCAAAAAAACTAACAAAATAGCACAGTTGGTTAGGAGCCTGAAAAACGGCAGCCATCCCCTCCGGCGCCATTATGTAAAGGCCCTGGTAAGGACGATGAGCACACAGATGAGCTTCCCTGAGACGGTTTCTGACAGTTTCTGCAGAAATTCTTCAGTTGTGCAAACCCACAGTTTCATCAGCTGTCCGGGTGGCTGGTCTCAGACGATCCCGCAGGTGAAGAAGCCGGATGTGGAGGTCCTGGACTGGCGTGGTTACAAGTGGTCTGCGGTTGTGAGGCCGATTGGACGTACTGCCAAATTCTCTAAAACGACGTTGGAGGCGGCTTATGGTAGAGAAATTAACATGAAATTCTCTGGCAACAGCTCTGGTGGACATTCCAGCAGTCAGCATGCCAATTGCACACTCCTTCAAAACTTGAGACATCTGTGGCATTGTGTTGTGTGACAAAACTGCACATTTTAGAGTGGTTTTTTATTGTCCCCAGCACAAGGTGCACCTGTATGATGATCATGCTGTTTAATCATTTTCTTGATATGTCAGGTGGATGGATTATCTTGGCAAAGGAGAAATGCTCACTAACAGGGATGTAAACAATTCTGTGCAAATAAATTGATAGAAATAAGCTTTTTGTTCGTATAGAACATGTCTGGGATCTTTTATTTCAGCTCATGAAACATTGGACCAACACTTTACATGTTGCGTTTATATTTTTGTTCAGTATATTTTGATAGACAAAAGAATCAGCTACCAGTAAAGGAACAACCTTCATTTATTGGTTTTTCCTCAGTTGCTTTGACTCTAAAACCTAATTAAATGTAACATATTTTAACCAAAATTCATATTCTATCTTAATCTATCAGGCAGATGGAGTTGACAGTTTATGGTTGTGACCATGGTGATTCCAATATTGTTTGTTTAAATCTATCAAAAATAGAGAACTTTATAGACCATGAGTGTCTTGTTGCACTACATGTAATGAGGACATGAATAAGGGGTCCTTATGGTATAGCTGACCCTGCTCATTCCTGATTAATTTAGGATTATAGGCAAATCGAGTTAACCAAATCTCCAGACACATCTTTTAGGAATCACAGTTTTGAGAGGAATATAAGTCACAGCACGCTACTGCAAGAAACTACATAAGACATTTTCTTTGTTAATATCCATTATTGCCTGTTTATAGAATTTCTTTAACTTTTTGGGAGAGTTTATAATATGCCATTTAGCAGTTTATAACTGGGATCCTTTGCACCGGACAAGGGAATTGCCAGGCATAGAGCCGACATGGAAATTAATAATATTGAAAGTATTTTGAAAAATCCCCAAACAAATCTTTTCCCTTATAAAATTCCACTAAATGTAAATCTTAAGCTAAAACATAATGCAACAAATTCCTTATTTTTTTAACTATATAAATAAAGTTTCCCTGTTGGAAAAGGATTGTCCCGACTCTTTGAGCTAATTTCCTGCTATTCTACACATTTTGCCATGAGGTTGAGAGAAAATTATGCAGTTTTAAAGCTATTTTCCTGTAATTCTAAACATTTCTTTCATATGCTATGCTATCTGGGGGCTCCGACCCCCTGGGCTCGTGGACCCCCCGCCTTGTGGGGGCTGCGGGGGGTTGTGCTACGCCAGTGCTTGCGCAGGAATTTGATTCTGTTGCCTGACAAGAAGCAAGTTTGTCTCACACTGTCTGCCCTTTGATACGTGATCTGATATAAGTATTTTAGATTCCATTTCTGGCTTAGGACCAGAGCTTTTGAATTAGTGAAGAGCCCTTAAAAAAGAATAAACTGAAAAAACATGTTGGCACTTACAACTGCGGCCTAAGGAATTACATGACAGAAAAGAGTGTCGGCATTTATGCATATATGCATATCCCCTGCTGTAAAGAAGTACTCATCATTATTTGTTGATGAGCACACAACTCATTGCATCAGATTCCCTGGGTGAGATCTGATCTTCTCTGATTGAAAGGGTTTTCACAGTGGTGGTGGTCAACTAGTCTTTTTTCTACCTCCTAGCAGGCTCAACAGCCTGGTCTCATAGACTAAACGTTATATAGTAAATGTGGTGCTGTGTGTGTCTATTGGTCAATAACAGCTCATGCGCAATGTCTAATATTAAGGAAGTCTCGAGGTATTGCTCGCCTGAGGTAGAGTACCTCATGATAAGCTGTAGACCACAGTATCTACCAAGAGAGTTTTCATCTATATTTTTCGTAGCTGTCTATTTACCATCACAAATTGATGCTGGCACTAAGACCGCACTCAACGAGATGTATAAAGCCATAAGCAAACAATAAAATGGTCATCCAGAAGCGGCGCTCCTAGTGGCTGGGGACTTTAATGCAGGCAAACTTAAATCTGTTTTACCTGATTTCTACCAGCATGTCACATGTGCAACCAGAGGAAAAAAAACTCTAGACCACCTTTACTCCACACACAGAGACGCGTCCAAAGCTCTCCCTCGCCCTCCATTTGGCAAATCTGACCAGGAAGCAGGAAGTACCAGTGTCTCGCTCAATACGGAAGTGGTCAGATGACGCGGCTGCTACGCTACAGGTCTGTTTTGCTAGCACAGACTGGAATATGTTCCGGGATTCATCCGATGGCATTGAGGAGTATACCACCTCAGTCACTGGCTTCATCAATAAGTGCATCGACGACATCATCCCCACAATGACCGTACGTACATATCCCAACCAGAAGCCATGTATTACAGGCAAAATCCACACTGAGCTAAAGGCTGGAGCTGCCACTTTCAAGGAGCTGGATACTAATCCGGACACTTGTAAGAAAGCCCACTATGGCCTCAGACGAACCATCAAACAGGCAAAGCGTCAATACAGGACTAAGATTGAATCCTACTACACCGGCTCTGACGCTCGTTGGATGTGGCAGGGCTTGCAAACTATTACGGACTACAAAGGGAAACCCAGCCGCGAGCTGCCCAGTGATGCGAGCCTACCAGAAAGGCTAAAGGCCTTTTATGCTCGCTTCGAGGCAAGCAACACTGAAGCATGCATGAGAGCACCAGCTGTTCCGGACGACTATGTGATCACGCTCTCCGTAGCCAATGTGAGCAAGACCTTTAAACAGGTCAACATTCACAAGGCCACGGGGCCAGAACCAGGACATGTACTCAGAGCATGCGCGGACCAACTGGCAAGTGTCTTCACTGACATTTTCAACCTCTCCCTGACCGAGTCTGTAATACCTACTGTACATGTTTCAAGCAAACCACCATAGTCCCTGTGCCCAAGAACGTGAAGGTAACCTGCCTAAATGACTACCGCCCCATAGCACTCACGTCAGTAGCCATGAAGTGCTTTGAAAGGCTGGTCATGGCTCACATCAACACCATCATCCCGGAAACCCTAGACCCACTCCAATTCGCATACCGCCCCAACAGATCCACAGATGACGTAATCTCAATTGCACTGCCCAGAGGGTAGTGCGTACGGCCCAGTACATCACTGTGGCCAAGCTTCCTGCCATCCAGGACCTCTATACTAGGCGGTGTCAGACGAAGGCCCAAAAAATTGTCAAAGACTCCATTCACCCAAGTCAAAGACCGTTCTCTCTGCTACCGCACAGCAAGCGGTACCAGAGCCCCAAGTCTAGGTCCAAAAGGCTCCTTAACAGCTTCTTCCCCCAAGCCATAAGACTGCTGAAAAAGTAATCAAATGGCCACCCTATTTGCATTGACCCCCCCCAATTTTTTTTTTAAACCTCAACTAACCTGTACCCCTGCACATTGACTTGGTACCGGTACCCCCTGTATATAGCCTTGTTATTGTTATTTTATCTGTAAAAATGTTTTACTTTAGTTTATTTAGTAAATATTTTCTTAACTAAATTTTCTTTAAACTGCATTGTTTGTTAAGGGCTTGTAAGTAAGCATTTCACGGTAAGGTCTACACCTGTTGTATTTGGCGCGTGTGACAAATACAATTGTATTTTATTTTATTTAAATCCGGGACACAAATTAGTAAGATATTGGTATGGTTACATAAGACAGATGGTTACTTAAGGCAAAAACGAAAGTAGGGTGGTTGGATGGGTAGGCGTATAACATGAATGTCTAGCAACCCAAAGGTTGCAAGTTCTAATCTCTTCACTGACAACGTTAGCATTTTAGCTAATTAGCAACTTTTCAGCTACTTACTACTTTTTGCTACTTTGCAACTACTTAGCATGTTAGCTAACCCTTCCCCTTCCCCTAACCCTAACCTTAACCCTTTTAGCTAACCCTTCCCCTAACCCTATCCCTAACCTTAACCCTTTAATCTAACTCCTAAACCTAATCCTAACCTTAACCCTAACCCCTAGCCTAGCTAACGTTAGCCAGCTAGAATTCGTAACATATCATTCGTTTTGCAAATTCATAACATATTACCAACATTAGCATTTTTCGCACATCATATTCAAATCATCTATAAGTGACTTTATATTGGTACCAGAACTTGGATGGGATTTGTGCCACAAATACTAAAACATTTGGAAACAGTGCCAGGGAAACTAAACCAAAGCATGGATTGCTATCAAACCTTGTCCATAGACTGCTTAAAGGGTAAGAAAACTAATATGTCATTTTGTATTTGGGGTGAACCCCTTTAAAATATGTATCTTTTAATAGTATTTTGGTTTGGTTGTCAGTTTCATCACAAAAGGGTTACATTAAAAAAAGTATCAATGGAAATAGGGCCTACCTTTATGGCAATGGTTAATAGAATCAATTGGTACATATAACAGTAAAAGTAACTATTATTACTAACCCAGAAAGCTCTGGAAGTCCGTGTTAAAGGTTTGGACATTCTCATCCTACCACAGAGAAAATCCTTTAAATAAACAGTTAAATGAATTCACTCCTCAGGCCTTCAAATTATTTAATGAGCACTCTTCTTGAAGTCAAGTCTCTGAAATAATGAACTGTACAAAACAGAGACATAAAATGGTTAATATGCTTAGCTGAGCAGAACATTTAATTAATCTGGTGTTTTAAGCCAGAGAGGAAAACAAGTGAACACCTCTGTCTCTGCAAATTTACACGGACACACATACTGGATAAACGAACAAAGCAAACATTCAAAGTAAATCAACGTCATAGGTAAATATCAATATTTGTCTATTGTGCAAAGACATGGCTTTTCCCACAATAGTATTCAAGCTGTGGCAATTTGGTATCAGCATAAACAAAGCACTTTGGAATAAAAGAACGAAGCAAACCCCTGCTTTGGAGACATTTTAAGCAGACCTCAGGGTTCCAGCAGCACTGTATTAGTATGGTAATAGTATGGTTACTGCCTTTAGTACAGACGCTTTATTAAAGAAGGCAAGCGCCCTCACATCCCTCTACGTTGCCTGAGTGACTGAAAACCAAAGACACTTAATTAAAAGATTACAGTTTCAGAGTAATACACATGCATGACTGCTGTATTTCTACTTACGGTCAATGTCCCTGGTCAGGTTGGTGGTCATCCTGTCACAGAGCCCTGATTCTATTCCATTGGAGTGACCGTGGTCTGGAGGACATAGCATAATCTGCTGCTGTTTCACATGGATCTCCTCATGCAGTCTCTGAGTCTTTAACATAGAATGACAGCATAACAATCTCAGACTGCTTACGACTTCACATTAGTGAATTGCACTTTTGGGCAAATTGTGTAATACAACTCTTGATTGGTATGAAGGAAAATACATAACTTACAAACTATTACCAACTACATAGAAATGAATGACTCAAGATATCATCATACACAGACAAAAGTGATTCACAGCTGAATCTTACC
The DNA here is from genome assembly GCF_020615455.1 of Coregonus clupeaformis. Lineage (NCBI taxonomy): Eukaryota > Metazoa > Chordata > Actinopteri > Salmoniformes > Salmonidae > Coregonus > Coregonus clupeaformis. The sequence goes on from NC_059200.1 coordinate 30,491,541, forward strand.
ATTGTGCTCAATCGTTCCACAGACAGGACAATGTTCCCAGGACCACCAAAAGTCTCTGTGGCTCCTGAGAGAGGACGTCCACAGTCTGCTCACTGCCACACCCGTCCTGCTGCATCACCCACAGCGCCAAAAGGAGGAGAGAGATTGAAAAGCAAATGAAAGACAGTGGCCAGCAGCAACTGAGCCGATGAGGATAATGCCACATTAACTCATCCTCATCTTCACTGCACTCAAGTAGACTTCCAGAGGACAACACATGCACAGGGACCTCCAGCGCCTCAGAGAGCAGGCTGGGAGAGGAAGGGAGGGGTGAGGAGGGGAGGGGGTGGCTGAATCACTGGAACTGGCAGTGTCTAGGTTCTCTATGGGGAAGGATTCTCTTGTGATGTCCAATATTACATCTCCTCTGTGGTGAGATGTCTAGTGGTGCCTTATGGTCATCAATAAGTAAATGGGAAATAGTGGGGTTATCTTCATGCTATAATGAAAGCTATTCGCAGTTCAAGGTCATTTCTTATTATGGCATGGTATAGTACCCTTAGGTCATATGTCTATACAAGGATTAGTATCAGTATGTGCTTTTAAATGACAAATTCAGGGTCACTCTCAGTGGTCAAACATTCATTGACTACCAGCATTTAAAGTTTACGGTGGGATGAAATCTATAAACTATGGTCCTCTGTAGCTCAATTGGTAGAGCATGGCGCTTGTAACGCCAGGGTAGTGGGTTCGATCCCCGGGACCACCCATACGTAAAAATGTATGCACACATGACTAAGTCGCTTTGGATAAAAGTGTCTGCTAAATGGCATATTATTATTATTATGAAATGGCACCACCTGGTGCCTGGATAGCAATTTACAGTAGATTTAACAGGGGAAGTGCTGTCGACCACACACCACACCCCACTCAACAAATGTCAGACGGCTACAACAACACATATTTGAAAATTCTAAATTTGTTCAACTGTATTATCTAATTGGTGAGACAGGTTTAGTATGTTGATTAAATTATATCCTGTGTGAGCTGAATACCAGCTAGAACTAAGCACCATACAGAATGATGTATTGTAAAAACCATTCTGCAGTGCAGCTAGTACCCCACAATGTGTGTCAGCCATAGAGATAGATAGAGGACTAGATGGATATAACCAATTATTTATATACACTTGATGACTGAAAGGGGGGCGCTGTTTTGAAATCACTGCGCCTCCATCTTGGCACTCCCCTACCATTGTAAAAAATTTTTTTTAAAAGCTATAGAAATGCATTTATTAATGTTTACATTTGTTTTTGCCACGTTTAGTCTATTACAGACACCTTAATGCATACTTTGAAATTATAATATGTGATCCAAAATATATATAATAATAATAATAATAATAATAATAATAATAGGAAAGTTCTAATGTTACTGTCCCCACTACAACAACAAAATACTTAAATACATGTCATTTTGTCTTTGAAACATTTTATTGAAATACTGTAGAATTCCATTAATTCTTATGGAGGAATGCTCCTTCTGGGGAGTGCCAATATGGCCGACCGGTGGCTTCAAAGTCTCTCACTGGCCAATACGTAGCATCAGCAATCCAGGGTTTATATACATCATTGGGTATAACCCGTTTTAATTTGGACATTGCCATTGAGAGCTTCTACCATTTTAAAGTAGTCAACTGGATGTGATTCCTATGGGTTGGGAGCAATGACTGTATATATGAATGGACAAAGCCATCGATCACGTTACACCATTCATTCCTATGTGGAGACATAATATGCTCAGTTTGAGCTACTCTAGGAAGTGTCGTTGCAGGTTAGCTCAGTGCTGCCCCCTCTGAGTAACTCAAGTTTAAGGCCCACCAGGGTACTGCAGGCTGCCATTAGCAACTAAATTATCCTTCATTTCTTCTGTATGCAATTTTAAAATAATTGGTTCAAGGATATACAGTGCATTCAAAAAGTATTCAGACCCCTTGACTTTTTCCACATTTTGTTACGTTACAGCCTTATTCTAAAATGGATTAAATATTTTTTCCCACTCATCCATCTACATTTACATTTACATTTACGTCATTTAGCAGACGCTCTTATCCAGAGCGACTTACAGTTAGTGAGTGCATACTTTTTCATACTGGCCCCCTGTGGGAAACAAACCCACAACCCTGGCATTGCAAGCACCATGCTCTACCAACTGAGCTACTGGGGACTATAGCTCTACACACAATACCCAAAAATGACAAAGCAAAAACTGTTTTTTAGACAAAAACTGAAATATTACATTTACATAAGTATTCAGACCCTTTACTCAGTACTTTGTTGAACCACCTTTGGCAGCGATTATAGCCTTGAGTCTTCTTGGGTATGACGCTACAAGCTTGGCACACCTGTATTTGGGGAGTTTCTCCCATTCTTCTCTGCAGATCCTCTCAAGCTCTGTCAGGTTGGATGGGGAGCATCGTTGCACAGCTATTTTCAGGTCTCTCCAGAGATGTTTGATCGGGTTCAAGTCCGGGCTCTGGCTGGGTCACTCAAGGACATTCAGAGACTTGTCCCGAAGCCACTCCTACATTGTCTTTTTCTCATGGTCTGAGAGTCCTTTAGGTGCCTTTTGGCAAACTCCAAGCGGGCTGTCGTGCCTTTCACTGAGGAGTGGCTTCCGTCTGGCCACTCTACTGTTAAGGCCTGATTGGTGGAGGGCTGCAGAGATGGTTGTCCATCTGGAAGGTTCTCCCATCTCCACAGAGGAACTCTGGAGCTTTGTCAGTGACCATCGGGTTCTTGGTGACCTCCCTGACCAAGGCCCTTCTCCCCCGATTGCTCATTTTGGCCAGGCGGCCAGCTCTAGGAAGAGTCTCGGTGGTTCCAAACTTCTTCCATTTAAGAATGATGGAGGCCACTGTGTTCTTGGGGACCTTCAAATCTGCAGACATTTTTTGGTACCCTTTTCCAGATCTGTGCCTTGACACAATCCTGTCTCGGAGATCTACGGACAATTCCTTTGACCTCATGGCTTGGTTTTTGCTCTTACATACACTGTCAACTGTGGGACCTTATTTGACAGGTGTGTGCCGTTCCAAATCATGTCCAATCAATTGAATTTACCACAGTGTTATGATGAGTTTCTAGGGTATCACGTAATTAAGGATGTAAGAATATACTTAGACAACTCTGTGGAAAGTTAATATAAAGGTTTAATAGTCGGTACCAGGTTCGTTATAACAAAAGACAGTGCTTTGCCTCTTGTCATTCCGAACTACTGAACAAAAACCATATCTCAGCTTATATAGCTTCGAGTACACGTTTCTTCAAGAACATCTGGCAACCCTCAATGGGCACTCCCTTATTTGATGTTATTACCTTGTACCCCAAGTCAGTATATCATGTCCATCAATCTTTCTAAGAAAAACATCAGTAATCTCCTTTGACATAATGAAATGCATGCCCCCCCAGACTGTGAGGTGCCAAGTAATTTTCTACTCAATTCAACCTGGCTCCCATCACACTATGAAAACATCATAACACACAGGTGGACTCCAATCAAGTTGTAGAAACATCTCAAGGATGATCAATGGAAACAGGATGAAACTGAGCTCAATTTCGAGTCTTTTTGGTACCCTTCCCCAGATCTGTGCCTCGACACAATCCTGTCTTGGAGCTCTATGGACAATTAGAGGCTGCTTAGAGGCTGCTGCTGCCTATCGAAATCATTGGCCACTTTAAGAAATGGAACACTAGTCACTTTAATAATATTTACATATCTTGCACTACTCATCTCATATGTATATACTGTATTCTATTCTATAATATTCTACTGTATCTTAGTCCATGCCGCTCTGTCATTGCTTGTCCATATACAGTGGGGGAAAAAAGTATTTAGTCAGCCACCAATTGTGCAAGTTCTCCCACTTAAAAAGATGAGAGAGGCCTGTAATTTTCATCATAGGTACACGTCAACTATGACAGACAAATCACATTGTAGGATTTTTAATGAATTTATTTGCAAATTATGGTGGAAAATAAGTATTTGGTCAATAACAAAAGTTTCTCAATACTTTGTTATATACCCTTTGTTGGCAATGACACAGGTCAAACGTTTTCTGTAAGTCTTCACAAGGTTTTCACACACTGTTGCTGGTATTTTGGCCCATTCCTCCATGCAGAACTCCTCTAGAGCAGTGATGTTTTGGGGCTGTCGCTGGGCAACACGGACTTTCAACTCCCTCCAAAGATTTTCTATGGGGTTGAGATCTTGAGACTGGCTAGGCCACTCCAGGACCTTGAAATGCTTCTTACGAAGCCACTCCTTCGTTGACCGGGCCCGTGTGTTTGGGATCATTGTCATGCTGAAAGACCCAGCCACGTTTCATCTTCAATGCCCTTGCTGATGGAAGGAGGTTTTCACTCAAAATCTCACGATACATGGCCCCATTCATTCTTTCCTTTACACGGATCAGTCGTCCTGGTCCCTTTGCAGAAAAACAGCCCCAAAGCATGATGTTTCCACCCCCATGCTTCACAGTAGGTATGGTGTTCTTTGGATGCAACTCAGCATTCTTTGTCCTCCAAACACAACGAGTTGAGTTTTACCAAAAAAGTTCTATTTTGGTTTCATCTGACCATATGACATTCTCCCAATCCTCTTCTGGATCATCCAAATGCACTCTAGCAAACTTCAGACGGGCGTGGACATGTACTGGCTTAAGCAGGGGGACACGTCTGGCACTGCAGGATTTTAGTCCCTGGCGGCGTAGTGTGTTACTGATGGTAGGCTTTGTTACTTTGGTCCCAGCTCTCTGCAGGTCATTCACTAGGTCCCCCCGTGTGGTTCTGGGATTTTTGCTCACCGTTCTTGTGATCATTTTCACCCCACGGGGTGAGATCTTGCGTGGAGCCCCAGATCGAGGGAGATTATCAGTGGTCTTGTATGTCTTCCATTTCATAATAATTGCTCCCACAGTTGATTTCTTCAAACCAAGCTGCTTACCTATTGCAGATTCAGTATTCCCAGCCTGGTGCAGGTCTACAATTTTGTTTCTGGTGTCCTTTGACAACTCTTTGGTCTTGGCCATAGTGGAGTTTGGAGTGTGACTGTTTGAGGTTGTGGACAGGTGTCTTTTATACTGATAACAAGTTCAAACAGGTGCCATTAATACTTGTTTGTAGGTGACCAAATACTTATTTTCCACCATAATTTGCAAATAAATTCATTAAGAATCCTACAATGTGATTTTCTGAATTTTCTTTTCTCAATTTGTCTGTCATAGTTGACGTGTACCTATGATGAAAATTACAGGCCTCTCTCATCTTTTTAAGTGGGAGAACTTGCACAATTGGTGGCTGACTAAATACTTTTTCCCCCCACTGTATATACACTGAACAAAAATATAAACGCAACATTTCAAGTTTCAATGTCACATGCACAAGTACAGTGAAATGCCTTTCTCGCAAACTCAAAACATGCAACAATTTCAAAGATTTGACTGAGTTACAGCTTATTTAAGGAAATCAGTCAATTGAAATAAATGACTGGGAATACAGATATGCATCTGTTGGTCACAAATACCTTTAAAAAAAAGGTAGGGGCGTGGATCAGAAAACCAGTCAGTATTTGGTGTGACCACCTCATGCAGCGAGACACATCTCCTTCGCATAGAGTTGATAGTCCATAGTCCACCATAATTAGCAAATCAATTCATTAAAAATCCTACAATGTGATTTTCTGGATTTTTTTTCTTCTCAATTTGTCTGTCATAGTTGACGTGTACCTATGATGAAAATTACAGGCCTCTCTCATCTTTTTAAGTGGGAGAACTTGCACAATTGGTGGCTGACTAAATACTTTTCCCCCCCACTGTATGTATTTATTCTTAAATTCCATTCCTTACTAGTTTTGTGAGTATTGGATATATGTTGTGAAATTGTTTGATATTACTGCACTGTTGGAGCTAGAAGCACAAGCATTTCGCTACACCCACTATAACATCTGCTAAACACATGTATGTGACAAATAACCTTTGATTTGATTTGATTTGAATTCCTTTGACCTCATGGCTTGGTTTTTGCTCTTACAGTGAGGGAAAAAAGTATTTGATCCCCTGCTGATTTTGTACGTTTGCCCACTGACAAAGAAATGATCAGTCTATAATTTTAATGGTAGGTTTATTTGAACAGTGAGAGACAGAATAACAACAACAAAAATTGCATTTTAATGAGGGAAATAAGTATTTGACCCCCTCTCAATCAGAAAGATTTCTGGCTCCCAGGTGTCTTTTATACAGGTAACGAGCTGAGATTAGGAGCACACTCTTAAAGGGAGTGCTCCTAATCTCAGCTTGTTAACTGTATAAAAGACACCTTTCCACAGAAGCAATCAATCAATCAGATTCCAAACTCTCCACCATGGCCAAGACCAAAGAGCTCTCCAAGGATGTCAGGGACAAGACTGTAGACCTACACAAGGCTGGAATGGGCTACAAGACCATCGCCAAGCAGCTTGGTGAGAAGGTGACAACAGTTGGTGCGATTATTTGCAAATGGAAGAAACACAAAATAACTGTCAATCTCCCTCGGCCTGGGGCTCCATGCAAGATCTCACCTTGTGGAGTTGCAATGATCATGAGAACGGTGAGGAATCAGCCCAGAACTACACGGGAGGATCTTCTCAATGATCTCAAGGCAGCTGGGACCATAGTCACCAAGAAAACAATTGGTAACACACTACGCCGTGAAGGACTGAAATCCTGCAGCGCCCGCAAGGTCCCCCTGCTCAAGAAAGCACATATACAGGGCCGTCTGAAGTTTGCCAATGAACATCTGAATGATTCAGAGGAGAACTGGGTGAAAGTGTTGTGGTCAGATGAGACCAAAATCGAGCTCTTTGGCATCAACTCAACTCGCCGTGTTTGGAGGAGGAGGAATGCTGCCTATGACCCCAAGAACACCATCCCCACCGTCAAACATGGAGGTGGAAACATTATGCTTTGGGGGTGTTTTTCTGCTAAGGGGACAGGACAACTTCACAGCATCAAAGGGACGATGGACGGGGCCATGTACCGTCAAATCTTGGGTGAGAACCTCCTTCCCTCAGCCAGGGCATTGAAAATGGGTCGTGGATGGGTATTCCAGCATGACAATGACCCAAAACACACGGCCAAGGCAACAAAGGAGTGGCTCAAGAAGAAGCACATTAAGGTCCTGGAGTGGCCTAGCCAGTCTCCAGACCTTAATCCCATAGAAAATCTGTGGAGGGAGCTGAAGGTTTGAGTTGCCAAACATCAGCCTCGAAACCTTAATGACTTGGAGAAGATCTGCAAAGAGGAGTGGGACAAAATCCCTCCTGAGATGTGTGCAAACCTGGTGGCCAACTACAAGAAACGTCTGACCTCTGTGATTGCCAACAAGGATTTTGCCACCAAGTACTAAGTCATTTTTTGCAGAGGGGTCAAATATTTATTTCCCTCATTAAAATGCAAATCAATTCATAACATTTTTGACATGCGTTTTTCTGGATTTTTTTGTTGTTATTCTGTCTCTCACTGTTCAAATAAACCTACCATTAAAATTATAGACTGATCATGTCTTTGTCAGTGGGCAAACGTACAAAATCAGCAGGGGATCAAATACTTTTTTCCCTCACTGTACATGCACTGTCAACTGTGGGACCTTTTATAGACAGGTGTGTGCCTTTCCAAATCATGTCCAATCAATTGAATTTACCACAGGTGGACTCCAATCAAGTTGTAGAAACATCTCAAGGATGATCAATGGAAAAAGGATGCACCTGAGCTCAATTTCAAGTATTTTTTGTACGCTTCCCCAGATCTGTGCCTCGACACAATCCTGTCTCGGAGTTCTATGGACAATTCCTTAGACCTCATGGCTTGGTTTTTGCTCTGACATGCACTGTCATCTGTGGGACCTTATATAGACAGGTGTGCCTTTCCAAATCATGTCCAATCAATTAAAATTACCACAGGTGGACTCCAATCTAGTTGTAGAAACGTCTCAAGGATGATCAATGGAAACAGGATGCACCTGAGCTCAATTTCGAATCTCATAGCAAAGGGTCTCAATACTTATGTAAATAAGGTATTTCTGTTGTATTTTTTTAATACATTTGCAAAAAATTCTAAAAACCTGTTTTCACTTTGTCATTATGGGGTATTGTGTGTAGATTGATGAGGAAAAACATGAATTTAATCAATTTGAGAATAAGGCTGTAATGTAACAAAATGTGGAAAAAGGGAAGGGGTCTGAATACTTTCCGAAAGCACTGCTGTATTAGAAGCAATTATTGGTACCATGATTGTCTTTGGAAAAAAAAGTTTTTACAGGAATTTTGACCACGAAGATTGCCTTTTTTCCATTCACTAATGGGGGATCCTGTTTTCTGCTAACAATGCCTGCGGTACTGCGGTCAGCCGTGAATTTCAATGAGAGGGGGAAGTCATTCGGGAGCAAGGGGCCAGGGTTCCGGTCTAGAAGCACGGTTTCGACTGCTCCTATAGTTTTGCTTCGGTACCGCAGCTGAACTGATGTCCAGTCCAGAAAGACAATTTCCACATAGAAAAGTTAGATAAAAAAAATATACAACTGTCCTGTATAGGCTACCTGTACCTGCATGACATGAGCCGTCCTCACACTCTCTCCCAGCTTGGATAAAAAGTTATTGTGCGTCTATTAATGCCAAATAATACAGTCAGTTCAACCTCAAAACACTAGCTTACTAGGGATTATGCAGTGTACCATCTATAGCTATATACCGTATTTAGCAGCTATTTAGCTGCTATTTATAAACTTTTTATAAAAATGACACATCAAATAGCCTAACCATTAGAAAAAAAGTAGTTGGCTTGAGGATAAATTCAGCCACTATTTATTGTTACATTTACATTTACATTTGTTGAACATTTGTTGAACATTTACATTTGTTGAACTCTGTGGGTTTTGTCTGGCCTACACAAATGGGCTGCAGTATTCTAAGTAAATTCAATTAAATCAAATTAAATCAAACTTGAGGGACTCACCTGGTCTTCTGAAGTCTTCCTTTTTTGTGTGCAAATGTTTTCACCACAACCTTTAGGTCCAGGTTGCGGGCCAGACTATTTCTATACTGAGTATTGCCAACCCAGACTTCCTGAGAAATTGTGCATTATATGTCCATTGCGCTGCACACAATTTAAACTTAGTCTTGAATTATGCATGCCAAGATATACAAGAGATAAGGGACTGTTGATATTGCAACCACACAACTCAAACGCCGGTTCACTAGTATGAACGAAATCGCAAAACAATTTTTTTTGTTCAAGCCCTCAAGAACTGTTGTCCACTAAAGATGATAATCTGTTTGCATCTGCCAATGTATTGGCTGCCAGTATCCAGACGACCTGTCCCCAGAGCTTCCTACACAGTTACTATCTTTCCGTAACATGTTAAGTCCGGCAACTAAGGAGAATGAGAGGGTCAATTAAAGATGTTGCAGAACTGCTGTATTTGAAGTACCACTCCCTTTTGCCCAGTTTCCCTGATGTTGCTACGGCAATCAAGCTGTTTTTAACATCCCTGTAACTGTCGCATCTGCGGAAAGATCGTTTTCTAAACTAAAACTCATAAAGAACTACCTAAGAAGCATTAGGCTCTCGGTCTGAAATGCGCTTTTGTGCATGTGATGTTGGTCTGTATAAACCGGATGAACCCGGATATCGACAGTCCATGAATCGGCGTATACGAATGTGAGTAGATTACCTTGAAAACAACGGTCGGACATCTTGGACAAAGTCTCCAGTTCTTATTATATTTCAGTGGTAGGGAGCTATCAGCCAATGGTCAGAGCATTGTCTTCTTCAAATTTGGATGCCTATGGTTTGTAAATGGTTTTTAGCTATATCACCACCATCTAGTGGCCACAATAAATGAATGACACGCAGGATTTGGTTCAGGACAACAGCACTGCAGGTGGCAGCGGTAAATCATCGTGGAGATAGGCTCAATGGCGCTGCACATGCTGTCACACATGCCATAATAGCACAGATACAAAGATGAGTCCTCTATCTATCTCTATGGTCTCAGCAGGTCTCAATTGTGTGTGAAGACCACTTGTGGCAGTTCAGATTTGCTTGAATTCAATATAATCTCGCATAGGCTATTCTTCTGAACTATATCATATTTTCAGTTGTTCAACCTGTATATGTATGTATTTACAATTACCTTTGTTTGCAATGACGGTGAGGAACCACCAAAAATAGCAGACTTTGATACTTTTTAGACATACTGCTGACGTTTACAGAGGCGTTGATTGGACAGTAGACTGTGGGACGATCTCAATTATATTCTCCTCGCGTCCTCTCTCCTCGTCTCATTCTCAAAACCCATTGGATGAGAAAGCCAGAGGTCCCGCCCCTCTCATCTTCTCCAGCAATGGGTTTTGAGAAGGAGACGAGGAGAAAGGACGCAATTGAGATGTTCCCTGTTTCACTTGCCCAGTGAGCTACTGTGCACACTGGTAGAAGGACTCGGATATTCTATAACACTTCAATGGAGGAACAGCCCAAAGATCGGGCACAAGATAGACGATATCACCACCATGGAGAAGAAAGAAACCCTATTCAATACAAATCATCTGTAAAAAATGATCAGATCTACTTCCAGTACCAGGAAACGCAGACGAAGAAAACAGGTTGGGCCATCCGGAAAAGTTAGCCAGCTAATATAAATTACTTAACTAGCTAGATAGCCAGTTTATTACCGACGTCAATGTAGCTTGCTAGCTCGCGAGACAGTCATAGCAGGATGGTAGCGAGCTGGTAAAGAACCATTGAACTTATTAGTTAGCTGGGACTAGAGTTGAGTATGGCTAGTTAGGGATAGTTAAACGTCGCGTGACAGCTGTCGCTGGTGGTTTGACAGATAGGGGATTGACCTTGTGCGGCGGTTTCACCACACAGTTCTACATTTATGGAACTCGCAATTCTCCTGTGTGACTAATTAGTAATTTTGTAGTTAAATTATTTTCTCACGTGAATACATTGAGTTTACCCCCAAAAAGTAATCGCTAATTTGGTGTGAATTCCGTGAAATATGTTGTTAACAAAAACAAGCCGGCTCCACTGGAATGTTCTGAGTTGCCATTTCCTGTCGGCCATGTTAGAAAATACAACCTGGAAAGCTAACGAGCTAGCTAACTAATCCTAGTAACGAGAGAGAGATTTGGGCATAAAACAAGTTTCAATGTTATTTTGTTTACTAATTACCACTTGGCTGCAGACAGGGCTGCAAAAGCAAGATGACTAGTTACCTAACTTAATTTTGAGACTTTCCAGGGATTAAATAACTACTGGAGCTAGTGCCAGACATGTTACACTTACAAACAGCTGCGGCTCAGTCGGGCCTGTTGCGTCTATCTAGCTAGCCATGAAGCCGCGCAAACATGTTAGCCTGGGTAGATGACCTGAGGAGTGTTAACACAGTTAGAATTGTCTTTCTAGTTAGCTGATAAACAATTCTGAACCAAATGTAATTGTAGCATCACCAGTTTCTTTAGACTAGTTTACAATTGATGGCATGCATGAAAACTAAATTGTGCATACCTTGAACCATTGCTTCAGTTCAGACAAGAAAATAAAACACCTAACACAATTTGTGTTATTCTATAACATTACTTAAGATGTTATTTGTTCGCCCATATTGTATACAGGTATCTTAGGAGCAAGATGGCAAAACATTCATTTAGTTGAACATTTTCTTTAGATGCTAGTGGGGCAAGTATTGTTGAATTAGCTAGCAAAGTCAGGCTCAGTCACACTGTCAACCACCTTCCAGTTACCAAAAGTTATAGGACTATATGTAATAGCCATTTCTACATACAGCACACGTTTTTCTGAAGTGATTTATGTATGGTATCTGTTAACAAGTAGGCTAGTGGACTACTATGTTCAATGGAATCTGATATGGGCACTGGCGTGGTTGCTTGCTACCAGCTGACCTATTCAGTCTAAATTGTCATGATACAGCATAATCTTATAAAGGCCTCACAATGTTTCCTGCAAAAGGAGCTTCGAGGTTGCATAGGTCTTGTAAACAGATTAGGTCTGTTAGTCCCTTTTGTGAGGTGGTAGGGAATTATGGAATTTGCTTGGACTTTATATATATGTGTGTGTGTCTGCACACATGATATTGTATCACTGGCAGTGCAACTAACTTTCTTTTTGTTTCCTTTTACAGGCAATGGGAAAATAAACACCAGTGACGTGGAGGGGGAGAAGATACTGTCTGCAAATGATTTTTTTTGTGTCCCTCGTCCCACCAACAGCAATGGTAACAGACATTTGATAAATACTAATGTAAAACAGAAGTCAACACGAAAGGTTTATAGCACTCTTTCAAAAGTGGCCAGCAAAGAGTGTCTTGATCACAAGAAGAATATGGACAGCAAAAATGACAAGGACAAGGCCTTGGATTTCACTAATGACTATGAGGGAAAGCTGTTGGACAAGGAGGAGTCTGCGTTGCTTCTGAATGGAGTGGTAAACTCTGCTCATATTACCAATGGTTACTCCAGCAAGTCACCCCCTGACAACGATGGCAGTGGCTCAGAAAGTGGATATACTACTCCTAAGAAACGCAAGGCCAGGCGCAACAGCATCAAGAACACAGAGCATTTGACAAGCGAAAAGGAGAGAGCCATGCAGCAGGGTAATGCTACACAGGAGCCAGATTCTTCTGGACTTGAACCAATGGAGAAAGTGGTGAGCTCGAGACTTGTCCATAAAGCAGATGCCCAGACAGCAGTCAGGCAGATGGGTGCGCCAGAAGTGTCTGTGGGCGAGTTGCAGAGGAAAAACTCAGACAGTAAAACTGCTGCAGTTGCCTTTGGTAAAAAGTTTGAGGATAGGCCCAAAGCCAAGCTTTCCTCCTCTACAAAAGAGGACTCTTGGACTTTATTCAAGCCCCCTCCAGTATTTCCTGTGGACAACAGTAGTGCTAAAATAGTGCCCAAGATCAGTTATGCAAGTAAAGTTAAGGAGAACCTCAACAAAGCAGCCCAAGCTGGAGGAGAGGTACAGCCTCCTCAGGTGCCTGGTAGATTGTCACAGGTCCCCATGTCTGCTATGAAAACCATCACCTCAGCTAGCTTTACTAATGGTCTCGTTTCTGGAGATGGAAATGGTTGCCCCTCTGTCGGTACCTTCTTCACTCCTGCTGCTAGTAGTATTCCACCATCCCCCTCTCTCCCATGCGGGGAGAACGTAGCAGCCTTTTTGGACAATGACTGTAGCTCTTCAACTAACCTCGCTGCAGATCTGAGAAAGTGTACTCTTTTCATTTACCCCCTAAACCCTTTAAATATGCAACCTGTGCTCCCGAGTGCTCGCCAAGTGGACACCCCGGCCGCTCAGACAAATCAGAAAGCCTTGGGGGACATCTTCCAGAATCAGTGGGGGCTGTCCTTCATTAATGAGCCAAACGTGGGGCCAGAAGGAGGAAGCGGGCCGGTGGCTGCTGTGGAGGGCAAGGCTGCGGTGGTCACCTTTCAAGGGGAGCCATGCCCTGCTGTTGCAGCTGAGCCAGGCCTTGACGCTAGCCTATCAATCCCAGAGCCTTTGCCTCTCACTTTGGCTCAAGACTCAGAGAAAAGGACTAGTGCCCCAGCTTGCCCCCCTGCTACAATGAAGGGTGAGGATGGGACAAAGGCTCAGCTGTCTGGACAGGAAGAGACAAAGTGCGAGGCGAAGAGTTCAGGTGCAGTTGTGTTGGCCTCTGGTAAAGACATTAGTGCTGAGCCTGCACAGGCCCCCCTGACCAACCTGGTGTTGGGTCCGTCTAAAGAGCAGGCCCACTCTAAGAGGCTGGACAGAGGTAGCTCGGGGTCGTTTGATCTGAAAGCTGCTGTTACTTATCACACTAAAGGTAACTCCTCTTCCTCTGCTGTGTCATTTCTATAAACGCATAAAACATTGTATTACCAGTGCTTGACTTGGGATGAAAGACGTGCAGGAGGTGTCTTTTTTTCAAGTTGGTCCATTAGACAATGTTCACTGAAATTCACAAATGACATTATGCTATAGATAGACCTCTGATTATTCCATTGTTAAGGGTTCATACACATTTTGACTGATGGAATTTCATGACTTTTCCATAACTTCGAACCACATTTCCGTGACCAATAATTAGTGGTGTCTCCTACATGAAAAAGTCTGCATAAATGTGGTATTGACACTAGAAGGCTGCTGGTCTCAGTTTCCTACATTGGATCAATCTCATTTACATTTACATTTTAGTCATTTAGCAGACGCTCTTATCCAGAGCGACTTACAGTTAGTGAGTGCATACATTTTTCATACTGGCCCCCCGTGGAAATCGAACCCACAACCCTGGCGTTGCAAGCGCCATGCTCTACCAACTGAGCTACAGGAGGCCCCAATCTCCTGCTGTTGTGCCTTTTTTTTATCAACGCGCTTAGAATAACTGCACTGTTAGGCTATTGTATAAAACATGTGGTCAACCCTCCATTTGGAGAGCTACTGGGTGTGCAGCCTTTTGATACATCCCTGAAACACACACGAGTCTGCTTATCAAGGTCCTGTTGAGCAGCTGATGTTTAGGCTATAATGTGGTGTTTTAGAGTGGGGTTTGAACAAAAGCCTGCACACCCAGTAGCTCTCCTATAGGATGCTTGGCCACCCTTGATATAGACTATTACAACCAAATACTTTTGTCTTTACACAATTATTCCATCATTCAATGAATTAGAAATAACATTGATAAGTTAGGCTACTTCAAAGCAAGGTAGCGAACTAAGATATGTTTATCTAACCTTATAAGGTTCAAATATCTATGCACAGCATGGAAGCTGTTTGTCAATTAGGCTATTCTTAGAATATTTTTAACGTTGTCGGAATTACATGGCTAGCCTACTGTTTAATAGAGGGGTATCCCAGCTTTCCAATAATGGTGTCAGATTTATATCTCACCAGTGCCGGTGGAAAGGCGTCAACGACATTAATGCTTATTGATAAATAGTTAACTAGCGAGATAGCTTGTAGTATGACTAGTTATTTTTTTATTAGGCTATATAGTTAGTCTATCATTATTTTATAGGCCCACTCGCACTGGCAGACACACAAATTATGCACAGCACACACAGAGACACGCTGAAAGGTAGGCATTCAGGCATGGTGCCTTCTCAATCTGCGCATTCTCAAACTCGAAGTCTACTGGCACGCATACACCAGATTCACAGACTAGCGGCAAATAAACTTGAACAAAGCGGAATCGGGATATGAATGCCCACTCTCCATTGCTATTCGATGCAGGTCCCGCCTTCATTCCGCTTTAATCAACCTTTTTTTGACACTGTGTGTGAATCCGGGCTGGCGATAGGCAACTTTGTTTTATGGAGGAGCCGGTACGCAGTTCCCAAAAAATTGGAGGTGCCAGTACAGCACTACAGACAGCTCCGGCCCAAGTCAAGCACTGGTTATTACACATGGGTAGCTTTAACCTACTATTTCACTTGCACCAAATGCTTTTAATCCTTTAGCATCACATAATTGTGTGTCTAATAATAAAATGTATTATGCACCTGGATATTAATCAATCTTTGTTTTTTCTCTACAGAAATGGAATATGTCTTCAATTTGCAAAAACAAGGTAAAGTAAAGGTCTTTTTTCTGTGTAGTGTGTTTTCAAAGTTGTGAAATTGGGTTTTCTATTTGATGATCAAAGGTGTACAGCTGAAGTTTGAATAACATACATTATGAATTGCTAAGTTCCCCAGGGCCTACACACTGAATAATTTCTCTGTCCTTTCCTTCCCCCAGATCCAAAAAGAGTAGTCTTCTATGATAAGACCAAGGATGGACCTGATCAGTGAGGTAGTGAATGTCTGTCAACACTAACCTTCTCCCTACCTGGGTGCTGCAGTTATCTTTATTGGCGGTTATAATCTCTTTGGAAAACAATATTGAGTCAACTGTGATATTGGGACTGACGGATGAGTGTCCTGTGACAGACTTTCATTGGAATACAGAATGGGATAATGGGGACTCCTTTTTTGCCGGGGGGGGGGGGCATTGCCGCAGAGGAAGACGAGAAGGGGAGGGGTAATGTGAGATCATATAAATCCAATTATTGGAATTAAGTTGAGCGCAGAAGCTTCTGCCGACGCTCTGGACTACACAAAGACTCAGACACTTGAAAGAGATGTTGGGTGCCTCAGTCTCCCATGTGAACGGACACTTGTGAAACGTTCTGCTGTGTTAGACATTGGTCTCATAGCTCCTTCCTCTGGGTGTTGAGAAATAAGATGGAGGAAGGCCCAAACTGCACCTCCCAAGCCTTTATCCTGTTGCCCATTGAACTATGGCGAGTATCAGTCTGACAGTAAGATGCCTCAATCGTTTTATTTCCGTTTTATTTGCATTCAAATTATTCCAATATATGTAGATCTGTGTGTTATGAGTTATGCATACACATCAGTATATGTGCAAATTTGAATTCATTTTGAAATAAAAATTAACTATAAACTCCGATAAGAATGCCTTGAAATTCACAAAATTGGAGAAGACGGAGTCCTGTTAGCAGGTTAAATGCTAAATATATTTGAGGGAAAGCATTTGTCTTAATTACTTTAGTGAAATAACTATGCCCTGCAAAGAACTGACTTCTGGGTATCTCTTGACACCTATTTTAGTTTTTCTTTGTTTTGTATGGTTTAGCGATTTCAAATGTGATCTACAGTAGGAACAAACTCCCAGAGCACAGATACAGAAGTGTCCAGTTAGAATGAAACTAAAGCCAGGTCCTAATCTTGTGGTTCGGTTCTCACTTTTTGGTAGGCATGCTAATCAGTTGAAAAAACAGTTTCAGTATATAATTGTCTTGATCTGAGTTTTGCTTTTGTTTATTATTTTGACTCTTCTTAAGCCCTTGCAGTTGTCAGTCCACATATTTCATTAATTCATTTCAAATTAAGATTGATGTAGGCTATTCCTTAATTTGTAGGTTCTCTTGAGCTTGTGGGCGTTTTCTGGAAGATGAGAAGTGACTTATTGTGGCGGAAGGGCTATATATGTGATATTTCTTAAAATTCGTTTTTTTGTTTGGTGTATTTGATCAGTAAGAGGCTCAAGATGTTAGTAATTCATTAGGCCTACCTAGGCTATATTTGCTGATACTACATGGAGAAATGGCTCATTTTCTTGCTCAAGCAATTAGCTTTTCATTTGCTAACCAACCTATTCAGCCTAGGATACTTTGTGCTTTTTCAGCATTTGTTCTTTTAATCTCTCTCTAGTTATTATGACAATGTATTTCATGCACAAAGTATTGGTGGGTGTAGATGAGTGAGTGGATGAGACGGGAGAAGTCGCAGTTTAATATAGCCAAGCAAAGATGAGACACAGAACCATCGCAATACTAATAATTTCATGTCCCAGACCAGCCGGTCTTTGTTATACTGTGTGTAGAGATGTAGTGGTGATGACGTTTCATAATACAGTATCATCCAGTCAATGTCTTTAATCAAAGTGTTTGTGTCAAGAGGCATAAACATGTCAAGGCAGGCCACAGTTGGTAATACAATGAGTGGACAGCCACAATGTCATTGGTACTACCATCTCTCTCTCTGTTGTTTTTTTTTGTTTTGAGCTAAAGGAGGAAATGTCTTAGTTTATTTTCTCTAGCATAAGTGATTTGGTTATTGTGTGGATTAATAGCACTTTATGTAACTAATTGTTTAAAAATATATATTAATTACTACAGATATATATTAATGACATACTAACTTCTTTTAAGAATGGCTTTGGACTGTTGTTCTTTTAAAGACAAATCTATAAATACCGATATAAAAAAAAGTCACTCAGGTAGTATTGGTAAAGCCATGACAAAGTTGGAACAATTTCGTTTTCTGCCAAATGGTTCAGAACAAGATCCTCGTATTGTGCTCAAATATAAATTGCTAAAATATTGAATTGGAGTGATATTTAATAATAAACTACAGAGCTGTGATTTAAAATACCAAAACATTTTGCTTGCAGAAAACACTGACATGGCTTGCAAGCAGCTGTCATAGATGTTATGTAGGCTTCTAACCTTAAGTTCTCTGTTCAGGCAATTTCACTTTAATAAGCACATTGATTTGCACCGGTTTCCACCTGTTATAGGACAGTGTGATCTCTTACTGTCTTTGATTTTTTTACTTACTTTTCACCTCTTGTCATTCATGGGCTGAATAATTTCTGAGTGTACCCACTGCTGAATGCCAGTCCAGGTTATATGCAATGGCAGGAATCTATGTCTGAGCTTCCTGGTCCAGCCCTCTGTTGGGTTTTCTGGTCACCTCCTGGCTTGTTCTTGCAGACAGAGGGAACTACAAGAAGGTCAAACATACCCCTGCTGTGTACAAAACTGTGTCTCACACACACTTAAGTTACTTCACTGTGGAATTCTAAGCGAAGGATAGACCTCTGGGACGTGGTATTTAAAACATTTTGTTTTGTTTCCATTGTATGCAGTGTGTTGAAGTGTTATCAGATTAGGTCAACTTCAATCAAGAGAAAAAGTATATCTTATTTGGCTAATGCTGCACAATAGCGAATAGATAACTTATTTTGTCTTGATCGGCAGTGGGAATTGTTTTTGTGTGATGGACAACCCAGTTTGCTATGGTGGACATTGACAGCTAAAACTGTTATGCGTTTTTGTGCTTTGATTGTTCATGCACAGTTGATGACGTAACTTTACTGGGTTCCCATAAATATTAGAGTAGAAAACACCAGATCATACCATGGGGTAAAAAAGCCTAAACAAGTTGTCTTTTTCATAACTCTAACCCCTTTTACTTTTGATCCTGAGTGGTAGAACAATAAGCCCTATGCTTCTTTGTAAAACAGGGTGGGCAGTCTTGAGTCGGTGTGTAAAAGTGCGCTAACAGTCCAAAGTACTTAATCGGTTCATTGTTTTGATTTAGACATGTCCCCTTTTCTTATGTTGAATTTGATTCTTAAAGGCCCTGTGCAGTCAAATGTAATTTTCCTGTGTTTTATATATTTCCACACTGAGGTTGTAATAATATTGTGAAAATGATGATAATGACTGCCTGTGTTGGTGGGATAGAGTTTTGGCCTGCCTGGTGACATCACCATGCGGTAAATGAGTTAATAGACTAATAAGAGAGTTCCAAACCTCTCTGCCAATAACAGCTAGGCTAGTTTCAGTTTTCCCCTTGCCACTCCCAGACAGTCCTAGCAAAATTATTTATTGAGAAATTACTCTTTGCTAAGAAGCTATTTGTTTGTTTTTCTATTAAAACAGTCAAAAAGAATCACACTAAGGTACTTAATTGTTACCAAGAAGTGATTTGATATTTAGATAATGGCTGCATTGGACCTTTTAAGAGGAGGGATCATTGATCTCCAGGGAAATATTGCATAAGTCTCCCCCTTATATTTTCAAGCACTTAATTAAGCAAAATGGGTATTTTTTGTATATGCATTTAAGAAAAACATATTACTTTAACAATAGTGTTGTAGCCTGTAAACCAAAATCTGGTTCTTAATGGAGGAGATGGTTTGAGGAGCACTCTGCTGGGGAAGTGAGCGAGTTGGTGTGCTTTGTGTGGTGAAAGAAAAGCATGAAAGTGATGAGTCTCTGTATTTTCATCCCTCTTAGGAGGTGCAATCACCTCAAGGATACTCACACAGGCCTCCGAGTTCTGAATGATTGGTTAGGCCACTTGGCCTAGCTGTTTGGTGTGCGCGTGAAAGTGAGTTCTTCCAATTTATATGCAAGTTTCTACTTTTTTTTCAAGACCCCTGCTGTATCATGTTCAGGTGCCTGTGTGAAAATAATGCTTATACAGTGATTTTAAGATTTTCTGTGTGTTTTGAAAATTGCTTCTAAAATGATTTGTGCCATTTTCTTTGTTTTTGTATTTCTTTCTACAACATTTTGCAATGCTGTTCAACATTTCTTACAGCTTCCTTTGTTGCTTCCTTTCACTGACATGGAAGAATCTGAAAGCAATGTGCGTTTTAGCTGTTTTTAATGAATTTCACAGCTCTCAATCATATGACCTGCAAATAATTGTTCAGTGGGCTTGCATTTTAATGAACTGCTTGCTGGTGGTATATTATAGTCAGTCCATCGTTAAGTTATGGTCTGAAGTAGAGCAACGTTGAATTTTACTTTTGAATTGATCTAACGCATTAATGTATTAACTTTTTATGTGGATGTTTTTTAATAAGCTGTGTTTATTTTTGAATTGTCACTTAATTTATTTGTAGATGCACAACTAGAACGAAACTACTTTGCTTCAAAGGAAAATGGGGAGAATTAGGCTAAGATGTCTCATTTTTGATCATAACACGTACCTACTTTTTTAAAGACCATTTCGTTATTGAAGCTGAATTCACAATTTTATATAAAACCCCAATGTTCATATCCTTGTGGCTGAAAACAATGTTAAGCCTACTCCTTGCTTAGTTTTGCTAATTTTCAGAGTACACATGATTTATGTTCAATGCATTTCCTCAAATAGTAATGGTGGCAATATGAGCACTGAAAGACCAAGTGTTCCTGATAAGAATGTGTCTCTGCTGTTCTTCATCACGTGTTAAAGGGGAGAGATGTAAAGGGGATTGATGTACTGTTTGACAACTCTCTTAGTTCACGTTCGCCAAAGGGTAGAGTACACAACTCCGATATTCAGCTACTGTATGGTCCATGCACTTAGATTGGAAAGACTTTGTGATGGTTTAAGGCTAAGCCAGCTGTTGTCTGAGCCAGTCAGGTTTGGGTGGGACCACAGCAGCTGAATGCCACTGTGGGGGTCTGTGTTGGATTTGTTAGGACAAATCCCCCTAACATACCGAAAGTGCTGCTTCTTCCAGTTATCGATTGTCTGTAATGGGAAATGCTGGACTTAGTGTTTGTGCTCCATTTTCATCCTGTCTCCCACTTCTTGCTGTCCATGCCTGCTGCTAAAATGTTTATATGATGGGGGGGCGCATGTTGTTTACTCTCTTTGGCACCTGAGAGATATTTGTAGACACACACATCGCTATGTTAACGACAAGGAAAAAGTGTTTATTTCTGGGGCTCCACAGTGCTACTGTTTCTTTTGAAAGGTGGTGTGGTCATACGGGAGATGTGTGTGTGTGTGTGTGAAGAATACAGCTGTGTGTGTGGTGCCAAGTCCATCTTTGTACTCTTTCTCACTGTCATATCTTGCTGTGCCTGTTGATGCGGTATCAATCTGCTCCAAGTAAATTGACCCCTCAGAATTTGAGGCAACAGCAGAAAGTGTTTTTTTTTTTTTTTTTTTTTATAATTTGACATTTTAAAAGTGTTAATGTGACATCTGAAATGGTTTAACAAATGCATCACATTACGAGTACCTAAAATGTATTTTTTATTTTTTTTAAGCATGATAATATCCCTCAAATTCCAAACCAATGTAATAAATTAAAGAAATTCAGTGTTCACAATTTCAGTTTCCATTAGTGTAACATTTTCTTTAAAAATCCTCACTGGTTTCAATTGAAATACAGGATTTCACAGTAGGTCTGGGACAAGACATGGAAAATTGAAGAAGTGCACCTGATTCCACAGGAGGCTGTTGAGGGTCGGATGGCTAATAATAATGGCTGGAATGGAATCCATGTGTTTGAATTCGATACCATTCCGTTACAGCCATTACCATGACCCTTTCCTCCCCAATTAAGGTGCCACCAACCTCCTGTGCCTGACTCGCCAATAGAGCCCCACAGTGGAGGTGTCATAATACCCATAAAACCTAGCGGTGGTTCCAATTGTTTTTCCACCATTCATTTTTCCCATAGGGGATTTTAGAAACCCTTAAA
The DNA here is from genome assembly GCF_020615455.1 of Coregonus clupeaformis. Taxonomy (NCBI): domain Eukaryota; kingdom Metazoa; phylum Chordata; class Actinopteri; order Salmoniformes; family Salmonidae; genus Coregonus; species Coregonus clupeaformis. The sequence goes on from NC_059200.1 coordinate 30,513,400, forward strand.
ATAAGTGCTGTGTTTCTTATAGGCTTACCCTGGCGTGACGTTTTGATAACCATGTAAATTGCTCTCGTACAAGGTGACTTATCAATATATTCGGCACTATTTACTCTTGATTAGAAAATGCTAATTACCATCAAAGTAGACATGCAAAACTACAAACCCCAGCAAGCTCCTGCACGTCATCTCTAGCTGACACATTTGCTAACAGGTATTGTGTCAATTTAAAATTTGCACAAGACAATTCACGGAATTGTCCATTTAAAGAAATGTAGCCAATTTATTCATTACTACATTTTACATTTTAGTCATTTAGCAGACGCTCTTATCCAGAGCGACTTACAAATTGGTGCATTCACCCTATAGCCAGTGGGATAACCACTTTACTATTTATTTATTAATTTTTTTTTGGGGGGGGGGGGATTACTTTATCCTATCCCAGGTATTCCTTAAAGAGGTGGGGTTTCAAATGTCTCCGGAAGGTGGTGAGTGACTCCGCTGTCCTGGCGTCGTGAGGGAGCTTGTTCCACCATTGGGGTGCCAGAGCAGCGAACAGTTTTGACTGGGCTGAGCGGGAACTATGCTTCCGCAGAGGAAGGGGAGCCAGCAGGCCAGAGGTGGATGAACGCAATGCCCTCGTTTGGGTGTAGGGACTGATCAGAGCCTGAAGGTACGGAGGTGCCGTTCCCCTCACTGCTCCATAGGCAAGCACCATGGTCTTGTAACGGATGCGAGCTTCAACTGGAAGCCAGTGGAGTGTGCGGAGGAGGGGGGTGACGTGAGAGAACTTGGGAAGGTTGAACACCAGACGGGCTGCGGCATTCTGGATGAGTTGTAGGGGTTTAATGGCACAGGCAGGGAGCCCATCCAACAGCGAGTTGCAGTAATCCAGATGGGAGATGACAAGTGCCTGGATTAGGACCTGTGCCGCTTCCTGTGTAAGGCAGGGTCGTACTCTCCGAATGTTGTAGAGCATGAACCTGCAGGATCGGGTCACCGCCTTGATGTTAGCGGAGAACGACAGGGTGTTGTCCAGGGTCACGCCAAGGCTCTTCGCACTCTGGGAGGAGGACACAACGGAGTTGTCAACCGTGATGGCGAGATCATGGAACGGGCAGTCCTTCCCCGGGAGGAAGAGCAGCTCCGTCTTGCCAGGGTTCAGCTTGAGGTGGTGATCCGTCATCCATACTGATATGTCTGCCAGAGATGCGATTCGCCACCTGGTTATCAGAAGGGGGAAAGGAGAAGATTAGTTGTGTATCGTCAGCGTAGCAATGATAGGAGAGGCCATGTGAGGATATGACAGAGCCAAGTGACTTGGTGTATAGGGAGAAAAGGAGAGGGCCTAGAACTGAGCCCTGGGGGACACCAGTGGTGAGAGCACGTGGTGCGGAGACAGCTTCTCGCCACGCCACTTGGTAGGAGCGACCGGTCAGGTAGGACGCAATCCAGGAGTGAGCCGCGCCGGAGATGCCCAGCTCGGAGAGGGTGGAGAGGAGGATCTGATGGTTCACAGTATCAAAGGCAGCAGACAGGTCTAGAAGGACAAGAGCAGAGGAGAGAGAGTTAGCTTTAGCAGTGCGGAGAGCCTCCGTGACACAGAGAAGAGCAGTCTCAGTTGAATGACCAGTCCTGAAACCTGACTGGTTTGGATCAAGAAGGTCATTCTGAGAGAGATGGCAAGAGAGTTGGCTAAAGACGGCACGCTCAATAGTTTTGGAAAGAAAAGAAAGAAGGGATACTGGTCTGTAGTTGTTGACATCAGTGGGATCGAGTGTTGGTTTTTTTGAGAAGGGGTGCAACTCTCGCTCTCTTGAAGACGGAAGGGACATAGCCAGCGGTCAAGGATGAGTTGATCAGCGAGGTGAGGTAGGGGAGAAGGTCACCGGAGATGGTCTGGAGAAGAGAGGAGGGGATGGGGTCAAGCGGGCAGGTTGTTGGGCGGCCTGCAGTCACTAGTCGCAAGATTTTATCTGGAGAGAGAGGGGAGAAAGAAGTCAAAGCATAGGGTAGGGCAGTGTGAGCAGGACCAGCAGTGTCATTAGACTTAACAAACGAGGATCGGATGTCGTCAACCTTCTTTTCAAAGTGGTTGACGAAGTCATCCACAGAGAGGGAGGAGGGTGGGGGGGAGGATTCAGCAGTGAGGAGAATGTGGCAAAGAGCTTCCTAGGGTTAGAGGCAGATGCTCGGAATTTAGAGTGGTAGATAGTGGCCTTAGCAGCAGAAACAGATGAAGAAAATGTAGAGAGGAGGGAGTGAAAAGATGCCAGGTCGGCAGGGAGTTTAGTTTTCTTCCATTTCCGCTCAGCTGCCCGGAGCTCTGTTCTGTGAGCTCGCAATGAGTCATCAAGCCACGGAGCTGGAGGGGAGGACCGAGCCGGCCGGGAGGATAGGGGACACAGGGAGTCAAAGGATGCAGAAAGGGAGGAGAGGAGGGTTGAGGAGGCAGAATCAGGAGATTGGAGGGAGAAGGATTGAGCAGAGGGAAGAGATGATAGGATGGAAGAGGAGAGAGTAGTGGGAGAGAGAGAGCGGAGGTTGCGGCGGCGCGTTACCATCTGTGTAGGGGCAAAGTGAGTAGTGTTGGAGGAGAGCGAGAGAGAAAAGGATACAAAGTAGTGGTCGGAGACATGGAGGGGAGTTGCAGTGAGATTAGTAGAAGAGCAACATCTAGTAAAGATGAAGTCAAGCGTATTGCCTGCCTTGTGAGTAGGGGGGGACGGTGAGAGGGTGAGGTCAAAAGAGGAGAGGAGTGGAAAGAAGGAGGCAGAGAGAAATGAGTCAAATGTAGACTACTACTACATTTAACATTTAACTAACATTTGATAGTTAATTCTGAGATTCTTACCTTTGCCTCGATTCCAGATCATCATGGCATTTTATAGTTTTTTATGATAGCCACATTCACAGCTAATTAGCATTTCATTTTGGGGGGGGTAAATACAGATGACTATATTGATAAATCACCTTGTCCTAGAGAGATTTACACGGTTATCAAAATGCCACGCCAGGGTAAGCCTACACAAAACACAGCACTTATTTTCAGTTTCTAAAATCCGCTGTGGGAAAACGATTGGAACCATTTCCTTGTTTGACCGCTAGGTTTTATGGGTATTATGACTCATACTGTGGTACTCTATTGCTGAATTTCTATGAAAATGGAAGGTTGTTGCAGCACCTGACTTTGTGGTATAGGCAGCTATGTTGGTGAGCATTGAAAGTTGAGTAATACCATGTTTGATTTGTGGCACCATTCTTCCATTTATATCAGTATTTTGGGATGAACAAATGTTGAAACAAGATGTAAAAGGGGTATACATTGGTCTGGGAACCAAAAAATGTTGAGTCTGTAATTCTAAACACAGTTCCTTCTATGCTACAGGTAGAGAACAAAACATGGAAACCCTCAGTGGTGGAAAAAGTACCCAATTGTCATACTTGAGTAAAAGTAAAGATACTTTAATAGAAAATGACTCAAGTGAAAGGCACCCAGTAAAATACTACTTGAGTAAAAGTCAAAGTATTTGGTTTTAAATATACTTAAGTATCAAAAGTAAATGTAATTGCTAAAATATACTTAAGTATCAAAAGTTAAAGTATAAATAATTTCAAATTCCTTATATTAAGCAAACCAGATGGCACCATTTTTTTTCTTTCAATTTAAGGATAGGCAGGGTCCATTCCAACCCTCAGACATCATTTACAAATGAAGCATTTGTGTTTAGTGGGTCCGCCAGATCAGAAGCAGTAGAGATAACCAAGGATGTTCTCTTGATAAGTGTGTGAATTGGACCATTTTCCTATCCTGCTAAGCATTGAAAATGTAATGAGTACTTTTGGGTGTCAGGGAAAATGTATGGAGTGAAAAGTACATTATTTTCTTTAGGAATGTAGGGAAGTAAAAGTAGTCCAAAATATGAATAGTAAAGGAAAGTACAGATACCCCAAAAAACAAGTATTTTTACACCACTGGAAACCCTATGGGCAAACGAGGAACAAGTACCCAAAGCAGAGGCTACATTAGGTAACCCATCCATAAATATTTGAGCCTACTTTAGATAGACAAATGAAAGGATGTTTTTCTGCTATGTCTGAAAATGAACACGAGTGGTAAAGTGCTGTCTCAGTTACCCTGAGAACACCCCCATCTCCTGGTGGTCCTGAAACACTGCAGTATAGCTAATACATATTGTGGCAGGCAGCACTTCTTGGGATTGGGTTTGCTGTTAGCTGGAATTAAGCTGTGTAAAGCTGATGGCTGTGTGTCTGACTTTGTTTCTGTGTGTCTGGGCTTTCTGCTTCTCTCAGACTGTCTCAGGGGCTGCGTAGCAGATCTAAATTGTTCTCTGATCTAGGTTGACTGATCTGCCTCGCTCAGTGGCGTCCAACTGCAAAGCCCAGTTGGAGTGTAACTCGCAGGAAGAGAGTGGATTTGAACCTCCATTCCTGAAGCCAGAACAACAACCCACTTGTTCAATATTGTTCTTCTCTCTTGGTTTCATCCATTTCCTCTCCTATGCGTCTGTTAACCTTAGTTTAGTGTTCTACTATTTAGTTATGCATGTGTATATGTTTGTAGCTAGTTGTGGTTCTCTGACGAATCCTCTTCCAGGCCCACAGCCCCAACCAACAAGTATGGCTGTTTTTAAAACTAAAATTCATTGTAGACTTGATATCTATCTAAGAAGCATAAGGCAATGTATGAATAAATCAGTATACATATATCTATTTTCAATGGTGTATGAACCATGAACTGTATGAATACTTTCCAGTAATAGCCCTGTTATTTTATATTAGTGCTGAAGTTTGATTTGGGACAAGGGACACTTGGTTCTAATAATATCCTGTGCAGTTCTGGCTGGGCCTTGCTCTCCCTTTCTTTCCTGTTCACTGCCACTTTGAACCTGCCTCAGGTCTTATCCTTTATTTTGCTTCCTCTCTGTCATGAGGTGTTTTTACCCAAACAACTTGCTTGTTTAACCCATCGTGTTATACATGTACTCTTTACTGATCTCCTTTTTGTATTTAGTGACAAAAGATCTCTGAATATTGTTGTTGTTGATTGCTGTCTGCGGGAAGTTGCCCTGCTATGTAGGGCTGCCGGCAAATGTGTGGCAGTCAGGCATTTGCCACAGCACTTTTCAATTTTGATTTGGTTTAATAAAACATGACGCAAAAGCTTATCAGAGTGCTGCAGGTTGTGTGTGTGTCTTGACCAATCAGATTAACGGAAATCACAGGTCGGGCATGGCACACATCTATAGAAAGCAGAGCAGGCTCTCCACTATAGGAGGAAATGCTCATTACAGGGATGTAAACAAATTTGTACCCGAAATTTGAGAAACAATATTTTTGTGCGTATGGAAAATTTCTGGGATCTTTTATTTCACCTCATGAAACATGGCACCAACACTTTACATGTGTGTTTATATTTTTGTTCAGTATTTAGTATGTGAGCTAAACAAAAAAAACATACAAAAAAAACATTTATCTAAGTGTTATTTTTAGAAAGTTCTGTTACTGTCCCCACTACAACTAACCAATACTGTAACACTTCACAATAAGGTTCCATTTATAAGGGGTTTATAAAAGGGTTATAATTATGTTAACGATTATTACTTTTTTTGTAAATGCATGATAAACCATTAATAAATGGTTATATCGCATTGGTCAGAATAGTGCAATAACTGGTCAGTTTGCCAAGTAGTGAGCCAATATTTACCTCCAGTTATTAACTATTTATAAATGCACTTACATAAGGTTTCAATATTATAAATATTTGTGTCATCATGCAACCTTATTTTCAATAGTTGCGAAACTTTGTTCTGGTCTTTTGTGGGAGTTAAAACTGCGTTTAAGGGAATAGTTATTTTTTCACTTTTGGGTGTGATGCATTGGTGCTCTGTCCCAGGTCTTGGCCCACCTTTCAACAGCCCCAGAATATTATTCCTCCTCCACCAAACTTTACAGTTGGCACTATGTATTCGGGCAGGTAGCGTTCTCCTGGCATCCACCAAACCCAGATTCGTCCATCGGACTGCCAGATGGTGAAGCGTGATTCATCACTCCAGAGAACACGTTTTCACTGCTCCAGAGTCCAATGGCGGCAAGCTTTATACCACTCCAGCACATGGTGATCTTAGGCTTGTGTGCAGCTGCTCGGCCATGTAAACCCATTTCATTAAGCTCCCTACGAACAGTTCCTGTGCTGAGATTGCTTCCAGAGGCAGTTTGGAACTCGGTAGTGAGTGTTGCAACCTTGGACAGACGATTTTTACGTGCTTCAGCACTCGGCGGTCCCATTCTGTGAGCTTGTGTGGCCATTGTTGCTCCTAGACGTTTCCACTTCACAATAACAGCACTTACAGTTGACTGGGCTAGATCTAGCAGGGCAGAAATTTGATGAACTGACTTGTTGGAAAGGTGGCATCCTATGACGGTGCCACGTTGAAAGTCACTGAGCTCTTCAGTAAGGCCATTCTACTGCCAATGTTTGTCTATGGAGATTGCATGCTGTGTGCTCGATTTTATACAGCTGTCAGCAACGGGTGTGGCTGAAATAGCCAAATTAACTCATTTGAAGGGGTGTCCACATAGTTTTGTATATAAAGTGTATTACCCCTTACCAGATTAGATCAACACACTTACCACTTCTCTGTGATGTGTGGTGAACGCTCCTGTGTAAAATGGTAACTGTTATACCTTTGGTTGGTAAAACAGTGGAGGAGGTATCCGCACATTACATTGAATGTTTTGGTCTTCATACCCACCATTAATTGACTGAACATGTTTAACAAAGTGTTATATTTTCTCATGTATGTAGTGATGAGTACCAAATACTGCCTATAAGTATGTCTAATCTCTGAGTGAACTCTCAAATCTATACTATTTAACCACATGTATAACTACTAAAAGTATACCTTATTTTAAAGTGCCAATCCACTGACCATTAACAAATTAGTTACCAACATTTATTACTGCTGAAAAGACACCTTTAAAGAAAGTGGAAACTTTCTGGCCAATTATGAATGAGTTGCAAACATTTATAACGGCATATAATCTCAAACAAAATATAATTTAATAGAAAGATACATTGGAAAAAGAATTTTCATTGCAGTAACTCAAATCTGTAGCCTATCATTGGTATAGTGAGTAGTCTAGCTAATTCAGATAAACAGGGGCTGTCTTTCTCTCCTTTTAACATTACAAGTCAGAATAGAAATTGACTATTTAAAATAAAACATTGGGTATTCATCTGTTTCATTCTTGTTAAGCATTTTCCCATCCTGGAGTCTGAGACCTTATGGGAATCTGTGGGAGAGAAGAGCAATTAATGACAATTTAGCATAGACACTCTGGCTACACATAACTCTACTATAAACATGATCATGATGTTCTACCATTTAGGCTAAGCTTGTTATGTTATCCACTGCTAGCTAATAAGAACTAGCAAGTGTTTAGCTAATAAGAACTAGCAAGTGTTTAACATTACTTGCTAACACTAATATACTTAACAAAAATATAAATGCAACATGCAACAATTAACAATTTTACTCAGTTACAGTTCATATAAGGAAATCAGTCAATTGAAATAAATAAATTAGGCCCTTATCTATGGATTTCACATGAGGGGGCGCAACCATGGGTGGGCCTGGGAGAGAATAGGTCCACCCACTTGGGCGCCAGGCCCAGCCAATCAGAATGCGTTTTCCCCCACAAATGGGCTTTATTACAGACATAAATACTCCTCAGTTTCATCAGCTGTCTGGGTGGCTGGTCTCAGATGATCCCGCAGGTGAAGAAGCCGGATGTGGAGGTCCTGGGATGGCGTGGTTACACGTGGTCTGCGGTTGTGAGGCCGGTTGGTCGTACTGCCAAATTCTCTAAAACGACGTTGGAGGCGGCTTAGTTAGAGAAATTAACATACAATTATCTGGCAACAGCTCTGGTGGACATTCCTGCAGTCAGCATGCCAATTGCACGCTCCCTCAAAACTTTAGACATCCGTGGCATTGTGTTGTGTGACAAAACTGCATATTTTAGAGTGGCCTTTTGTTGTCCCCAGCACAAGGTGCACCTGTGTAATGATCATGCTGTTTAATCAGCTTCTTGATATGCCACACCTGTCAGGTGGATGGATTATCTTGGCAAATGAGAAATGCTCACTATCAGGGATGTAAACAGATTTGTGCACAAAATATGAGAGAAATAAGCTCTCTGTGCGTATGGAAAATGTATGGGATCTTTTATTTCAGCTCATGAAACATAGGACCAACACTTTACATGTTGCATTTATATTTTTGTATGGTATATATTAATTTGTGGATGTCCATCACCCACTTCGTATGATATGTTACGAATTACAATTCGTATTATGTTCCGAATTTGCACAAGGTACAATATGTTAGAAATTTGCTAAATGTACAATATGTTACTAATTTGCAAAACGCATGATATGTTATGAATTCTAGCTAGGTGGCTAATGTTAGCTAGCTCGCTAACGTTAGCTAGGGTTAAGGTTAGGGTTAAGTTTAGGAAGTTAGATTAAAGGATTAAGGTTAGGGGAAGGGTTGGCTAAAAGGGTTAAGGTTAGGTGAAGGGTTAGCTAAAAGGGTTAAGGTTAGGGTTAGCTAACATGCTAAGTTGTTGCAAAGTAGCAAGTACAGTGGGGGAAAAAAGTATTTAGTCAGCCACCAATTGTGCAAGTTCTCCCACTTAAAACGATGAGAGAGGCCTGTAATTTTCATCATAGGTACACGTCAACTATGACAGACAAATTCAGAAAATAAAATTCAGAAAATCACATTGTAGGATTCTTAATGAATTTATTTGCAAATTATGGTGGAAAATAAGTATTTGGTCACCTACAAACAAGCAAGATTTCTGGCTCTCACAGACCTGTAACTTCTTCTTTAAGAGGCTCCTCTGTCCTCCACTCGTTACCTGTATTAATGGCACCCGTTTGAACTTGTTATCAGTATAAAAGACACCTGTCCACAACCTCAAACAGTCACACTCCAAACTCCACTATGGCCAAGACCAAAGAGCTGTCAAAGGACACCAGAAACAAAATTGTAGACCTGCACCAGGCTGGGAAGACTGAATCTGCAATAGGTAAGCAGCTTGGTTTGAAGAAATCAACTGTGGGAGCAATTATTAGGAAATGGAAGACCATACAAGACCACTGATAATCTCCCTCGATCTGGGGCACCACGCAAGATCTCACCCCGTGGGGTCAAAATGATCACAAGAACGGTGAGCAAAAATCCCAGAACCACACGGGGGGACCTAGTGAATGACCTGCAGAGAGCTGGGACCAAAGTAACAAAGCCTACCATCAGTAACACACTACGCCGCCAGGGACTCAAATCCTGCAGTGCCAGACATGTCCCCCTGCTTAAGCCAGTACATGTCCAGGTCCGTCTGAAGTTTGCTAGAGTGCATTTGGATGATCCAGAAGAGGATTGGGAGAATGTCATATGGTCAGATGAAACCAAAATAGAACTTTTTGGTAAAAACTCAACTCGTCGTGTTTGGAGGACAAAGAATGCTGAGTTGCATCCAAAGAACACCATACCTACTGTGAAGCATGGGGGTGGAAACATCATGCTTTGGGGCTGTTTTTCTGCAAAGGGACCAGGACGACCGATCCGTGTAAAGGAAAGAATGAATGGGGCCATGTATCGTGAGATTTTGAGTGAAAACCTCCTTCCATCAGCAAGGGCATTGAAGATGAAACGTGGCTGGGTCTTTCAGCATGACAATGATCCCAAACACACCGCCCGGGCAACGAAGGAGTGGCTTCGTAAGAAGCATTTCAAGGTCCTGGAGTGGCCTAGCCAGTCTCCAGATCTCAACCCCATAGAAAATCTTTGGAGGGAGTTGAAAGTCCGTGTTGCCCATTGTCAGCCCCAAAACATCACTGCTCTAGAGGAGATCTGCATGGAGGAATGGGCCAAAATACCAGCAACAGTGTGTGAAAACCTTGTGAAGACTTACATAAAACGTTTGACCCATGTCATTGCCAACAAAGGGTATATAACAAAGTATTGAGAAACTTTTGTTATTGAACAAATACTTATTTTCCACCATAATTTGCAAATAAATTCATTAAAAATCCTACAATGTGATTTTCTGGATTTTTTTTCTCTCATTTTGTCTGTTATAGTTGACGTGTACCTATGATGAAAATTACAGGCCTCTCTCATCTTTTTAAGTGGGAGAACTTGCACAATTGGTGGCTGACTAAATACTTTTTTCCCCCACTGTACTTGAAAAGTTGCTAATTAGCTAAAATGTTAAAGTTGTCCGTGATGAGATTCGAACTCGCAACCTTTGTACGGCCACCCATCCACCCAGGCCAACCACCCTCCTTTCGTTTTTGCCTTCAGTAACCATCTCTCTTATGTAACCATACCAAACATAACATATCATACAAAATCAGCAGTTCCCAAACTAGGGGCCATGACCCCATGTGAGGTCGCCTGATATGAAAATGGAGTCACTGGAGAATTTCCAAAATCTTGGTAAAAAATAATAATCGTATAATATTGTCTTTGTCTCTCAATCATTGTAATGTTGTTAACCTCTTAATGATTGGACCCTTTTTTAAAAATTTTTTAGCCTAAAATGACATACCCAAATCTAAGTGCCTGTAGCTCAGGACCTGAAGCAAGGATATGCATATTATTGATACCATTAGAAAGGAAACACTTTGAAGTTTGTGGAAATGTGAAATGAATGTAGGATAATATAACACATTAGATCTGGTAAAAGATAATACAAAACAAAAAAACATCAGGGACAGCAGGGGTTCAAACTGTAGACCCAGTTCCTACATTTGAATATAAAAATGGATTGTGTCAAACAAAACTATGCTATATTTTATCTCTGGGACCCTTAGGATGACAAATCAGAGCAAGATTACTGAATGTAAGTACATTATTTACCTTCAGAGGTGAATGTATCAAACCAGTTGCCATGATACGTTTTTTGTTGTTGTGCACTCTCCTCAAACAATAGCATGGTATTTTTTTCACTGTAATAGCTACTGTAAATTGGACAGTGCAGTTAGATTAACAAGAATTTAAGTTTTCTGCCCATATAAGACATGTCTATGTCCTGGAAAGTTTGCTGTTACTTACAACAGTCATGCTAATCACATTAGCGCACGTTAGCTCAAACGTCCCGTATACGGGACACCGATCCCGTAGAGGTTAACCTTAAAAATTAAAATTAAAATTATTCTAATCTAATAGTAAAAATTCAACCAGAACGCCTTAGATAGTGGGAAAAGGCCGCACTTGACCGTTGCACTTGAATCATTCCCACAGTGAATGGCTAAGCCCGCTACGCTATGAAACCACACACTATTGCAGAGACTCTGATATTACCAGCCGCAATTGATATGGTGAAAACAATGTGTGGGGAGGCAGAGGCACAGAAACTCATATCAATACCTTTGTCAGATAACACTGTGAAACCAATAATTGATGCTATAGCTAGCAATCAAGATGAAACTGACTGAACGACTCAAAAACACCCCACCTTATGCTCTCCAAATGGACGTTAGCTGTGAGGGCCGAGATGCTCACGCTTTTGACTTTTTTTCGCTAGATGTCAGGGGATGCTGTTCACAAGGAAATATTGTTCCGTCTACGATTCCCAAGCATGAAACGTCACAGGGGATGTTCAGTGTTGTTCATTAGTGAGGTTGGGCACTGATGTTAGGCGATTAGGCCTGGCTCGCAGTTGGCGTTCCAATTCATCCCAAAGGTGTTCGATGGGGTTGAGGTCAGGGCTCTGCAGGCCCATCAAGTTCTTCCACACCGATCTTGAGAAACCATTTCTGGATGGACCTCGCTTTGTGCACGGGGGCATTGTCATGCTGAAAAAGGAAAGGGCATTCCCCAAACTGTTGCCACAAAGTTGGAAGCACAGAATCATCTAGAATGTCATTGTATGCTGTAGCGTTAAGATTTCCCTTCACTGGAACTAGGCGGCCAATCCCAAACCATGAAAAACAGCCCCAGACCATTATTCCTCTTCCACCAAACTTTACTGTTGGCACTATGCATTCGGGCAGGTAGCATTCTCCTGGCATCCGCCAAACCCAGATTCGTCCGTCGGACTGCCAGATGGTGAAGCGTGATTCATCACTCGTTTCCACTGCTCCAGAGTCCAATGGCAGCGAGCTTTACACCACTCCAGCCGACGCTTGGCATTGTGCATGGTGATCTTAGGCTTGTGTGCGGCTGCTCGGCCATGGAATCTCATTTCATTAAGCTCCAGACGAACAGTTCCTGTGCTGACGTTGCTTCCAGAGGCAGTTTGGAACTCGGTAGTGAGTGTTGCAATCGAGAACAGACGATTTTTACACGCTACGCGCTTCAGCACTCGGTGGTCCCGTTCTGTGAGCTTGTGTGGCCTACCACTTCATGGCTGAGCCGTTGTTGCTCCTGGACGTTTCCACTTCACAATAACAGCACTTACAGTTGACCGGGGCAGCTCTAGCAGGGCAGAAATTTGCCGAACTGACTTGTTGGAAAGGTGGCATCCGATGACGGTGCCACGTTGAAAGTCACTGAGCTCTTCAGTAAGGCCATTCTACTGCCAATGTTTGTCTATGGAGATTGAATGGCTTTGTGCTCGATTCTATACACCTGTCAGAAACGGGTGTGGCTGAAATAGCCGAATCCACTAATTTGAAGGGGTGTCCATATACTTTTGTATATACAGTGCCTTGCAAAAGTATTCATCCCCCTGGTGTTTTTCCTATTTTCTTTTATTACAACCTGTAATTTAAATATATTTTTATTTGGATTTCATGTAATGGACATACACAAAATAGTCCAAATTGGTGACGTGAAATGAAAATAATTCTAAAAGATAAATAACGGAAAAGTGGTGCGTGCATATGTATTCACCCCCTTTGCTATGAAGCCCCTAAATAAGATATGGTGCTACCAATTACCTTCAGAAGTCACATAATTAGTTAAATAAAGTCCACCTAGGTGCAATCTAAGTGTCACATGATCTGTCATATGATCTCATTATATATACACACCTGTTCTGAAAGGCCCCAGAGTCTGCAACACCACTAAGCAAGGGGCACCACCAAGCAAGCAGCACCATGAAGACCAATGAGCTCTCTAAACAGGTCAGGGACAAAGTTGTGGAGAAGTACAGATCAGGGTTGGGTTATAAAAAAATATCAGAAACTTTGAACATCCCACGGACCAGCCAAGGAGGGCATTAATCAGAGAGGCAACAAAGAGACCAAAGATAACCCTGAAGGAGCTGCAAAAGCTCCACAGCGGAGATTGGAGTATCTGTCCATAGGACCACTTTAAGCCGTACACTCCACAGAGCTGGGCTTTATGGAAGAGTGGCCAGAAAAAAGCCATTGCTTAAAGAAAAAAAGAAGTAAACACGTTTGGTGTTCACCAAAGGGCATGTGGGAGACTACCCAAACATATGGAAGAAGGTACTCTGGTCAGATGAGATTAAAATTGAGCTTTTTGGCCATCAAGAAAAATGTTATGTCTGGCGCAAACCCAACACCTCTCATCACCCCGAGAACACCATGGTGTTGGTGGTGGCAGCATCATGCTGTGGGGATGTTTTTCATCGGCAGGGACTGGGAAACTGGTCAGAATTGAAGGAATGATGGATGGCGCTAAATACAGGGAAATTCTTGAGGGAAACCTGTTTCAGTCTTTCAGAGATTTGAGACTGGGACGGAAGTTCACCTTCCAGCAGGACAATGACACTAAGCATACTGCTAAAGCAACACTTGAGTGGTTTAAGGGGAAACATTTAAATGTCTTGGAATGGCCTAGTCAAAGCCCAGACCTCAATCCAATTGAGAATTTGTGGTATGACTTAAAGATTGCTGTACACCAGAATGGGCAAAAATCCCAGTGGCTAGATGTGCCAAGCTTAGAGACATACCCCAAGATACTTGCAGCTGTAATTGCTGCAAAAGGTGACTCTACAAAGTATTGACTTTGGTGAATAGTTATGCACGCTCAAGTTTTCTGTTTTTTGTCTTATTTATTGTTTGTTTCACAAGAAAAAATATTTTGCATCTTCAAAGTGGTAGGCATGTTGTGTAAATCAAATGATACAAACCCCCCAAAAATCAATTTAAAGTCCAGGTTGTAAGGCAACAAAATAGGAAAAATGCCAAGGGGGGTGAATACTTTCGCAAGCCACTGTGTAGTTTATGTGGAGATTAGAGCATGACAACGTTCTATTTCCGACCGAGGCTTGGTGGTTATCGAGGGGGAGTGTTGAAAATACTTTTTGAATTGAGAGAGGAACTGTTGTCATTTGCAATGGATGTAAAAAACAGACTGTTGACTTTCTGTGTAATGAAAAGAAAATGTGTCTCCTTGCCTATCTAAAAGACATACAGTATTTGGGGAAACTGAACTAACTGAACGTGAGCATGCAGGGGAAATACTTTTTTTTTTACAGATGAGTGACCGAATCAGCAAAATCCGCTTGACTGTGATCCTGGCTCAGTTGACATGCCTGTATGTTAAATCAAACAGCTGATCGAGCGGTCATGTGACCGAATGCTGCAGACAACGCATTCACGGGTCACTATGGAGGAGTTTTGTTTCCTGACTCAAAAGGGAATTCTGTGACGTCTCCCTCCAAGCATTAAAACTCATGGTATGCTGATTCAGTGCTCTTGTCTGCATTAAAAACAAGTATTGATCCAGGTTGGATGTGACAGGAAAGATGAGGTGCGCATTGTCAACCACGCCCCCTGACATTGAGATGCATCAAACACACTCATCTCATTAGTGGTGGTGAGATAAGATAAATTATGTCAGACTAATTTGCAATTGACTGTCATAGCCCCACATTAAAAGTATATGATGGTGGGCCTCCCGAGTGGCGCAGCGGTCTAAGGCACTGCATCGCAGTGTTGCGGCATCACTACATAACCGGCCGTGACCGGGAGTCCCATAGGGCGGCGCACAATTGGCCCAGTGTCGTCCGGGTTAGGGAAAAAATTACAACAACAACAAAAAAAAAAAGTATTTGATGGTGAGTTGAAAATACAATCAGAAATACTGTTAGAATGTTTTGGTTGAGGTCGCGAGAATTTTCATATATCAAAATGGGGTCGTAGGCCAAAAGAGTTTGGGAACCCCTGTACTAAATGGAGTGTCTCAGATTTACGTACAGAATAATATGAAATGCTCTGAGACCAGGTTGTTAACGTTGTAACCACTAGTGTGCTGACAAAGGATGCTAGCTAGCTAACTTACCAGTTACCTGAGTTCAAAGGTTAGGTAACTAGCGTGCTAATCCAAAAAAGCTAGCTAAACAAATTGCATGACAATTCTGTTATGTCGATGTTAGCTAGCTAGCTGGCAGCTAACGTTTAGCCAGCAAACATGATCTACTTCGCTAGCTAACTATACACAAGTTTACGCGCTGTATCCCGGGTGGCGCCATAACTCTACACAAATGCATTTAATTTCCGCCGGAAGTTGTTTGCACAACGTCTGCCGGTGTAAACACAGCGATGTCGACGCTAGCTTGGGAACACGGTTCTACTACTTTGACTGGAGATGGCGCTACTCTCCTCCACCCGAATTCAGTGCAGAACTGGGAGGATAACATGACGACGTGGCCCAACATAACGTACAGCAAGATTTGCTCCTACTTCGTGCAATCCATGGCAATAGATGGAAAAGCAATGGACAATCTGAAAGCTTCCGAGGCATATCAATATCTGCACAGCAACAAAGTCGGTTGTGTCATGTCATACAAACATGATCGTTTTGTTTATCTGAAAGCAAATGTAGAGCCTAGCCAGTGTTTGAACAATGCATGGCATAATGCTTGGGTGCTGGTAACTGAAGCTGGAGAAGTCAAAACTGCGGAATGTACGTGTGTTGCTGGACCAGGGAGATCTTGTTCCCACTCAGCTGCGATCCTGTGGAAGGTAATTATTTGACCATTGTAGCCTAGACCTATGTCTTCTTTTCAAAACGCTATAAATCCATCAATTTGTTATTTAAAAAAAAAACTATTTTGTGTTTAAATTTTTGTGTTTGCATTTATGAGGAAAAAACAATGTTAGGCCTACGACAGTTCTCCATTACGGACGTGAGCGCTCTGAAAGCGGCACTAAAGACTTTCAAACGTTCACAGACACCTCAAAACAGAAAGAACAAAGCCTTTAAAGCGAATTTCGTTTTGTATTAATTGTATCTTAATTTTAATAAATTTTTCATTAACCAAATTCCTGGATTTAATAAATAAAAAATAAATATAGCAGACAGACAATAGATAATGACAACATAAGGCTCCGGCCTGAACTGGAGCTTATGCATGAACCGAACACTTGTTTATGAATAAACAATTAAAATGTCTCATTGCAATATTTTACATATTCATAATCATTACTTTTGCTGGTTCTTTGAGACAGCTTTTAGGTGCCGTTTAGATAAGCGCGCTCATAATTGAATTGAATTATGATAATAACGCATTTTCTTCATATTCGTGTTACATCATATGACATGTGTGCAGTGAACCCATTATAATATCTATGCACTGTTTTTACTATATCTCTCTAGGTAGAAAATGCTGTGAGACAGGGGAAAACCGGGCGTGCCTGCACAGACGGACAAAACCAGTGGAATGCTGGGTCTAAAAGAAATGCTGGTCAGAGGAAGATGAAGTATGTCCGCTTCAAACGACACAACAGGAAGGATCTCTACCAGCCGCCACCAACTTCACCGCCATCCTCTACCACTCCAGAACCGGCACAGGAGGTGACTCTTTAGGACTCATGAAGAGTGGAGGAAGAACGCACTTGCCTCACCAATGGCAGCACTTTTCAATTGCCCTGGGAATAGCCTCCTGCAGCTCCGCTTTAATGCTAATACCTCCTCCATCACCGAGCCAACACCATGTCCACACCTCCATCTCCTAAACCATGATGAGCACTGTTATGCTATAGCAGCATTTATGATGTAGACTAAGGCACACACACACACACACACACACACACAATTAATGATGTAGCTATCGTGGGCATTGTTTGTCCCATCTCCAAAACAATCAACTGCCTTAGCAAAATACCGGTAGCAATGTTAATGTATGACAACTTCTTCATAATTAACAGTATTGTCAGCTTCATAGCTAAAGTTGCTGAACTTACCCTCAGATTCAAGTCTGCGTTTCTTTATCTGGGGGGAGGCAGTGGTCCGCTGGGTGAGTTGACGCCTCTTTGGCTGGGGAGGGCGATTGTATCCCAACCACAACTCTGGGAAAGGATTATCCTTGGTAGGTTTTTGGTCAACAAAGTGATAGGAACAAACAAAAACGTTGAGGGGTGGTTTCTTTAGATTCAATGCCTTCAGCCAGGTCCTTGATTCCGAGTCGGTATCAGGCTTGCGAAAAAATGTAAACAATGGAGCGCATGGACATAGCCTCTTCGTAGCTGGTTTGTGGTCGTAGCACTCTCTATCTAACCACTCGTTCAGGTGCTTTCTCGAGTTTTTGCAACCAACTACCGCACACGTCGTTCCCGAACCACTTTTCTTCATGTTGTAATTGTAATTTTTATATCCTCTTTGTCACTGCGATATCAGTGCTTTGTCGGCACAACGGAGCTAGCTAGCAAAACAAACCCAGCCCGGCAGAACGGAAGTGGATTGCATCGACGGGAGGAGTTCAGGAAGTAGAGCGGAAACGGCTCAAAAACTTGTGTATATCATGCCAAATATTATTCATGCCAATTTCTATATTCAAAAAGACGTTAGGTTTGACCTAATGCTAGCTAGCTAGAACAGAGGTGCTAGCAAACGTTAGCTAGCTGAGCAGCATGCTAAATCATCCAGCAGAATTTCTGTATCCAAAAGTGAAACAAATTGCATAGAGAATTTACCCTCTCTCCTCTGTCAGAATGTGTATCTTGTGAACAACGTTTCTTTCGCACACTCTTCTGTCTTCTTCTTTAATAAAGATGAACTGAAGCACTAAAACAAACCATATCATGTTCTCATATGTATTTAATAATATACCGTGAAAGGAAACTTTTTTTTTTTTAACGCCAGAAAAGCCAAATATTAGACTTTTGTCAAACACCATGTAAGTACTTGGGAAAATGTAGGTCGCCGCCATGTTGGACTGAAGTCATTAGAATGGTAGCGCGAGATTCTTCTTCTATGGCATATTGGCAATCGCACAATTTAATGTGCATTCCGCCACCTACTGTGCGGGATGGAAACAGGATTCCCAAAAACGGAACTAAATACCAAAACAACTACCAAACTACCAAAAAAGTTAAATAAATAAACTAAACTAAATCAAATAACTTTTCTGTTAAAAAATAAAACAGACTACATTGATGGAATTGATGGAAGTTACAATCTATCTGCAATATTAAAGCTGATCTACCCCCTACATTTTTTTAAACAATAAAACAGATCTGATCCCTACACAGGCTCAAGGGGAACGGGGGAGGGCGGGTCTTCCAGCGCCAGTACCCCTTGCAAGTCTTCAGCTGGAAAATCCTTAAGTCCCAATAATGTCCAGTTTCTTAGATTTATTTTAAACGTGTGCCGTACAGTTTATAACTGTGGCAATGAATGCCACAAAATCCACCTTTTTAACACACAGGGAATATTTTGCCTGGCAGCAAACATTTACTACAGGCTGTGGTGCGTCCACTACCATATCTTCACTAGCATCACTTGTTTTCTCAATTATTTTAATCGCCTCCGCAAAGGAGATTCGATTGACCGCTCTAACTTTTGCCACCTCAATCTCCTTCACCGTCGTGGGCACAGGGCACTCATGATCCCCACCACAATTGCAACACCGTCGTCCTTCTACACACCATTCTTCAATATACTCTGTCCGTCTGCACACACTTGAAATCCTTTACAATTCTTACACTGCAATGGTTTGGGAACGAAAGCTCTTACAGCGTATCTTACATAACCAAGCTTCACATGCATAGGTATTTGCTCTTTATCAAAAAACTATGGGACTGACAGACTTTCTTATTTTTCTCCATTCACCCAGTGGGTCAGACGCCGGGCACCAATCACACCAGGAACTCTCTTCAGGGATTCAACCTGAACATCCGTCGTCACCCCTGAGATGACTCCTTTGACTGGTGCACTACTCTGAAGTTCAAAACACAAAACTTCTGTTGTCCAGATTCTTTTGAGGCTCACTGCAATCTTCCTCTGTTCTTCAGAAATACAATTAATCAAAATAAGACCACTCCTGGTCACTCTGACAGACTCCACTTTTACCAGCACATACTTAACCATTTTCGACAACTCAAAGGGGTCTCCCACATATGCGTCCTTACTCAACAAATGCATCCCAACAAGAAGCGATTCATTATCAAGCTGCAACGGGACAGCGACGGGTGAGGTTGTGTCTCTCTCTGGCGGGAGGCCATACAAATGCTTCCCACCACGTGGCTGTTGCCACTCTAATCTGGTGGTCCCTGCGCGCACGACCCACGTGGAGTTCCAGGTCTCTGGCAGCCTCTGGAACTGCTGTTCTGCGGCCAACAAGGAAGAGTTCATCTCAGTCTATGCTACCCTCCAGTCCCTCGACTTCTTGGCGCTGACGGAAACATGGATTACCACAGAAAACACTGCTACTCCTACTGCTCTTTCCTCGTCTAACCATGTGTTCTCGCATACCCTGAGAGCATCTGGTCAGCGTGGCGGTGGCACAGGAATTCTCATCTCTCCAAAGTGGACATTCTCTCTTTTCCCCCTGACCCATCTGTCTATCTCCTCATTTGAATTCCATGCTGTCACAGTCACTAGCCCATTCAAGCTTAACATCCTTGTCATTTATCGCCCTCCAGGTTCCCTTGGAGAGTTCATCAATGAGCTTGACGCCTTGATAAGTTCCTTTCCTGAGTATGGATCACCCCTCACAGTTCTGGGTGACTTTAACCTCCCTACGTCTGCCTTTGACTCATTTCTCTCTGCCTCCTTCTTTCCACTCCTTTCTTCTTTTGACCTCACCCTCTCACCGTCCCCCCCCTACTCACAAGGCAGGCAATACGCTTGACCTCATCTTTACTAGATGCTGTTCTTCTACTAATCTCACTGCAACTCCCCTCCAAGTCTCTGACCACTACTTTGTATCCTTTTCTCTCTCGCTCTCCTCCAACACTACTCACTCTGCCCCTACTCAGATGGCAATGTGCCGTCGCAACCTTCGCTCTCTCTCTCCCGCTACTCCCTCCTCTTCCATCCTATCATCTCTTCCCTCTGCTAAATCCTTCTCCCTCCGATCTCCTGATTCTGCCCCCTCAACGCTCCTCTCCTCCCTTTCTGCATCTTTTGACTCTCTATGTCCCCTATCCTCCCGGCCGGCTCAGTCCTCCCCTCCTGCTCCGTGGCTTGACGACTCATTGCGAGCTCACAGAAGAGAGCTCCGGGCAGCCGAGCGGAAATGGAGGAAAACTAGACTCCCTGCGGACCTGTCATCTTTTCACTCCCTCCTCTCTACATTCTCTTCCTCTGTTTCCGCTGCTAAAGCCACTTTCTACCACTCAAAATGTCAAGCCTCTGCCTCTAACCCTAGGAAGCTCTTTGCCACCTTCTCCTCCCTGCTGAATCCTCCTCCTCCTCCCCCTCCCTCCTCCCTCTCTGTGGATGACTTTGTCAACCATTTTGAAAAGAAGGTTGACGACATCCGATCCTCATTTATTAAGTCAAATGACACCGCTGGTCCTGCTCACACTGCCCTACCCTATGCTTTGACTTCTTTCTCCCCTCTCTCTCCAGATGAAATCTTAGACTTGTGACGGCCGGCCGCCCAACAACCTGCCCGCTTGACCCTATCCCCTCCTCTCTTCTCCAGACCATTTCCGGAGACCTTCTCCCTTACCTCACCTCGCTCATCAACTCATCCTTGACCGCTGGCCATGTCCCTTCCGTCTTCAAGAGAGCGAGAGTTGCACCCCTCCTCAAATAACCTACACTCAATCCCTCCGATGTCAACAACTACAGACCAGTATCCCTTCTTTCTTTTCTCTCCAAAACTCTTGAGCGTGCCGTCTCTAGCCAACTCTCCTGCTATCTCTCTCAGAATTACCTTCTTGATCGAAACCAGTCAGGTTTCAAGACTGGTCATTCAACTGAGACTGCTCTTCTCTGTGTCACGGAGGCTCTCCGCACTGCTAAAGCTAACTCTCTCTCCTCTGCTCTTATCCTTCTAGACCTATCCGCTGCCTTTGATACTGTGAACCATCAGATCCTCCTCTCCACCCTCTCCGAGTTGGGCATCTCCGGCGCTGCTCACTCTTGGATTGCATCCTACCTGACAGGTCGCTCCTACCAGGTGGCGTGGCGAGAATCTGTCTCCGCACCACATGCTCTCACCACTGGTGTCCCCCAGGGCTCAGTTCTAGGCCCTCTCCTGTTCTCTCTATACACCAAGTCACTTGGCTCTGTCATATCCTCACATGGTCTCTCCTATCATTGCTATGCAGACGACACACTATTAATTTTCTCCTTTCCCCCTTCTGATAACCAGGTGGCGAATCGCATCTCTGCATGTCTGGCAGACATATCAGTGTGGATGTCGGATCACCACCTCAAGCTGAACCTCGGCAAGACGTAGCTGCTCTTCCTCCCTGGGAAGGACTGCCCGCTCCATGATTTCGCCATCAGGGTTGACAACTCCATTGTGTCCTCCTCCCAGAGTGCAAAGAGCCTTGGCGTGACCCTGGACAACACCCTGTCGTTCTCTGCTAACATCAAAGCGGTGACCCGATCCTGCAGGTTCTTGCTCTACAACATTCGCAGAGTACGACCCTACCTTACACAGAAAGCGGCACAGGTCCTAATCCAGGCACTTGTCATCTCCCGTCTGTATTACTGCAACTCGCTGTTGGCTGGGCTCCCTGCCTGTGCCATTAAACCCCTATAACTTATTCAGAACGCCGCAGCCCATCTGGTGTTCGACCTTCCCAAGTTCTCTCATGTCACCCCGCTCCTCCGCACACTCCACTGGCTTCCAGTTGAGGCTCGCATCTACTACAAGACCATGGTGCTTGCCTACGGAGCTGTGAGGGGAACGGCACCTCCGTACCTTCAGGCTCTGATCAGTCCCTACACCCAAACGAGGGCACTACGTTCATCCACCTCTGGCCTGCTAGCTCCCCTACCTCTACAGAAGCACAGTTCCCGCTTAGCCCAGTCAAAGCTATTTGCTGCTCTGGCACCCCAATGGTGGAACAAGCTCCCCCACAATGCCAGGACAGCGGAGTCACTGACCACCTTCCGGAGACACTTGAAACCCTACCTCTTTAAGGAATACCTGGAATAGTATAAAGCAATCCTTCTACCCCCCCCCCTCCCCCACCCCCCTATAAAAAAAAATAAGAAAAAAAGTGGTTGTCCCACTTGCTATCATAAGTTGAATGCACCAATTTGTAAGTCGCTCTGGATAAGAGCGTCTGCTAAATGATGTAAATGTAAATGTAAAAATTATCATTCATACAAGTATCCTCCACTCCAATTTGAGACAATTTCCTTTTTGTTCCAGTTTTCGATACTACTGTTGTCCATTCAGAACATTCGTCTTCACACAGGGAGAGAGAAGTTGTAGAAGGTGCACGGAAGGGGAGATGGCGGAAGCAGAAGTGTCGTTTGAAGCTGAAAGCACGTTGAGTACAGTTAGCGAGAAAGATGAGTGGACAACAGTGAAGTCCAAGAATGGAACAAAAAGCGCTACAATTGTTGTGGAAAATGAGTCTGATGAATCGTTGCTTTTTGGAGTATGTTTTTTGGATAAGGATGTTTATTTGGGAAACCCTTTTGAAGTCACGAGGATGGTGAAGGCGGCGTTGGGAATAGTGGATGCAGTCAAAGTAACCAGGAGTGTATGGTGTTGATATCATGTGTATCTAAAGAGCAAAAGGAGCGTGCATTGTGGCTCGCGGAATTATCGACGCATGAAGTGAACAACTTTGATTTTCGGAGCAGGGCACCGGTAAAAGGTGTTATCTCTTGCGTCCCGTTGGACATTGATAATCAACATCTTAGGCAAAAAAATCCAGGAGTAGTTAATGCACGTCGCTTGACCCATATGGAGAATAGGAAAACGGAGCAAAGTTTCTGTATTATTGATGAGTATTTACCACCCTATGTAAAGTTGGGATATATAAGATACGCCGTAAGAGCGTTTGTGCAAAACCCGATGCAATGCAAGAACTGTAAAAAGTTTGGCCATGTGTCAAGTGTTTGCAGACAGAAGGAATATGTTATTGAAGAGTCTGTGAATGTAAAATGTTGCAACTGTGGTGGGGATCATATTTCCGAATTCCCTGAGTGCCCTGTTAGGGTGAAAGAGGTTGAGGTATCAAGGATCAGGACTGTACAGCAAATCTCCTATGTGGAGGCGGTGAAGAGCGTTGAAGGGGCAAGCGGCCACAGTTGCCAATGTTATACGTCAATCAAGTGATCTGGATACACTTATTGTGAAGAAGGTGGATTTTGTAGCATTTATAGCCACAGTTATTAATTGTACTGCACAAGTGTCCAAGAAGCTGGACATCATTATATCTGCAGCCGATAAGTTTTTGGGCCTCCAAGACTTAACGGCAGAAGCACTGCAAGGACTACTGTCGCCAGGAAATGTCCCGCCATCACAGTATCCTTCTGAGCCTGTGTAGGGACCTGATTAAAACAGAAAGGCATGATGATTTAGTTTAATTAATATTTCGTTACTGATAGTTTGTATGGATTTTTAAAAAAAATCCTTATTATCCACCTGTACAGTAGGTGGCGGAATGCACATATAATTGTTGCGAACGCCATTATACCAAAGAAGATAGTGAGATTTGGCGCTGGAGGTGTCGGAGAACGTCGGACGGAAAAAAGATGGCGGAAGCGGATGATGTAGTGGATTCTCAATCTAATGGCGGTAGAATCAAGGATAATTTGAATATTGTCCAAAAGAATGGAAAACTGACCAAAGTAGAGTACAGTGATGAGAAAGTCACTTCGTATCTTGTAGGAGTACGGTTTATAAGAAAGGAGCATGCCTTTCTGTTTTAATCAGGTCCCTACACAGGCTCAGAAGGATCCTGTGATGGCGCGACATTTCCTGGCGACAGTAGTCCTTGCAGTGCTTCTGCCGTTAAGTCTTGGAGGCCCAAAAACTTCTTCAATCTTGAGGAATCCATTTGAGATATCCAAACTGGTGGAGAGAGTGCTGGGTAGAGTGAAGGCTGTGAGGATCACGAGAGGCGGGCTGGTAGATTTTTTGTGTTTCTGAGGATCAGAAGAAACGTGTGTTGCGTCTCACACCCGATTTGATAAGTTTAAAGTGTTGTGTGTATCTCTTAGGAACAGGGCACCCCTCAAGGGGGTTATATCTGGAGTCTCGTGGTAAGTAGATGTTGAAGAGATTAAAAATATTCCTGGAGTGATTGATGCACGTCGGATGAATCGTGTGGTGAATTAAGAAAAAGTGAAGAGTCTATCTGTTCTTTTGTTTTTTGATATGGTGTCTCTCCCTACTCAAGTGCAGTTAGGTTATATTAACTACAGAGTCAGAGCATTTATCACAAGACCAATGCATCGTGATCATTGTAAAGCTTTTGGTCATGTTTCAAGTGTTTGCAGAAGGGAGAAGCTGAGATGTCCAAGTTGTGGAAAATATCATATTATGTGTTGTAAAAGTGATGAAAATATGACATGTTGCAATTGTGGTGGGAACCATGAAGCCACGTCTTTCGAATGCCCCACAAGGGTGAAAGAGAATGAGATGGCCAAAGTCAGGCCTATCCAGAGCATATCATATGCAGCAGCTGTTAAAGGGGTTGAGGGTTTGAATGGTGCACTTGAAGAGTCCATGGTGGTGGATAGGCCTTCACTGCAGGCTGCAGGGGTTGCCTTTGACCAGCAGGATCCTGACATTTTAAAGGTTAAGAAGGTGGACTTTGTGGCCTTTATAGCTATGGTGATAAATGGCACTGCCAAGGTGGAGAGAAGGTCCAGGAAGATAGAAATCATTGTGGAAGCGGCGGAGCGGTTCCTGGGGCTGAAAGATTTATCGGCAAAGGAGTTACATGGAATATTGTAACAAGCCGTACCACCCTCTCAGGCCCTAGAGCCTGAGAAGGGAGATATGGAGAATTGAAAGAAGGAAGAAGTGGGAGTTTTGTTTTGTTTTGTCAATGTACTAGTTTTATTTGGGTGGATTAAGTTAGTTTCCCTATCAGGTATGGATTTTATTTTTTATCTTGGTTTGGTTTCAACCCCTCCAGTTGGTAGCGGCAATACACCTTTTTGGGTTGTAGCCAGAAAACCCACAGAAGAAGAAGAATACCAAAGAAGAAGAAGTAGACCCATCCAAGCTGTCCCTGTTCATCCCCTGGCATATGCCTTTGAACCTGTTCGTCGTTGTCCCCTAGTAGTACCTTCAGGTCCTTTTGAGCAAGAGAATGTAGTTGTAGACAGATTACACCTCAGGCTGAACAATTGCGAGTGGTGCACTTGTGACACAACTGTACTGCGATGCCCACAGTCACAGAGTCGATCTGTTGCAAAGAAGCAGCCCTACATGACCTGGGTGTCGGTGGTGGACCAGGACAACTACCTTGTATTGTTAATCACAGGCTCTTCACCATGCTCTGTGAAGAGCGAGACCTTTTTGAGGTGGCCATGCTAACCCTGAAGGACGTACGGGCAGAAAGTTTGGAGCGCCCTATAAACAGCAGGTACCGTAACGTTACTAGGCATTGTTTACATTTTAGAAGAGCTAGTTAGCTAGTAAGGAACTAGATAGCTAATTACAGATTATCCTGCATTAGCACTGCGCTGTTTGATCGTATTGATGTGTTATTGTGTAAATGTCATACATGTCAATGAATGTAAAAAACTAATCAGAGGTAGTGTGTTTGTTTGCTAGGAAAGCTAGCCAGCTAGCTAGTGTGGTATCTGAGGAATGTATGACTTTGCTAACATTTGCAAATGGTATCTTGGAGGATGTTGATTCAGCTTAGGGGAGCATCTAGGGAGTAGTCTTATAGGGGCACCCCATAAAACAGAGGAAGTCTGTTGTGTGGCCTCCTGGGATTGGTCGGTAGGAAAACACCCATATTATGTTACATAGGGCATAGGATATAAATACTTGGTTAAAACAAAGGAGGACAGAATAATCATATTTGAGATTGGGCGGTTATTCTCCAGATGTCTGCAGATATCTGTAAATTGACGCTGAAATACTCTGATATAATAAACCTTTATAATCAAAGTACAGTGTCAGCGGATTTCCTTGGTCTCACAGCATAATTAGCAACGTTTTCTCGACACCACAAAATGGCGACGAGGTATTGGTCGTGTTGCGTCTTTTCTCAGCGTTCCATTCATGGGCGCCGAGCTGACTTTCGCTCCAGAGTCCGGCAGATAAGGGTGAGTTTTCTCGCTACTTTGGGCACTGGTTAGTTCGTGTGTCTGTGTGTGTGCATTGAATGAATGCACCGTTAAGAACTTGCGTGTGTGCTTTGCTGTTATTTGCTGTGGGATAGGAGTCCGTTCTAAATTTGAGGAATCCATTTGAGATATCCAAACTGGTGATTATTGATCGTATTGATGTGTTATTGTGTAAATGTCATACATGTCAATGAATATAAAAAACTAATCAGAGGCAGTGTGTTTGTTTGCTAGGAAAGCTAGCCAGCTAGCTAGTGTGGTATCTGAGGAATTTATGTCTTTGCTAACGTTTGCCAATGGTATCTTGGAGGATGTTGATTCAGCTTAGGGGAGCATCTAGGGAGTAGTCTTATAGGGGCACCCCATAAAACAGAGGAAGTCTGTTGTGTGGCCTCCTGGGATTGGTCGGTAGGAAAACACCCATATTATGTTACATAGGGCATAGGATATAAATACTTGGTTAAAACAAAGGAGGACAGAATAATCATATTTGAGATTGGGCGGTTATTCTCCAGATGTCTGCAGATATCTGTAAATTGACGCTGAAATACTCTGATATAATAAACCTTTATAATCAAAGTACAGTGTCAGCGGATTTCCTTGGTCTCACAGCATAATTAGCAACGTTTTCTCGACACCACACTAGCTAAATAAGTGAAGTCTGGTGAATTGTGTCACCCCACAAATTAGCTAGTTGTTTACATCCACTCTACAGTCTTGTAGCTCACTACTGTAATGACAGGTGCGTTTGTAGACGTTTTACAGATCGTGACGCAATCCACTTACTATTATTTGTAGGCTCCCTTGAATCCATTCCAAAATCACGCACAATCTGATAATCAGCTTTTTCTTATTACTATACTTTCGATTACTGTTACAATCATAAGCATTCTATTTGAATGTCTTACAAGAAGGGCGCACGTAATAATCAATATGCATGTTTCAGTCTTTACAGATTGACTGCCTATAGGTAATTCACCCGGTGGGCAAGAGGACACTTGGGGAAGAGGAACAGAGTGCCTATACCTGCCTTTGTGGTCCATGCAATTCGATCGAAATTCCCCTCTGAGGAGTACTACGGATTTGAATATGCTTTTTATGATGGAAACGTTTGACCTGCTCATGCAGTCTACTTTACATGTTGTTGTTTATCCTTCATCTATTTTATGCAGCCTAATGTAGTACATTGTGTAATGAATAACACAATGGCTATTGCATATTAATTTCTCCATGCCAAATGTCTTCATGCAATTTCATTTATTCCACCACCACCAAATTGTTTACTATAGAGTATATACGAAAGGCTGCCTCTCTCGAGCTGTTCTCATTCTAGGTATGATGTCTCTCCCTGCACAGTGCGCACGCGAGCACCTTCTATTCACACTCCTGGTGCATACCGGGGCAAGTCACAGTTATTGTAAAGAACGAATGGTGCTTTCAAGTGCTTTTCAACTAGGAACTCTTTAGGTCTGAAAGTCTAGAAAGCCTAGAAAGCTGCCAGAGCTTCCGAGTTGGATGTTGGATGACCGTTCAAAACGACTTTTCCCAGTCAGAGCTCTTTTTTTCAGAGTTCCCAGTTGTCTTGAACGCACTTTAGTCGGAAGTCAGAGATTTCAGAGTTCCCAGTTGTTTTGAACGTGGTGTAAGTTATCGGCGCTCCTGGCTGTTTGTACATTACAGTGGTTCCTTTCGTGTGCGTTGGTGAAGAGTACGTTGCTTTCCATGACACTGTTTATAATGTATTTCTCCTGTACATTTGTTAACCAGCACACCATAATTCCCTCAGAGTTTAGATGTCTGTAATACCATTTATGTCAGCAGCTAAGTGTGTTAATTCGGTAATTAGCCAAGTAAGCTAGCAATATGTAACTGTAGCATGGCTAACTCCTTAACACTTCATTATGTGTATATGCATAGAGAACATGTAAATTATCATTGCTTTAGTAACCGCTTGTACACTCAGGTTTGTTTAGTTAACCCTGAATCTGTGGGCAACAGGTGGGCTTTGGCGATTCATAGCCACGAGCCATTGTCGCAACTATGATTGTCACTTGAGTGGTAGGGCATGGTAGTGGTCTCCTTCGGTTCTGTAAAATGCATTACTACAGCGTTCATCGTCACCGCCCTTCTAGCCACTGCCGCTCCTCATCTCATCATTCCATTTGTTTTGTCTTGTTTATTACACACACCTGGTTCATATCCCCTCATCAGTACCTGTATAAGTGTTCCCTCTGCCCCCTTGTTTTTGTGTGTGATTGTATATTGTGAGATTAGTGAAGCTCGGTGGAGCTCCTTGTATTTTGTATCACCGGGTTATTTTCCCCGTGTGCCTTCTTGGTTTCAGTGCGCCTGTTTTGCGCACTGGACTGTTTTGACGCTTTATTGCGTAACTCTGTATTCCGGAATAAATCCTGTTATTCTGTGATTTACCCTCCTGCACTTGACTCCTTCAAATAAACACATCACAGAATCACACACCTGTCATGGAGTCAGCAGTAGAGGAGCACATGCCTGGAGTCGTGGCACGTGTCCGGGAGCATTCGACGATGCTAGCCAGCTTGGGAGAAGCGATGGATCGGGTTCTCCAGGTCGTCCAACGCCTGGAGAGGAGAGGACCCGATCAGTCGGGACCAGCTGGGCGACCGGATCCAACCACCCACACCCCAGCACCCAGAGGCATCCACGGGATTTCGACAGGGCAGCTGCTCTCTGCCAGGGATTCCTCCTACAACTGGAGCTGTATTATTCTAACATCAGCCCGGCTCCATCGGAGCGGGAGAAGGTGTCCTCCCTCGTCTCGTCTCTCGGGGAAAGCCTTGGAGTGGGCCAACGCGGTTTGGAGTGAAGGAGGAGCCGCGTTGGACAACTACGGGGAGTTCGCTCACCTCTTCCGGGCAGTCTTCGACCACCCGCCCGAGGGTAGAGAGGCGGGCGAGCGGCTGGTCCACCTGAGACAGGGGACGAGGACCGCGCAGGACTTCGCCCTGGAGTTTCGGACTCTAGCGGCTGGGTCCGGGTTTGAACGAGCGGGCCCTCATTGACCACTTCCGGTGCCATCTGCGAGAGGACGTCCGAAGGGAGCTAGCCTGCCAGGACACTATGTTGTCCTTCAACCAACTGGTGGACATGGCCATCCGGTTGGACAACCTGCTGGCTGCTAGAGGACGTCCTGGAAGGGGCCTGCCCGTTCCACCCCCTCCAACCCGGATCACGAGATGATGAAGCTGGGTGGAGCGGTGATCCGGGAGAGCAGAGGACGACAGCGCCAGCGTCACTCTCGTGGCGCGAGAGGACATTCTCCTTCACGATGTCTTCAGGGTTCTTTTGGGTCTGGTGGCGGCAGGCAGGGCACTCTCGCGTCACCCCAGGTATCGAACACCCACACTCGTAAAGAGCCCTCTGCTGCGCACTGTACCCTACCTATCCACTTTCCTGATTACATTGTAGTTCCCCAGTGTGCCTTCTTGGTTTCAGTGCGCCTGTTTTGCGCACTGCTGTTTTGACGCTTTATTGCGTAACTCTGTATTCCGGAATAATTCCTGTTAGTCTGTGATTTACCCTCCTGCACCTGACTCCTTCAAATCACCACATCACACCAACACTCAGACATCATTTACAAACTAAGCATGTGAGTCCGCCAGATCAGAGCAGTAGGGATGACCAGGGATGTTCTCTTGATAAGTGTGTGAATTAGACAATTTTCTTGTCCTGCTAAGCATTCAAAATGTAACGAGTACTTTTGGGTGTCAGGGAAAACGTATGGAGTAAAAAGTACATCATTTCCTTTAGGAATGTAGTGAAGTAAAAGTAAAAGTAGTCAAAAATATAAATAGTAAAGTAGTACTTTCAAGTATTTTTACTTAAGTACTTTACACCACTGCATACGGGTCAGTTGTTGAGCACTAACCACTTGATCCAATTCTTCATGTATATCCTTTGCATTTGCATCTAGCGCCACCGCAGAAATAACACCCTTAATACAACACATTCCTATCTGACATCTTCCTGAGGCACAAAGCACGCTAATCTCTTTTGTCTGCACTTTGGACACTTCTCATAGCCACGTCCCTACGGATTCTTCACAACGCACTGTCACATGATGTCCGTAACGTAACTACAAACCCTTTATAAACCCTTTACAAATGGAACCTTATTTTTAAGTGTTACCAAAAAGGGTAAAATACATGTAATTTTGTCCTTGAAACATTTAATTGAAATACTGTATACTGGGTTCATTCATTCCTATGGAGGACTACTTCTTCTGGGGAGTGCCAATATGGCCTACTGGTGACTTCAAAGCCTCTCATTGGCCATTGCATAGCATTAACAATCAAGGGTTTGTATACATCATTGGGTGAGACACATGAAACTCAGACTATTTTATTAAATATCTTCTTGAAGCGGCGGTGAAGTGGAAGAATATTTTCAGCAGCTGCTGGGTAGGTACCTTGACTTATAGAGTGCCTTCAGAAAGTAGTCATACCTTGACTTATTCCACATTTTGTTGTGTTACAGCCTGAATTAAAAATGTATTAAAGTTATTTGTTTACACACCCAACTACACACAATACCCATAATGACAAAGTGAATATATGTTTTTAGACATTTTGGGAACATTTTTGGAAAATTAAATACAGAAATACCTCATTTACAGAAGTATTCACACCAGAGTCAATACTTTGTAGAAGCACCTTTGGCGGCGATTATAGCTTTGAGTTGCCTTGGGTATGTCTATCAGCTTTGCACATCTGGATTTGGGGATTTTCTCCCATTCCTCCTTGCAGATTTTTCTCAAGCTCTTAAATTAGATGGGGAGCGGCGGTGAACAGCAATCTTCAAGTCTTTCCACAGATTGTCAATGGGATTCAAGTCTGGGCTTTGGCTGGGCCACTCAAGAACTTTCACATTCTTGTTCTGAAGCCATTCCAGCATTGCTTTGGCTGTTTGCTTGGGGTCATTGTCCTGTTGGAACATAAATCTTCACCACAGTCTAAGGTCGTTTGTACTCTGAAGCAGGTTCTCATCAAGGATTTGGCTGTATTTGGCTCCATTAATTGTTCCCTCGATCCTTAGCAGTCTCCCAGTCCCTGTCGCTGAAATGCATACGCGTAGCATGAGGCTGTCACCACCATGCTTCACGGTAGAGATGGTGTTAGACGGGTGGTGAGCTGTGCCTGGTCTTCAACAGACATAGCACTTTGCATTCAGGCCAAAGAGTTACATTTTTGTCTCATCAGACCACAGATGACCACCATATTTTGCCTTATGCTCTCAGAGTCTTTCACGTGCCTTTTTGACAACTCCAGGCGTGCCGTCATGTGCTTTTTTCTCAGGAGTGGCTTCCGTCTGGCCACTCTCCCATAAAGACCAGATTGGTCAAGTGTTGTAGAGACTGTTTTCCTTCTGGCAGGTTCTCCCATCTCAGCCGAGGAGCTCTGTAGTTCTGTCAGAATGGTCATTGGATTCTTGGTCACCTCCCTGACCAAGTTCCTTCTTGCCCGGTTGCTCAGACAACCAGCTCTAGGCAGAGTCTGGGTAGTTCCATATTTTTCAATTTCCCAATGATGGAGACCACTGTGCTCTTGGAAACTTTCAACACTCTAGAAATTGTTTTATATGCCTCATCACAATTCTATCTCGGAGAGCTACGGATAGTTCCTTGGACTTCATGGTATAGTTTCTGCTCTGACATGCACTTTCAACTGTGGGACCTTATATAGGTGTGTTTCTTTCTAAATCATGTCCAAACAATTAAATTAGCCACAGGTGGACTCCAATCAAGTTGTAGTGACATCTCAAGGAGGATCAAATGAAATTGGGTGCACCTGAGCTCAGTTTGGAGTGTCATAGGAAAGGGGTGTGAATACTTATGTAAATGAGATAATAATAATAATAATAATAATAATAATAATATCTATCCGGATGCCTAGTCACTTTACCCTGCCTTCATGTACATATCTACCCTAAAGTAACTTGTACCTCTGCACATTGATCTGGTACTGGTATTCCCTGTATATAGTTCCATTCTTGTGTATTTTATTCCTTGAGTGTTAGTTACAAAAAAAAAATATTCGTTGGGAAAAGTTCGTAAGCAAGCATTTCACTGTAAAGTCTATACCAGTTGTATTCGGCGCATGTGATAAATACAATTTCATTTTCAATAAATTGATAAAACTTTCTAAAAACATGTTTTCACTTTGTCATTATGGGGTATTGTGTGTAGATGGGTGAGTTAAAAAATATATTTAATTCATTTTGAATTCAAGCTGTAACAACAATGTGGAAAAAGTCTAGGGGTATGCATACTTTATGATGGCACTTGAAGTATCTTTATTGCTAGCAAACTTTTAATTACTGCATGTTTTC
Source organism: Coregonus clupeaformis (assembly GCF_020615455.1). Lineage (NCBI taxonomy): Eukaryota > Metazoa > Chordata > Actinopteri > Salmoniformes > Salmonidae > Coregonus > Coregonus clupeaformis. Next base: position 30,546,225 of record NC_059200.1, read on the forward strand.
TTAGCTAATCTAGCTAGCTAGCTGGCTAATGTTTGCTAGTTTGATAGCTAGCTAGGAGCGAGGCTATGGACACACCTGGTGCCCAAATTGATACCTATCTCTCACAGAGAGAGTCGAGTGGAGACGAACGGATTCGGTTCAGTCAGTTGTCCTGATGAGCCCATCCCAGCTAGCTAGTTTATAGTTGTGGCTAGAAACTTCAGCGAGAATTTGAAACTTGTCTGTCATAGTTGTGTTAGAAATTGCGTAATTCAAATCTGGTATTGGAATAAGAATCAAGAGATCTTCAATCCAAGCTTAATTTATTATATGCAAAATGTATGTATGATAAGTATGAAGGTTCGTATATACGGGTCCACTGAAATACCTCGCAGGGCACTCAGAGAACTAACACATTGTTTACAGGTTATTTCTCAAATACTCTGACAGATAGTTCCCACCTCTTCTGTTGGCCAATCAGAGTAAAGGACTGAGTGTGGTTTAGACTTTACTCAGCCAATCCGTTGGCGCAGGGGTTGGTCCCAACTCCTCGGCGCTTCATTTGTTGCACACTGTTGCCAGGCACAAGTTTATCATACATTTTACATTTACATTTTAGTCATTTAGCAGACGCTCTTATCCAGAGCGACTTACAGGAGCAATTAGGGTTAAGTGCCTTGCTCAAGGGCACATTTACGTCATTTAGCAGACGCTCTTATCCAGAGCGACTCACAAATTGGTGCATTCACCCTATAGCCAGTGGGATAACCACTTTACAATTATTATTTTTTTGGGGGGGGGGGGGTAGAAGGATTACTTTATCCTATCCCAGGTATTCCTTAAAGAGGTGGGGTTTCAAATGTCTCCGGAAGGTGGTGAGTGACTCCGCTGTCCTGGCGTCGTGAGGGAGCTTGTTCCACCATTGGGGTGCCAGAGCAGCGAACAGTTTTGACTGGGCTGAGTGGGAACTATGCTTCCGCAGAGGAAGGGAGCCAGCAGGCCAGAGGTGGATGAACGCAATGCCCTCGTTTGGGTGTAGGGACTGATCAGAGCCCGAAGGTACAGAGGTGCCGTTCCCCTCACTGCTCCATAGGCAAGCACCATGGTCTTGTAACGGATGCGAGCTTCAACTGGAAGCCAGTGGAGTGTGCGGAGGAGGGGGGTGACGTGAGAGAACTTGGGAAGGTTGAACACCAGACGGGGTGCGGCATTCTGGATGAGTTGTAAGGGTTTAATGGCACAGGCAGGGAGGCCAGCCAACAGCGAGTTGCAGTAATCCAGATGGGAGATGACAAGTGCCTGGATTAGGACCTGTGCCGCTTCCTGTGTAAGGCAGGGTCGTACTCTCCGAATGTTGTAGAGCATGAACCTGCAGGAGCGGGTCACCGCCTTGATGTTAGCGGAGAACGACAGGGTGGTGTCCAGGGTCACGCCAAGGCTCTTCGCACTCTGGGAAGAGGACACAACGGAGTTGTCAACCGTGATGGCGAGATCATGGAACGGGCAGTCCTTCCCCGGGAGGAAGAGCAGCTCCGTCTTGCCAGGGTTCAGCTTGAGGTGGTGATCCGTCATCCATACTGATATGTCTGCCAGACATGCAGAGATGCGATTCGCCACCTGGTTATCAGAAGGGGGAAAGGAGAGATTAGTTGTGTATCGTCAGCGTAGCAATGATAGGAGAGGCCATGTGAGGATATGACAGAGCCAAGTGACTTGGTGTATAGGGAGAAAAGGAGAGGGCCTAGAACTGAGCCCTGGGGGACACCAGTGGTGAGAGCACGTGGTGCGGAGACAGCTTCTCGCCACGCCACTTGGTAGGAGCGACCGGTCAGGTAGACGCAATCCAGGAGTGAGCCGCGCCGGAGATGCCCAGCTCGGAGAGGGTGGAGAGGAGGATCTGATGGTTCACAGTATCAAAGGCAGCAGACAGGTCTAGAAGGACAAGAGCAGAGGAGAGAGAGAGTTAGCTTTAGCAGTGCGGAGAGCCTCCGTGACACAGAGAAGAGCAGTCTCAGTTGAATGACCAGTCCTGAAACCTGACTGGTTTGGATCAAGAAGGTCATTCTGAGAGAGATAGCAAGAGAGTTGGCTAAAGACGGCACGCTCAATAGTTTTGGAAAGAAAAGAAAGAAGGGATACTGGTCTGTAGTTGTTGACATCAGTGGGATCGAGTGTTGGTTTTTTGAGAAGGGGAGCAACTCTCGCTCTCTTGAAGACGGAAGGGACATGGCCAGCGGTCAAGGATGAGTTGATCAGCGAGGTGAGGTAGGGGAGAAGGTCACCGGAGATGGTCTGGAGAAGAGAGGAGGGGATGGGGTCAAGCGGGCAGGTTGTTGGGCGGCCTGCAGTCACAAGTCGCAGGATTTTATCTGGAGAGAGGGGGAGAAAGAAGTCAAAGCATAGGGTAGGGCAGTGTGAGTAGGACCAGCAGTGTCATTAGACTTAACAAACGAGGATCGGATGTCGTCAACCTTCTTTTCAAAGTGGTTGACGAAGTCATCCACAGAGAGAGAGGAGGGGGGGGGGGGGGGTGGGATTCAGGAGGGAGGAAAATGTGGCAAAGAGCTTCCTAGGGTTAGAGGCAGATGCTTGGAATTTAGAGTGGTAGAAAGTGGCCTTAGCAGCAGAAACAGATGAAGAAAATGTAGAGAGGAGGGAGTGAAAAGATGCCAGGTCGGCAGGGAGTTTAGTTTTCTTCCATTTCCGCTCCGCTGCCCGGAGCTCTGTTCTGTGAGCTCGCAATGAGTCATCAAGCCACGGAGCTGGAGGGGGAGGACCCGAGCCGGCCGGCAGGATAGGGGACACAGAGAGTCAAAGGATGCAGAAAGGGGAGGAGAGGAGGGTTGAGGAGGCAGAATCAGGAGATTGGAGGGAGAAGGATTGAGCAGAGGGAAGAGATGATAGGATGGAAGAGGAGAGAGTAGTGGGAGAGAGAGAGCGAAGGTTGCGGCGGCGCATTACCATCTGTGTAGGGGCAGAGTGAGTAGTGTTGGAGGAGAGCGAGAGAGAAAAGGAAACAAAGTAGTGGTCGGAGACATGGAGGGGAGTTGCAGTGAGATTAGTAGAAGAGCAGCATCTAGTAAAGATGAGGTTAAGCGTATTGCCTGCCTTGTGAGTAGGGGGGACGGTGAGAGGGTGAGGTCAAAAGAGGAGAGGAGTGGAAAGAAGGAGGCAGAGAGAAATGAGTCAAATGTGGACATAGGGAGGTTGAAATCCCCCCAAAACTGTGAGGGGTGAGCCATCCTCAGGAAAGGAACTTATCAAGGCGTCAAGCTCATTGATGAACTCTCCAAGGGAACCTGGAGGGCGATAGATGACAAGGATATTAAGCTTAAATGGGCTAGTGACTGTGACAGCATGGAATTCAAATGAGGAGATAGACAGGTGGGTTAGGGGAAAAATTGAGAATGTCCACTTGGGAGAGATGAGGATTCCTGTGCCACCACCCCTCTGACCAGATGCTCTCGGGGTATGCGAGAACACATGGTCAGACGAGGAGAGAGCAGTAGGAGTAGCAGTGTTTTCAGTGGTAATCCATGTTTCCGTCAGCGCCAGGAAGTCGAGGGACTGGAGGTTAGCATAGGCTGGGATGAAGTCAGCTTTGTTGGCAGCAGAACGGCAGTTCCAGAGGCTGCCTGAGACCTGGAACTCCAGGTGTGGGGTGCGTGCAGGGACCACCAGGTTAGAGAGGCAGCAGCCACGCGGTGTGAGGCGTTTGTGTAGCCTGTGCAGAGAGGAGAGAACAGGGATAGGCAGAGGCATAGTTGACAGGCTGTAGCAAATGGCTACAATAATGCAGAGGAGATCGGAATGAAATGAACTAAACATCTGGGAGAGGAGAGAGCAGGGCCTCCCTCACCAAAACTTCCACCTCAGAAACGATAATTGTTTCACTGAACCACCCGAACAAAAACTCTCCCAACTCATAACAACCTGTGGAGTCAGCACCCAAAAGACACCATTCCACTGTACTCCATGTACCCACGTTCAAGGACGGTTTCACAGACAACAAAGAGAGAGTGTTCGTATCTGTGAGAAATACAAGTCTTATCTCATCCTAGCCCCTAACGTTCCCCACATGAATCACAGCCTGCTATGTGAAACAATCCATATCAGTACAGTTCAAACCTATGCTCCTCATTAATGCATTCCTTCCAAGCTATTCATCACATACAGATCCAATTATGAGAAAAATAGAACCCAACAATCCCCCTTTTGACGCCCTCTAGGGTGTCACTCATTAAAATACAATACAAACAAAAATAAACACTTTTATTAATAGACAATTTGATAATAAAAGGCCTTCAGTCCTTCCATCTACACCCAACTTGCAAACGGTTGGCTACAAGTCAAATCAAATCAAATCAAATCAAATCAAATCAAATTTTATTGGTCACATGCGCCGAATACAACAAGTGCAGACATTACAGTGAAATGCTTACTTACAGCCCTTAACCAACAGTGCGTTTATTTTAAACAAAAAAAGTAAGAATAAAACAAAACAAAAAAAAAAAAAAAAAAGTGTTGAGAAAAACAAAGAGCAGAAGTAAAATAAAGTGACAGTAGGGAGGCTATATATACAGGGGGGTAACGGTGCAGAGTCAATGTGCGGGGGCACCGGCTAGTTGAGGTAGTTGAGGTAATATGTACATGTGGGTAGAGTTAAAGTGACTATGCATAAATACTTAACAGAGTAGCAGCAGCGTAAAAAGGATGGGGTGGGGGGGCAGTGCAAATAGTCCGGGTAGCCATGATTAGCTGTTCAGGAGTCTTATGGCTTGTGGGTAGAAGCTGTTGAGAAGTCTTTTGGACCTAGACTTGGCACTCCGGTACCGCTTGCCGTGCGGTAGCAGAGAGAACAGTCTATGACTAGGGTGGCTGGAGTCTTTGACAATTTTGAGGGCCTTCCTCTGACACCGCCTGGTATAGAGGTCTTGGATGGCAGGGAGCTTTGCCCCAGTGATGTACTGGGCCGTACGCACTACCCTCTGTAGTGCCTTGCGGTCAGAGGCCAAGCAGTTGCCATACCAGGCGGTGATGCAACCAGTCAGGATGCTCTCGATGGTGCAGCTGTAGAATTTTTTTGAGGATCTGAGGACCCATGCCAAATCTTTTTAGTCTCCTGAGGGGGAATAGGCTTTGTCGTGCCCTCTTCACGACTGTCTTGGTGTGCTTGGACCATGATAGTTCGTTGGTGATGTGGACACCAAGGAACTTGAAGCTCTCAACCTGTTCCACTACAGCCCCGTCGATGAGAATGGGGGCGTGCTCAGTCCTCTTTTTTTTCCTGTAGTCCACAATCATCTCCTTTGTCTTGGTCACGTTGAGGGAGAGGTTGTTGTCCTGGCACCACACGGCCAGATCTCTGACCTCCTCCCCTATAGGCTGTCTCATCGTTGTCGGTGATCAGGCCTACCACTGTTGTGTCGTCGGCAAACTTAATGATGGTGTTGGAGTCGTGCCTGGCCATGCAGTCATGGGTGAACAGAGAGTACAGGAGGGGACTGAGCACGCACCCTGAGGGGCCCCCGTGTTGAGGATCAGTGTGGCAGATGTGTTGTTACCTACCCTTACCACCTGGGGGCGGCCCGTCAGGAAGTCCAGGATCCAGTTGCAGAGGGAGGTGTTTAGTCCCAGGATCCTTAGCTTAGTGATGAGCTTAGAGGGCACTATGGTGTTGAATGCTGAGCTGTAGTCAATGAATAGCATTCTCACGTAGGTGTTCCTCTTGTCCAGGTGGGAAAGGGCAGTGTGGAGTGCGATAGAGATTGCATCATCTGTGGATCTGTTGGGGCGGTATGCAAATTGGAGTGGGTCTAGGGTTTCTGGGATTATGCTGTTGATGTGAGCCATGACCAGTCTTTCAAAGCACTTCATGGCTACAGACGTCAGTGCCACGGGTCGGTAGTCATTTAGGCAGGCACTTCAAACCTTCACATAAGGAAAGACAAACATTCCCAATGGTTAACTTGATTAATAAAGCATAAAACACAGGATTAATAAAACACAAAACATAAGATTATTAAAACATAAAACACCAACAGGGAAGTACATTTTGGCCCCCTTTAGACACCCTCTAGAGTGTCACTCCACCAAGCCTGGTAGGTCATATCCTTCATTCCTTAGGTCGGAGTCTGGGATTGGGCCGTATCTCACCATCTGTTTGGAAACCACCTTCTCCATTTCCTTTTCTCACCAACCCTCAGACACAGGAAATAAGACAACATCCACAAAGAACAAGTATACCCATAGAAGCTATAACTTCACCCAGAATAGTTACAACAATAGTTTTCCATTCACCAAATATGTTATCAAACCAACCGTTTATGGAGCTATCAATACCAGAGTTCTCAGCCAGTTCGTTCGCCAGCGTGATGAGTCCCTGAAGCGCTTTGGTCACGGACCCGTCCGGTGCTGTGTTGTTGGAGATGAAAATACAGCACATATATCCAAACAGAACACAAACCCCGTCCCGCTCAGCCAAAAGCATATCTAAAGCTATTCTATTCTGCCATGTCATTAAGCTAGTTGCCGCTGTCTGCTCAGCTAATCCCTTTATTGCATCACAAGTGTGGTTTATAAATCTTTTGCTGGTTATATTAAATATAATTTATCCAATCTACATTTTTATTAATTGTTGACCACCAGAAAATACTTGATTCAAACCCAGCTGCGATCTGATTCCTAGCTTTGAATTGTTCTGGAACCCCTCGGGGTACCTTGGTGGTCCTCTGTAGCTCAGCTGGTAGAGCACGGCGCTTGTAACGCCAAGGTAGTGGGTTCGATCCCCGGGACCACCCATACACAAAATGTATGCACGCATGACTGTAAGTCGCTTTGGATAAAAGCGTCTGCTAAATGGCATGTTATATTATTATATTATCCCATCAATATATATCCTTTCATCAAAGGATCCCGTGAGGAGGTCCTACTTTCTACGTGACAACTCACCAGTCTCTGACACGTTTGATTGTTTACATATGTAGGTGAGTTCACAATCAGTTATCACCACACAACCATCAGATGTCAGCACGGGCCTGGTTTTGGTTCCTAAAATCCTCTGGCTGCAACAAAGAAGAGAGATTAGTCATGGTCTCTTTTAGTTGTGACATTCTCTGTGTGGGAGCAGGAGCTAAGATGCCCTACCCTGTATCCTATCTTATTAGTCCTAGAAAAACAATAAGAATCCCCTGTGACTTCAAACTGAGGCAACCCAGGTCGGGATGACTTTGTTATGGGGGGATACAGATAGTGCAAGTTACTACAAGACTCTTTCACCACATTCCCAGGTGGCTTGCATGGAGGATAAACCTGACAGAGAGTTAAAGCCTGTCAAGGGGAACGGAGTAGTTGTCAACCTTGGTTTGGCTGTCCTACAGGCATAACAGTCCTCTTTAGACCGTATACTGAATCCATTCCAACCACAGGTTAAAATCTATTTACTCCGTCTCCATCTGTACTACTTCCTTCAGGTCTATAGTTTGCACTGTCTCACTACCTCCCTCAGAGAGGTTTACTCTATAGGGTGCCCCAGTTGAAGAAGATATATCACTTGTCAGGTCTGTAATCTGTTTTAGCATAATTCAGACTTTCAGACAGTACCTACCCTCATATGGGTCGCACTGCCATTTCTGATAATTCCCTACTTTCACAATACTACACCTGTCCCTAAACTGTGTATGGAGATTGGTGATGTCCTTCCCCTAAAGTCCCTAGTACTTCCCCTTTCCCTACGTCTAGCTGTCTCCTATGCCTTTTCAACTTGTGTTAGGTTAACTACCACTTCTGGCTGAAACAGGAGGGTCCGTGTGTGTTAGGAATATGGCCCCCACAATCAGACAGCTACCTACCGTCGGGGAGACCTGTGAATCCCCCACCCTCGCCCTGAGAACATGTCAGACGCCAGAGGCCAACCCATTGCTTCACCTTCTATCGAACTCACACAGGGATGATCAGACAGGGTAAGGGAATCTTCGTTAAGGAGCCAACCCCCGAGCCCTAGTGGTGATCGGTTCTTTCTCCTAACTCTGTGTTTGTTCGTCAGGTGTAGCTGGGTTGACCTTTTTGCAGTGAGTGACATGCACCCAGATGGGTCTAATAGGACTTGATAGGGCCCTTCCCAACAGGCCTGCTTCCAGTTTTTCTTCTTTTAGGGACTGGATCCACACCCAGTCTCCTGGTTAGATAGAGTGGGTCACCTTCTCCTTTAGTTCACCTGTGGGGCACAAAACCTCTGACATACAGGTGTGGTTAATAAACTATCATCACACATACAGTGGGGAAAAAAAGTATTTAGTCAGCCACCAATTGTGCAAGTTCTCCCACTTAAAAAGATGAGAGAGGCCTGTAATTTTCATCATAGGTACACGTCAACTATGACAGACAAAATGAGAAAAGAAAATCCAGAAAATCACATTGTAGGATTTTTAATGAATTTATTTGCAAATTATGGTGGAAAATAAGTATTTGGTCAATAACAAAAGTTTCTCAATACTTTGTTATATACCCTTTGTTGGCAATAACACAGGTCAAACGTTTTCTGTAAGTCTTCACAAGGTTTTCACACACTGTTGCTGGTATTTTGGCCCATTCCTCCATGCAGATCTCCTCTAGAGCAGTGATGTTTTGGGGCTGTCGCTGGGCAACACGGACTTTCAACTCCCTCCAAAGATTTTCTATGGGGTTGAGATCTGGAGACTGGCTAGGCCAATCCAGGACCTTGAAATGCTTCTTACGAAGCCACTCCTTCGTTGCCCGGGCGGTGTGTTTGGGATCATTGTCATGCTGAAAGACCCAGCCACGTTTCATCTTCAATGCCCTTGCTGATGGAAGGAGGTTTTCACTCAAAATCTCACGATACATGGCCCCATTCATTCTTTCCTTTACACGGATCAGTCGTCCTGGTCCCTTTGCAGAAAAACAGCCCCAAAGCATGATGTTTCCACCCCCATGCTTCACAGTAGGTATGGTGTTCTTTGGATGCAACTCAGCATTCTTTGTCCTCCAAACACGACGAGTTGAGTTTTTACCAAAAAGTTCTATTTGGTTTCATCTGACCATATGACATTCTCCCAATCCTCTTCTGGATCATCCAAATGCACTCTAGCAAACTTCAGACGGGCCTGGACATGTACTGGCTTAAGCAGGGGGACATGTCTGGCACTGCAGGATTTGAGTCCCTGGTGGCGTAGTGTGTTACTGATGGTAGGCTTTGTTACTTTGGTCCCAGCTCTCTGCAGGTCATTCACTAGGTCCCCGGTGTGGTTCTGGGATTTTTTGCTCACCATTCTTGTGATCATTTTGACCCCACAGGGTGAGATCTTGCGTGGAGCCCCAGATCGAGGGAGATTATCAGTGGTCTTGTATGTCTTCCATTTCCTAATAATTGCTCCCACAGTTGATTTCTTCAAACCAAGCTGCTTACCTATTGCAGATTCAGTCTTCCCAGCCTGGTGCAGGTCTACAATTTAGTTTCTGGTGTCCTTTGACAGCTCTTTGGTCTTGGCCATAGTGGAGTTTGGAGTGTGACTGTTTGAGGTTGTGGACAGGTGTCTTTTATACTGATAACAAGTTCAAACAGGTGCCATTAATACAGGTAACGAGTGGAGGACAGAGGAGCCTCTTAAAGAAGAAGTTACAGGTCTGTAACAAACAGCTCTTGCTTGTTTGTAGGTGACCAAATACTTATTTTCCACCATAATTTGCAAATAAATTCTTTAAAAATCCTACAATGTGATTTTCTGGATATTTTTTCTCAATTTGTCTGTCATAGTTGACATGTACCTATGATGAAAATTACAGGCCTCTCTCATCTTTTTAAGTGGGAGAACTTGCACAATTGGTGGCTGACTAAATACTTTTTTCCCCCACTGTACATGTTCAGCTCTCAATTTCTAATCCTTTTTATTTTATTTTGTCCTCTCCTTCGTATATATTTATTATTTAATCCAACCATCCCCCTTTTGACACATGATTTGGCCATGTGTCAATATTACCACCTACCTAAACAATCACTTTAGTTAATATTGGTAATTCATTATCCAATTGCCATTCCTCCACTCTCTCTTCTGTTATTTTATGGTTCAAATCAAATATATTATTACCAAATTATAATCTTCTTCACAATTTTCACAGTACTATAAATTACCCTCAACTTAGTAAAATAAACTATCTTAAAGTCCTCCTCTCATGCCTTTAGAATTTACTAGTGTGGATGATTAATTAACACCAGAAGGTTAAAACAGAGTTCAGAGGCAATTGAAATTATTCAATGAACTGTTCCATCCCATAGTGAACATAAAATTCACTGTGTGTGCTCCTCTAAGACCTATCACCCTTGACCTGCTGAAAACCACCCAAAATTGAAACAACAAGGCTTATAAACATCATACTAGGTGTGTTGTTTTTTGTTTGAAAAACCAATTTGAAAAACAACAACCACAAATAGCTTCCTCCAATTAAACATAACACTACCGGTTCTAACCCTGGTGGAAATGAGTAGATGTTGGTGGTGTGGTTAGATTGGGTTTCTTGGCAGCTTCATTGGGGGTCCTGGTTGGGGTGTTGCATTCCCATCCATGACATACTTGGCAGCATTTCAGGGTTGGGTAGTTGCTGTGGCTGGATATTTGACCCTCCAGGATATTGGGGTGCTGGTTGTGGTTGGAATTGTTGGGCGCCTTGCCAGGTTGGCCTTTGACCTGGGTATCTGGGCCCACCCCCTTCTTGCTGTCCTCCATAACCTCGTCCTCTTGGTCGTTTGAAGTTTGAGGGTTGTGACCGACAGTCTCTAGCCATGTGTCCGTCCTTGCCACAGTTGAAACACCTCCCTGTGACGGGCGTGCGTAGCCGGGATGTTGGGGTAAATCTGGTTCTGTGTACATCCCGACAGAGAAATACCCATTTGGCCCCACAGGAGCCATCATCTGGGGTGCCATCATCCCAGCCATTGCCTGTACTAATGCAGCAGCCGCGGCTGCAGCTGGATCAATACCTGGCACACCCTGTGGATTCGGGGTACTGGTCACAACCATCTGTTTGCCTGTTTTGTCTTCAGCTAGTTGTTTTTTCAAAACTTTCTTCTGTAGCTGCTTTAGTTCATCTTCCTCCTTCCTCTTGCCTTCCCTCCCGTCTTTTCCCCCATGTATCTCGAGGATGGATTTCAACACTTTAATTACTTTATCTGTCATTTTTTGCCAATGTTGTTGTATCTATACTTTTGTTTTAAGAACTTTATTATTTATTCTTAATTGTAATTTAAAACCTTACTGACTCCAATATTTTGTATAAAAAGTGCTTTTAATGTTAATGGTCTAATATTTTTAGTTTAAAACTCAAATGGGTAATAGTAATACCATTAGACCACTTTATTTAACTAAATGACCAAAAATGCAAATATAAATATTCTCTACTTTATCTCTCCTTCTCCTGGTTATAATCTAAAAATGGTAGTACACACAAAACATGATACAGATATCCCCAGTCCTAACCCATCAATAATTGTTTGTATCAATCTAAATCACCCCCCTTCTCTCTCTCTCCTGACTCTTCAAAAGCCACACTCTCGCTGTCTCCAGCCCCTCCCCTCGCAACTCTCTCTCCCTCTCCTCTGGGAGCAGGCTCTTTCGAGGAGCTGTGTTAGTGTTTCCAATATTCTGTGGTTATTTAAAGTATTTTAATCTATTTATTTAAATCAAAATCATTCCCACCTAATTAGTTAAAGTTGGTGCATGTTTATATTGAAACTGTAACGATCCCGGCTGTCTGAGTCGGGTCCTGGTCGTAATCTCCAGTTTCCCGAGGGTTCGGGAACGCTCCGGGGAGCGCTCTGGTTTCCGCACCTGCTTCCCATTAGCAATCTGCACACCTGGGCCTAATCAGCACCTTTCTTAGGCTCTGGCCCAACATCCAGTTCCTGCCGGATCGTTAGCCATGAACAGTAGGTGTTCTGTGTATCAGTTTAGAGTGTTCTAGCGTGAGTTTTGTTATTTTGTACTTTGTTGAGTTTTTGTGTTCTTACCTCCGTTTTTGTTCCACCTGCAGTCACACGTCCGGAACCTTCACCCCACCTCTGCCTGATGGTCGGCGGCTGCCGAGCCATCACTGGACCCAGTACTGCACCCCCAACTACTCAACCACGCCGCCCGCTCTGTCCCTGGATTATACTGCACCCTTTTGTCGTATCTAATAAACCCTCACCTTCGTTCAACTCTCCTTGTCCTGGTCTGCTTTTGGGTTCTGGCTGAGGGAACTGTGACAGAACGATCCGGCCAAATATGAACCCAGCGGACCTGGACTCTGTTCGCCATGCCATTACCCAGCAGGAGAAGATGTTGGGCCATCATAGCATGGTACTACAGGAGATCGCGTTGTCAGTTCGGAACCTTTCTACCGGCCTGACGGAGGTCCAGAACCAACGCCAGTGTCCGGTGGAGGACTCACTACCGGTTTCACCCATCTCGCCTGCCGCTTCTGAAGTTGTGTCCCTCCGTGAGCCCAAGGTTCCGACGCCGGATAAATATGAGGGGGAGCTGGGAAGATGCCGTTCCTTCCTTATGCAGTGTGGATTAGTGTTCGATCTACAGCCCTACTCTTATGCTACTGACAAGGCTAGGATAGCCTTTGATTGAGTTGCTGCGTGGTCGAGCGCTGGAGTGGGCTTCAGCCGTTTGGGAACGACAGGATCCCTGCATGGCTTCATACCAGGGGTTCACGGCCGAGATGAGGAAGCTCTTCGACCATTCCGTCCGAGGGAGGGACGCAGCTAGGCGTCTGTTTTCTCTTCACCAAGGAACTCGCAGCGTGGCCGACTTCGTGATCGAGTTCAAGACGTTGGCTGTGGAGAGTGGGTGGAACGAGGAGTCTTTGCAAGCGGCCTTTTACCAGGGCCTGTCGGAGCAGCTCAAGGATGAGTTGATCTCCTATCCGGAGCCTAGTGACCTGGACAGCTTGGTAGCCTTGTCTATTCGGGTGGATAATCGAGTCCGAGAGCGAAGGAGGGAGAAGCAATGGGGTCCGTCCAATCGATCAGCTTCTCAGTTCCCAGTCGGGTCGGGTGGTGGACCAGAACACGCCGATCATTCTCCACCACTAAGGATTAGTGGAGAGGACCCTCTCTCCCGATTCTGAACCCATGCAAGTGGAGCGGCACGGGTTAACCAAGGAGGAGCGTCAACATAGACGTAAGACCAACTGCTGCCTCTACTGTGGTCGCTCGGGACATTACATCTCCACTTGTTCCCGGCGGTCGTCAAACTGCCCGGCTCGCTAAAGTTGGGAGGACTTTTAGCGAGCCAGTTTCAACCTCTCAGTACCTCTGTCAGACCCCCGCTTCCCGGCTACCCTTGTGAACAGGAATCAGAGCTTAGCGCTTAACGCTTTTATCGATTCAGGTGCCGATGGGAAGCTTTCTTGATGCCGAGTTGGTGGAACAGCTGGGGCTTTCCAAGGAGCAATTGCCGGAAGCCATTGAGGCGACCACTCTGAACGGGCAGTAGTCTGGCACGTATCACGATGAGGACTGGAACCGGTTAAGATGCGGTTGTCGGGGAATCATTCGGAGATGATTTCATTTTTCATTCTGCCGTCTTCCCATGTTCCTCTGGTCCTTGGATACCCCTGGCTGAAGGAACACAATCCCACGTTCGATTGGGTGACGGGCAAGGTAACGAAGTTGGAGCCTTGATTGTCATGCTAACTGTCTCAAGACTGCCTGCCCCCATTCGGTTCCCAGTCAGGTGATTGAGGCTAAACCCCCAGATTTGTCCCTGGTTCCCGAGACATATCACGATTTGGGGAAGTGTTCAGTAAGCAGAAGGCTCTGTCACTTCCTCCCCACCGACCATATGATTGTGCCATCAACCTGGTTCCTGGAGCTGTCTACCCCAAGGGAAGGTTATACAGTATCTCCCGACCTGAACGTGAGGCGTTGGAGACCTACATCAAGGAGTCCCTAGCTGCTGGTCTCGTTCGTCCCTCGTCATCACCCCCTGGGGGGCAGGATTCTTCTTTGTGGGAAAGAAGGATGGCTCTCTTCGACCGTGTATTGATTATCGGGGGTTGAATGACATCACGGTCAAGAACAAGTATCCCCTGCCCTTGATGAGTTCTGCCTTCGACTCCTTACAGGGTGCTACGGTGTTCACCAAGCTAGACCTACGCAATGCGTATCACCTGGTCCGGATCAGAGAGGGGGGACGAGTGGTTGACGGGTTTCAATACACCGATGGGTCACTTCGAGTATCAGGTGATGCCGTTTGGACTGACCAATGCTCCAGCGGTATTCCAGAGTATGGTGAACGACGTCCTGAGAGATATGATCGGGTCTCTTCGTGTTTGTTTACCTGGATGACATTCTGATCTTCTCGAAGGAACCTTCCGACCACGTCCAGCATGTCCGGCAGGTTCTGCAGCGATTGTTGGAGAATCGTCTGTTCGTGAAGGCCGAGAAGTGCGAGTTTCACGCCCACACTACATCCTTTCTCGGGTACATCATCTCCAGGGGGTGAGATTAGGATGGATCAGGAGAAGGTTAGAGCGGTTCTGGAATGGGTCCAGCCCGGTACGAGATTGCAACTCCAGAGATTTTTGGGGTTTGCGAATTTCTACCGCAGATTCATCCGGGATTACAGCCGTGTGGCCGCTCCATTAACTGCCTTGACTTCCAGTATCAGGACCTTCAAGTGGAATCCGGAGGCGGATCGAGCGTTTCTGGATTTGAAGAGGCGATTCACCAACGCACCGATTCTCTCTCAACCGGACACGGCCCGTCAGTTCGTCGTTGAAGTGGACGCGCGTCTGATGTGGGAGTTGGCGCCATCCTGTCGCAGCGATGCTCCACGGACAGTAAACTCCATCCCTGCGCCTACTACTCTCGCGCCTTTCGCCTGCAGAGAGGAATTACGATGTGGGTAACCGGGAGCTTCTCGCGGTGAAACTTGCCTTGGAGGAGTGGCGCCACTGGTTGGAGGGGGCGGAGCAACCGTTTATTGTCTGGACTGACCACAAGAATCTTGCTTACGTGCAATCGGCTAAACGTCTCAACTCCCGTCAGGCCAGGTGGGCGTTGTTTTTCGGACGATTCAAGTTTGCCCTGACGTTCCGACCTGGATCTAAGAACGGCAAGGCGGACGCCTTGTCCCGGATGTTCTCCAAGACGGAGGAGAGTGGGTCCAAGACCGAGACTATTCTTCCCCGGAACTGCGTCGTGGGAGCAGTGATGTGGAAGATTGAGGAGGAGGTGCTGGCGGCCCTTCGGACTCAGCCCGGTCCCGGTAACGGTCCACCCGGGTCGGTTGTTTGTGCCTGAGTCGGTTCGTCCTGCTGTCCTCAAATGGTCCCCACGCCAGCAAGATGGCTTGTCACCCCGGCGTGGCTCGGACTATGGCGTTTCTTCGCAGACGCTTTTTGGTGGCCTGCCATGGCCGAGGATACTCGGGGTTTTGTTGCTGCCTGTCCAGTGTGTGCGCAGAATAAGAGTACCAATCGGCCCAGCTCTGGACTACTTCACCCCCTTCCTATTCCCCGGCGTCCATGGTCGCATCTGGCCCTGGACTTCGTCACGGGGTTGCCCGCTTCTGAGGGGAACACGGTCGTTCTGACTATCGTGGACAGATTCAGCAAGTTCGCCCACTTTGTGCCTATTGCCAAGCTTCCCTCTGCCTCGGAGACGTCCGAGATCCTGGTTAGGGAGGTTTTCAGGGTCCACGGTTTGCCCAGTGATATCGTTTCCGACCGTGGCCCTCAGTTTACCTCTGCTGTCTGGAAGTCCTTCTGTTTGGCCATTGGAGCTACAGTCAGTCTCACATCTGGTTTTCACCCCCAATCCAATGGTCAGGCGGAGAGAGCCAACCAGAAGATGGAATCCACGCTACGCTGTCTGGTCTCTTCCAACCCCACCTCCTGGGCCTCTCAGTTGCCTTGGGTTGAGTATGCCCACAATACTCTCCCTACATCTGCCACTGGGATGTCTCCCTTCCAGTGCCTGTATGGCTACCAACCTCCCCTGTTCCCTTCTCAGGAGAAGGAGCTCTCAGTGCCTTCTGTTCAGGCCCATATTCGGCGTTGCCACCGGACCTGGCATCGGGCCAGAAAGGCACTCCTTAGAGGTTCGGACCGGTATCAGCTCCAGGCGAATCGTCGCCGGATCCCCGCTCCCACCTATACCATCGGAGATAGGGTTTGGTTGGCCACACGGGATCTTCCGTTACGGACTGAGTCTAGGAAGTTGTTACCCAAGTTTATTGGTCCGTTTGTGGTGGAGAGGGTGATCAATCCAGTGGCAGTGCGACTCAAACTACCGAGGACGCTCAGAGTCCATCCCACCTTTCATGTCTCCTGCCTCAAGCCTGTCTTCCTCAGTCCTCTGTTGCCTCCTCCGCCTCCTCCTCCTCCTCCTCGGATGATCGGAGGTGGTCCTGCCTACACGGTGCGTCGCATTATGGATTCCAGACGGCGGGGGCCGGGGTTTCCAGTATCTCGTGGACTGGGAGGGGTATGGTCCTGAAGAGAGGAGTTGGATTCCGCGGCGACAGGTCCTAGATGCGGATCTCATCAGGGACTTTTACCGCCTCCATCCTGGCGCTCCGGGAGTCCGCCCGGTGGCGTTCGGTCGGAGGGGGGGTACTGTAACGATCCCGGCTGTCTGAGTCGGGTCCTGGTCGTAATCTCCAGTTTCCCGAGGGTTCGGGAACGCTCCGGGAGCGCTCTGGTTTCCGCACCTGCTTCCCATTAGCAATCTGCACACCTGGGCCTAATCAGCACCTTTCTTAGGCTCTGGCCCAACATCCAGTTCCTGCCGGATGCGTTAGCCATGAACAGTAGGTGTTCTGTGTATCAGTTTAGAGTGTTCTAGCGTGAGTTTTGTTATTTTGTACTTTGTTGAGTTTTTGTGTTCTTACCTCCGTTTTTGTTCCACCTGCAGTCACACGTCCGGAACCTTCACCCCACCTCTGCCTGATGGTCGGCGGCTGCCGAGCCATCACTGGACCCAGTACTGCACCCCCAACTACTCAACCACGCCGCCCGCTCTGTCCCTGGATTATACTGCACCTTTTGTCGTATCTAATAAACCCTCACCTTCGTTCAACTCTCCTTGTCCTGGTCTGCTTTTGGGTTCTGGCTGAGGGAACTGTGACAGAAACGATAAACCAAATTATTTCAGTCTAATTGTTTAACCAGTATTTTGCAGGGTCAAACGTCAAACGCCACAGTTCAATCATATCAGCTCAAACGTTTCAGTTCAGTCACACTAGTCATTCATCACTTTAGCTTTATGTTCCTAATTGTTATTAACGGGTTATATGGTTTAAGCAACCACAAACCCAACAGTTATCCCCAAATTATACAGTTTGGACAGCCACAGACGTTTTAATTCCCAATTAGTTTTCTATCAAGGTATACAGGTTTATCATTCACACTCTCATGCATACGACAACACCCGCACTGTCTAACTTTTAAAGTACCAACAATAGGTACGTTGCCACGCCCTTACCCCTTTCGTTTAACCTACTCTATTTCTTATGTTCCCATTTACACCCTATTGGTGCAAAGACAATAAGTTTATACTCTCTACTAATTTGCAGTATCTCACTTATGTTCCCATTTGTACCCTATTGGTTCAAAGACAATAAGTTTATACTCTCTACTAATTTGCAGTATCTCACTTATGTTCCCATTTACACCCTATTGGTGCAAAGACAATAAGTTTATACTCTCTACTAATTTGCAGTATCTCACTTATGTTCCCATTTGTACCCTATTGGTGCAAAGACAATAAGTTTATACTCTCTACTAATTTGCAGTATCTACCCATGTTCCCAGTTGTCCCGGCCAATACCTAAGTACAACGACAAATGGCGATTTATACTGTCTTCTAAGTTTTTAGGAGTGCTGTCCTATGATCCCAACTATATTCAAACTATGTTCCCAATTATATCCATCCCAGACCGATACAATGACAATAGATTTTTATAGAATATAGTGACAAATAGCGTACACACTCGAAAGTGCTGTCCTATGATCCTAACTATATCCAGACTATGTTCCCAATTATATCCAGCCCAGACTGATACAATGACAATAGATTCATTAGTCTATGTTCCCAATTATATTCAGCCTAGACTGATACAATGACAATAGCTTTTTATGGAATATAGTGACAAATAGCGTACACACTTTTATCCAATAATTCCCTATATCCCCAGCCCACCCCTGGTGGTACCTAGTCTGGGGATTTCAGTATTTTCCCAGAACCGCTCTTCTGTGGAACAATACTCAATATACCATGGCTTTTAACCCTCACATTTATCAAACATTTTGCATTTTATAGTAAGTTAGTAAACTAAAATTTTATCAACATGATTTCATAATAGTGGTCACTTACATCAAACAGGTGTTTCACAAAATTAATTTGGATAAAGCCAATATGCAGAACTTTAGTTATTTAACAATGGGTGTCTGCTTACCAGTGTTTTTAGAAGCCTGGGCACTTTGTGAAACACACAGTTCGAAGACAGTGATGTCCAATAGGCTGGGTGAATTCCAGCGAAGTTCCGCTACCAGATCACAGTCGGAGGTCACCAATTGTTAGAAATTGCGTAATTCAAATCTGGTATTGGAATAAGAATCAAGAGATCTTCAATCCAAGCTTAATTTTATTTTATGCAAAATGTATGTATGATAAGTATGAAGGTTCGTATATACGGGTCCACTGAAATACCTCGCAGGGCACTCAGAGAACTAACACATTGTTTACAGGTTATTTCTCAAATACTCTGACAGATAGTTCCCACCTCTTCTGTTGGCCAATCAGAGTAAAGGACTGAGTGTGGTTTAGACTTTACTCAGCCAATCCGTTGGCGCAGGGGTTGGTCCCAACTCCTCGGCGCTTCATTTGTTGCACACTGTTGCCAGGCACAAGTTTATCATAACAACCTGTGGAGTCAGCACCCAAAAGACACCATTCCACTGTACTCCATGTACCCACGTTCAAGGACGGTTTCACAGACAACAAAGAGAGAGTGTTCGTATCTGTGAGAAATACAAGTCTTATCTCATCCTAGCCCCTAACGTTCCCCACATGAATCACAGCCTGCTATGTGAAACAATCCATATCAGTACAGTTCAAACCTATGCTCCTCATTAATGCATTCCTTCCAAGCTATTCATCACATACAGATCCAATTATGAGAAAAATAGAACCCAACAGTTGGGATGGGTGTTCAGAATCATTCAGTTATCGGAGTAATTGTTCATTTTTATTTTTACAAAAATGTAGACGTTAATGCCGTAATTGTACATTTTCGGTGAAAATCACTACAATAAATGTGCTTTAGCTGTCACCCTGGCCTGATATTGGCTACACTATCTAGCTACTTCCCTGTCCTTACTGCGGCAAGCGGGAGCGAAGGACGTTGTGTCTTTTGTTTGTTATGTTGCCGGCTTGCAGCTCAAACTCTCCCCATTGAGCAGTATACTGTATCACGGTAACATCCAGATGGTTACTACCAATTTTACATGTTATTTCTCATGTAGGCTGCTATCCTACTCTAAATAAAATCAAGTGGGATGGAACAAATTGGCCACGTTAGCTACCGCCCGCGACATGTGATACCTCTGCCCTGTGGGAAGCAATTGTTGCCCAGCCAGTGGAAAGCAACTCACGTAGGCAAGAACCTCGCTACAACACTATTCAACACTATTGCACTGGTCATTCGCACCAGCTTGTCGTTACGTTAGCTAATTGGCACGTCACGGTGACATCCATATGGTGACCAATACAAGTTATTTCTCCCTCGCCCATCAAAATTATCATCACTTTCTTTTACAAGTTCTAACCATCGCCATGCTGCTGTTGTTGCCAGCAAGCCAGCATAAACTATTAACTAGATAGCTGGGAAGGGCTCATCAGGATGACTGACTGAACCAAATCCATAATGTTACAGTATTAGCTAGCTACTGTATGTGTTAACTGTTGTTACTTCTATGGTCAATTCTGTTAATTTGGTGTTACAAATTTGAATGAATGTATTTTATGTACAAATTTAGAATTTTTCTTACATTTACATTTAAGGGCATGTGCATTTACAGCAGGGATGCTGTAATATGTTCTACAGTAAGGGAAATAGTACTGTGAAATATATTACAGCATCTCTGCTGTAAAGCAAAATTACTGTATTAAGCTGCCAACTCTGCCAGTTATAATG
Organism: Coregonus clupeaformis; assembly: GCF_020615455.1. Classification (NCBI taxonomy): domain Eukaryota; kingdom Metazoa; phylum Chordata; class Actinopteri; order Salmoniformes; family Salmonidae; genus Coregonus; species Coregonus clupeaformis. The sequence continues at coordinate 30,566,408 of NC_059200.1, forward strand.
CTTTAAATTTACAGGGGAAAGTTTTACAGTGTAGGTTAAAGTGGCTCGCGCTCTGCTCGCCCTGACCAAAAATTACGCTTCCAGTGTAGCATAAAAAAAGAAATCTACTTATTTTGCAACTCCCCTACTGGAATTCTTTGCTGTTTGGTTATTTTCCGTTTTTAAATCATCCACTACATAGTGGGACAACCGCAGAGCAGGCTCAACTTGACCGGCTGCCATAAATGCCATACATTGTCAGTTTTTCACTTAAACATTGGGGATGAACCAGAAATAACAGTTTTAGGCTACACCTGCTGGAATTCCTTAAAGTTTTGTTGTTTTCAGTAAACAAACAAAAAAATCTCCTGGGCAACTTTAGAGCAAGCTCAACTTGCCTGACTGCTCAGTATACTTGCCCCAGCCAATAGGGCAACCCTTAAGGTCCCTGCTACAACTAGGTTCTAGAGTTTTACCTGGTTAACATCAGGAGAAAAAAATTTCTCCACCACTCTGACCTGTGATGCCACCTCATTGCTGAGTCTACCTCTGAGGCCTGTTTCCACTTAGGCTTCTGACACAGGTGTCTGTTTCAGCTCTAAACAAATAGGAGTTTGTTCAGGAGAGAACCATATAGGAAATGAATGGAACTGCAGTAGAATCAGTGGGAGTATTAGTTGGTTAGATAGTCGTGTTAGATGGATTATGAATTTTGTGAAGCATGGATATGATATTCCTATTTCCTGGCATTGATTTTTGTGAACTATGTAAAGGCTTTTTTTCACTTAGCTGCAAACAACTAGCATGTTGTTATCTTGTTCTGAATCAGCTAGGCATGTTCTTTAATTCCAAAGCTTTTTTGTGCGTCCCCTCAAGTCTGGAATGTCTTGAAGGCAGATAAGCATCAGAAAAGCCTAAATCTGTGTTTTGTTGTGGTTCCTTAAGCATCCTCAGGTCTGAGAGAAAGTCTGGCAGCTGCAGGGTAGACAGGATGTGTGGAGGAGAGGACTCAGATGAAAGGAAAGTCAACATACTTTAGTTCCCAGACTGGGTCTCTTTCTCTCTCTGTCATTCAAAGTGTTGCTATCATTTCTCTTACATTTACATTTACGTCATTTAGCTGACGCTCTTATCCAGAGCGACTTACAGTTAGTGCATACATTATTATTTTCATACTGGCCCCCCGTGGGAAACGAACCCACAACCCTGGCGTTGCAAACGCCATGCTCTATCAACTGAGCTACCTCCCTGCCTGCCATTCCCTCCCCTACCCTGGACGACGCTGGGCCAATTGTGCGCCGCCCCATTGGTCTCCCGGTTGCGGCCGGCTACAGCAGAGCCTGGATTCGAACCAGGATCTCTAGTGGCACAGCTAGCACTGCGATGCAGTGCCTTAGACCACTGCGCCACTCTTCAGCGCTCTCACTCTCTTCTCTCACTCTCTCTTACCCTTTTTGCTTTTCTGAAGTTGGTGGGGTAAAGGAGGCCAACAGATGAGAAGGAAAGTGAGAGAGAAGATGAAGGGTCACAGGAGAGGTGCAGTGAGAAGATTTGTTGAGCGCTGGGGTGAGGCTCGAAGGGGACAGATGAGGCCTCTCAAGATGTAGTCTCAGAAGTTCAATAGGAAAAAAAGGGGGAGGGGAAGGAAAGTTGAAAACCAGAGACTTCTTGACTGTACAGTTCACACAGCGCTGAAACGTGCCCAGCTCATTTGGGACTTTGAGTAAGTCAGGGGACAACAATTATGGCGGATGTCATTCAAGGGTCTGGCTCATTTTGACTTGCTGCGGCTGTAAGCCGCCTCTCTCATGAACAGCCCCTGCCAGTCCATAACCTTTTCACTGCATTCCTCTTATCAGTGGGTGGATGAGTTGGTATAGCAGAGCTACTGTACCTATGTGGGTCTGTTTTGATGAAGTGGCTTTGGGAGGACGGTAAGCCATCACCTCATGAGTGCATCACTAGCCTGGACTTTACTGTACATCTGGCTGCTCATGAAAATGCAATCAAGGGGAAGAAATTATCATTGAAGCTCATTTTCAAACCACACTGGGAGGATGTGTGGAGAGAAATGGGAAGGATTGAAATGGCCATGCAGTGCATTATACCTCAACCCGTCAGTATCTCTGAATACAGCAACTCATGTGGGAAGTCATTCGTTATGTATTTGAGTGAATGGTTGATGAAAAATGTTGATGTTTCTTTGGCTGGCTCAATAGTGGGGTTTTCCCCCTCATATGCATCACTTTATATCCTCTTCTGCTTATCCAACTAGGCCTATCATGAGGGCTGGTCACCTCCTGTGTTGGATATTTTGGCTTGGCCTCTACCAGCCAGGTCTACACCTGCCTCTTTGAGCTTGTCAATGCTTATAAGCTCTATGATGGCGTGAGAATGACCTGTCTGCTGTCCTGCAGGTCAAAGGTCATCCACAACCTAACATGTTCAACATGACTCTCTCTCGCTCTCCTCCATTTCCTGGTTAGTGGTTCAGACTGCTGTTGGGCCCTGCTTTGAGAACCTCCGGTGCCTCACCTCCCATGTGAGCTTATGGCGCATCAGTCAGTGTTTATGACACTGATCCATTCCTGAGGCTATTACTCTGCTGATAGTAATAATGCTTCCATCATGGCCTGGAGAAATCCCCCAAGGGACGTGTGTTCCTGTAATGGACTGTCATCCTGTGCCACGGCCTTGAATCTGTGTTGGCCTAGTCTGTCAGCAGGTATTAGAAAGGCTGTCGGCTTAAGGCAGACCTTCTCCCAAAATAAACTGGGCTTCCTTCCTCTATTCCCCTGGGCGTTATCTCCACCAGGGGATTAGTTTGGCTTCTGGTAGCCAACTGTTTGCTAACATAAATCCCTGGTATAGTGCATATCATAAGTATTCACCCTTTGTCAAATTTGATTGTGTTACAAAGTGGTATTAAAATTGATTTAATTTTCAATTTTTTGTCAACGATCTACACAAAATACTGTAATGTAAAAGTGGAAGAGAAATTCATATATATATTTGTTTTTCTCAGAAAAAGAAAACACAAATATATGTTGATGAGATAAGTATTCACCCCGAGTCAATACAGTAGAGGTTAGAAACACCTTTGGCAGCGATTAGTGGGTAAGTCTAAAAGGGGCTGATTCCGACTTAGGGAATTTACGACTTTCCTACACATGCCTTTCCTACGCACTTCTCAGTAGTTGGTATTGACGACCCTTACCGGCCCCGCTTTAAATGACGTTCAGGTTATAAAGGCTTCATAAAGCCTTCATAATGCCTTCATAAGCACTACATAAATGTGTTACAAAGCATAACCGTTTGTCATGCTTTATAAAGGGTTCATAAATGTGGCATAACAGTGTGATATAATCACCAATGTCAAATGTGACATAAACCACAATGTCGAATATGATATAAATGTGCTTTATAAAGGGTGACCTGTGTGCTGGAAGATGGAACAAGTTCTAAAGTGAAGTCATGTTAGTCACATTACACCTCATCTTGTTCCCAGACACTTCCGCGCGGTCTGGTGGATCAACGCATTAAACTTGGCCTTCATTAGTTAGGGTTAGGTTTCAAATACAATTTTAAGAAGATAAATTATGGAAATAATAAGGTTTTAGCCATAATTATGACTTTGTGGCTGTGTTAACTAGTGACGACCAGGGGGAATGCTTTTGCTAGCAAAGGACATAGCCTGATGACAAATACTTTACTCAGTAAGGTCAGTCCCATAGAAGTCTATGGTCACTCCCACTAAGGCCAACTTTGAATGGTTGATATCCCTGGTTTATATGTGCTGTGTGCACAATAGCCTGGGGACGACGTTACACCAAGAAACACTTACCTTGATGAAAGCCCCCAACGTAAGGACATTTAAAGTGGCTTTTTTCTGGAACCAAGTTACATGTTCCTCAGTACACAAACTTGCACACAACACTATAACAAGCCATATCGTGCGGTGCTGGGCCCAGTCAGGTCTTTGACACATTCACCCACTCCCCCGCTGAAAGATCAGCCACAGCGGGACTCTAACCCGGAAGCTTATAAGAAATCCCGGTATACCCTCCGACGAACCATCAAACAGGCAAAGCGTCAATACAGGAATAAGATCGAATCATACTACACCGGCTCCGACGCTCGTCGGATGTGGCAGGGCTTGCAAACTATTACAGACTACAAAGGGAAGCACAGCTACGAGCTGCCCAGTGACACGAGCCTACCAGACGAGCTAAATTACTTCTATGCTCGCTTCGAGGCAAGCAACACTGAAACATGCATGAGAGCATCAGCTGTTCCGGACGACTGTGTGATCACACTCTCCGTAGCCGATGTGTGTAAGACCATTAAACAGGTCAACATTCACAAGGCCGCAGGCCCAGACGGATTACCAGGACGTGTACTCCGAGCATGCGCTGACCAACTGGTAAGTGTCTTCACTGACATTTTCAACCTCTCCCTGTCTGAGTCTGTAATACCAACATGTTTCAAGCAGACCACCATAGTCCCTGTGCCCAAGAACACTAAGGTAACCTGCCTAAATGACTACCGACCCGTAGCACTCACGTCTGTAGCCATGAAGTGCTTTAAAAGGCTGGTCATGGCTCATATCAACACCATTATCCCAGAAACCCTAGACCCACTCCAATTTTCATACCGCCCCAACAGATCCACAGATGATGCAATCTCTATTGCGCTCTACACTGCCCTTTCACACCTGGACAAAATGAACACCTACAGTGGGGAAAAAAGTATTTAGTCAGCCACCAATTGTGCAAGTTCTCCCACTTAAAAAGATGAGAGAGGCCTGTAATTTTCATCATAGGTACACGTCAACTATGACAGACAAAATGAGAAAAGAAAATCCAGAAAATCACATTGTAGGATTTTTAATGAATTTATTTGCAAATTATGGTGGAGAATAAGTATTTGGTCAATAACAAAAGTTTCTCAATACTTTGTTATATACCCTTTGTTGGCAATGACACAGGTCAAACGTTTTCTGTAAGTCTTCACAAGGTTTTCACACACTGTTGCTGGTATTTTGGCCCATTCCTCCAAGCAGATCTCCTCTAGAGCAGTGATGTTTTGGGGCTGTCGCTGGGCAACACGGACTTTCAACTCCCCTCCAAAGATTTTCTATGGGGTTGAGATCTGGAGACTGGCTAGGCCACTCCAGGACCTTGAAATGCTTCTTACGAAGCCACTCCTTCGTTGCCCGGGCGGTGTGTTTGGGATCATTGTCATGCTGAAAGACCCAGCCACGTTTCATCTTCAATGCCCTTGCTGATGGAAGGAGGTTTTCACTCAAAATCTCACGATACATGGCCCCATTCATTCTTTCCTTTACACGGATCAGTCGTCCTGGTCCCTTTGCAGAAAAACAGCCCCAAAGCATGATGTTTCCACCCCCATGCTTCACAGTAGGTATGGTGTTCTTTGGATGCAACTCAGCATTCTTTGTCCTCCAAACACGACGAGTTGAGTTTTTACCAAAAAGTTCTATTTTGGTTTCATCTGACCATATGACATTCTCCCAATCCTCTTCTGGATCATCCAAATGCACTCTAGCAAACTTCAGACGGGCCTGGACATGTACTGGCTTAAGCAGGGGGACACGTCTGGCACTGCAGGATTTGAGTCCCTGGTGGCGTAGTGTGTTACTGATGGTAGGCTTTGTTACTTTGGTCCCAGCTCTCTGCAGGTCATTCACTAGGTCCCCCCGTGTGGTTCTGGGATTTTTGCTCACCGTTCTTGTGATCATTTTGACCCCACGGGGTGAGATCTTGCGTGGTGCCCCAGATCGAGGGAGATTATCAGTGGTCTTGTATGTCTTACATTTCCTAATAATTGCTCCCACAGTTGATTTCTTCAAACCAAGCTGCTTACCTATTGCAGATTCAGTCTTCCCAGCCTGGTGCAGGTCTACAATTTTGTTTCTGGTGTCCTTTGACAGCTCTTTGGTCTTGGCCATAGTGGAGTTTGGAGTGTGACTGTTTGAGGTTGTGGACAGGTGTCTTTTATACTGATAACAAGTTCAAACAGGTGCCATTAATACAGGTAACAAGTGGAGGACAGAGGAGCCTCTTAAAGAAGAAGTTACAGGTCTGTGAGAGCCAGAAATCTTGCTTGTTTGTAGGTGACCAAATACTTATTTTCCACCATAATTAGCAAATAAATTCATTAAAAATCCTACAATGTGATTTTCTGGAGAAAAAAAATTCTCAATTTGTCTGTCATAGTTGACGTGTACCTATGATGAAAATTACAGGCCTCTCTCATCTTTTTAAGTGGGAGAACATGCACAATTGGTGGCTGACTAAATACTTTTTTCCCCCACTGTATGTGAGAAAGCTATTCATTGACTACAGCTCAGCGTTCAACACCATAGTGCCCTCAAAGCTCATCACTAAGCTAAGGTCCCTGGGACTAAACACCTCCCTCTGCAACTGGATCAGGACTTCCTGACGGGCCGCCCCCAGGTGGTAAGGGTAGGTAACAACACATCCGTCACGCTGATCCTCAACACAGGGACCTCTCATGGGTGCGTGCTTAGTCCCCTCCTGTACTCCCTGTTCACTCATGACTGCATGGCCAGGCCCAACTCCAACACCATCATTAAGTTTGCAGATGACACAACAGTGGTAGGCCTGATCACCAACAACGACGAGACAGCCTATAGGGAGGTCAGAGACCTGGCCGTGTGGTGCCAGGACAACAACCTCTCCCTCAATGTGATCAAGACAAAGGAGATGATTGTGGACTACAGGAAAAAGAAGAGGACCGAGCATTCTCATCGACGGGGCTGTAGTGGAGCAGGTTGAGAGCTTCAAGTTCCTTGGTGTCCACATCACCAACAAACTAACATGGTCCAAGCACACCAAGACAGTCGTGAAGAGGGCACGACAAAACCTATTCCCCCTCAGGAGACTGAAAAGATTTGGCATGGGTCCTCAGATCCTCAAAAGGTTCTACAGCTGCACCATCGAGAGCATCCTGACTGGTTGCATCACTGCCTGGTAGGGCAACTGCTCGGCCTCTGACCGCAAGGCACTACAGAGGGTAGTGCGTACGGCCCAGTACATCACTTGGGCCAAGCTTCCTGCCATCCAGGACCGCTATACCAGGCGGTGTCAGAGGAAGGCCCTAAAAATTGTCAAAGACTCAAGCCACACTAGTCATAGACTGTTCTCTCTGCTACCGCATGGCAAGCGGTACCGGAGCACCAAGTCTAGGTCCAAGAGGCTTCTAAACAGTTTCTACACCCAAGCCATAAGACACCTGAACATCTAATCAAATGGCTACCCAGACTATTTGCATTGCAAATGTCTTCTTAAAACTGCATTGTTGGTTAAGGGCTTGTAAATAAGCTTTTCACTGTAAGGTCTACACCTGTTGGTTTGAAAATGTTGGCACCATTGTAACAGGTTGTAATCAATCCCTGGTCTCCAGAATGGGAACAGAAGAGGAGTACCTGGTGCGGTAGTCTCAGGTTGGACTACTCCAAATCATCTTGGCTCTGACACAAACACACACACATGCACACAAACGCAAGTTTTGTAGGTCCATCAACCCATTTAGATACCTCTCACACCCTACAGTAACCTGTGGATCATGAGAGAACCTTCATAAATCAGCAAAACGTTAATAACCTATTTATTGACACTTTATGTAGTGTCCTGTAATAGTGAGACACCGGTCATTCATAACACATCCTTAAAGACGGTATATCGCATGACACTGTATTTACTTTAAAGTCAGACCCCTTTGGTCATGTATAACACATACAGTACCAGTCAAAAGTTTGGACACACCTACTCATTCAAGGGTTTTCTTTATTTTTACTATTTTCTACATTGTAGAATAATAGTGAAGACATCAAAACTATGAAATAACACATATGGAATCATGTAGTAACCAAAAAAGTGTTAAACAAATCAAAATATATTTTATATTTTAGATTCTTCAAAGTAGCCACTCTTTGCCATGATGACAGCTTAGAACACTCTTGGCATTCTCTCAACCAGCTTCATGAGGAATGCTTTTCCAACAGTCTTGAAGGAGTTCCCACGTATGCTGAGCACTTGTTGGCTGTTTTTCCTTCAGTCTGCGGTCCAACTCATCCCAAACCATCTCAATTGGGTTGAGGTCGGGTGATTGTGGAAGCGAAATGCCTTTGTCACACCATCTGGATAAAGGCATTTCTGTGCTGCACCAGAAATACTCTAAATGGGGAGATGGGAAACTCCATTTTATTCATATTATTATATTCCTCTTTCATTTACAAATCCCATGACGTAACCGAGACGTGGCAATATCTAGGGGGATTTTGATTTAGCTGAGCCTGCTAGCTAGCTAAATTTCGTTAGCTAGCTAGCAATTGCTGTGACGTCACCGAAATTATTTGAAATAACGATTGAGGTAGCTATGTAATCTAACGCATCACTTAACTACTACAAATGAATTTAAATTACAATAAATAAAGGTTAACTGTCACGCCCTGGCTCTGGGGACACTTGTATGTTGAGCCAGGGTGTGAGTTTCCTTTGGGTATTCTAGTTTTTGTATATCTATGTTGGCCAGGGTGGCTCCCAATCAGAGACGGCTGTAGCTCGTTGTCTCTGATTGGGAGTCATACTTAGGTAGCCGTTAGGCATTCATTCATTGTGGTTTCTTGTTCCGTGTTGGTTCGTGTATGTAACCAGGGACGTCACGTTTCCGTTTTGTTCGTGTGTTTATTCAAATTAAATTAAATGTTTGCATTCCACGCTGCGCCTTGGTCCTCCTCTGTTCCCGACGAGCGTGACAGAAGAAACCACCAAGACTGGACCAAGCAGCGTGTCCAGGAGCCATCGCCAGGGAGATCTCTAGCAGATCTCCTTCGCCTCCTCGACTGGGTCAAGCCGGGTGAGGAAGAGAAGGGCTTGACATGGAAGCAGAAGGGCGAAAGGCTGGCGAGGGACATGGAGACCTGGTCCACGGGTAGGAGAGACGCCCAGACATTTTTTAGGGGGGGGCTAACGCCGTGGACGACGGGCCAGCAGGAGACCGCGGCAGAGCGGCCCAGCGGGTTGGCAGAGGAGGCCGCCAGGTTACGGGGGCCACTGGTCGAAGAGGGGATGGAAGGTGTAGAGGCACGGCGAGAGGTACTGGGGTGTGTTACCAGTCCGGTCCGGCCCATTCCAGATCCCTGCGTAGGACCAGTGGTGTGTGTCCCCAGTACGGTCCGGCCTGTTCCTGCTCCCCGCACCAGGCCAATGGTGCGCATCGTCAGCCCGGCTCGGCCCGTTCCTGCTCCCCGCACCAAGTCAGTGGTGCGCTTCGTCAGCCCGGCTCGGCCCGTTCCTGCTCCCCGCACCAAGTCAGTGGCGCGCTTCGTCAGCCCGGTCCGGCCCGCTCCTGCTCCCCGCACCAAGTCAGTGGTGCGCTCGTCAGCCGGCTCGGCCCGTTCCTGCTCCCCGCACCAAGTCAGTGGTGCGCTCGTCAGCCTGGTCCGGCCCGCTCCTGCTCCCGCACCAAGTCAGGGGTGCGTTTCGTCAGCCCGGCTCGGCCCGTTCCTGCTCCCCACACCAAGCCAGTGGTGTGCGTCGTCAGTCCGGCACAGCCCGTGCCTGTTCCACTGGTGCCTGGTTCAGCACCGGTCAGCTGCTTCACGCCGGACCAGGGGTACTTTGGGGGGTTGGAGAGGGAGTGGGGATCAGGCCCGGAGCCGGATCCGCCGCCAAGGTGGAGTGCCCACCCGGTCCCTCCCCTGTGGTGTTTGGTTGGCGCGGCCGGAGTCCGCGCCTTTAGGGGGGGGTACTGTCACGCCCTGGCTCTGGGGACACTTGTATGTTGAGCCAGGGTGTGAGTTTCCTTTGGGTATTCTAGTTTTTGTATATCTATGTTGGCCAGGGTGGCTCCCAATCAGAGATGGCTGTAGCTCGTTGTCTCTGATTGGGAGTCATACTTAGGTAGCCGTTAGGCATTCATTCATTGTGGTTTCTTGTTCCGTGTTGGTTTGTGTATGTAACCAGGGACGTCACGTTTCCGTTTTGTTGTTTTCTTCGTGTGTTTATTCAAATTAAATAAAATGTTCGCATTCCACGCTGCGCCTTGGTCCTCCTCTGTTCCCGACGAGCGTGACATTAACTTACTAGTTTTTGCTGTCCAGTGGCACCACAAGTGGGCATTTGATCTGCAAACTCATCACATGTGTGCTTACTGCGCTACAGAAACACCACAAACCAAACAGTGCAGGGCATGCACTGAATTAAAGGGCAACTACACTCAAATCAAAGTTTCTTAGATTTTTCCCAGAACTCAAAAGTCGTCCCCTGATTTGGTTTAAAAGCATGGTTGTGAACACAGAAAATACAAGTGTGAAAAACTGGGGGGAAACCAGAAAAAAAATGGGAAATCCGAAACCTGGAACAGCTAAACTGAGAAAATGGAATAAGGGAAAAAAACGGAATTAGGCTAAAAATAAAAATTGATTTTAAAAGGCTCTACCAACATGTTTTGCTGTGCATGACTGCACTTGTGTGTCATCCTACAGCATTTTGTGGAAAGTTGAGGTCAGGTCCAATATTGGCTATGCGCCTTAAAAAAATATGTATAATTTAGCAGATGCTTTTATCAAAAACGACTTACAGTCATGCATGCATACATTTTTATGTATGGGTGGTCCCAGCAATTGAACCCAATATCCTGGCTTTGCAATGCTCTACCAAGATGCATGACAAGGTTATAAATGCTTTGTGAAGCCTTTATTTAATATGATTTATAAAGCCTTTATTAAACGGTTATTATGCCTCCCTTTATAAAGCACAGGTTTGTCATATTTTACATAGTTGGTTATGTCACATTTGACATTGGTGGTTATGTCACACAGAGTCACAGTTATGCCACATTTATTAACCCTTTATAGAGCATGACATACGGTTATAGATGTTTTGTGACACATTTATGTAGTGTTTATGAAGGCTTAATGAAGTTTGGATAGCTTTTATGCACGAAATATAGGCCTATTGATGAATCAAATTCAATGGTTTGATTCATCCTGAAAGTTGTAATAATCAAGTTCAATCCATGAAATATTGGAAGGTGGAAAAAAGTGTACAATAAGGGTTGAACAATAGTCATATAAATAAACCCTAATTCGCACTAATTATGGAATTGTATAACAAAGGTCCTGTAGTCA